>NC_141172.1:34987500-35589791 GCF_055505025.1 Bos grunniens
CTAAGATATCAATGACTAAAATAAATTTTTCTGTGTATACACATACCATACTTGTATGGTGTGTATTATCCACAGTTTTACATGTTTTGTTTTTGGACAATCCACAATATGTTTCAATATGTGTCTGTACAGTGCATGTCATGTGTTGAATCAAGCTGTTTTTTCTTGCCTTGTATATTTTATCATCTTCCTTTGTGTTTTGTTCCAGTTCGCCGTGTCCCACCAAGATTCTCTATCCCACCCACTAATCATGAGATCATGCCAGGTGGAAGTGTTAATATCACCTGTGTGGCTGTGGGGTCACCAATGCCTTATGTGAAGTGGATGTTGGGGGCAGAAGATCTGACACCTGAAGATGATATGCCAATAGGAAGAAATGTCCTAGAACTGAATGATGTAAGACAGTCAGCAAATTACACCTGTGTTGCTATGTCGACACTGGGTGTCATTGAAGCAATAGCACAGATCACTGTCAAAGGTATGCTCAGTAGTTCATGCTTGGAGGATCTGGGTACCCTCACATCAACTGACTAATGCCTCTACAAAGTCTGTTCTTGGAATCCTAAAATGAATCAGTTCATTGGTCAGTGTTTCACATATCATAGCCCAGTCTTATTTGTGGTATCACGTTAGATACACATATCTAGGTAGGCACATTCTCTCTTAAAAATATTGACAACCTAAGTCATGATAATTTTCAAAATAGTTAAGTGGCAGCCAGGCTCAGGCACTAACAGGGCAGGATGAGGAATGCTCAACATGCTCAGCTGTAATGGTCGGGATGATGTGAACAGGTTTTATATTCATCCAGAACCTTGAGAAGAGGTACATGACAGAAAAATCCAAGTAAGTGTTAGTAAATGCTCAAAATCCCAAAAGACAAAAAAAAAGAGTTGAAATCAACATGGTCTAATAATAGATGCTTTAAATTTTTGATAGACCGTGCCATTAAAATGCAAAATGAAAGTGTGATTATATTCTGTTTCAGCTTCATCTCTCACCTTGTGTAGGTGAAGTGCGCAACAATTTTTTTTTTCCTTGAAATAAGGGTACTGACTATAACCAAAGAATTATATGCCTTGGTTACTTTTGAATCAAAGGAGGGGAAATGAATATGTGAGGGAACCAGCTGTTTTTACACAGTATTTATAGAATTTTAGAAAACTTTCCTAAAATGAATCAGTATGAGAGTAACTTTAGATTCCTGCAAATGTCTGGAACTATTGCAAAATGAGCACAAATCATCTTCCCCTTCTAGGAACTGTGACCCTAAAAAAAATAATGGACCACACATAATGTAGTCAGTGTCATACCTTTGACCAAATATATATATACTTACTATATACCATATAAAAGCAATGATGTGACATAACAAGGTACACACCATTTTCAATATTTCATCATTTAAAATATTAATAGTAATGTTTCATTACACTAAGCATACTATTACAGACACAAAACCTGTACTGTATAATCGGCGTCACTTAGTAAAACTGAGAGTATCTGTTAAATATCAGTAAACACACATCTTTGATTAGCAATATTTTTACTTGCCTCAAGAACACAGAAAAGCATCTAGGGAAAATTCAGGTTATCCGCTTTCTTGCAAAATGCCAGACCAGAATATTTAAACAAATGTCGTTTTATTATTATTTTCCATAAAATCCCTTGGCCAAATATTATCATTCCATGGTTCTTAGAGTCGTATGCAAATATTGAATCACCTTTCCCATACTAACCATGTCAGCTTTAAATATTTGAAGATTTGCTAAAGACCTTCAAGAATGCAAAAGCAGGAGTCACATTAAACTAATATCTTGTTCAATTTCTTATCTTTGTTTTCCTGACTCTTGCTACTTCCCTACCCCCTCCTCCTCCAACATAAATAATAAAACATGAGGGTGAAACTTGACAGCAAAAAGTGAATCGAAACTAAAAGCACCTTAGAGAAAGGACTCATTTATTCAGGCAGTCATTTCACAATGCTTCTTAAAACCCTACTCAGGTCTGGACAGTGCTCTAGGTATTGTTGGTGTAACAGTGATCAAGTACAAGTTCGTTATTCTTGAAGAGTTACCATTGTAAGCAGTGTTGTATTTTCTTTAAGTTGAAAAGGAAAGAAGAGTACTAAAGAGCTGTTTATAGGAGTGTTACTTTCTGAGTTTTCTCTAAAAAATCAGCTTGTGAAATTCTCCTTTCTTCCCTAACACCATACTTTTCTGAATCACTGTCCAGGTGAGGTGCTTGAATATGAGGCCACCGGCATAGATGGCTTTCATTCTTAGTTAGTAGCATTTTGAGTCATGCTTTTTTTCTAAAAAAAATAACATGATTTCTAAAATATGAATTTAAATGAAATGTTTTTCATGTAGCTGTAATATGTTACTCATATTGGATATAGAATATCTATTATGACAATAAAATATTTTAAAAAGAGATTTGTGGATAGGCTTTAATTTAGTTCTTCAGCATACTTTGAATATTAAGTAAAAAAGCATGAATTTGAAATTGATGAATTTGAAATTATTATTCTTTGTTACCTTAAAGTTATTGGTTAGATAATTTATTTAAAAAATTATCATTCTGTTGTCTATGTCATACATCTTGAAAACAAAATGAATACTCTTATAGCAATTGAATACCATTTCATTATACTTAAAATTTTGCTCTTTTCAATGTTTATTAGTATTTAGTTGTATTATTTTTTCAAAGCGAGAATCTCATTGGCCAAGCCTTTGGTTATAATAATTGTAATAATTGGAACCACTGTTTTCTCAGGGTGCCAGATAAATTCTAAGAGCATTACTGGATTAGCTCATTAATCTTCACCACAAACTCATGAAATACAGTTACCCAACTGTACAATTCCAATAATACATTTTTTCCTATTTTTCACATGAGAAAACTAAAGCAAACTGAAATTAAGCAATGTATCCAGCATCTCATAGATAATAAATGGTGAATTTCATTATCAGCCCCAAAATGCAACGCTATATAATACACTTCTAGTCACCTGGGGTTTGTCACCTGCGCATGTCTTACTGTACATCCTGACCACTTAGAAAACTACTCTGCTATGATTTCATCTAATTAAATCTCCGCTAGATACATAATCCTATTATTCTAATACTAGAGTTACAGAATCTCGTGATTTCTTAAAGACAATGGGTGCTCATGGCCTTTTTTCTCCCTCAAGCCTTACCCAAACCTCCAGGAACTCCTGTCGTGACTGAGAGCACTGCTACAAGCATCACACTGACGTGGGACTCCGGGAACCCTGAGCCGGTCTCTTACTACATCATTCAGCATAAACCTAAAAATTCTGAGGAACCTTACAAAGAAATTGATGGGGTGGCAACGACACGCTACAGTGTCGCCGGACTGAGCCCCTACTCGGATTACGAATTCAGGGTCGTTGCTGTCAATAACATCGGGCGGGGGCCTCCCAGCGAGCCTGTGCTGACGCAGACCTCAGAGCAAGCACCGTCCAGTGCCCCGCGGGATGTCCAGGCACGGATGTTGAGTTCAACCACCATCTTGGTCCAGTGGAAGGAGCCTGAAGAGCCAAATGGACAGATCCAAGGATACAGAGTTTATTATACAATGGATCCCACTCAGCATGTCAACAACTGGATGAAGCACAATGTAGCTGACAGCCAGATCACTACTATAGGCAACTTAGTGCCCCAGAAAACGTATTCCGTCAAAGTCCTGGCTTTCACCTCAATTGGAGATGGTCCTCTTTCAAGTGACATTCAAGTCATTACTCAGACAGGAGGTAGGTCTGCTTCTGAATGGGGAGTCGGGTGGAGAAGAGTTGGTGCGAAGAAATGGCAGGGGCAGAAACAAAGAACAAAGATAGTAGACGTTTTAGTTTTTGAGATTTAGAGCTTCTAAGTAAGGAGTTAAGGCATGTAAAGAGGAATAGGCATGGACACTGAAAGACTATAAATAATACAGTCCTTTGAAAAGAGGATATATTTAACATCTTTTTTTTTAATTGAAATATGGTTGGTGTACAATATTACATAGGTTTCCAGTGTACCATATAGTGATTCACAATTTTTAAAGGTAATGCTCCATTTACGGTTGTTATAAAATACGGGCTAAATATTCCCCATGTTGTGCAATATATCTTTATAGCTTATACCTAGTAGTCTGTAACTCTTACTCTCCTACCCCTATATGTAGCATCCTTTCTTTTTGTATCCAGATGACTTGAAGACTTTTTGCAGGAGATGGATGAATGCATCCACCATGCAGCATTTAGAGAATAGAAGAACCATGCTTCTTTGTATTAGCAACTCTGATAGAATAGTACCAAAAATTTATTTAGTCTGTGGAGGGGTGGATAATTCAAGATAAAGTTAAAACTAAAACCATTTGTCAGGAGGCCTTGGGTATTTAAATGGCTTATATTTTTCCAGGAAGCAGCTTGCTTAAAAATTAATATTCTGTTAATGTTTTTGATTTTTTTTTCTTTCTATGGGCTCACGGGTAAAGACAGTTACCAATATCTGAAATCAAACTTTGGGGCCTTGTTCACCCATTTTACTGGATGTTAGAGCAGACACCAGTGATTTTATGAAGAAAAACTTGGCCCTTCTAGTAGTTTTATTTTTATAAGAGGATACCAGATTTCTGTGGTCTTAGATTCAAATTGATCAGTTCATCATGGGATGAGTTTTGCCTGGGAAATCCCAAGGGCAGAGGATCCTGGTGGGCTACAGTCCAAATGGTTGGGCATGACTGAACATGCTTACACATACACGGGAATAGCCATAGTGGGTTTTTTTTAAGTTTATTCTTAAATATCTGAGAACTGTTCATATGACTGTTTATTATGTTGGAGCCTCTTAAACTTGTACTGGGGCTTCCTGGTGGCTCAGATGGTAAAGAATCTGCCTCCAATGCTGGAGACCAGGTTTAATCCCTGGGTGAGGAAGATCCCCTGGAGAAGGAAATGGCAACCCACTCCAGTATTCTTGCCTGGAGAACCCCATGGACAGAGGAGCCTGATGGGCTACAATCCATGGGATCGCAAAGAGTTGGACACGACTGAGTGACTGACGCTTTCAAACCTGCATTAATCTGTGATTTTCTTGGCGGTATGCCATTGGTTTGTTCTGGGGATCCACATATGAATCATATAATTGGAGATCGTGTCTATAATCTGTAGTCATAGCTCATGGGTAATCCTGAGAATTAATTATTACATTTTCTCAGCTGTCAAAAGTTGATAAACTTATGTGTAACCACTGACTTGTTTTTTTTTTTTTCTAATTTTATTTTATTTTTAAACTTTACATAATTGTATTAGTTTTGCCAAATATCAAAATGAATCCGCCACAGGTATACATGTGTTCCCCATCCCGAACCCTCCTCCCTCCTCCCTCCCCATACCATCCCTCTGGGCCGTCCCAGTGCACCAGCCCCAAGACTTGTTTTTATGTTGTGGACTTTCTGAATCTTGTGGCTGAGAACTTTCGCCTTGGCTACTAGAAATCTAGTATGTTTGTAGTTCTCCTACCTTTATTTTCATACTATTATTTGGTTCTTACTGGCTTGTTCATGGGTTTATCACTAAAATATCAAAAATATAACTGTAGAAGTGGTTTATCATAGTTATACTAAAAATCATGTATCTTCTTGATTTGGCTTTTACTGTGTTCACGGTTCTGTGTTTGTTATGTTAATATGCATGAAAGTATTATAGAGTAAGTTTTTCATAAGTTTCTCATTGAAAATGTAGAAATCAGTGAATCTCATTCTTTTTCTCGACTGAAAATAGTCAACTGTTGAGATTATTTTTTATTATACTATTCTAGCAGTTAAATAGGGAGAAGGCAAGGGCACCCTACTCCAGTACTCTTAAGTGGAAAATCCCATGGACGGAGGAGCCTGGTAGGCTGCAGTCCATGGGGTCTCTGCGAGTCGGACACGACTGAGTGACTTCACTTTGACTTTTCACTTTCATGCATTGGAGAAGGAAATGGCAACCCACTCCAGTGTTCTTGCCTGGAGAATCCCAGGGACGGAGGAGCCTGGTGGGCTGCAGTGCATGGGGTCGCGAAGAGTCGGACACAACTGAGCCACTTCCCTTTCACTTTTCACTTTCATGCATTGGAGAAGGAAATGGCAACCCACTCCAGTGTTCTTGCCTAGAGAATCCCAGGGACAGGGGAGCCTGGTGGGCTGCTGTCTCTGGGGTTGCAGAGTCTGACATGACTGAAGCGACTTAGCAGCAACAGCAGCAGTTAAATAACCATTAAAGATATAAGAACGTATATAGGAAGAGTATATATCTATACTCAAGTTCTAGGTTTTTAGATTTTTCAGCTTTTATACTGTAAGAAACTCTGATCTTAGAGTAATGTAACCAAGGTTTGAATCTGTAAGTCCCATTTTTAGCTCTATAACCTTTGACAAGTTCCTTCATCTCTCTGAACTTCAGTTTTCTCATCTAAAGTAATAACCACCTTATAGTGTTTAGGGGTAGTAGTTTTTTGTTTTGTTTTGTTTTAATTTTCCTAAGGCTGCTATACAAAATGCTACTTCCTGCGTGGCTGAAACAATAAAAATGGACCATCTTTTGTTGTGGTGACTAGAAGTTTGAGAACCAAGTGTCAGCAGGCTTGGTTCTGGGAGAGCTGTCAGCGAGGCCCTGGGGCTCACTCCTAGCTTTTGGTGGTTTGCTGGTAATCTTGGCTGTTCCTCAGCTTATAGAAGCATCACTGTGATTTCTGCCTACATTGTTCATGGCCTTCTCCCTGGGTGCATGTTCCTCTGTCCAAATTTCCCTTTTTTATAAGGTATCAGTCATAATGGTTTAGGGCCCAACCTAATGATACCAGGTAATCCTGATAATGACTAATTACATCTAATATAATGACTGATTCTATCTGCAGTAATTTTATTTCCAAATAAGGTCACTTAATAAGGTTCTTGGTATTAGGAATTCAACATATGATAATTTTTGTGGGAGACTCTTCAACCCGTAACAAGACTATCAATTAGATAATGGACAGAAATATTTTATAACTTCAGTTGTATATAACCATCATTATCATCATCATCATAATAGGCTGGGCAGTCTGCTTCTGGGTATATTAATTCTTCCTACTCATTTAGATAGATGAGGAATTATCTCAAGTAAATGGAGGATCAGTAAAGGTAAAAAGAGTCAGTAACTTCCTTTGGGTCATAGGTTATTAATTGGACACTCTAGATTCTTTTATGCACCATTATCTTTTCTATTACTTTTCAGAATTTTTATTTGGTATCAGGTATAGCTGATTGAGAAACAGTGTTGTGATAGCTTTAGGTGAGTGCTGAAGGAACTCTGCCATACCTACACATGTATCCATTCTCCCCCAGACTCCCCTCCCACCCAGGCTGCCACATATCATGGGGCGGAGTTTCATGTGCTATGCACTGTGACCTTGTCGGTTATGCATTTTAAGTATAGCAGTGTGTCCATGTCCATCTGAAACTCCCTAACTCACTCCCCTGCTTCTTACCCCTGTCAGCCATAGGCTTGTTCTCCAACTCTGTGAGTCTGTTTCTGTTATGTCAGTTCATTTGCATTGTTTCTTTTTAGGTTCCACATATAAGGGATGTCTTAGGATAGTTCTCCTTCTCTGTCTCACTTCACGTGGTAGGACCTTCTCCAGGTTCATGCATGTTGCTACACATGGAATTATTTCGTTCTTTTTATCGGCTGGTTATATTCCATTGCATATATGTACCATGTCTCTATCCATTCCTCTGTCAATGGACTTTTCGGTTGCTTCCATGTCTTGAGTATTGGGTATTGTAAACAGTGCTGCAACGAACACTGCTGTACATATATCTTTTCGGATCTTGTTTTTCTCCAGATATAGGCCCAGGAGTAGGATTGCAGGGTCATATGGCAACTCTGTTTTTAATTTTTTAAGAAATCTCCATACCATTGCTGTACCAATGTATATTCTACCAGCAGTGTGGGAGGGTTCCCTTTTCTCCACACCTTCCCTGGCATTTATTGTTTGTGGATTTTTTCATGATAGCCATTCTGGCTGCTATGAGGTGATATCTCATTGTGGTTCTGACTTGCATTTCTCTAATAATTAGCAACATGGAACATCTTTTCATGTGCCTGTTGGCCATCTGTATTCTTCTCTGAAGAAATATGTGTTTAGGTCTTCTGCCCATTTTGAGTGGGTTGTTATGATACTGTTAAGCGTCATGAGCTATTTGTCAATTTTTGAGACTAGTTCCTTATCCCTTATCCTAATACCCATTGGTGGGTTGTCTTTTTATTTTCTTGTTTCCTTTGCTGAAGCACCATTGTCTTTTAAATTAATAATTTACAAATGTCTTACTTTTTTTTTTTTTTTGGTTCTTACTAGGTTTTTGAACAGAGGCAGGAAATACAGAGTTTCAAGTATTGCATCCAAGAATTAAGGATGATTTACTTCTGAAATACTTGTAGTAGCTATTCAATTATCCTAGTACAGAGGTACACTAAACCGTTTAGATAGGAAAAAAATATGTATTTATCTAAAAGAAGAAGGAATACCTTTTTAATAGGTTATTATACTTGATCACTAAATCTGCTTCTTAATTTTCTAACTACAAATTTTAGCATGAATATCAAAGTGTTTCATATTTTTTTTTCTTATGACAGGAGGATTTAGCTAAGAAACCAAATAGTTTCTGAAACTAAATTCAACCAAAACATAAGAATCTTTGCGAATCATGAGTATCCTTATCTTAAGAACATGAAATGGCAGACGATAATGCTTTTAGTCACAATTTAATGAAAGATATAGAACTGATGTTTCAGTAGACCATATTTTGATTTTCTGTATTACCAGGGGACATAATGTAACATAAATCATTACTCAGTGAAGGTAATATTATGACAAGAGCAATTGAGTTAATGTGATCCAGGGACTCTCTACCTAAAAAAAAAAAAAATCTAGATGAATGGGTCACAGATGCATTAGAATAGCTGTTATCAATTTCTGTTTAACTTTTTTTTTTTTTACATTAAGGTATTTCCAAGAACCTTGCATAATAGTTGTGATTTTAATACCCATTGATTGAGAAGATATATAATGACATGATGACTTGTGCCTGCCAAGATCAATAGGCTAAAGAAAACCTTCCAAAATGGCACAATGATTTGATCTGTTCTCCAGACTTAATTAACAAAGGCCATTTGATGTTAGTGGACACCTGCCAAATACAATGATGTTAGTTCTGATATAATTAATGCTGAGATGCTCTTGATTAGCTAATTCATAGAACCACTGCTCAGCAAAACATAAAACCATTATAAAATATTATTTTATTAGGTTATATAAAATTTAAGTTTATGATTATTCTCACTAATATTTTTTTTCCAAAAAACTACAAAAATGCACAGGTCAGTAATATATCTATATGAACTTCTCAAATATATTTTAATTTTATATCCAGAGAGAGATATATTGTATGTCTACTTAATCAGAAAGGTACATTCATTATATTACCTTTAATCCCCTGACAATAGCATTCCTGTTTTTGTTTAAAATCAGACTCTGCAGAAACGGTAATTAGAAATAAAATGAGTTTAAGAGAGACATTATTACTTTTGATTTTTTCTAAGAGTACCATCATACATATTGATATAAATGGAGTTGATGTAAATTCATAATTTCTAGTAATATAGACAATCAAAATATCTGTCTATTGTTGTTCAGTCACTTAGTTGTGTCCAACTCTGCGACCCTATGGACTGCAGCACACCAGACTTCCCTGTTCTTCGCCATCTCCCAGAGCTTGCTCAGACTCATGTCCATTGAGTCAGTGATGCCATCCACCCATCTCATCCTCTGCCATCCCCATCTCCTCCTGCCTTCAACCTTGCCCAGCATCAGGGTCTTTTATAATGAGTCAACTCTTTGCCTCAGGTAGCCAAACTGTTGGAGCTTCAACTTCAGCATCAGTCCTTCCAATGACTATTCTGGGTTGATTTCCTTTAGGATTGACTGGTTTGACCTCCGTTTAGTCCAGGGGACTCTCAAGAGTTTTCTCTAACACTACAGTTCAAAAGCATCAATTATTCCATGCTCAGCCTTCTTTATGGCCAACTCTCACATCTGTACATGACTGCTGTCAAAACCAAAGCTTTAACTGTAACTATATGGACCTTTGTCGGCAAAGTAATGTCTCTGCTTTTTAATAAGTTCTCCAGGTTTATCATAGCTTTTCTTCCAAAGAGCAGGCATATTTTAATTTCATGGCTGTAGTCACCATCTACAGTGATTTTTGAGCCCAAGAAAATAAAATCTGTCACTATTTCCATTGTTTCCCCCCCTATTTGGCCATGAAGTGATGGGACCAGATGCCATCATCTTAGTTTTTTGAATGTTGAGTTTTAAGACAGCTTTTTCTTTTTTCACTCTCCTCTTTCACTTTCATCAAGCAGCTCTTTAGTTCCTCTTTGCTTTCTGCCATCAGGGTGGTGTCATTGCAAATCTGAAGTAGTTGATATTTCTCCCAGCAATCTTGATTCCAGCTTGTGCTTCATCCAGACCAGCATTTTGCATGATATACTCTGCATAGAAGTTAAATAAGCAAGGTGACAATATACAGCCTTGACGTACTCCTTTCCCAATTTGGAACCAGTTCCTTGTTGCATGTCTGGTTCTAACTGTTGCTTTTTGGCCTGTATACAGGTTTCTCAGGAGTCAGGTAAAGTAGTCTGGTATTCCCATCTCTCTCTAAGAATTTTCCACAGTTTGTTTTGATTCACAAAGTCAAAGGCTTTAGTGTATCAGTGAAGTAGAAGTAGATTTTTTTTTTCTGGAATTCTATTGCTTTTTCTATGATCCAACAGATGTTGGCAATTTGACCTCTGTTTTCTCTGCCTTTCTAAATCCATCTTGAACATCTGGAAGGACTTGGTTCACAAGACCTTGTTGAACCTACAGTTGAAGCTCGTTTGGAAGATCTTAAGCATACTTTGCTAGCCTGTGAAATGGGTGCAATAGTGTGATAGTTTGAACATTCTTCGGCATTGCCTTTCTTTGAGTTTGGAATGAAAACTGACCATTTCCAGTCCTGTGGCCACTGATGAGTCTTCCAGATTGGCTCACATTTTAAGTACAGCACTTTCACAGCATCATCTTAAGGATTTGAAATAGCTCAGCTGGAAACCCATCACCACCACTAGCTTTGTTTGTAATGATGCTTCGTATGGCCCACTTGACTTCACACTCCAGGATGTCTGGCTCTAGGTGTGTGATCACATTATTGTGGTTATCCAGGTCATTAAGATCTTTTTTTGTTTAGTTTTTCTGTAACTTTTTGCCACCTCCTCTTAGTATCTTTTTCTTCTGTTAAGACCATACCATTTCCTTTATTGTGCTCATTTTGCATGAAATGTTCCCTTGGTATCTCTAATTTTCTTGCAAAGTTCTCTTGTCTTTTTCAATTCTGTTGTTTTCCTCTCTTTGCATTGTTCACTTAGGAAGGCTTCCTTATCTCTCCTTGCTCTTGTTTCAAACTCTGCATTCAGATGGATATATCTTTCTTTTTCTCATTTGCCTTTTGCTTCTCTTCTTTTCTCAGCTATTTGTAAGTTTCCTCAGACAACCACTTTGACTTTTTGCGTATCTTTTTCTTGGATATCTATTTATAGTCAGTAATATAGTCCCTTAATTATGAATATTAGTGCAGATGAAACTATCACATAATCTTTAAATGATTCTAAATATAAAAAAGTTTTGGTTAAAATGATTATTTTCTAAATGTATAGATTAATCATCCAGAGTTTCCATCGCTTTAACTTCTGGCATTATAATTACTTGCGACTAGTTCGCCTTGAAAATACGTGGACTGTATGGTCATTGACAAGGGAAGTATTTATGTTATGTTGGGGAAAAACTCTGCTATGGAAAAACACCTTCAGAAAAGATGTCTGTTATAGTTTTCTCATGTATATAATTATATAAGAATGTAGGGTAACTATATTTTACAAAAGAAGTACAAATAAAACTCTTCTAAAGAAATGTAATAAATTAACATCTTCAACCTGTGCACTGAAATAAATGTTGTATGTTGTTCATGCTAATGGGACAATCATAAAGTTATTAAATACTAATGCGTGTCTTTTTTCTGAACTTTCTTTAGAAAACACATCTGACCTCTAATTCTTCTATGCATTCAATAAATTCTTGGAGAAAGTACTGATTTTTATGTGCAGACCTTAATAGTATAGGTCTTTGAAAGGAAAATAATTATATGCATTTACTAAGTAAATATTAATGAGTGGTATCAACTTTAAATGTTTTGAAGAAGCAAAATTGTAATAGAACTATGACATTTTAGAGACATTGTGCTTTAGATTTTCATAATTTTTAAATCATTTCATTACTATTAAATATATATATCAACAAGTCAATATAGGCAAATTAAAAAAGACTGATTTCCAATAACAAAAATTTAAATGCTTTTTCTAGGTTATTTTAGCAATGAGTAAAAGAGCTGTTTCTATAAATACAACTGTAATAAAATTTAACTTTTTCTTATTGATGCCTAATGACAGTTGAGAACAAGATTTAGGCAGGTGCTTGTGTATTAAGTACTACTTTTGTCAATAATATATCTGTAGCACTTAGAAATCCGACTCCTTGTTTGAATTTGGTTTTGTTTTACTACCACTATAATTCTGGCTGTTGTTTTTATTGTTGTTGTTACCATTTGTCAATATGCTAGATACTCACATTTTAAAATATGTACCTTATTAGAGCACTAACTATTTTAACAATAAGTTATTTGTTTGTTTGTTTGTTTTAATCTCTTGGTACATTTCATATTTATACTATGGTGAGGCAAAATTGTTTTTTAGCCAGCTTATATGTGTGCTAACCTGTTTCTCTTCTAAAATCTACTGAAATTTTATTTCTTCTAATTATCAAAGTTTAGATATCATGCAGATTTTCTTTTCACTTTTTATTCATTCTCCATTCTCTTTAAGTTGCCTTCAGATATTTGTATTGAGTATAATTGTATTACTATGCAAATATTTTACATTTCTCAATGGGTTATAATCTTATTTTAGGGAACTGATAACCCATATTTGTATTTCTTTGTGGACATTAAATAAGCAATCAAGAAGAAGGATATAACAGCACCACTTCACCAAATATAAGGATTTATTAAATACAATTTTAAAGAAAAACTATTTTTACATTCTTTTTCTCTTTCCACGTGTAAACTTTTTGGTTTCTGGTCACAGTTACTACACTTACATTTCTGGATGAGTTTTGTTGTTGTTGTTCTTCTTCCTCCATATGTTTTCCAGAGTCTTAGATTTTCCCATAAAATGAATCTGAGGTTCATTAGTGAGAGAAATGGTACAAAACAGGAAAGCTCTTAATAGAATAAAAATTAAATATACATAGTCTAACCTGAAGTAAATGAGATAAAAGAATGTTAGTAAGTGTGAGGTGTAAACATTGTGAGAGTATTTTATATATATATATGCTGCTTCTGCTGCTAAGTCACTTCAGTCGTGTCTGACTCTGTGCAACCCCATAGATGGCAGCCCACCAGGCTCCCTCATCCCTGGGACTCTCCAGGCAAGAACACTGGAGTGGGTTGCCATTTCCTTCTCCAATGCATGAAAGGAAAAGGAAAAGTGAAAAGTGAAAGTGAAGTCCCTCAGTTGTGTGTGTGTGTGTGTGTGTATCCGGAGGGAAAAGGAAAAGGGGAGAGGGAGGGAGACAGGGAAGGAGAGAAAGAGGGAAAAGGGTATGGAAAAAGATAAATATAAATGTTAACAGAGCCTTTGTAGCATTGTATTTGGTGTAAAATTCTGACCGATGATGAAATTTCCCTGTGTCTCCAAGTGGCACAGACAAAATAAATATGACAGTTGGGAGTCCACTAAAGTGTTTTCTTCTAAACATATATTATGATCATTAGGACTAATTTGTTTGGGGAATATATAAATAAATACATTACTATCATAGATTACTATCATAGCTTTTTTTTTTTTTTTTTTTTGGCTTTAAAGCCTCAGCTTCATTGTGGATGTTTCAGCACTGACTAAATGATAATGAGAAAGCAATATCTTTAGGTGAACCCACAGTTCCCTGGTGGCTCAGACAGTAAAGAATCTGCCTGCAGAGCAGGAGACATGGGTTCGATTCCTGAGTTGGGAAGATCCCCTGGAGAATGGATAGGCTACCCACTCCAGTATTCTTTGGCTTCCCTGGTGGCTCAAATGGTAAAGAGCCTGTGTGCAGTGCAGGAGACCAGTGTTCAATCCCTGGGTCGGGAAGATCCCCTGGAGGAGGGCATGGCAACCCACTCCAGTGTTTTTGCCTAGAGAATTCCAGAGACAGGGGAGCTTGGAAGGCTACAGTCCGTAGGTTTGCAAAGAGTCAGACAGGACTGAGTGACTTTCACTTTCCCAATTCCCAAGAAAGTCTGAGTAGTGTCACCCTTAAGACACATGTGGGCACAGAACCTGATATAACAAAAAAAAAAAATCTTTTAAGCCCTGATCCATATGCTAGATTTTGTCTGTAGACATCTTTTGCCCAATACAGTGTTTTCTATTTCATTTCAACTGTTTCAGTTTATTTAAGATTATAAAGAAATTGAAAGATTTTACCTAGAAGATTCATTATCAACTCCTGTTGAAAAATCAGAAGCTTGGGCAAGTCTGAACCCACATCCCACAAGGCAGCCGTCTCCTGGCTCAGAGCATCACTGACTCCTTCTGGTGGCCCAGGCACTCCCGTGACCCTGTGTCCACATGGCCTTCTCATCCGCCTGGCATTTCTAGGCACTGGTATTTCTACTACAAGTTTACAGTCTAATAAATTATCTGCCAGCCCACTTCAAAAAAGATGGTGAAAGCAGAGGAGGAGAACCTCATTGTATTATGTAGCAGAGGAGGACAACCTCATTGTACTATTTAAAAAGTCTATCCAGTCGCGTAATCACTACTTACTTACTTTGTGCAAGGGTAAAATGAACATTTACACCCTCTGAGACTCTGATGTAGCTATTTCATTATTTAGAAAGAGAGGGCTTTGAATAGAACCAAACAGAATTAGGGGATTAAAGGAAGTGTATGGCACTAAACAAGGATGAAACATCGGGACCTACCAGGAATTTGTTTGAGACAAATTAAAAGCAAAAAAGTAAACAGTTTAAGTAAGAAAAAGTTAATTAGATTCCCACAATGTTTTCAGTCACTGTCACTCAATTTATTATTAGCATTAGCAGGGAGGAAATATATAACCAGCATTTATTATCCTGAGAGCAGCCTTTCAATACTGTCTGTGTTGTTAATTCTTGACAGTACTTTATTCGGTTTGGATTATGTCAGAAGTTATCACAAGGTGTTCTTTCCCAGACTTGTGGAAGTTGGAATAAAACTAGAGAAAAAGAAGTGACTGCATACATATGCATAGGCATGTGTATTTTTAGGTTGAGAAAACCTTTCATCGTCTGAATATTAGAATTCAAACATCATTCTCCCATCTGTCTGATCATTCTTGGCTTCCATTGTGGCTCCTGCCTGTGATATTGGTATTTTCCTTTAAAAATAATGCGTTTTCTCTTTGATTTGCTGTTTGCCTGATTGTTTTCTTATTTTCTTCTGTTCTACCTTCTCTTGCTCTTGATCTCTTATCTTCTTTTGTCTCCACCTCTCACCTCTCAGTGTGAATGATTGTGTTAGGTCACCTGTTGGGCAGGTTCTTTAAAAAAAAATAGATACCCAGTTCAGAAAGTACATTCCTGGAGGCATCAAATTAATGAGTATCTCAAAGCCTGTGGTACAACAGGGGAGAAAAGAAGATTAATTAGAAATATGAAGTACTGATTATTGGCCTTACGCATCAGTCCAGACACAAGTGTATGCACTTATTCACACACACACACACACACACACACACACACACACACACACACTCTCACAGGTTAACAGACCAGATGAGGAATGAAATGATAATTAGGGATCCCAGAAACCATTGTAGGTCCTTTTAAACTTGAATCTCTTTTTCAAACAAAAGGCAGTTTTTTAGTCGTACTGCAGAGAGATGACTACAGAAAGAAAAGGAAGCTTTACATTTTATATTTCCAACGACTTTCTTTCTGAAAATGATGCTTTAATTATTGTTTAAGAAATTGATGTCAAAAAAAAAAGAAATTGATGTCATACATCAGCTACAAGTTATGTTGTTTGTACATATTTTTGAATGCTTATGCTCATTTGCCAAAAATACTTGAGGTGTTCTTTTCCCCTCTGGTATGGAGTATTATTCTTATCTTTTTTTAATTTAAATATACACACAATTCTCATGTGAACTTGTGGGCATACGGACATATATTCAGATATGGCACTTTGAAACATACCATAATATCAGGAGTAATGATCAAAATATTTAATGGCCACCAAGACATGGGCACCAGCCAGAGTAGACATTGGGCAAGAACAATGTAAGTAAGGGTAATTGTGCCACTGATGCCCTGAAGTGCATTAGCCTTGTATATAATGGGTAGAGGACCTCATGGGATTAGGTGCTAACTAGGAGGTTGGTGTTAGTAAAATTTATTCTAATTCAACATTCGGGTAAGGTGTTTTCAACTAGATCCAATTCTTGATTTCATCTGTATATAGCTGTTCCAAATTGTCTATTGCATGGATCATATGACCAAGGTACAAATTGTAGATGACCTCTATTAAATTCCTATGAAAGTGAAAGTGTTAGTTGCTCAATCATGTCTGATTCTTTGTGATCCCATGGACTGTAGCTTACCACACTTCTATGTCCATGGAGTTCTCCAGGCAAGAATACTGAAGTGGGTTGCCATTCTCTTCTCCAGGGGAACAGCTCAACCCAGGGATCGAACCCTGGTCTCCCACATTCCTAGCAGATTCTTTACTGTCTGAGCCACCAGGGAAAACTATATTAAATTCGTATATTTGTGATTGTAAGTGTGGTCTATAAACTTTTTAACTTGTGTAGTAATTTAGTTCTTTCTCACTTGGGACAATATTAAATTTATATTGGGTCTAGTGTATTAACTCATATAAACTCATTTAGAGATTAGAAAGAATTGTTAGTGTTAGGTTTTTAAATTCTCTTTATTTTACATCTGTTTAAAAATGGGTTGGTAACCAAAAAAAATACTAATGATTATGCTTGCCTATAGATTTTGCTAATGGAGTGAAGGTGAGATTTTATAAACCTAATTGGAAATTGTTTTGAAAGTAAACTATAGTACTAAAAAATAAGTTCCTCCTCAATTGTAAAATAGCAATAGCTTTTATGTATTTAACATTTTATGTGATTTAGGCAATCTTCATTCCAAGTGCTCTACATAAATCATGTTGATTGCTCACAACAGTATCATCACATTTATTGCTTATAACAATATTATAATAAATATTATCCTTAAAGTTGAATTCAGAAACTGATATATTTACATTTGCTAATTCCACATCTTACATATATATTAAACCACTCAAGGACAAGGACAATATGTGTAACATTGTCCTTATGCCTTAAAGGAGAAAAAATGGGCTCTTTATTCCTAGGTTAACTTGGACACTGTAAGAAACCTTGCTCTCTGCTCAGCTAATACATGTGAACACTGAAAGGTTAAACAGTTAATGCAAGAATTTCCGATTATTTCTGGTAACAGTGAGCTTAATCCTTTGCTTTTCTGTTTTTAGTCCCAGGGCAGCCACTAAATTTCAAGGCAGAACCTGAATCGGAAACAAGTATTTTGCTGTCTTGGACGCCTCCACGTTCAGACACCATCGCCAGCTATGAACTGGTCTACAAAGATGGGGAGCATGGAGAGGAGGTAGGACTGTGCTTCTCACCTTGTCGCCATTCGTGGCATCGAGACACTACTCTCATTCTGTTTACTTGCCCAAGTTCCGTTAAAAGGTCAGGTAGCTACTGAGGACGTTGGTGGGAAAGATTTATTCATAAAAAGAGAAAATTGACCAAAAAAAAAAAAAGAAAGAGTATTTGGAGACTTGATGGGAGTAGGACAGAAGAGACAAAAAAAAAAATGGCTATTGTCTCTAACGGATTTTTTTTTTTTAATTCGGGTTTCCAAGATGCTTACGGAAGTATTGGGTTGTAAAATAATATACTCCTTGATATTTGGAGATTTCCTTTCTTTGTCTTCTGCATTAAAATACTTAAGTCACAGTTAACACTTGACTAAGTGAGCTCCAAGGCTTTGGGTAGATGAATTTGTCCCAACTGGTTTCAGAGAAAGATGCCCCAGAGCAAATGTTCATTTGTATGCCATTGATTGTTTGATATGAGTGTGTATGTATCTATATGTATATCTATATATCAATACTTATTGGCTTCCCAGATGGTACTAGTGGTAAAGAACCCACCTGCCAATGCAGGAGACACAAGAGATGTGGGTCCAATCCCTAGGTCGGGAAGATCTTCTGGAGGAAGCCATGGCAACCCACTCCAGAATTCTCTACTAGAGAATCCCTGTGGACAGATGAGCCTGGAGGGCTCCGTAGGATCGCAAAGTCCGTAGGATCGCAAAGAATCAGATGCGAATCAATGTGATGCACACACACATATAATTTGATTATGTTATGCAAATAAGCATAGAAGGCTAAAAATTGTTAATAGTTACTAAAAAGAAAAAGAAAAATCAGAATAACATACATTTACAGGTACTGTAATAAGGGTTTCACATATATTAACTCAATCCAACAGTAGTGCTTTATGTCAGCCTCTATTATTAATCTGTTTCACATATTAACAAAATGGATACAAAGAAAAAAGTTCAAGTATTTGCCCAAAGCCTCATATAGACAATTTATAGAATCTGTTCTCTTGACTTCATGATACACGGGCCTGTGGGTATACTTTGAACAGATTCTATAAATCACTATTAAGAAACATCTAATATTTTCAGAAAGGGGATATATGATAATAATATATATTTAATTTGTTATCATGAAACTCATTAGGGAACATCAGGGCAAAAAAGTTTATAAAACTATATGTGAAAACTCAATTCACCAAGCCATTTTATTATATCTCTTAGCATTCTTTGTCTTAAAAAAGGCCAACTTCACAAAGCAAAACAGCCCTGATTTCTAACAAAGAATACTTTTTTAAAAGACTCACAAACACAGTGAACTATTACCGATTAACTTCTGGCTCATCACTTTGAATGCTATACTAAGTTAATGTTAATAAACCTGTTTTATTACATCTCTGAAGTGAGCAGGTTCTAAGAGCAGTGCTTTTAGGTTTAGCTAACAAAGCCAATTCCAATTAATAACTCAACAAATTCTAG
Source organism: Bos grunniens (assembly GCF_055505025.1). Taxonomy (NCBI): domain Eukaryota; kingdom Metazoa; phylum Chordata; class Mammalia; order Artiodactyla; family Bovidae; genus Bos; species Bos grunniens. The sequence continues at coordinate 35,006,848 of NC_141172.1, forward strand.
AACTAAAGTGTTGATGTAAGTACTCGTGTTACAAATGTTTGTAGTACAACATAAATTAACATTAAATTATTTAAAATCCTTCAGTTCAGTTCAGTTCAGTCGCTCAGTCATGTCAGACTCTTTGCCACCCCATGAACCGCAGCACACCAGGCCTCCCTGTCCATCACCAACTCCCGGAGTCCACCCAAACCCATGTCCACTGAGTCGGTGATGCCATCTAACCATCTCATCCTCTGTAGTCCCCTTCTCCTCCTGCCCTAAATCTTTCCCAGCATCAGGATCTTTTCAAATGAGTCAGCTCTTCGCATCAGGTGGCCAAAGTATTGGAGTTTCAGCTTCAACATAAGTCCTTCCAATGAACACCCAGGACTGACCTGTTTTAGGATGGACTGATTGGATATCCTTGCAGTCCAAGGGACTCTCAAAGGGACTCTCAGGAGTCTTTTACAACACCACAGTTCAAAAGCATCAGTTCTTCGGCGCTCAGCTTTCTTTATAGTCCAACTCTCACATCCATAAATGACTACAGGAAAAACCATAGCCTTGACTAGATGGACCTTTATGGACAAAGTAATGTCTCTACTTTTTAATATGCTGTCTAGGTTGGTCATAACTTCCCTTCCAAAGAGTAAGCGTCTTTCAATTTCATGGCTGAAATCACCATCTGCAGTGATTTTCGGAGAGGACAATGGCACCCCACGCCAGTACTCTTGCCTGGAGAATCCCATGGACGGCGGAGCCCGGTGGGCTCCGCCATCCATGGGGTTGCTAGGAGTCGGATACGACTGAGTGACTTCACTTTCGCTTTTCACTTTCATGCATTCGAGAAGGAAATGGCAACCCACTCCAGTGTTCTTGCCTGGAGAATCCCAGGGACAGGGGAGCCTGATGGGCTGCCATCTATGGGGTCGCACAGAGTTGGACACGACTGAAGCGACTTAGCAGCAGCAGTGATTTTAGAGCCCCCCAAAATAAAGTCAGCCACTGTTTCCACTGTTTCCCCATCTATTTGCCATGAAGTAACGGGACCAGTACTTTGGCCACCTCATGCAAAGAGTTGACCCATTGGAAAAGACTCTGATGCTGGGAGGGATTGGGAGCAGGAGGAAAAGGGGACAACAGAGGATAAGATGGCTGGATGGCATCACCGACTCAATAGACGTAAGTTTGAGTGTACTCCGGGAGTTGGTGATAGACAGGGAGGCCTGGCATGCTGCAATTCATGGGGTCGCAAAGAGTCAGACATGACTGAGCAACTGAACTGAATGGGACCGGATGCCATGATCTTCGTTTTCTGAATGTTGAGCTTTAAGCCAACTTTTTCACTCTCCTCTTTCACTTTCATCAAGAAGTTCTTAGTTCACTTTCTGCCATAAGGGTGGGGTTATCTGCATATCTGAGGTTATTGATATTTCTCCCGGCAATCTTGATTCCAGCTTGTGCTTCCTCCAGCCCAGCGTTTCTCATGATGTACTCTGCATATAAGTTAAATAAGCAGGGTGACAATGTACAGCCTTGATGTATTCCTTTTCCTGTTTGGAACCAGTCTGTTGTTCCATGTCCAGTTCTAACTGTTGCTTCCCGACCTGCATACCCTATTAAAAATAAAAACAGTTATGAGAGAGGTGGTCTTTTGGCAATGGTTGGATACTTGACTTTTGGCATCCCTACTGTGCTTTACAAATGTTTATTTAGGAAATTCCTTTTTTTTCTTATTATTTGGTAAGTCTAAAATTTGTTAAAGCTTTTTTATTTGCAAGCCAGAACGCCCTAAGGATGTTTTCTCTAGTTTTATATTTGAATTCCCCTTCCCTGATTTCTGGTTTGTGTGAACACCAAACACTGTTTAATAAAAAGCCTTGTAAGATTATTGATGCCATTACAAGATTACATATTAGTATGTTTTTTAAGGTTTGCTACAGACTCATGTTCAATCTGAGATTGATTACCCATAGATAGCTATATTTGTACTAAAATGGCAAAGGCAGATTTCAAGCATGAAAATAAGAGTTACAACATTCAATTAAAAAAAAACAGTTATTTCAGAAGCCTTTTTGATGTCAGGTTATAGAAAAGTTTGTGGTTTCTTTTTCCTTCCTGTAGGCCCTGTGATGCAGGGAGCTCAAATCTGGTGCTCTGTGCCAACCTAGAGGAGTGGGGTGGGGTGGGAGGAGGGAGGGAGGTTCAAGAGGGAGAGGACATACATCATTCCTATGGCTGATTCGTGTTGATGTAAGGCAGAGACCAACACAATATTGTAAAGCAATTATCCTCCAATTAAAAATAACTTAAAAATTAATTTGAAATCAACATAGAGTAATGATATGGTTTCATATATATTATCCAGCTTTCTTCAGTAACTAACATCTGATTTTTATCCCGGCCGACCTTGGCAATTTCAGATCTCTTTTATAACAACGTCATGTAAATTGTATGCCAGTTTCCATTGTTATGTTACTTCTGGCCATATTTTCTTTGCCCATACTTGGGTTTCAGGCTGTCATGGGAAATGAGCTAGACATCTCTTCAAATGGACTGTTGGGCATAGCCACTGTCAGGAATGGGTGTCAGTTTCTATTGTGGACAATGTCACAACCACACACATGCCTTAAAGTTGAAATGCCTTCATGGGTGGTGGCCTCTCACTGCCCCTTATCTGATGTATTTGAAACACTGTGTCATCATTAAATAGATCCTTGACTTCCTTTTTTTCTAGTTGTCTTACTTGTAGAAACTTACCACTCCACTATTCTTGCCAGGGAAATCCCATGGACAGAGGAGCCTTCTTGGCTACAGTCCGTGGGGTCGCAGAGGCTTGGACACGGTTTAGCAACTAAAAAAACAACAGTCTTCTTTATGTGATGCCCTTAGTGTGGTCCTTGATACTCACTGTTGATTCTGTTTGTGATATTTTGATAACATTATAACCCTGATGACAGAAATCTGATGTTCTGGGCAGTGTGATAAAAATACATGCACAGATCTTAATGAAAATGATCAAGTTCCCTTGTTACATATCCACAGCAACGGATCACCATTGAGCCAGGGACATCTTACAGACTGCAAGGGCTGAGACCAAACAGCTTGTACTACTTCCGTCTGGCGGCACGCTCTCCCCAAGGCCTGGGTGCTTCCACAGCTGAAATATCAGCCAGAACCATGCAGTCAAGTAGGTGTCTCTCTTTGCTTATATTCTGCCCCTTTTTTCCACTAGGAAGTGTTGCCGGCTTTTATCCTCACCAAAAGACTTGCTAATTCATATTCTTTTAATAGCTGGTAGTCTCTATACCAGCAAGTGTCCAGTTTTAGAGATTAGAGTTATCAAGACCTTGGTTTTCAGGCTGGGTCCAAATGACAGACCCCATTCTCTCACTCCTGGAATTGAAAGTTATTTAGAGAAGTTAGGAAGCCTCCTGGAGAAGGCAATGGCACCCCACTCCAGTGTTCTTGCCTGGAGAATCCCAGGGACGGGGGAGCCTGGTGGATTGCCGTCTGTGGGGTCGCACAGAGTCGAACATGACTGAAGCAACCTAACAGCAGCAGCAGCAACAGTAAACCTCCTTGAGAAAAATGGGTAAAAACGTTGAATTTTGCTGTAAGGCAAAATTCAAGTTGAGAACACTGCAAAATAATCAGAGGAGGGCTTAGCAAAGATAGCTAAAGACCAAACTTTCGCCTCTTTTAAAGACAGATTTTAACTTTGCTTATGACCAAGTCTTCATGTCACCTATTTGTTCCTAGTTTGTTGTTAACTTTGCAAGTAGTTCATATGAAAATTTGAAACATTCACAGAAGATCTGTATTTGGACAAATTTAGGAACAATGGAATAATCACAAGTATAGTGGCGAACCTAAATTGTATTTCGTTTCCTCAGGTTTCTTTTCATTTGGGGACTCTTACTCTAAAGCACAGTTGTGTTGATCACAATGGAGTTCATTTTGTCTAGGGAGGACTGTTCTGTATAATGCGTTATATGGCAGGTTGTTTTTGATGGAAAGTCTGGCGGCTTATATAATACTACTGTTTGCTCTTTATTAATAAGTTTCTATAATTTATTAAACAACCATTTTTCTTGAACGGTATTTTGGACTTTCCTTAGATTTTAAAAGTATTTTATATTTTATGTGGTTTGTGATATAGTGACATAGATATGTATAAAATGAATATGTGGAATTTCATAAAGAGGATGTTCTATTGACCTAATTGTTAGACTATCAGAAAACATGAAATTTACAGTTTTTTAGAGAATGAGTTTCCTTTCATATAAGCAAGTCTTCCAGAATTTCATTTTCTATAGATAAATCTTTTCAGTTTTTGATGATAAAATTCATAGTTTTCCTCAACACATGATTATTCATATGAAAAGTATTAGTATTCTGTTGCTTAATCCCTTACTGATTATAGTTTATTCCTATAACATTCCATTTCTTGTAAAACTCAAACATGTAAATCAGTGCAGTATTGTGTCTTCTTTGAGTTCCAGGCAGGCTAATAAGTAATATTGCAGAAGATAACTCTTAAAATCAGACATTTAATTAACAGGAAGGTGACATGCTTTAATATTATATTTTGCATGTTTTTTACAAACTTAAGTTTTTTTGTATATACACACCTAATGGATACATACATGCTTCCCTGGTGGCTCAAATGATAAAGAATCCGACTGCATTGCAGAAGACCTGGGTTTGATCCCTGGGTTGGGAAGAACCCCTGGAGGAGGGCATGGCAACCCACTCCAGTATTCTTGCCTGGAGAAGTCTGTGGACAGAGGAGCCTGGTGGGCTACAGTCCCTGGGGTCACAAAGAGTAGGACACGACTGAGCAACTAAGCACAGCACAGCAAATGCATATATAGATACTTACGTACAGAGAGACAGCATGGACTTCCTATAACCACATCAAAAGCTTATCTACTCTTTATTAGAGTTTCAAGTGGTGTTACATATACTCTCGCAGAATAGGAGGTCTAAAGGTAGGAATGCAGTGAAAACCAAATCAGTTTTTTAAAAAGAATTACAAATGAGTCTTTGCTGTTACATGAACAACTCAATTTATTATGAATGATAGTGCATATGAAATAGTTTCATAATTTGAGGTATAAGAACCTATAGTCAGAATCAATAAAAATGATGTTCTTGTGATTTTGCAAATCTTATACCAGATTTACAAGGCTGTTTAATGATAATTTTCTTTTTGTCTGTACAAAGATCTTTTCATTTTGATTGCCTATAATGAAGAACACAAGACATGTAAATTAAGAAAGACTGATAATTGTCTATATAATAAGATATACCTGACACTACATATTATTAAGGTTCACAGAATGTAAAGAACTACTCAAACTGCATGTTCAAATACAAAAAAAAAATAGAAATGTTTTACTCTTCAATCATCTATATTGTCTTATATATATATGCATACATATTTACATGTATTTTATCTAAATTCTTTGTGCTTCTTTAGGAATATTATAATAGTAGTCACATTGTTCTTTCTTGCTTTTTTTCAAATAATGATATGTTTGGTTTATTTGATGGAAAGTAATTACTCAGAAGGTTAATAGTTTATATTAAAATGGGCATTAAGAAAGTTTATCTTTTAACTCTCATGTAAATTCTACTTTATATGAATAATTATGTACAAAATGAAAAGAGCTACATACAAATTGGAAGATAAGTCATATCTTTCCCAGATGGTTCTCAGGATTTTTTTAAACAGTTCTTTTTAATGGCTGTATTATTGACATTTTGTAAGGGATAGATGATTTTTATTGATTTTACCAAAATTTGCTGGTGGGATCTAATTCTTCACTAGCAATGATGTCCCAAGAAGAGTTATAATTTTTTTTAAAAAACTGGAAGCTGACATAGGGTAAGTACAAGTTACAGTCAGAATCAACCAGCCTGACATTTACCCTCGGGTAGGTAAACCTTGGACTGCATTTTCATCCTCTATCGATCTGCATGCTCACTGTATATGGGCTATGATCAGTATCAGGCTAACACTTCTCATTAGAACTGGTCAGAATACTGATTTTCAGATAGTCAGAGGGAACCCTTTTATGTTTGTTGGGCTTTTATTTACTTCTCTTTTTAAAATTTTAATTGGCAGAATAATCTAACAGTTATTGCCACTTTTCACACTGAAGAACCTTTTTGCAAATGAGTACTGTATATGAATCAGAATGCAGTTCAGTAGCCAAAGCTTGAAATGGTGTCTCTTAAACGTCATCAGACTCTCATGTAACAAATCTTGTACTGTTTGCAGCTTTTTATGAAGTTCGATAGTCTGTAAAATAGGGCTGGGGAATACTGAGGGATTGTTTTAGAAGAAGAATTTAAATTGCAGGTAGGTAATTTTATTTGAGGCTCTGTTATCTTAAGATTTCATTTTCACATATTCCCCCCACCCATTATTTAACAATTATTTTTGGTCATTTATTCATTTTTTGGTTTATTCATATTACTAAGCCAAGGTTCATAAATTTATCTTTAAAATTTTAAGTTTCAAAGTCTTATTTTCATTTTGTTGCCCTTCTTGTTCGTCTATTTATTTTCGCCTTTTCTTTTGTTTTATCATTTTTTTTTTCCAACCACTCCTGTCCTTTCACTCAAACCCTCCTTTAACTCACTACCAAAATAAGAGCCGTCAGCTCCTCCTCAAGACATTAGTTGCACCAGTCCAAGTTCCACTAGTATTTTGGTAAGTTGGCAACCTCCACCAGTGGACAAACAGAACGGCATTATTACTGAATACTCCATCAAGTATACTGCAGTGGATGGAGAAGATGACAAACCTCATGAGATTTTGGGAATCCCTTCGGACACTACCAAATACCTTTTGGAACAGCTGGAAAAATGGACTGAATACCGGATCACTGTGACAGCCCACACCGATGTCGGCCCTGGCCCTGAGAGCTTGTCCGTGTTGATTCGAACCGATGAAGATGGTATGTTGCCTCTGCTCCATCAGTTTGCGCCCTTCTACCACGGTCTTGCTCTGCTGTCTTTTGATAGGCTAACAGTAATGTGCTTTTTTTCTGCTCATCTTTTTTTATCCAGTGTCACTGTAACTTCAGCAATTTTTGCTAAAGACCTATCTTTGCTACGGCCTGGGAAATTTTTTTTTTTTTTTTTTAATCTCAACATAGTCATTTGCTTCCTTTTTAAAGAACAGTTTGCTCCTGTGACCTTGCAATCCAGGCCCTTCTCTGTACCTCCGTCTAATGTCTTCTGCGTTTTTCTTGGCTTTTTGTAGTCGCTTCTTTTACATTTTGATGTTAACTTTTCAAAAGCACCTTCTTATCTTCTTGTTGCCTTTTTGTCTTGAACATTTCAGAGACAGTGATGCTCGACATTCAGTTTTTGGCATCTGTTGTATGGAATACCTTTGATATGAGAAAAAAAAAGAAGAAAATCCATATAATCAAGAATCTTTTTATTCTGCTAAAAAAGAAACCTAAAAAACACACACAGCAATCAACAATCAGTTTTTGTTATTATTTCAATGCTATACTTCTTTGTGCTTTAATGCTTTGAACCTCAAAGCATCTTCCTTGGCTTTTGTACATTTTTTACATGTTTTTCTATTTCTCTGATACTCTTTTTTTCTTCCATTTTTTTTTCTTTTTTTTGGCATCGGTCATGCTTTTTGATCTTTTCTTAAAAGGTAGAGCAGATTGGTTGAGCATTTTCATTGGTTGAAAATGTTTGTATTCCACAAACATGGTGGGGTCTACCCATTTTTTTTTTTAAACCTAAGTAAAGAAAATGCTCTGACTGGGTGGGACAAGTGCCTATAATTTTCTTTTATCCAATGATGTTGTTCCAGTTCCTAGTGGTCCTCCTCGCAAAGTCGAGGTAGAGGCTGTCAACTCAACATCTGTTAAAGTCTCATGGCGCTCACCTGTGCCCAATAAACAGCATGGCCAGATAAGAGGATACCAGGTGCATTATGTGAGGATGGAAAATGGTGAGCCCAGGGGCCAGCCCATGCTGAAGGATGTCATGCTGGCTGATGCACAGGTAAGCATCTGAGAAATTATACAGGTATACTTTTATAGTATACATCTGTTTTAGCCTGTACCTTAAAATGGGCCCCATTTTCATTTTTTCTTTGATATTTTAAAATGTCTATACAAAATTCTAGATTTTAAAGAAACTTGAAGTATAATTGATTTGCAGTGTTGTGTTAATTTCTACTGTACAGCAAAGTGATTCAGTGATACAGATATAGACAAAGATACAAAGGTTTGCCTCTGCTAATCCCAGTCTCTCACTCTGTCCTTCCTGGACCCTGCATCCCACTTAGCAACTAGAAGTCTGTTCTCTATGCATGTGGAGTCTATTTCTGTTTTGTAGATAAGTTCATAACATTCTAGCTTTAAAAACACACGACCCATATTTATCTTTTCAGTCAGAGTTGACTTCAAGTGAGGAAGTGAATTGAAATGACACATCTGATTCAAAACACAGAACATTTTTTTTTTTTCCAATACAGATACTTGGCTCTCTACAGCTATCTCTCAGTTTGCCTTTCTGACTTTTAAAAAAAAAATCGACTTAATTAAATCAAAGGGAAGAATTTTAAACAGCAATTTTGCTGATAGTCTGCTTTCTACTATGCTAAAAGTATTTGAAACTAAGTTAATCTGTAATTTCTAAATGAATGCCTTCTTTCACTGAAGAGTAAACATTTTTATTTGGGGAAATGTATCCAGACAGTATTTTTATCTGTCATTTATTTACCAAATTACATATTTAATTAAAATAATTATTTCATTTCCAAGAAAATGAAGATAATAATAATGACAAAAATTATAGAATTTCCCAGGGAATTAATGAGATCCTGTATGTTGAGCCAGTTAAAATTATTAAGTGTAGTTGAGTTTGTGAGAAATTCTTTCAAGCCAAAGGCAGTGATTTATAACCATATAATCACAACTTGGTTTTGTAATAAGTTATTTAAAAGAGGACTTTTTTTTCAATTTTTAAATAAAAAACAATATCATAATAAATCTATTTGTACATATTTTTCTGGAAGGGAGAGGAAGATTGTAATTAATAAGCATCCTGCTGGGGGTTATACATATCCCATGGAGTAGTTTACCTTGTTCTAGTAGAGACAGGGTATGAGAATGGAGTGTTTTGCTTATTCAGCAAAATTGGTAGCTGGGCCTGGAAATAGATGGGATTAATGCAGATTTGAAACCAATTCATTTGAAAATTCCTTCTTTTGTATGAAAGTAGGGAAGATTATGAACAAAATGGAAAACTGTTGTACCAAACTGCTACATTTTGCCTTCCTTTCTCTGTGAAAATAAAAGGGCAATAAATATCCCACCTTTTTACCCCAGAGTCTTTACTTCGTATTTATCCCAAAGTCTTAACTCACAGAGGTGCTTATTTGCTTTAGCTATAAAGCATTCTAACTAAAGGGGTCTAGCTTAGTGACTTATTTACCTCAAAAATCCAGTTGTATGGTTTTCATTTGAAGGACATTTCCATAAATTTAGTTGGAGATTCATAGTGTCCCATAATATTCTGGAGAAAGCACTATAGATTTGGCTTTTAATAAATATTTATTTTGTACTACCCGTAAAACAGAAAGTTCTTATAAAATATAGTATAAAAAATGCTTACGTTTTATTTGGTGCGTCTGTAATTTTTAAAAATAAAGTGATACGACCATCATGTTTTGATGTCCCTCATCAGTTCTTAGATAAGCTTACATTACAGAACAGTAGTTCTTTTGCTGTTTTTATTGGGAATATGGTAGCCAATGAAATTATATAATGCAAAATGCCTTAAATGTCAACTCAATCTTTTTTTCCCTCCTCTTCTGCTTTGGCTTTTCTTTCTTATTTTGCTGATTTTCCTTGTGTTGTTGTTCTGGTTTTGGGTTGATTTATTTTTTGCTCATATCATGTTCTGATAATTCGTTGAACTTTTTTTACATCTTATAGGACTTCATTGATGTACATTTTCAATATAATGAAGATGTTAATCTAAATAGTAACTTGAATTGCATAATCTAGATAGAAATCAAAATAAACGTCACAATGTAGTATACCTAGCACTTTGTATGCCTTATTGATATTTTAAAAAATTAGTTGGTTTTAGTGATAACAATATAGAGTGTATTTACTTTTAATTTCTCAATTAGGAGTGGAGGTGGCGCATAACACTCATATACTGTTTGGGATTTTATTGTACATACCTCTTCAGTTGCTTATTTTTTCTATTTTTTTTTTTTAGTCTAAGGAGGGCACCATTGCCTTTATCAGGCTACAAACTTCTCTTCATTTCTTTTTATTTTGTTTCCCTCCTCCCCAACCTTCTTAATCTCAATCAGTGGGAATTTGATGATACTACTGAACATGTGAGTAATTTTTGGCTGCTCTGTCAAAACAGATTATTAATGGCTGTTTTTTACTGATACTCCCCTTTCATTTATTTGTACTGTGACATCACAGTTTGCTTGGATGCATGAACTAACAAATTATTTTTTAAAGTATTTTCACTACATGGTATACTTTTTTTTTAAATTTTTTCCCCTCATTGTTGTTTTGTGAAATTGATGTGCTGAAATTGATGTGGTGCTATTGATTACATGAGAAATATCATGAGTTGATATTGTGCGATGGCTGTTACTAACTCTGCCTTGTGACACAGTTAGAGGAGGCATGCTTTAAGTGGAGGTATCACAGACTGGAGATGTCTAGTTTGTTCTGGGCTGCTCATAAATCCTGCTCCAGGGTTGCATATTCAGGGCATAATATGATCTAAATCTGGCACCAATTAACTCTATGTAGAAATGGCAGTTCTCTGTTGAACCCATACAAATTTGAGTGAAATTGCATGAGTGGAAACACCAAGAAGTAGGAGGTATCTTACTGAGTGAAGAATTTTTAAAAATACTGTAATGAGTGGACTGTGTTAGTCTGTTAGTTTTTACATTGGGAGTTTATTATGTATAAAGAACTGTGGATGACACTGCCTACTAAGTGCTTACAGTCTAGGTGGATAGGAAGGATGTAAAGTTCAGAAAAGTTCCATGAATACAACCAATGTGATGCCCTCAAGTAATGTATGAATAATTAGTATTTAAATGATAATATCAGTTAGAGCTATGAGCTTAGGGACAGAGCACCAGGATGGTAGACATCCTGAAACTTATGGAGAACTCATCCCTGATGAGTAGGGATTAAAGAGGTAATCCCTGTATGTCTGTGTCTGTTGCAGAGTTGGAAGTGAGAATGTACTTATTGAAGTACATTCTGAACTCAGCAGAAGTAGACATAGACATAAGAGTGTGGCAAAAAGTCAGCTGATAATGAGCTTGGCAGTTTGACAGAACTGAAGAGTTCAAGTTATTACATACATTATATTTTAATATAATGTTGGAAAGATCCAAAGTGAAAAAGTGAAAGTCACTCAATCAGCTCCGACTCTTTGTGACCCCAAAGACTGTAGCCTGCTAGGCTCCTCTGTCCATGGAATTCTCCAAGCCAGAATACTGGAGTGGTTAGCCCTTCCCTTCTCTAGGGGAAAAAACCTAAAGTTTGAAGCTAAAGACCTGATCTCTAACTCTTCAGTACTTGAGAGATTTTTTTAATGTTAAAAAAGAGCAATAAGATAAAGACTGGTAGGAAGTTTTCTTTCATTTAGTAAATAAATATTTTTTGCCAAAACAAAGGTCTCTTATAGAGATTCTTGGTAAATATGATAATCAAGTTATCACTTCTCATGAAATCGACACTGTAACAGTGTCTTATACACTTCTTTGATCATAACCCATAGTAAAAAATGCATTATTTGCCATGACCAATGCATGTGTATGTTTAAAATAAAGGTTTCACAAAATAATACCTTACTTTTAAATATATTCACATTTTAATGTTCAAGTATATCCATTTGTTTAAAAAAATGCTGGTCTTAAGTGGCTAAATTCATTTCATCAGCTACTAAATGGGTCGTTACCTGCAGCTTAAAAATCAATAACTTCATGGATAGATTAAGAGAACTAATACAGTTGATAAGGAAACAAGTTAACAGTTCTTTTCCTAAATCATGAAGTGATTTTTTTTTAAAGTTGAGAATCAGAAATGAAAAGGGGAAAGTTATGATCAATATTTTAAAGGAAGAATGAACAGAACCATACTAACTAGCTAAGAATTTGAAGGAGACTGTTGGACCAAAGATTGTTCATAAGTTTTGAAGATGCTCCATCATTCATTAAAATATGGAAATATTTTATGGAAGAAGGGGACCCCACTTCTGGGAGTAACGTGTGCTTTAGTTACATTGAATTTGAGATACCACTTGACAGTTTAGGGAAACTGTCCAGCAGATATTCACAGTGTATATACTGCTGGGACCCTGGGGAAAGTCAAGGCTAGAGATGAATGTAGGATATAGGCAGAAAAAATTCTCTAAGTTTTAGAAATGAAACTAGTTTTTTTTCGTTTTTTTTTTTGTTGTTGTTGTTGTTGTTGTTTTAGGACTAGAGAGAAAGGCAGCAGATAAATGACTGTGTCAGGACATTTGGAATGACAGCTATTAGCAAGCAGGGGCAAGAATTAGGGTGCAGAATGGAATAGGAGGATACAGAGAGAGGAATAGTGGTTCTGATGTCAGCCAGAGAGGGTGTGGAGACCACCAAGGTAGTACAGCCACAGCTTTAAGAAAGAAAATGTAACTCAAGAGACAATGTGATTCAAGCAAAGAGAGGTATGCTAGAGATTAGACCACTGAAGGTTTGAACATTTGCACTGGCACTACTTATATTATCCAGTCACAACCTGTGTGGAAGGAAGGTCATGTGTGATTGCTTAACTTCAATTTTATGAATGAGAAACTTACGGAAGGCTCAGCATTTGTAAATTACTTGCCTCTCAATTTAGTGATAGACTCAAGTGATAGAATCGCTTCTTTTTTCTCCCAACCCAGCCTGTTTTCATCAGTAGTTCTGTGACATGAGGGAGACCTTGGAAATAATAATGTTGAGATTTACCCATCCTAATTTTTGAATTGCCAGTGTGCCTACCATAATTTTAAGTGCCACTCTGGAGTGGTTCACTTAATTTTTATATTCTCTGTGATGTTGGTGAAACCATTCCTGAGGGTACAAATCTCTCTCTCAAATTTAGTCTATTCATCTGATAGAATAATTTTTCCAGTGGCTCTTGAGGATGGTATCTGAAATTTTTGAATTTCCACACTGGTGAGATTCCTGCTGTTTTTAGAAAAGCACATTGTCAAAAGCTGTCATCCCTGGGTTCAAATTCAGCCATTGATTTCTATGGTGCCCCTTACAGCCTTGCACAGAAAAGTCCCGCTGTTCTCCATTCACACAATGAAATCCATTCACTAAACTCTCACATGCATTGTCTTTAGATGCAAAATATAACAGTCAATATTTTCTTAAATTTATCCGTATTGAATTTGAAAACATAGCTGTGCCATAAATCTGAAAAGTTACTTTTTAAATTGTTGTGCGTGTGTGTAGCTCCAAAGAAAATACCAAAACATTAATAGCCAGCACTCTATTTAAAGAATCATGTAACTTCCAATTTGGAAGAATAATTCTTAGACTATCTTCTCTTATAACCATCACAGCTTTGGGTCCTTACTAAGAGAAAGCAAATAGTTTTGATGAATAGTTTGTGGTATTTACCATTTTCAGAATTTATTGAGCATATATCCATGATGTGATAGAACAAGATCCTGATATGTAGTTTTATGACAAGGCCTCAAAATCTATAGATTGTTCTCCTTAGTTTATAATAATTTTAGTTCTTAACCTATACAACTAACCAGTAATATATTATTTGAGTCCTGAGAAACTTCTGTGGCTGTCTAGGTCCAACAGACCAGCCACTGGGCAAGATATCAGTATTTATGCAATTAAACATACTCTTTGGCATCAGCGCCACTAACAGTCTGAGGACCAGACTACGATGGAAGCACAAGGATTGTGGCTGGAGTATCATAACAGCTAGAGTGTGAACTGCTCACTACAAGCCAGACATTGTTTTAAGTGTTTACCTGGTATAACTCATTTAATCCTTTAGTAGCCTAGAGGGTCCTAGCATCCCAACCTTCACATGGAGAACTGAGGCACAGGTGGCGTAAACTCACTTGCCCTGGGTCACCAAACTGGTAAATAAGGAAAGGCAAGTTTAAATCCAAGCATTCAGCCGGTCTGACTCCAGTTTTTGTGGTTTCGATTATTACCCCTTAGAGCTGCCTCTGCGGATGGCTGAAGACCCCATTTCAGTGTCAGCATGAAGACAGATCTTGCACAGCATGAGCTCCAGGCATGATGCGTCCAGTGCTTGGCATGGCTGCGGGGAATGTTCATGCATGCACAGCATGAAGGCGGATGCCTTGGTTTCCCCCCAGGGCAACTGTAGCATAGTTTTGAATCATTGTTATTCGGTTGTATCATTTCAGGACATGATTATTTCTGGGCTACAGCCTGAAACTTCCTACTCCCTCACTGTCACAGCTTACACCACTAAAGGAGACGGAGCTCGCAGCAAACCCAAGCTGGTGTCCACCACAGGGGCAGGTAACCACGTCTATGCATATATGTGTCTTCAGTATGTTTCAGGCAACAACAATAATTTTCCAAATGGTATGGGTGACTTCTATCAGAGGGGAGAATGGACTGTAGTCAACTTTTGTGGTTTTGATGTATCTTAAGTAAGGTAAAATAATGAAAGACCCTGCTTTGCCCAAATTACTTAATCACTCATTCACCAAATACTATTTGAGTACCTACTGTGCATCAAGAACTATTTCCGGTACTCTGAAGAACAATGAACAAAACAGAAAGAATCTGGCCTCCTGAAATTTATTTTCTGACTGAGATTGGATAATTAACAAGTGAACAAATGAGTTTTATAATAATAAAATGCCGGGAAGTGATAAATTATGCACAGAAAGATATGCCTGCATACTTTAGGCAGTTCCTAGAGGCGGTTTTAGAAACAGTGATGTCTTTTAGAAGCAGGATATTTGAGCTGAGACTTGAATGGTGTGAGGGAGCAGATCCCATGAGGGTCTGGAAGGCAGATCATCTAGGGAGGAAAATCGTGTGATAGCCTCAGCACGCCAACCCCTCCCCCCCCCAAAAAAGAAAAACAAACCTTGTTAGAAGAGCTGCCACCTTGAGCTGGGTTGATGACTTAATATTTTATTTTTTGTCATTTTCTCCTCCTGACCCCTTGTTCTGGGGTATCAAAAGACAACAAATTGCACAAAAGATGGGAAACAAAAAAAGAGAACGAAGAAAGCAGAAAGTCTAATAGAGATTGCTCCTTTCTGAAGAATAGAGCTTCTTAGCGCTATTGAGACTTATACATTGGTCTGCCACGTTAGGAAAAGTCAGCATGAAGGAAGACCTGATGTTGTAAAACCAATAAATTAAGAGATAATTACAGAAGGATTCTCCTTCAATCCCTTTATATAGAAATCTCCCATGGAACATTTAAACTATGATTTGATTTACTCCTCCCGAATCACTTATGGCACAACTTTTTAGGAACACACCTCTATGTAAAGGCATAAAGCAAAGAACAGCTGTGATGTTGAGTGCCCTCCTGGGTGCTGTGCTCACTTCCAAATTTGTCTAAATGTCATAAGATTTGCCTCACTCATATCCCGCCACCTGGAACTGCCTCGAGCAGCAGGATTACAGATGGCAAAGCTCCTTCAAGGCAAAATCTTCTGGGCCTTATTTTTTTTAATACCATTGTATCAGGTTAATTCAGCACCCTGCATAGGAGATACAGTACATGTTAAGTGGGACATGCTGACTGTCCAGCTACGGAACCAGCTTCTCCTGGAATGTAGCCAACTAAGAGTGAACCCCTAAAACTGAACCCCAAAATGAAAAAATACACTTCCTTTGCCCATATTTATAATTGTGTCTTAAGAAAACTGAAGCATCTTACATGAAGCATCAACCTCCTATTGCCCATAATATGGGGAGGGATGTCTTATAATGAGGATGAAAAAGTAGAGGATTTGTCTCCAAGGGATGTGAATCCTAGAACAAGAATGCTACTGCCTACTTTAATGTCACTGAGATTAGCACGTCACTTTTTAGTCACTTTTTAGTACAGAACATTATTTAGCATTGTGGATCTTACACACAGAATTATTTCGCAGTTTACATTCGTGATTTCAGATCTTTCTTAATCAATGGAAACTTCATTAATGAGGAAATGCTTATAATTTAGATGTCTGCATGTTTATTTTTTTGGGATCTCCTCACTGTTCTTGAATTGGAAATGGGAGAATCCATCTGAAGAATCCATTTATAGTCTTCTGGATTTTAAATCCAGAAGGAGATTGATAATCCTTCAAACAGAAAAGCTCCAATGTTTTGTTTTGTTTTGTTTTTCTTTTTGCTGCCAACCTGTAGTAAGAAAGCATTCCCTAGTCATTAGTGAACGATGAATTTGCTTTGTTTTGTATACTATTTAAAAAAAAACCTTGTATTTATATGACTATGAAGAATTACTGAGTTTATCTCACAGATGTGAACTCCTAATAACCATAGTTATAAAGGTATTTCATTATAGCTTCCACTGAAAATTCACAAATTCCCATTAAATTTTACTTTAATCATAAAATTCCTGGTTTTAGGATAGGTTTATGTATAATACATTGTTCCTAGAATCTGCGAACAATCATATCTTTGAAATAAAGAATACAGGCCATAACTTAAGCAATCCACATAGGATTCATGTAACCTGAGGGCTGCTTTTTAATAAAATGTTGGATTTTATGTTTCAGTGATTATGACATTTTTGTAGTTTCTTTGTTAATACTCCCGTGCTCTGTATCATAATAATGAGTCTACTGCCTGAAATCTTGCAGTTTTAGGCAAATTCTTTTGTTTGAATTTTTTTCTTTATTTTTAAATGGATTTCACTACTGTACTGCCAGCTGTGTTTAAGGATGAGAGAAAAGTGACTATGATATGGAGAATTTGAAAGTAATTCTAGGCTTAGGTCAGTCAATTATGATTGTTACTACTTAGGCACTAAGTTAAACTGAAGCTTAGTTTAGAGCCTTTGGGACTGAGTGCCTTGGTGGATCTCCAGTGATTGCTGTTTCTAAGTAGTAGAGGGCAGCAGCACATGTGTACCATTTCTGAAGTCCTGACAGATTTTTAAGAGGGAAGAATATAGTAAGCAAATAACTCAAAAGTCAAAAGGGAGAATGGATTATACATCGTGACTTAAAAATTAGCTTATTTACTCTACAGAAGGACCCTCTCTGCTTATTCTAATATGCTCACTGCTAAAAATGCCCTCCAATCTGCCCAGAGTAAGTATTTAAGACTCCTTCATTTTTCCAGCCCTCCAGCTCCTAAGTTGGAGCAAGCAGATCCATTGAGCCTGCCACTGGGTGCTCAGTCGTGTACGACTTTTTGTGACCCCATGGACTATAACCCGCCATGCCTCTCTTGTCCATGGAATTTTTCAGACCAGAATACCGAAGCAAGTTGTCATTTTCCTCTTCCAGGGGATTTTCCAAACCCAGGAATCAAACCTGTGTCTCTTGCATCTCCAGCATCTGTAGGCAGATTCTTTACCACTGCTGCTACTGCTACTGACTGCCACTGGATGGCCTTTAAAAGTGGTCCAGACAGTAACCCTAAGGCATCAGAAACCTTGAACCCAAACTCCACACACGTGGCACCATCTACTGGTTGTCTTCATTTCTCTACTTTGAGTATGCACTGACTGCTCAGAGGACAAGGTCCCTGCATTACCCATCTTTCATTTTCCCACCCATAGGCCTGTGTGCCAGTATATAAGTCTTTCCACAAAGTGAGTAGTTGGTAAATATTTTCTACATAGAACTTCTGAAAGCAAGAAATGGAGTGGGTTCCGTTGCCAATATGTACAGTTTTGGAGAATTCTTTTTAATCACACATGCAATGTTGTAGAATTCTCCTCATTCCTTTTTCTTTTTTTGGCCCGTTACTCCCTGGATGAAATACCATAACTTCCCACAATCATTACGCTAGCTGATTTATGCTGTGTTTACTGTTTACACATTTGGGGAGATTTCAGGTATTCTCTTCTTGTGTCTAGCCTCTACGGAGCTGTCCATCACCAGCTCCCAGAGCTTACTCAGACTCGTCCATCGAGTCAGTGATGCCATCCAACCATCTCATCCTCTTCATCCCCTTCTCCTCCCACCTTCAGTCTTTCCCAGCATCAAGGTCTTTTCCAATGAGTCAGTTCTTCACATCAGGTGGCCAAAGTACTAGAGTTTCAGCTTTAGCATCAGTCCTTCCAATGAATATTCAGGACTCATTTCCTATAGGATGGACTGGTTGGATCTCCCTTCAGTCCAAGGGACTCTCAAGAGTCTTCTCCAACACCACAGTTCAAAAGCATCAATTGTTTGGCACTCAGCTTTCTTCACAGTCCAACTCTCACATCCATACATGACTACTGGAAAAAGCATAGCTTTGGCTAGATGGACCTTTGTTGGCAAAGTAATGTCTCTGGTTTTTAATATGCTGTCTAGGTTGGTCATAGCCTTTCTTCCAAGGAACAATATCTAACTTACTTTTTAAGTTACCTACTTAACTTAGTTAACTTAACTAACTTATTTAACTTAGTTAAAGTAACAAGTTAGATAAGCAATATCTAACCTACTTAACATGAAAGGAAATTATGTACTTAGGAGAAATGAGCCCCTTGCCACAAAAAGTTAATATTCTTATTATTAATAATTATGATTATTATTAATGAAATACAAAATACTATTCTAAGGCTTTTACATGCATTTTCTCATTTAATATTCACAGCAAAATAGGGTGGGTCTTAATATAATTCCCATTCTAGTACATGCAAAACTTGGTGAGGATGACTGGCATGGATAGTATATATGAAAATTACAAATTAGATCCACAGAAAATCTAAGCAACATTTTGTATTACCTTTTTTCTTCCTAACTTATAATCAGTATAATAGTTAACTGTTCGGCTGTGGATTCAGATACACCTGTGTTTGTCTCATAAATTTCTCACTTATTACATATCTGACTATGCACAGTTTTCTGTTTTATTTTCTTATGATGCAAAGTGAAGATAACAACTAATCACATAGTCAGGAGTGAAGAGTGTACTCAAGTGAGATACTACAGGTAGTGCTCTTAGTACAGTACCTGATACACTGCATACACTCAATGATTAAATATATTTTGATTATTATTATCTGTATGTTACTGGCTAATCCTTACTTAGCTTCATTTCTGTGTGGCATGAACCTCTATGTATAAAGAGTTGAAATGTGACAATATGCCTTTAAAAATCTCCTTAAATTTTCATTTCAGTAATAATTCCTATTTTCTCTCCATCATCACATTCTAATATTCATCCTACCTATGAGAAGGACCATGTTTCCACAAAGGCATATAGACCAAACCTTGGACTTTTTATAAGTCAAGAAATGGGAATGCCTGTGGAATTACTTGAAATAAGTAATTTTTATTAGTAAGAACGGGAATGCCACTCCAAGGGGATTCCCATTCAACAGTGATTGAAATATGAACATCTGTGTAGGTTGGTCTTACCCCTCCATCCTGTTTCTCCAGTTCCAGGGAGACCCCGGCTTGTGATTAACCACACCCAGATGAATACAGCCCTCATTCAGTGGCACCCTCCTGTGGACACATTTGGACCCCTCCAGGGCTACCGTCTAAAATTTGGCCGAAAGGATGTGGAACCGCTTACTACTCTTGAGTTCTCCGAAAAGGAAGATCACTTCACGGCGACAGACATCCACAAAGGAGCGTCGTATATCTTCAGGCTCTCGGCCAGAAACAAAGTGGGCTTTGGGGAGGAGATGGTGAAGGAGATTTCTGTTCCAGAAGAAGTTCCAACTGGATTCCCTCAAAACCTCCAGTCGGAAGGCACCACATCAACCTCCACCCAGTTATCTTGGCAGCCCCCTGTCCTGGCCGAGAGAAATGGCATCATCACCAAGTACACCCTTCTGTATAGGGATATCAACATCCCTCTTCTTCCAGTGGAGCAGCTTATTGTTCCAGCTGACACCACTCTGACACTCAGTGGCTTAAAACCAGATACCACATATGATGTAAAAGTACGTGCTCACACGAGCAAAGGGCCCGGGCCATATAGTCCCAGTGTCCAGTTCAGGACACTGCCTGTGAATCAAGGTAGGATTTGTCTGCTTACGGCCTTTCTCCTTTAAAGGAATGTCGGTCTTTGGAAATCAGTATTTTGAAGCTGTAGATAACTGATCGGCTCATTCATATTCATAGGTTCAGCAAAAGCAAAAAGGTAAGGTATGTAAAGCTTAACATGTTCTGGATGACTTAGATTTCAGTTAGAGAATGCCAAGCAAGTCTGGCTGACAGCACCCCAATGTTCCCAGGTAAGGAAAACACAGTAGAGTTGACTCAGTTGGAGAGAAAGGAGAGATCTTGGTGAGAATGAGGTAGTAAAATGAATGCTTTTAACAGGTAGGCAAATCACACTTCTCTCTCTGATCAAAGTAGATGGTATCTAGCTTAAGCCTTCTTGTCCATGGAAGAGGACTGGTCGAACGTTTTTAGGAGTAGTTTAAATACACTGTTTTTCCTTTTCCAGCAGTGTTTGCAAAAAATTTTCATGTCAAAGCAGTAATGAAGACTTCGGTGCTGCTGTCTTGGGAGATTCCAGAGAATTATAATTCTGCCATGCCTTTCAAAGTAAGTTGTTTCCTAATGTGTAAGGTATCATGGTTAAACGTGGAGTGGAGGGGGCAGGTCAGCCGGGGAAATCACTCAGACTGCTTTGATTCAGCCACACGTACGTCCTGTTCTCATTTGTGGCTTTCACATCACAGACGAAGTCTGGTTCTTGGCCAGTGTGACCTTTCCCCTCTCAGGAGGAAGCAGCAGCTCAGACCTAGGGCCTGCATTCCTTGTGGGTAACCTAGCACTTCCAAGCTGAACTTTTTACATCTGTACTGGTGCTTTTGATTTTTCATCAGAAAATGAAATTTGCATGGTTTCTATCTATTTATAATGCAGCATCCTGGGGTTTAAGTAATTTGTTTATTGGCCTGAATTCTTTGCATATTTTAAACTTCAGTTTGCCATAGAGAGATACTGAAAAGTGTTAGCAAAACATACAAGTCTGTGAAATAAAGAATAGAGAAGCATCTATAAAAGTAAAAAAAAAGTATTTGGGAACAAGAATGGAGGTGTTTGGAAAAAAGTGGTGTGTAAGATGCATTGAAAACTTAGAGCATTGCTGCATATTTTCCCTGAAGATCACAGACAACTGACAGGCCACATATTGATAGGTTATTGCACATTTGTGTTTTTTGATAGACTTATAAACCTTATATTAATAAGAAAAAAAAAGGAAAATTGATGCCATCTCTAGAATTTGGGGAGCACTTATAGGCTTACAAATTGCCCCAAATTAGAAATGACCCATATGTATTTTCCGTAAGCAGGTGCACATTAGTTTAGAAAATATTCCCTGCCTAACCGATAACCAAATCTTTTTGATTGGTTGTCTGTCTCCAGATTCTTTATGATGATGGGAAAATGGTAGAAGAAGTGGATGGCCGAGCTACCCAGAAGCTGATTGTCAACCTGAAGCCTGAGAAGTCCTATTCCTTTGTGCTGACGAATCGCGGCAACAGCGCCGGGGGGCTGCAGCACAGGGTGACTGCGAAGACCGCGCCCGACGTTCTGCGCACCAAGCCTGCCTTCATCGGGAAGACTAACTTGGATGGCATGATTACCGTGCAACTGCCCGAAGTACCTGCAAATGAGAACATAAAGTAAGTTGACTGAAGGTTAGGGCTGGACCACAGAAATGCATGTAAACAAGAAAAAGAGGTTACATCTTGATGTTATGTGGTTATAAAAAAATGCGTAGAATATATTGCTGTATATAGAGTGCAAGAGGCTTTTGCATAGGCTCACAGTTTTATTATTCATGTTCTATTGCATTTTCTAGAGTTCATTTTGACACAGATTCTCATTAATGTTGCATTAATGAGAGTGTTTTATGAAGTGGAAATTAAATCCAGTCAATTAAGTAGTTTGTTGGTTTTATATAGCTAGTTGATGGTAGCCAGTAGAAGAAAATAAGTGTTTTCACCAAAGTGTATTAAGTATGAGTATTGTGGTACACCCTGGGCGGGGGGGAAGAGGCTATTGTCCCTGTCTTTAGTTTACCATAGGGTGAGGGGTACAGAGAAACAGAAAGATGTAATACATGCTAGTGATAGAGTCTGGGTCAAGAAAGTTTCTGAATTTAATCTTGATGGACAAAGAAGAGGTATACAAAAAGTCAGATGGAAGAAATTGTACACAAAGGCTCATGAGTACAGGAAGCAAGCGATTCTGTAAGCAGGAGCTGAGAGAGCCAGGGCAAGAGTGGTGAGAGGTAGGTGTGCAAGAACCAAGTCGTGCTCAGAAGTGGAGACGGTATCCTGTAGACCAGAGGTCCCCAACCTCCGGAATCTAAGGCTTGATAATTTGAGATGGAGCTGATGTAATAATAATAGAAATAAAGTGCATGATACGTGTAATGTGCCTGAATCATCCTGAAAGTATCCCCCAACCCCTGGTTCGTGGAAAAAGTGTCTTCCATAAAACCATTCTCTGGTGCCAAGAAGGTTAGAGACTGCTGCTGTAGACAGTGAAAATCCATTAAAGGATTTTATACAGCAGAGTGACATGAGATCGTCTGTGTATAATAAAACCCAAGTTTCCTTTATTACCATTTTAGGAAATATTTATTGTGTGTCTGCTGCATGTTAGAAACTATGCTCCCAGCTTGGGATAAGACTAAACCCTTTGTCATTCCTTCTATTCCACATGATCAAGTTTGGAAGGAACTTGCTGTGAAAGGTTTGAAGGTCAAGCAGAGGCATTTACACATAGTTTATGGATGGCTGGAGCCTTTACATTTTGATGCAATCCGGTGACATAATTTAGGACAGTTCTTAGGGAAGACGGCTCCTGAAGGCATGTCAGAGGATTGGAGCACCACAGAGAAAAGTTTGGGGCAGTCACTGTGCAGTTAGTTGCTGCTGCTGCTGTTGTTGCTGTTCAGTCGCTGAGTCATGTCCGACTCGTTGTGATTCTGTGGACTGCAGCGCACCAGGCTTCCCTGTCCTTAACCATCTCTCAGAGCTTGCTCAGACTCAGGTCCTTTGAGTCAGTGATGCCATCTAACCATCTCATCATGTGTCGCCCCCTCTGTCGTGCAGTTAGTTAATTCTAGACAAATAAGATTCTGAAATGAGATGGGGATGCTAGAAATGGGACATAGAGGCAGACAGAGAAGTGGGAAATGGCAACGGCCTTCATGGAGCAAGCAAGGGAGAGGAAAATGTCATAGATGGCTCTGAGGTTTGAGCTTGGATAATGAAATAAATGGTGCTGCCATTCATCCTGAAGGATGAGAGATCAGGAGAAAATTAATGAGTTTAAGTCTGTGTACATTTTACATGAGGTAAAAGTGAAATCAGCCTCCATTTTTATTAGTCTCCATTTTGTCCATTATTCTTTTTCTGTCATTCATAAAAATAGAAACAAGAATGGACTATTACTGTGATTTTTCTTCCAGCAAAATTTAATATGAAAATGAGATTATTTATTTGTTTAAATAGCCTGTGAATATTACTTGGTCTCTCACCCTAGTGCCAGACCATGTTTCATGGATTCAGTGGAGATGATGCAGACTTTCTCATAATTGGGGAATTTGGACAAGTAGAGAGTCAAGTGGAGTGGAGTCCTCAGTTCAGTTCAGTCGCTCAGTCATGTCCGACTCTTTGTGACCCCATGAATCGCAGCACGCCAGGCCTCCCTGTCCATCACAGACTCCCGGAGTTCACTCAGACTCATGTCCATCGAGTCAGTGATGCCATCCAGCCATCTCATCCTCTGTCGTCCCCTTCTCCTCCTGCCCTATGATACCAAAAATTAGATAGATAAGGGAGGCCACTGGAGGAGCTCCCAAACCCAGTTTAGTAGTTCAGGGAAGAAGTCCCAAAGAAAGCAACGTCTAAGCTGAGGTTTAAAAAAATGACAAGCAGCTGGTCTGGGGGTTTAGAGGGGGGAAGACACTGTTTTAAGAAAAGGACAGCACATGTAATATTTCACAAACAACAGGAAGACTAGCACCTGTTACTTAGCCACATCTTACCCATCCACTGAGACTTTTCAGCTGACATCCAACAGACATATGTTCTAGACATACTGTATTGCCAGCACTAGGTCTGAGAGTAGGAAGATGATTGAGATAAAACCCTACCTCACGGTGGGAGAACAGATACAGGGAATATATGATTAGAATATAGTAGAGCAACTACTGCCAGGCACTGTGGGAACATAAATACAGAATTCTAACCCAACTTGGATGTCAAGAGAGAGATCCAGAAGCAGCTGATATCTAATGAGTCTTGAACAATGAGAAAGATTTAGAGAAGGTAAAATAGTTGCAAACAGTAAAGAACTATAAACAATGGGCTAGGAGTTCAATCTATTAAAAATATGTACTGTCTAGTCAGGGAAAGAGTAGATGAAAGGTAAAAACAGTATCATATAATCTATGGTCTTAACTATTAAATGCCAAATTTTTCTTTATATAGTAAAAAAAAAATCTCAATGCCTGTTTACCAGATTAGCTTAGTAGAATGTCTTAGACATCACTGGAATGACATTTTAGTCCATGGTAGCAGATTTCTCTTTCATTTTCCAATTTATGAGTAAATTTATACTACAAAATTGAGTTTCTCTTTTAGTATTTTTCTTTAGATAGTTCAATTTTTCTTTTTGTTTTATTTATGTACTTACTCTTTGTAACATTTGAAATGGGAGTCAGGAAAAGGGATTAAAATGTTTGATGACAAAGACGAGAGACTATTACAGATCAGAAAAAGAAAGCAGACCATTATGGAAAAAAAATATGCTCTAGAAATTGCCATAAATATATTCTAAACACTGGGGAAAAAACAAGAGCAAAAGACAAAACTGGGGAAAGGTGTAAGAACCATAGGAAATGGAGAGCAAATATGTTAGCAAAAAACTCCAGATAATTCCTATTCATTATGTTTCCTAAAGGAGAAATATGTTTCATAAAGCTACCCACCCAGTCTCCTAGGTGGGTCATGTGGCGTCATCAGATATGACAAAAAGCTGTGTGCCAGGCTGTGCCACTTGCACTCATTGGAAGTTCAGAAATTAGAAGGGAGGTTTCTGTTAAATATTCTACAGGAAAAATGAGAGAGGAGAAAAGAATTGATTCCAGAGCTCTGGAGCGGGTTGCTAATTTGGATTTATGTAAAAGCTAACTATAAAAATGAGTCCAATTTGTTTTTATATAAAAATACAATTTTGATTATTGAAAGGCTGTTTTGTTTTATCAACAGAAACTGTGCTTTCCTTGTTTCTGGCCAAGAAAACTGAGAGATCTTAATCCCCGACCCGAACTCCTCGCCATCTAAACATAAATCTGTCTCTTGTAAACATAATGCAGGTAGAGCTCCTTGCTTCTGGGATTTCACTCTTGGTTCTTGTGTGGAGGAGCTGAGCAATCCTTTAGGGAAAGGCCAGATTTCTTGTGGAACAGCCATCGGGGTACTGCAGGTTCTAGTTTTAGGAATTTTGTGGGACTTCAACCTTCTGCTTGAATACACTAAGGGGACAGAATGCTGGTCAGAAACTTGAGCAATGCCACCATCCTACAGTAGCAAGTTGTGATAACAAAGGAGACTTCTGTGACTGTGTGGAGCAGGACTTAACTCTGCTTGGTTAAAAAAGAAAGAAAGAAAGAAAGAAGCACCACACAGATTGTACTCAGAGAAAAAGCTGCCAGAAGGTACCTGATGTAAATTAACTCCATAGCAACAATTTCATGTTTCTGAAAAATAAACATGAAGAAAAAGAGCATTCTATAAAATTTCAAATTTCTTTGATCTTACTGATTTGGCTTTCAGATTATCTTTCTTTACAAAAATAAAAAAGTAGACATTCTTAGAAGCAAAATTGATTCATCACACATGGCACCACTAAAAGCAGCTCTGTGTTTTAATTTATAAGCTATTTAGTATTTAATTGATTAATCATATTTTTGTTATTGACATGGCAAAGGCTTAAATGCGTATAGCCCTTTACAGTTTGCTGAACGTATTACATCATTTGACTTACGTTTCCCACCTATAAGGTAGGTGTTCTCCCCTTTTACAGGTGAGTAAGGTGAGGCTCAGAGACGCTAAGTGGCCCAAGCAAGATCAGAGTCGCTACTGCTAATAGTTAATAAGGACAGAGAACTTCCTAGGTGTTCTTCAAAGGACACTGCACACAGTGACTGCCATCATCTTCACACCAAGGGCCCTCTTCATTTTACAGCTGAGGAAGCTACAAGGTAGTATACTATTGAGCTGTCTAAAAAGTTTAGGCTTTTCTGTAAGCTGTTATGAAAAAACTCGAACAAATTTTTTGGCCAACCCAATGATTTGCCCTGGCAATACAATAGCAGAGAGGAAAGATTTGAGCTTAGGCAGTCTGGCTCCAGAGTCTACATGTTGAACCACAACTATGCCTCTGACCATAAAATGTATTGACCAAACAAGGACATTTTTTTCCTAGGACCATCATAAATGCGTAAGAACTCCATGACAATTAGGCATCCATAGGACGGCCCCAGACACACCTCAGAATCAAGAGGAATCAGTTACAAATGCTCAGCCACAGATTTTAGAAAAATATGTTAAATGTGGAACACTAAAATTGGTAGGTTGTCATGCAAATTTAGAGGTGAGAAATAAAGAGGCTACCCACAGGCAGTACTATCACCCGCCATTTTATAATTGATGAAAATGGAACCTAAGGCAGTTAATAACGTCTGACAACACATAGCTTAAAAAATTAGAAACCTTAATTTAAACACAGAAACTGGAAAGATCATTCAGACAGCTTTGGTTTTTCTGTGGTTAATTAATTTGAGTTAAACAGTATATATACCCAAATGACCACAGCCAAAAAAAAAAAAAGAAATTATAAATCAAAAAATTATGCAAGGCATGACATTCATTAAACTCTGAGACAAATTTTGACCTCCCAGTTAAGTAATGAGTTCAAGAATGCAATATGGACTGTTAATACAAAAAGCCTTCCTCAATTTGAAGTGGGACTTCCACAAAGACCAGAGCTCACCTTCCCATATAATTATATGGAGCTGGGCCCCCTGATGATAACATATTAAATAAAATTAGTAAAACTTTACTTAGTATAATTAAAATTCTGAAGGTTAGATTTAACTTGCCTAATTAAATCTAATATACTGGGAAAACGCAGCTTGCTTTGTAAGTAGTCCAGGGCTTTCTCAAATATATTGACTCTCAAGTTATTTATTTTTCTATTAGTTTCTTAGTTAAGGTCTGTGTTGGAAAGAGTATTTGAAGGCTGAACTCCAAGCTGGAGTTAGACAGGCAAAGTGCTTTCACTGTTGTTCATGTGTTAGCGACTCAGTTGTGTCTGACTCTTTGCGACCGAATGGACTGCAGCCCACCAGTCTCCTCTGTCCGTGGAATTCTCCAGGCAAGAGTGCTGGAGTGGATTGCCATTTCCTTCTCCAATATAAAGCTGATCTATGTCTAAAAGCAATTTTTTTTTTTTTGTAATTTAGAGCAGGTTCTTTGAGTTCATGTGATTTGGTTGTTACGAACTTGTAGGGACATGTTAGTTCCTCATTTTACTCTTCTTATCAGTTATCTTACTTCCCTTAATATCCTGTGAGATTATAACTAGGGTCACGACTTTGCTGTATCGAAAAGAACCTTTGCAGTAAGGAGTTATATATTTTACAAATTATGTTCAGGTATGTTGTTGCTGGTTTGGATTGAAAGAAGACGCTTGATGAGGTTTCAAGTTGGAAAGTTCTAGTGCAATAGAAGAGTTCTAAAATGGTTTTGACTGCCCTGATCTAAAGTGAAGTCGCTCAGTCATGTCCAACTCTGCAACCCGTGGAGTGAAGTCCACCAAGCTCCTCTGTCCATGGGATTCTCCAGGCAAGAATACTGGAGTGGGTTGCCATTTCCTTCTCCAGGGGATCTTCCCCACCCAGAGATCAAACCCAGGTCTCGCACATTGCAGGCAGATCTAGGAGAGGCATAAATCCCCAAGAATTACCTGCTTCACCCACTTCTACTTTTCAGTGAAGAATTCAGTGATAAAATGGCAAAGTCAACAAATTTGGGGAATATATGTATATCTGTTTCAGGAATGCATTTTGAAAAATGCAAACATGTCTTAAACATAGAAGAAAATAATCAACAAAAAAATGGTTCTTTAAAGACCATATAGTTGTGATCATTGATCTAATCAGAGGTCAGGAAAGGTTTCATCTGGCAGTAAAATTGAGTTCCTATTTGAGAAAAGAGAAGAGTTAACTTGGAATTTGTTGGGAGTGACAGAAGGTTCTAGACAGATGGTACAGAATGATCAAAGATGGAATGGACCAAAGTAAATTCAAGAAACTAAATGCCCAGCAGGGTATAACTCCCAGGACACAGAGAGATAAATTCCAGGATCCATTGAAAAGTTCTTTAAAATGGAAATGTTACAGTTAATTTTCTATTGTAAAATATGGTAAAATTTCAGAGATTGGACTAAAGGAGGTTAAATTCCATGGAGATAGAAATTTAGGAGTAATCCAAGCATGAGACAATGCAATAAAGCTGAAGCAGTGGCAGTAGGGAGGAGGAGAAGTGAATGCACTATAGAGAGTTTGAAAGCAGTAGAGTTTGATGGTAACTTGGGTATGAGAGAGGGAGAGAGTTAACACAGATCGTCAGTGGTAACACCTAGGTTTACAGCATGCACTAAAATCGATCATGGTACAGTATTGAAAGAAGATTTATTTTGGAGCCATATTTTTTGCTGTTGTTTTATTTTAACCACAGTAAATTTTAGGTACTTTTGTGACATAGAAATGGAAATATAAAGTTGGAATGGGAGACACTTGTGGAGTTCAGAGGAGCCCTCTTAGCTGAAGATATGAATCTGTAAATCATCTGCATTGAGGGATTAACTGATTCCCTGACTGGAGTGAGATCACATGGCAAGAAATGAGGAAGGAAAGAGAAATCATTGGCTAGATCCTTGAGGAGCTCCACCCTTATTGAAAAGCTGGGTAGCAGATAATAAATCCTGCTTATGTTAACATGGTGAGAGATCTTAGTAGAAAACTAGGAGAGCTGGATACAGAGGAAGAACTGAAAATGTTTCCTGTAGGGTCTTATGAATACTCAGATCAAATAAGAGAGTCTAAAACTCTCCTTTTGATGCAAGCTTGAGGACCCTGGTGAAGGTGATGAGGGGGCAGATGGGGCAGAAGCTAGAGCACCGTTGACTGGGGAGGGAATGGAAGGTAAAGTCCTAGAGAACAACAAGGACTGTTCTTCTCAGTACTGGGGCCACAAGAGGTAGCAGAGAGTGATGACTGGAGCAGGATGCAGTTTGTTTTGTCCTTCCAGTGATTGAAAGCTAATGGATAGAATCCAGTGAGAGTGGAGATATTCAGACATATGGCAATCTAGAACCAGTCAGTCCTAAAGAAAATCAACCCTGAGTATCATTGGAAGTACTGATGCTGAAGCTGAAGCTCCAGTACTTTGGCCACCTGATGTGAAGAGCCGACTCACTGGAAAAGACCCTGATCCTGGGAAAGATTGAAGGGAGGAGAAGGGAGCAAACTCCAGGAGATAATGAAGGACAGGGATGCCTGGCACGCTGCAGGCCATGGGGTTGCAAAGAATCAGGCACAACTTAGCGACTAATCAACAACAGCAAGGAGTATGATGTATGGTCAGCATCCTAAGAGTGGGATGTGGGACCCAATTCAAGAAAAAGTAACTGGCCTTGAAAAGTGGAGCCAGCCCTTCTACTGTACCAATGAGAAAGACTACAGTTTGCATCTAGATATAGGTGGTCTTGTAGTTTGTTAGAGGGGGAGGGAATTCTTGTCTAAATTTTTTTTTTTCTCTGTACATAAGACATAAAGCCATCTTGTAGCAGAGAGGCATGAGCATCCAGGATTTGAGGCCAGGAAAGAAAGTTTGAAAAACTTTCTGTGAATATTGAAACTAGGTAACTGGTCATCATATTGACAGGCAGCGTTGAACTTCTATTTGTGTTTGCTGAATATGAACTTACAGCATCGTTCTACCCTGTTCATGATTTTTCAAACTGTATTCCGCTCCTTGTGTTCAGGCACAGAGAAAGGCAATGATAGATTTCAGTTAAGGTGGAGTGGAGGATGTGGGTTTTGGAACAAAAGAGTTCAAGGAATTTTGAATCTTGGGTGGTTCATGGGCCAGCCCTCTGAAGGATTAAATCACCCAAAATAATGGCAGAGTTTGGGGAAAAGAAAAAAAAAGACCATCAACCCAGGGTGGGTGGGTGGGTGGAGAAACTTCCACATAAGGAAGATTCTGAAGAAGTTAATAGATGGCAAAGATCTGTAAGAGAAGACCGTAACATAGCTGAATTGTATAATCTTCCAAGAGAAGGGGCCGGGTTTTTTGCGGGGGGTTGGGGAGGGGTGGCTTCCTAGGTGGTGCAGAGGTAAAGAATCCGCCTGCTGATGGAGGAGACGTAAGAGATATGGGTTCAGTCCCTGGGTCAGGAAGATACCCTGGAGTAGGAAATGGCACCCCACTCCAGTATTTCTGCCTGGAGTATCCATGGACAGAGGAGCCTGGCAGGCTACTACAGTCCATGTTGTTGCAAAAAGTCAGACAAGTCTGAGCGTGCACACACACATGTGTGCACATTGTATTCTGTAGCAAAAGTGTGGAGGGAAAGACACCTACAAGAAGCAACAGGGAACTGGGAAAGAAACCCCAAGCCCTAAACGTGGGTTCATGGCTGAGGGAGGGGGTAAATTGATGAGCCACTGCTGGAGAAGTCTACAATGGAGGCAGTATCCTGATGGGACAGCTAAGCCTCATGAAAGGCAGATGGGTGGTTGTTTATGAAATTGTAATTGCTGAGAATACAATTGAAATGTATGGACTTAGACCCAGGAGTTCCAAATCCCCTCCTCCTCATTTCTTCTGGAGGTGAGAGCTACTTTGAAGCAGGATCCACATTGCCTGCCCTAGTTGAATGCTTTAGAGATCTCGGAGAGAAAAGGTTATGGATATCTGGCCACAGTGTTAATTAATTGTTATGGGGGAGGCTATTCAAATCTTATCTGAGCCATAAATGACATGAGTAGTCAAGGAATGCTGCAGAAGAAAGAATGAATTCTTTTTTCATGTACAAGAATGGCAACTCAGAGTATGGAAGCAGAAACAAAATTAATAGAATTCATCAGCTTAACCTGGATTTAGAAGATTCTGAAGGAAAACAGTGGGAACTCCCTGATCGTGTGCAGTATCATCGCTTTAGGCGAAGAGAAGCTATTCTGACTTTGTGCAGTTGGTAATGAAAAGCAAGAGTTTCCCTGACAAGTGTGTTTATCAAGTCCAGCCGCAGTGTCATTCTGTACGCTAGGTTGCAGCCCCTGTCATTCTTCTCCAAGCTGATTTAACATGATGGACTTGTTTGGCAATTCCTTCAGGTTGTGGGAGGACAGGAAGAGGAGGAAGCTTACTCTGGATCATAAACTAAAAGATATTGGCCTCACTCATATACTCTACTCTTCCTTCTCCTTACCCTCCTTGCTCATCAAGATTATTTGTAGGAAAGAAAACGGATGGCCAAGTGATGCGATTCCATGAGCCTGCTGATGAGTTCTTCAGAGCTCCATGGAGAGAATGCAGCTAGTGCTGTGTGGTTTGACTTGAATTTCTAGGTCAGGGAGAAAAAAAAAAGGTTGATAAGTCCTTTAATCTGCATCTCAGGGAATTTCCCTGTCCTCCTGTGTCTGCGTTCTCATCCGTCTCTCCCACTATGATGGTCAGTACCAGCCCGTAGCAGCTGGCTTCTGTTAAGTGCTATATGATGCACACTCTTCTGAGCACTTTGTGTTCATTAATTTTCCCTCAATAAGTCTGATATTATTTACTCACATTTTCAGAATGTGCAGCTGAGATTCAGAGATGTTAGATGATCAACCCGGGATCACACGGCTTATTAGTGGCAGAACCTACATTCTGGGCTAGATGTGTCTCTAGATGCCACATTCTTTACTAGAAACACTCTAGATCTGCACAGCCCAGCAAATGTCATGAGAGCCACATGTGAAATATTACACTTTCTAGGAGGTATGGTGAAAAGTACAAAGAAATGGATGTAATTAATTTTAATTACATATTTTATGAAGCCCAATATATCCAGAATATTATCATTTAACATGTGACCATTATTAAAAAATATTGCTATAATATTTTACATTTATTTTTCATATTAAGTTTTTGAAATCCATTGTCTTTTATAGAGCTGTCAGTTCAGACTAGCCACATTTTAAGTGTTTGATAGCCACTGGAGGCTAGCGGCTACCATACTGGACAGAGTTGCTCTAGACTCTGTTTATGGAAATGGAGTTCTTAATCACAAAGGATTTGCTGAGTTTATTACAGATTTTGCCTTAAGAACAATGAAGGCTACTGTGAGTGTGATTAATCTCTGTAATAGAATGTGACACAAGCTTGATGGAGCCCATCCTGCTCTCATTCCTTTCCTGAGTGGCAGCCTTCTCTTCTAAAGGTGTTGTTCATTTCCACAATAAATTTCCACAAAATTTATAGAGTCTAAGAAGTGCTTTATGAAACAAAAGCAGACTCTTGCCATAGTTTACACACACACACACACACACACACACACACACACACACACACACAGAGGCTTCCCCAGTGGCTCAGTGGTAAAGAGTCCGCTTACAATGCAGCAGATGCGGGTTCAATCCTTGGGTTGGGAAGATACCTTGGAGAAGGAAATAACAACCCACTACAGTATTCTTGCCTGGGAAATCCCATGGACAGAGGAACCTGTCAGGCTACAGTCCATGGGGTTGGAAAGATTCAGACATGATTGACTAAGCACAGCACGCATGCACACACACACGTACACATATATGTAAATGTATGTATGTAGGTATAATATATAAGTTTATTTCCCCTTGGACTTCCCTTGTGGCTCAGCTGGTAAAAAATCTACCTGCAATGCGGGAGACCTGAGTTCGATCCCTGGGTTGGGAAGATCCCCTGGAGAAGGGAACGGCTACCCACTCCAGTATTCTGGCCTGGAGAATTCCATGGACTGATTCCACGGACTGTATAGTCCATGGGGTCGCAGAGTCAGACATGACTGAGTGACTTTCACTTTCACTTATATCCCCTTACTGTTTTATCTTGAGCAATTATTCCATCTCTATGAATTTTATTTATTTATTTGGTCCGTTACCTGTTCTTAAAGTTAGTTTTTTTTTAAACAAGGCAAAGGGAAATTATGCATTTCCTATAATACATGAACAGTAGGAAGTGATTAATGTGCTGTTATTATACATCTATGTTCAAAGTCTTTGTATAGGAATTACCAAAAATCAGTATGAACAGAGTGCCTGTGAATACAAGAGCAGGGTATACACTATATAGAAGTCAAATAATTTTACAAATAACCTGTATCTGTTTGGGGACAGGTACTGTTATACATAAAGTGAAGTTGACCATTCTCAATGTGAGGCCTTGCTTATTAATCTTTTTGTCTCTTCCTGTAAGTGTGTTATATTGAAGTCTATTTTTAAACCCTCAGATAGTGACTGTCTCAAAATTTCTGCAGTTCTACCTTAAGATGTGCAATTTGATGGGTAGGAAGTGAGGAGAACCTTTATGCCTTTATATATTTAATAACTGTGAGATGACAAGTAATTTTTATGCTTTTATTTTTTCCAAATAAAAAGTACTTATATGGTGTATAAACAAAATCATCATCATTGTACAGGCATTTGTATGACCTTAGAGTAATTTTTGAGGAGGGCGTGGCAACCCACTCCAGTATTCTTGCCAGGAGAATCCCCATGGACAGAGGAGCCTGGCAGACTACAGTCCATGGGATCACAGAGTCGGACATGACTGAGCAACTAAGCACAGCACAGAGTAATTTTTATTACACATCTTCTTTTTAAAAAACCCTCTTATAAATTAATGTTATAGAAAATTCTTGGCTCAGCAGCCTGTGGTGGTGGATTTCAATATACCTGCCTTGCATGTGTCCAGCAACAGGGTACTAACAAACTCTTTCTGTTCTGTTTATGATACCTAATAAAGGGCAGTCAACCATAGTAATATTACCATACAAGATCATTGAAGTTACACAGAAATGTCTACCCATGTTGTTTTTAAAATTGAACAAACTGGTGGTTATTTGTCATTGATGGACAAGTCATCCCGTAATCATAATTTGCTTTCAATCTCAATCACTGGTCTGCGGAAGATTTAAGGATATATCCATCTTCTTTTCCCTCTGAACTAACCTTATTTTTATCTGTCTATTCTCGTGCAGAGGTTACTACATAATAATTGTGCCTTTGAAGAAATCTCGTGGGAAATTTATCAAGCCATGGGAGAGTCCAGATGAAA
The DNA here is from genome assembly GCF_055505025.1 of Bos grunniens. Taxonomy (NCBI): domain Eukaryota; kingdom Metazoa; phylum Chordata; class Mammalia; order Artiodactyla; family Bovidae; genus Bos; species Bos grunniens. The sequence continues at coordinate 35,041,449 of NC_141172.1, forward strand.
TGGAATTAGATGAGGTAAACTGTGTTTTGGGTGGCATCTTTGATTAGTTACTTAATTTTTAAAATAAATCTTTCCTCTCTATGGAGACCTTTCAGCATCTGATCTGGGTGGATCAGCTCCTACATGGCTGGCTGGTCAACTGCCTAGTTGGATGGTTCAGTGCTATGGGCATGTTAACCTCTTGGGATCCCAACAAAGAGCTTTTTCTTTAATTAAAAGACATTAAGCTGCTGTAAAGCTTACAACCTATCTAATCTTTGTTGGCTTTAATATTTTGCCCCTTGCTCCTTGTAAAGCATAATGCAGAGGTGTGGAAGGAGAAGTGAATTGTCAGCAAAGACTTAATCACCACTGTTAGGAATTCCAAGGTCCACTTCATTAGTGCAGTGGTGGTTGAGGTTGTTAAAAATGCTAAGTTACAGTTTGCACCAGAGTTCAACATTTGACCTACTATGTGTTCTTGACCAATTGCTGACAGAATTGTGCTGATTAGCACATTTTTACTTCCTTCTGTATTTTATAGGATTTCAGAGTCAAAAATGCATATAACTTTAGGAGCAAACAAATCACAGAATTTTGAGCTGAGCAAGAAATATGGTACAAAAGTACCGTAAAGTAGTATGATTTTAATTTCTAAAATCTTATAATAACAACAGTAAGTACATTGGTATTTAATGTTTTGGTATTTAATTTACCAAATAAAATACCAAGTACATTGGCATTTAATTTAATACCAAAACAAAACATTGGTATTGTTTTTGCAAAAAGAACTTTTTTTGAAAGTGAATACATACAATATAGAACAAGAGCTAATTTTTCATATTCACATTTTGAAATACCATAAAGGAGAGACTTTTATGATTTTAATATGATTCTAGTCTGAATCAGTTCAGAAGTCAAAAAGCCCAAAGCCCCTATTTGGGGAAATCTGATATTTTAATGTACTGAATTTATTTACAGCATGTTGTACCTCTTTTAAATCAACCTGTTATTCTTAGGTATTTTCTCTCCATCAAATTAGTTCATACAAAGTAAAGAAAAGCAGAAATTTCCTAACTGCATTACAGGGAGATGATGTTTATTTCATTCATGTCTGTACTAAGGAGACTATGATCTTGAGAGATAAGGACTGTTAACTTCTTTTGGCAAACATATGTCATCCCTAGAAGTATGGTTCACCACCACCCATTTCATTTATCTGACTTCAAGTTGATCAAGTTTGGAATGGGAGATGAGTTCAAGGTTAGGTCTGTGTTTTGTGTCAAGGTGTAGTGATTAGATAAGCATTGAAGGAGTGTAAAATGAGGCACATTTCTATAATGTTGTCAAGTAATTTAGGCTTTATATTTTACTTTTTTTTTCTGCTGGTATTAAAGGAACAAAATCCTTTTTATGCTGTCAGAGGAGTCTATCTGCAAATGCCAGTTGATGAGCTGTTCTGTAAACATTTTGAAACAAGTCATGGTTTACTTGCAACTCATCAGTTAATCCTAACATATTCTTTATTATTTTAATTAATTCTCAGCTAAAATATAGAATTCAGTTGGAATTGGATTTAAAATGGAAAGGCAACTTATAAAATCTGACTCTATCTATTGAAAAAAAGTTTCCAAGGAGTTAAGATCCAAGCCAAAAATGATATCAAATACTTAAAAAAAAAAAAAGCTTTCCTTAGAAGTAGAGCCATTTGATAGTAAGTAATAACAGGCTGATTCTCTTTTATAGCCAGGTTTTAACCTCCAAAATGTACAGCAATTCTAATGGATTAAAGTATAGAGCTATATGACATTGAACTTTCTTGCAATTAAATTCTATGGGTCTCTGCTGCTGATTCCCATAACAAAGGGTCATTTTAATCATCCCACAAGTTGTGGTGCATTAATCTGTATAATAGTTCGATAAAGAACATTTATTAATTCAAAATTTTGGGGTCAGGATGGGTTCTTTCCCACTTTTGTTACTGATATAATTGAGACCACATTGTAGAATTAATGGTGGAAGAAATAAGATATGCATTGACTGGAAAATGAAAATTATTTCTGATAAAAAACTAAAGCCCTTGATACATCTTCTGGAATTACCTCCAGTACATCTTGTAACTATTGTGGAGGGAACAAATGAAAGTAGGCTATGGCCTCACTTTGTGCTTACTCATCCAGGTTCTGATTCCTACAGACAGGGTTTTTTTTCCCCTACCATGGATAATAAAAGCATTGTAGTAATTTTATCTATAGCTTGGTACTGCCAGGTTTGACAAAGCTGTGTTCCTCTCTTAAATGTATTTGACCAAGTGATTTTTTAGAAAGGCCTATAATTCAAATCACTGAAACCCTATCATCGAATAGAATGGTGGCCTAAGGGGATTTCCACATGTGTGCTTCACATCAAGGCCCAAGAAAAATAGCAAGAGGCTTTCTAAACACAGTCACTCTCAGTTTTGTCTTCTGAGCTCATTTATCCTTTGTCTGGGGATAATCTTCACATAATAAATTCATAGACTGGAAGTCTTAGTTGTCAAGGTCAGACTGGGCAGAGCAGACCTTGATAGTCAAAATGAATTTTGGACAGAATGACTCCTAAAATGTTAGTTATATTTAATTCAGGGCAAGTCTTGTAATATATCATAAGCTTTCATCGCATTGTACTTCAAAGGCTTGCTATAAAATAATGTGGTCATTTGTGGTTGTAACTTGAACATATTGGCTCACTCATGTCATCTGAGCACACTTGACCCATTTAAAGTATAACACAGGAAGCATCCCACAGAGATTAGGGCAGCCTAAGGTTCCAGGTTTGACCTTAGGGAATGGCAGCATTGGGTCTAAGGAGGACCAAAACACTGAAATATTTTAAGGTACTTCCTGTAAGTCTTCTAAAGAAACCCCAGCAAAAGGTACTCACTCATGACAGTGATATGGATGAATTATGACAGTTGCCTACATCTGAAGTATGAATAAAATCAAGGTAGGGTTTGATCAGTGAAGTAGAAGAGGGGACACAGTTGCATAAACAACTGATGGTAAATGTTTCTGATTAACCAACTTCAAAAAGCTTTTCAGCTCATCTGTACTGCATTTGTCCTTCTCAAAGTAGTGGCCCTTCATCTCCTACATATCAACAAGAACCTATGTAGTGACTTTTCAAGTATATGTTAAACATTTACATAAGAATTTTAAAAAATATTTAAAGAATCCAGAAAAAAAGAAAGTATGCATTTTTCTGTGTTAATGAAAGCAGATACACAAAAATCATATATTTAAGTATAGACTCAGTTAAAACAATTAAGAGTAGTAATTTAGCCTAATGTTGCATTTGTGTTTCTTTTATATTGTGCAGCCTCCAAGTAAACAAAAATATGGTTGTAAAAAATTTCTTACAAATAATTTCATTGTACCAATTGAATCCAATATTATTACTTTCTATTGTGCCTCAGTTTCCTCATTTATATAGAGGTAATAATAATCTATCTTATAGAGTTTTTATGAGTAAATGAAATACGCTATGTTTAGTCTCTTGAGAATGGTGCCTGGCACCTAGTAAATGCTTAACAAATACAATTGTTATTGCCATTATCATTATTATAAGAAAACCTAAATTTGACAACAGGATTGAAAGATAGTGCTATATTTCTAGACTAGCTTTATTTTAGGCCAGCTGGTCCATAACTGATCAGTCTATCTGAATTTATCATCAGATGGTCCAATTTTACTTAAGAAGTCTACTGTGGTTTTCATAAAAGAGCTTACATATTAAATAATTTTAATTGTATCAATAAACTCAAATTTTAACAGATTTGAGAACATTATAAATTAAATATTCAATAACATGGGCACAAATTATATATATAACCAAAAGAGTAACTTTTACATTTTTAGATTATAATTTTGACCAGCTTAGCGCATTTACAACTTTGCGTTAGAGACAAGTTTACCATCAGGTTCCTAACAGAAGCTCTTGGTATTTGCGTGTGTATAGTCTGCAGCTGTTACTATTTCAGAAGCCTGGCCTTCATTGTGTAAGGTCTCAGATACACAGTCTTCTCTATAGAGGTAGTAAAATAAATCAGCATTCTTTCAAAAAAACATTTAAGTTGCCTCTCATATTCAAAGGCATCTCAGACTGCTATAAACTTTCCCTAAGCCCTATAAAATATCAATATTTAATGGGAGCAGAGAGAACTTAGTCATCCTGTTGAAATTGTCATATCATTAACATGATTTTCTCCAAATAGTGACTGCAAAAACAATAGAGTGTCAAACCATAATTTGTACTTTTTTGTTCCTTTTCAAAATACATGAAGGATTTGTGTATATGCATGTTTATGTTTGTTTTGTTCTGGGTAATATAATTATTTTATCTCTAACCTGCCTTTATCACCTAGCTAGATAATTTAACATCTCCAGAGAGCTGTTAGCTCTGAAAAAACTTGCTGTCATGATAAATGCAAGGAATTGTACCCTAAATGGTTAATCAAGGAGACAAGTCAAGCCAAAAATTGTTAAATGACAATGTCTGTTTAAAATGTTAATTAAAAATTGGTCATCAAAGTCTATTTTATGCTTATTTGAGGGACTATACATCATACAAATTATGTCATTACTAAAAGCAATCTAACATGGTACTAATCTCTTCAAAATGTTGGTCTTTGACTTTATCTGAGGTTAGTACTTGTTTAATAAATCACAGTGATAAAGCCTGCATGACAGGCTTTTGTGAATCAAACTGACTTTTTTTCCATAGACAAGTTGTAATGCTTTCTTGTCCCTTGAAAGGATTTCATTAGAGTGGACAATGATGTGAGCTACCAGTAATGGATCTAATTGTGCTGTGTTTATAGCCTGAGCCTTGCAACTGCAATACAGTGTCTTACCTTACCAGCAGGGCAGGCATTTGGAAGGCAGACTGAGATTTAGTAATGCTGACACGCATGAGAAGTGGACACATTGTATTTGGGTGGTTCCCAGCCCTGAATTAATTTCCCTTATTAAACTGTCATTAAGTTGGGTTATTGTTGTTTACATTTCTTTCTCTGTTTCCCACTTTTTTTCTTTAAGTTGCTTAAAGAGATATCTAGGAAACGCAGAAGCCTCCGTCATGGAAGAGAAGTTGAATTAAAGCCATATATTGCCGCTCATTTTGATGTCCTTCCCACCGAGTTCACCCTGGGGGATGACAAACATTATGGTGGATTTACAAACAAGCAACTCCAAAGTGGTCAAGAATATGTCTTCTTTGTGTTAGCAGTGATGGAACACGCAGAGTCTGTAAGTGAAATGTGATGGCGTCCATCTTATTTTCTATGGTATTCTTAAATACGTTTTTCACCAGAATGTGGGGATATGGAGCTCCATGCATCCTAATTGTTTCTCGTGAGATGTAACTTAAATGTAGTAACAGGCTGTCTACTCTTTGAATGTTGCTGAGTAATCTGATTGTGATTTCATTACAAATAACGCTGTGTCTCTAATCACAGGACATTTAGTGGCTTTCTAGTTTATGAAGTCCAGATCAATAGTGCATGGTGCTGTTTGTTTCTTGTTTGTTTTTTCTTCTTATGGCATCTGTATCTCTTAATCCAAGACCCCCATCTTGCCGCAAGTGCCTTCTCACTCTCCACTGGTAACCCCTAGTCTGTTCTTTATATCTGTGAGTCTGTTTCTGTTTTGTTTCATTAACTTGTTTTACTATTTTAGAATCTTCATGTAAGTGATATCATATGGTATTTGTCTTTTCCTTTCTGACTTATTTCACTAAGCATGATTCTTCCTAGGGTCATCCATGTTGTTTAAAATGGATTCATTTTTTATGACTGAGTAATATTCCATTATATATATATATATATATATATTTATGTATGTGTGTATATATACATATATACACACACACACACATATGTGTATATATGTAGATCATATTTTCTTGACTCATTCACCTGTAATGATTAGAGATGTTGAGCATCCCTTCATGTGACTGTTGTCTGTATGTCTTCTTTCAAAACCGTGTCTATTTAGGTATTCTGCTCATTTTTAACATGATTATCTTTTTTTTTTTTTTAATACTGAGTTGTATGAGCTGTTTATATTTTGGATAAGGTGAGGTGAGGTAAAAGTCGTTCAGTCCTGTCCAGCTTTTTGCAATCCCATGGACTGTAGCCTGCCAGGCTCCTCTGTACATGGAATTCTCCAGGCAAGAATACTGGAGTGGGTTGCCATTCTCTTCTCCAGGGAATCTTCCCTACGCAGGGATCAAACCCAGGTCTCCCACATTGCAGGCAAATTCTTTACCAGGGAAGCCCTATATTTTGGATACTAAGTAGTTAGCAGTCTTGTCATTTGCAAATATTTTTCTCTCTTTCAGTAGGTTATCTTGTTTTGTTGATGGATGTCTTTGCTGTGCAAAGTTTAATTAGGTCCTTTTTTTCCTTTTTTATTTCTTTGGCCTTAAGAGATTAAAAAAAAGATATGATTTGTGTATTTCCTGCCTATATTCTCTTCTAGGAGTTTTCTGGTTTCAGGTCTTACATTTAGGTCCTTAATCAATTTTAAGATTATTTTGGATACAGTAAGGGAGGGAATAAGTGAGGGAATGTTCTAATCTCATTCATTTATATGTAATTGTCTAGCTTTCCTGGAAAATCCTATGGATAGAGGAGCCTGGTGGGCTGCAGTCCATGGGGTCGCTCAGAGTCGGACACGACTGAGCGACTTCACTTTCATTTTTCACTTTCATGCATTGGAGAAGGCAATGGCACCCCACTCCAGTGTTCTTGCCTGGAGAATCCCAGGGACCGGGGAGCCTGGTGGGCTGCCGTCTATGGGGTCACACAGAGTCGGACACGACTGAAGCGACTTAGCAGCAGCAGCAGCAGCTGTCCCAGCACTACTTATTGAAAAGACTATCTTTTCTCCATTATATATTCTCACCTCTGTGGTAAAATAGTTTACCACAGGTGCATGGACTTATTTCTCAAGTCTGTTTTCTTTTCCATTGATCTATTAGTCTGTTTTTCTGCCAATACCATGAGATTTTGATTACTACAGCTTTATAATGTAGTCTGAAGTCAAGGAGCATGATTCATCTAGCTTTGTTCTTTTTTTTTTTTCTCAATATCATTTTGGCTTTTCAGAATCTTTTGTCGTTTCATATAAATTTTAGGGTTATTTGGTTTTGGATCTGTGAAAAATGCCGTGGGTAATTTGATAGGGTTTGCATTAAGTCTGTGGATTACCTTCAGTAGTTTGGACATTTTATAATATTAGTTCTTCCAATCCTAGGACATGTGACATCATCCCAATTCTTTTTATCATTTTCAAATTCTTTCATCAGTGTTTTATAGTATAGGTCTTCAGAGTATAGGTCCTTCACCTCCTTGGTTAAGTTTATTCCTAGGTTTTATATTCTTTCTGATGCAGTTTTAAACAGGATTGTTTTCTTGCTTTCTCTGATAGTTCATTATTTGTATATAGAAGAGCAACAAATTTCTGTATATTAATTTTGTATCCTGCAAATTTATTGAATTCATTTACTACTAATAATATTTTTAGTTGAGACATGAGGGTTTTCTATATATACTATAATATCATCTAATATAGTGACAGTTTTACTTCTTCCTTTTCAATTTGGATGCCTTTTATAGGAATCTTAATGTGACACACGTCTGGATAGAAAGGTGACAGCTATCATTGCTCATCTCTTTTCTCATTGCTTATCCTCTTAAACTGACTGTTCTCAAATATGTGTGTGTGTGTGTGTGTGTGTGTGTATTTAAAACTAGGTATGTTGTTGCAAAATACCTAATAGACCTTAGCCTGTGTGATTACAATTGGAACTAACAAACTCTGAGATTAAACATAGTATATTTCCAAGTATTTGAAAAGATCCACTAAGAGGGGAGTGGTGATCGTATGTATTTTATTCTCCTAGAACGGCCAATGGGCCCATGGTGCTTTCTGCCCAGATTCAAGGGAAGTTCTTTCTAGGAAAAGGCAAGCATAGCCTGTATCTTAAATTATAGCAATTTACCAGTGACTTTATCAGTGAAAAGCCAAGGAAGTTAGAAAATAATTCAATAAAATAGAGGATTCCCAAGGTGCTCTAAATAAGGAGTTGTCTTCTTTTATGTAATTCATCTTGCTCTTACCTTGTTTTGTGCTTCAGTTGCTTTGAGTGTTAAAACGACGGAGAGAGAGGGCAAGAATGTAGATGCGAGGGAGGTAGATTTTGAAGTGGCTGGTCACATTAACATTTAATGTATATATTCTAAACTGTATCTTCTTTGGGGGCCTAAAACTGACAGGTATGGCAATTAGGTAGAGCCAGGCCCTTGCCCTCTGTAGGAAGTCTAAGATATATCAAAGATTTCTCCACATCAGGTATTAGCATATACAGTGGGGCTTCTCTTCAAATGACTGAAGGAATTCCCTCGTGGAAAATCAAAACACAAAGGCAGCCTTTCTGCCTGGTTTACCTTTGTACACAGGGTGTCACTTGAAAACAAAGTGACAGGCTTCCTGGAATTTTAATGTACGGATACGCTTTCTCTTTCTAGTTGAAGGTTTTCAGTCATAGCATCAAGGGCATGGGATGCTGGAATCATATTCTTTTTTAAAATTATTTTTAGATATTTAAAAGAAATTTTCTTTAAATAGCTCTAGGACATTTCCTAAAGCAAGTTCAGAGCATTGAGGTAGATCAGAGACTCCAGTGAAAAGGAAGTTCACCAGATCATGCACTGTCAGAGACTCTTGTTTCTAATGTCTCCCAAATGTTTCTACTAGTATTGGAAATTATCACCATATGAATAAATTTTATAATTAGCATTTCTTTCCTAATATAAGTTGTCTAAATTGCCCCTTTCTTCATCATCTTTTTCTACATCACTTTCAAAACTAACAGTATTTCCTTTGTTTTCTATGTTTTCATGTCAGCATTTATTAGAAGAGACTTGCATTCAACTAATATAATGTTCTTGTAGTGATACAGTCTTTTGTAAACTCCAGATTTCCATAAGTGATGAAAGGATGGGATGGTAATTTGGATACAGAAAATATCTACCTTCCCACCAGTGACGTGAGCTGTCCCCCAGTTAACTGCCTCATTAAGAGGATCAAAGGACTGGTTTAGAATGACTAACATTTAGCCTTTTCCATTACCCCCACATACTGAACAAATCTGTTTTTCATACGATTGGTATAATTTTACATTTTTCTTTTAATTTTCACATGTCTCTTGTTTCCTGATTTGGGTTGGAAATCGATGCACTTTGGGAAAAATCTCTGGTTAGATTTCTGTCTTGACTAATCAAGATTATTATCTCAAAGGCTCTTGGTAGAGAAGTTCACATCACAGAGTTTTGCTTACTTCAGTCTCCCAAATAGTTTGAATGTGACCTACAAAATAGGGGAAAATTTAAAGCAAAACAATTATATAAAAAATCATGTTTCTTGGATATAGAATGTATTTGCCAAGTCCTTTGTATAAATCCTTATACTGTACATATCTTTCCTTTTTTATCTATTTCTAAGAAGGTTTGGAATATATTGAGTTTTTAATCTTTTGAGGCCAATGGAAAATCTGAAAGTCAAGTCAATCTTTTTCTTGGACATATTGAGGAAAATGGGAAAGGAGACTAGCATATATGCATTTAGTGGGCATGTATTCTCCAGAATGACTGCTGAGCTTGTCCTACTTAAATTCAGAAAATATGCCCTACTTTTTTAAAAATGCAGACTGAAAATAGGTATATTTACTGATCGTGGAAAAATAAGTACACTGTCTCATGTTTTAATAATGTCAGTCATTTGACAAAAATGAGGATTTTATTCAACAAAGATTTTCTGGGAACCCACTAAATGCAAAAGTTCTGTACTGGCTGCTTTAAGCATACAAACAAAAATTATATCTAAATCTGTACCTTCAAGGAGTTTATAGTTTCATTAAAGAAAATAATGCATATACACAGATCAAAACACAATAGAGTTTGACCACTACCATTAAAAAACAAATAGGACTACATCAAATTGTTAAAATTACTTTACTTATGTTTTGTGAAATGACTGATTATTTCCAGTTAAGGAGAGAGAGCTTCAACGGAGACAAAATTTAAATGAGGTGTTGAAGATGAGTTGAATTTCAGGAGCTAAATGTTATGGAACTGGAGACAGCAAAGAGAAAATAGAGCATTTTGGTAGTAGTAGCAAGACGTCTATTTTTATAGAATATGTTAAAGCAAGAGAGTTCCAGAAAAACATCTATTTCTGCTTTATTGACTATGCCAAAACCTTTGACTGTGGATCACAATAAACTGTGGAAAATTCTGAAAGGGATGGGAATACCATACCACCTGACCTGCCTCTTGAGAAGCTTGTATGCAGGTCAGGAAGCAACAGTGAGAACTGGACATGGAACAGACTGGTTCCAAATAGGAAAAGGAGTACGTCAAGGCTGTATATTGTCACCCTGCTTATTCAACTTATATGCAGAGAAATGCTGCATCATGAGAAACTCTGGGCTGGATGAAACACACGCTGGAATCAAGATTGGGGGGAGAAATATCAATAACCTCAGATATGCAGATGATACCACCCTTATGGCAGAAAGTGAGGAAGAACTAAAGAGCCTCTTGATGAAAGTGAAAGAGGATAGTGAAAAAGCTGGCTTAAAGCTCCACATTCAGAAAACTAAGATCATGGCATCTGGTCCCATCACTTTATGGCAAATAGATGGGGAAAGAGTGGCTGACTTTATTTTTGGGGGCTCCAAAATCACTGCAGATGGTGATTGCAGCCATGAAATTAAAAGATGCTTACACCTTGGAAGGAAAGTCATTACCAACCTAGATAGCATATTAAAAGGCAGAGACTTTACTTTGCCAACAAAGGTCTGTCTAGTCAAGGCTATGGTTTTTCCAGTAGTTATGTATGGGTGCGAGAGTTGGACTGTGAAGAAAGCTGAGCATCGAAGAATTGATGCTTTTGAACTGTGGTGTTGGAGAAGACTCTTGAGAGTCCCTTGGACTGCAAGGAGATCCAACCAGTCCATCCTGAGGGAGATCAGTCCTGGGTGTTCATTGGAAGGACTGATGCTGAAGCTGAAACTCCAGTACTTTGGCCACCTGATGCAAAGAGCTGACTCAATTGAAAGGACCCTGATGCTGGGAAAGATTGAGGGCAGGAAGAGAAGGGGACGACAGAGGGTGAGATGATTGGATGGCATCACCAACTGAATGGACATGAGTTTGGGTAAACTCTGGGAGTTGGTGATGGACAGGGAGGCCTAGTGTGCTGCGGTTCATGGGGTCACAGAGAGTCAGACACGACTGAATGACTGAAGTGAACTGAACTGATGTTATATGTGGTAAAGTTAAAAAAAAAAAAAATTGTGGAGGCCCTTAAGACTAATGCTAAGATATCTGATTTTTATTTAGGAATCACCAGAGAGCCTCCTGAAGGTTTTACAGCTGCAGTTTAGCATAACAGCTCTAGTAGCAGTAGAGACTTCTAATGGAAAGAACTTGGTATGGTTTGGGTGAACATGAATGAGGTAATGAGAAAAGTGGTACTGTGCCAATGGAAGGACAACCTGAGGGTTGAGACTGGAGGGAACTGATCAGATAAAATCATTAAGTTTTCATTCCTAGATGTTGAGAGGAAAGAGAAATTAGCAAGTCAAAAGGAGGGTGTATCTGGAAAGCAGAAAAATAACCCGAAGTTCTTAATTTGAGGATAGATTTAGGGATCTCTAGGAATTGAATTTGGAAATGAAGGTGGGACTTAGCAGAGTTACTAAGTTCAGGACCATTAATGGGGAAGTGATCTACATGGTGGTTGGAAGTTAAAGCTTAGGGTCACCTTGCTACACAGGAGTGAAAAAGAGATGGCAGAGAATAGAATTTAAGAATACTGGCTCATAAGATGGATTCAGAAACAGTTAACAAGACATAGTCAGTTGGAAAGATCAGGAAGGATCTGTTGAGTATAGAATTAGAACCAAAAGAGAGCGTTTTTATTTTTTTTAATTCTAGAATAGCTAATTTACAATGTGTTAGTTTCAGTTGTATAGCAAAGTGATTCTGTTGTACATACCTACACGTATCTATTCCAGTTCAGATTATTTTCCCTTGTAGATTACCACAAGATATTGAGTAGAGTTCCCAGTCTTTGTTGGTTATCTATTTTATATACAGTAGTCCCTAACTAATTTATCCGTCTCCTGCTTCTTTCCCCTTTGGTAACCGTAGGTTTTTTTCTATGCCTGTGAGTCTATTTCTGTTTTCTAAATAGGGTCATTTGTATAATTTTTTTTTAATTAGCTTCCACATATGGAGTGTTATGATATTTGTCTTTCTCTTTCCAACTTTCTTCGATCAGTATAATCTCTAGGTCCAGCCATTTTGCTGCAAATGGCATTATTTTGATCTTTTTTATGCATGAGTAATATGTTGACGTGTGTATATATGTATTCTTTATTAATTTATCCAGCAACGTTTAAGTTACTCACATGTCTTGGCTATCGTAAATAGTGCTGCAGTAGACATTGCCATGTATGTAATTTTTTGAATTATACTTTTCTCTGGATAAATGTCTTAGAGTAGGGTCACTGTGTTATATGGTAGTTCTATTCTCAGTTTTTTAAGGCCCCTCCACAGTTCTGTTCTCCACTGGCTGCAGTTGACGTGCTCACTGACCAGTACAGGAGTGTTTGTTTATTTGTAGACTTTTTGGTGATGGCCATTCTGATTGGTTTGAGGTGGATACCTCATTCTAGTTAAGATTTGTCTCTAATAATTAGCACTGTTGAGCATTTTTTTTCATGTGCCACTTCGCCATCTGTATGTCTTCTTTGGGGAAATGTCTATTTGAATCTTCTGCCCTTTTTTAATTGGGTTGTTTGTTTCTTTGATATCAAGCTGTATAAACTGTTTAATTTGGAAGTTAATCCCTTGTCAGTCAGAAAGGAAAAAGTTTTTTAAAAAGGCTTGGTCAACTGTGGCTAATCTGGAAAAGGTGTCTGGATGTGTAAGAACTGTATAAGGTGAGATTAGCAAATGAGAAAATAGGATCTATGGTGGTGCTCGAGTGAGAAGAGGAGAAACAGGTTTTCTTTTTAATTGAAATAATAGTTGATTTACAATGTTGTATTAATTTCTGCTGTACAGCTAGTACCTCAGTTACATAATATATATATACATATATATGTGTATATATATATATATATAGAGAGAGAGAGAGTTGTTGATTAGTTGCTGAGTCATGTCTAACCCTTTGTGATCCCATGGACTGTAGCCTGCCAGGCTCCTCTGTCCATGGGATTTCTGGAGTAGGTTGCCATCTCCTTCTCCAGGGCATCTTCCCAACCCAGAATTGACCCTGCGTCTCTTGCAATGGCAGTTGTGAGCGTGTATATATGTATATACATAAACATATATATGTACATTGTTTCATTTTGGTTTATCCCAGGAGATTGAATATAGTTCCCGGCTATATACAGTAAGACCTTATTGTCTATCCATTCTAAATGTAATAGTTTGCCTCTACTAACCCCAAACTCCCCATCCAACCCTCCTCTCCTCCCCTTGGTAACACAAATCTGTTCTCTGTGTCTGTGAATCCATTTCTGCTTCAAAGATAGATTGATTTGTGTCATATTTTGGGTTCCCCATGTAAGTGTTATCATATGGTAACACTTTGTCGGACTTATTTCACTTAGTATAATAATCTCTAGGTCCCTCTATGTTGCTGAAAATGGCACTGTTTCATTCCTTTTTCTGGAGGAGGGCATGGCACCCCACTCCAGTATTCTTGCCTGGCAGATCCCATGGACAGAGGAGCCTGGTGGGCTACAGTCCATGGGGTTGTAAAGAGTCGGACACGACTGAAGTGACTTAGCACCTTCCTTTTTATGGCTGAGTGAGATGGCTGGATGGCATCACCAACTCGATGGACATGAATTTGGGTGAACTCTGGGAGTTTGTGATGGACAGGGAGGCCTGGCATGCTGTGATTCACGGGGTCACAGACAGTCGGACACGACTGAACGACTGAACCAAATATTCCATTATACATGTACCATTTCTTCTGTACCCATTCGTCTGTTGATGGACATTAGGCTGTTTGTTTCCATGTTTTGGCTATTGTGAATAGTGCTGCTGTGGACACTGGGGTGCATGTGTCTTTTTGAAATAGTTTTTTTCTGAATATGAAGAAGTGGGACTGCTGGATCATATAGTAATTCTATTTTTAGTTTTCTATGGAACCACCTTACTGTTTTCCATAGTGACTACTCCAATCCACATTCCCACCAACAGTGTAAGAGGGTTCCCCTTTTCCACACCCTTTCCAGCATTTATTATTTGTAGATTTTTTTGATGATGGCCATTCCGATCAGTGTGAGGTGATAGCTCATTGTAGTTTTGACTTGCATTTCTCCAATAATTAGTGATGTTGAGCATCCTTTCACGTGCCTGTTGGTCATCTGTATGTCTTCTTTGGAGAAATGTCTATTTAGGTCTTCTGCCCATTTGTTTATTGGGTTGTTTCTTTTTTTTTTTTTTTTCTTTGATTTATTTTTTAAAAAAAAAATCACATGCTCCCCATCCTGAACCCTCCTCCCTCCCAACCTCCCCATACCATCCCCCTGGGCCTTCCCAGCGCACCAGCCCCAAGCATCCAGCATCGTGCACTGAACCTGGACTGGCATCTCGTTTCATACATGACATTTCACATGTTTCAATGCCATTCTCCCAAATCTTCCCACCCTCTCCCTCTCCCACAGAGTCCATAAGACTGTTCTATACATCAGTGTCTCTTTTGCTGTCTCGTACACAGGGTTATCGTTACCATCTTTCTAAATTCCATATACATGCGTTAGTATACTGTATTTATGTTTTTCCTTCTGGCTTACTTCACTCTGTATAATAGGCTCCAGTTTCATCCACCTCATTAGAACTGATTCAAATGTATTCTTTGTAATGGCTGAGTAATACTCCATTGTGTATATGTACCACTGCTTTCTTATCCATTCATCTGCTGATGGACATCTAGGTTGCTTCCATGTCCTGGCTATTATAAACAGTGCTGCGATGAACATTGGGGTACACGTGTCTCTTTCCCTTCTGGTTTCCTCAGTATGTATGCCCAGCAGTGGGATTGCTGGATCGTTTCTTTTTGAGCTGTACGAGCTGTTAGATTATTCTTAATATGTGGGGCAGCTCATGACTGTGGACTGGTCTCTATTGGAAAAGACAGTATTTTAAAGAGGGGCAGAATCAAGAGAATTTTCTTCTAAGATAATCTAAAATAGGACAGAACAAAACTAGATATTAGAGAAGCAGAATTTATGTATATTCAGTCCCTTCCTTCACCAAGTAATTTTTTTGCATAAATCTTTCCAATGGTACTGAGGACTAATTGCCAAATATAGTGGTACATATTTAAAATGTACACTGTGATGATTTGATATATGGATTTATATATACACACTGTGAATGATCACCAAGATCAAGATAAGTAACTCCCTTGTGTGTATGGTGAGAAAGTTTAAGATCTACTCTCAGTAACTTTTAGGTATATGATACTGTGTTCTTTACTATAGTCACCTTGCTGCACAGTAGATCCTCAGAACTCATATTGTAATGTGTATTTCTCTGTCTGGCTTATTGTACTTAACATAATACCCTGCAGATTCATCCCTGTCATTGAAGATCTTGGCAGGATTTTCTCCTTTTGATGGCCAAATAATATCCCATTGTGTACATATGTATATCTGTGTATATATAATCACATTTTATTTGTCCATTCATCCAAAAGAAACTTTTAAGTTGCTTCCATGTGTTAGATATTGTGAGTGTATTGCAGAGAACACAAGTATGCAGATCTCTCTTTGAGACAGTGATTTCATTTTCTTTAGATATAAACCTAGGAGTGGGATTGCTGGGTTATATGGTAGTTTTATTTTTAACGTTTGGAGGAACCAAGAACTACTTTCTATAAGAGCTGTGCCAATTTACATTCCCCTCAGCAGTGTATAAGGTTTTCTTTTCTCTGTATCAGTTTTCTATTGGGACTAATCATATCAACCTCTGAGCAGTACTGTAATAAAATTATATAGAAACTGCTAAATCCTTTTAAGTCCTCAAAATTTTATGTTCTAGAAAGCCATATTATCACTTGCATATATCTTTCATCTATATAATTTGATCACTGAACTTTTCTTTTGACGTTTTAGACTTTAATGTGCAATACTTAAGACTGCACATATAAATATTATATATAGTATATAATGTATAATATATATTTCATAATATAATATTTAATGAAATACTTATATTTTGCTATATAAGTATTTACTGAGTGATTATATCTTGAGTTGGAACTATATATTTTTATTTTTCATATTGTATGTAATACATTGGCACAATGTAAGTTGCTCATTGAATATTTTGTGATTGGTTAATTTACTGGTACTTACACTTCATAAGATCGTTTGCTATTCCAATATATAGATCCCAGTGAAAAGGTATCTATGAAAATGAATACTAGCAAAAATTATTTCATTATGAAATAACTTTATAAAGAAATTTAGATTGCAAAACCTTTTTTCTTCCTTTCCCTCCACCTTTTACATAGTTTAAAACTACTATCATCAAATCCATAATGTCTTGAATCTTTGCTTCTTCTAATGCTAAAGACACTGTCTAGAAAGTCATTATTTTATAACTAACATAGACTCTGTTTTTCCTCAGAAGATGTATGCAACCAGCCCTTACTCTGATCCTGTTGTGTCAATGGATTTGGATCCACAGCCAATCACAGATGAAGAAGAAGGCTTGATTTGGGTTGTAGGTCCTGTGCTCGCAGTGGTCTTTATCATCTGCATTGTCATAGCTATTCTTCTTTATAAAAGGTAGGTTTGCCCTACGCCTCTGTTGCAGTCTTGGGGGCTGCCTTGTTTTTAAGGACTTTATCATCCTTCCATGGTCATTATGTGGTTGATCTTGGTAAAAATATTTCCAGTAATCACTGGGGGGAGAAATGTATCCATTAGTGTTAGAACAAAATATAAGGACTGAGCTCATTCAGTGTGTGGTATAGACGCTGTTGCCCAGCAGGCATAGATCCAGTCTCCATCTTCTGAGGTGCTTACACAGTATGAGTTCTTTGCATGACAGTTGAGACGTTGTTACATTCGCAAGCAGATAATCCGAAGCAAATTAGATCATTAATTGCTCCATACCAGTACTATACTATTAAACTTGCCCGAGTACTGAGATTTTGTTCTGTAGCTATTTCTCAAAATTTAGCAAAAGTAGCTAAAAATTGAAGATCAAAGAAAGAAAAGAGAGGAAGAAGATGAACTTTTTTTCCCTTTCCCATTTTTGTTCTAATGCTTATTCCACATCTTCAGTATTGAATTCTCATCTGTGTCCAAGAGGAAATCCAAGGTACCATTTTCCTTCTTAGTGTCTTTGACTACAGGTGGGATGCAAATAATCCACACTAACCCATATTTTCTATTGTGCTGTTTTGTCAATCCTATATCTGTCTCCATTACATGTAAGATTTTGTCCCCTAGGTCCCTGCTCAGTTGGATAGAAAACACAGTAATGATTTTTCCTCTAACTTCTTCCTGAACTAAAAAAATATAATATTCAAAGTGACTGAATTACCTTCCTTTATATCAGTTTTTCTTCCAATCCAAATTTTATTGTCATGCAATTCAATCTGTGTTCCTGCTTTCCTTTGTAGTGTGTCATCTTTTAGAACGCTACTGTGAAGGTACTCTCTTCCTTCTACTGCAAGATAATTTCTCTTTGAGACCTGAGTTTGATTCCTGTGTCAGTAAGATCCCCTGGAGAAGGAAACGACAACCCACTCCAGTATTCTTGCCTGGAGAATGCCTATGGACACAGGAGTCTGGTGGGCTATGGTCCATGGGGTCTCAAGAGTTGGACACGTCTTAGCAACTAAACCACCATCCATCACCATAACCTTGACCTTCAAAATTAGATGAGAATGTCTTCATTTTGATTCTTGCTTACATGTTTACTCTGACAATCTTATCTTCATTATTTCTTTTTCCTACTCCTGTAACTCTTTTCATTGGTTTACATTAATTGTTCCTACCTGCATTCCTTTGTTCTCCAAATAGATCTTTTTTTTTTTCTTTTCCCTAAGCTCTTCTCTTGATTCAAAACAGTACTTTTCAAGACACTGCTCCTTTGACTAGCTCTCTTCTGAGGGTGTTTTCCAATCACATTCCAGGGCTGAGGAAAAGTCAAGTTGAAGAAGTTTACAATCCTAGTGCATTAAATTACCTATCCTCTTTCAGAATTAGAAAGAATGAAGATAATCATTATTTTTCCTAATTATTACCATTACTCAATTGTCCACTCCCTACAATGGCTGAAAAAGCAAATGATTGAAGGCCAGAATATCTTAGTTGATGGTTCAGTCACCCCCTTCCAGTCTGTATCTTATCAGTGTGTCTGGTAAGGAGCCTGTTGTATTTGATCACTTGTGTCTTGTGTAAGAGCTAAGGCCTGAAAGCTCAAGGTTCCCACATGCCCCAGAACAGTAAAAGATCCCATGTGAGTCCAGGCAGGCAAGAGCTAGTACCCTTTGCTTCTTATGTACTGCACTTATTACCAAAAGAGAATACAATAAGAAAAAAGTAAAAAATATATGTTTTACAGAAAACGACTATATGTTGACATCCTGCTGTGGGGTCAGAGCAGAAAATTGCTTGTTGACAACTGCGTTTCTAGATCACATCACATGACATTTGTTATGACTCAGAATGAAAAAGATGCTTACTTTTTTAAAGTTGTATTTCATGAGGATCTATCTGGCTATCATTAAGTCATGCCATTTAATAGATATGTGCATGGCCTTGTAAACTAGTTACGTAAATATGGAGAAATAAGATTCTAACTTTGGTAATTAAGTTTTCTTTATCCACGTGTGCTTGAAAAATAACAACTCACTTTTTAATGTTTCCTAATCCTACAAAAAAGGCATCATATTTAAAGATATTATGGCTATTTAAGTTGCATTTTAGTGTATGCATATGTGAGCATTGTCTAAAGCAATTGTTGGGAAATGCACACACTCAAATGCTAAGTATATTTAGCTAACCATCTGAAAGCCCATGAAGCATTTCTGAAATAGAAATGCTTGCTTTAGCAGTAAAGAACATTCCTGACTGGAAACTCAAGTAGACCCAACAATGTCCTTCCTGATTATCATGAAACAGTTCAAGAGGAAATCTTCTGTAGGCAATGAATAGTGTCTCTAATAGCTTGGAATCTGAGCAAAGAAAAGTATATAACAAACACTATACCTCTCTTTTTAGGTGCTTTTCAGTTTATACACAGGTCATTGGTAATCACTCAGAATTGATTATCATCAGTATTAAAGTATTTTACTTTCTGTATGCAAATAATACTTTAATTAGGGGATGAGTATGTAATACTGCTGACTCACAGTATCTTGATAATCCTGTTGGTAATATACACCTGTTTACAAGACTACCTCTGTTAGGAATAGGTCTATAGCTGTGGATGGTTCGTCCATATGAAAATATAAATCTCACTGAGTTGGTTGAGGAGATTTACTTCTATTAATTATAGTAATATGGAATAGCAGTTATTTTCATTTGCATTCTGTTCATTTGACTTTGTTTTAAATGTGCTAAAACCCATAATACATTGATAATCAATAACAAAACATATCACTGAGGCTTTGTAAGGGTCATAAAGGGCCATCAGAATAGTATTAATGAAATGTTTGGTAGGTTTTGCTAATGTTCCTGCACTAAGTTTTTTTTTTTTTTTTAATTCTGGACTGTATCTGTGATACATGTGCAGTGATTTAACAGTTTACACTTCAGAGAGAAGATGAAGCAAAGTTTAGAAAAAAAATAAATTAGGAAGCAGGTAACCTGAGTTCAAGTCCCAGCTTTTAACTAGCGGCTGTAGGGGATAGAAAGTCATGCTAGCACTCCAGGCCCTGGTTTCTTCACTTCTAAAACAAGTACATAGATTAGATAATGGACCTTTTTTAAATATGAGAACCTAAAAAGTCAACTAATAGAATTAACATTGTATTATTTTTCCCTTCAGTGCATGTGTATGTTTTCTAAATGACTCCATGTTGCCCTTCATCTATCTTCCCCTACAAAGAAAAAAGAATTCATAAAGTAATTGAATGTTATTTGATGTTCATCTACCCTGCACATCTGTAAGACTTTTCAACCATTACTTCTAAAACTGTTCAGGGATTATTTCTATAGAAAATATTCTTTAAATCTATGAAAAGCATTTCAAGATGGATAAGTATTTGTTGTATACTATGAAAGGGAAAAAATGGATTAGGATGTTAGAAAGCACTAAGGCACGGTTTAGACCAAATTGTCATTCTTCAGTAGTAATAGTCTAATGTGAGTGGACACTGTAGAGAGTAAATAATTTCCATCCCCACCTCTGACGTTCATGTGTGAAGACCATGAGGAAGATGTGACTAAGGTGTAGACCTTTCCTTTTTCTCCTTTTCCCAGATCCCACAGTGGCTCCCTGTGGACTCTAATCTTCTTTTTGAATCAGCCCTACATGCATTTCCATGGTATCATCAAGGAACAAACTAGAGTCCAGACTATTTTGAGATGCTATGAAGAAATAGGCATCCACACCGGGCTGTGCCTTCCTACTCATTCCACAGGCACTTGTCTTGACCCAGCAAACTCACTCACGCTTTAGAAGCTAAAATCCACTTACTAAATGAAAGCCTTTCTGAGTGTCCACCTCGTGTCCTCTTTCTTTTAGCAGTTAAGGCTGCCTTAGGGTCCCCTTCTCTACGCTTCTAAAGCACTTTCTGCTTATCTTTATCATAGAACCTACCACATTACTGCCATTGCCCATTTCCATGGCTTTCTGTGCCCTCTAAACTGTAGGTCAAGGACTCCGTCTTATTCCTCATGGTATTATTTCCTTGTGCCAAGGCAAGTGCATGGCACAGAGGGCTACTGATAATCAAATTTTTAGTGATAGATAAACTTCCCTCCTCTTATTTATTCCATCTCTCATTATCACCTTCATCTTGACTGGCAAGAGCTGTAATGAAATCCTTAGCCTGCAAGTTAAAATCCAAAAGATTTAAACTCATAGATATTTGCACAAAATATGTCCCCATGTGCAGTAAGGCTGACGTTTCTGTGGCAGAGGAATGACGTGGAGCGTGTGCAGTGGTTCATCCTAGTATTCAACAGCCTTTTCATGTACAAAACTGGCAATTCACAAAGTATTTCACTCTGTCAGAGAAATAGGTTTTCTTACAAGGGATTCACAGATGACGTCACTGATTAAAAATAAGCCAAGTTAGGAACACTGTAGGATTTTTAAAAACTTGGCGTAACTAGCTAAACCACTTTAAGAATCAAAAGAACCTGTGTGTCTGATATCATTTTCATTATTCACTTTGTATGGGTGTGTGTTTGTACAGTTTAAATGTGGACTTTGTACTTTTCAAAAGCTATGGACTGGATTACCTTAAGGGAAGATATTGTAGCAATCTGGGTATATAGTTCCTTGGCAATGAGGTAGACCTGGTACCTTTGTTTCTTGCGATTGAGAACTCACAAAACATTTTGCAGTTTGTCGCAACATGAGGACTGTTTAGATGATGAATTCTTTTTAGGTGAAGGTTATACTTTCTGCATAAAGAACATGGTTAAACAGTCATCATCATCACAGGTGAAAGTGCCAATGAGAGCGAGCTGGAAGTGTTCACGTACAGTAGTGCGCCTGTGACTAGGAACATACGGGGCATGTCAGTGGCTGGTAATAAATTGCTTTTCTGGATTAGCACAGCTATATAGATGGGTTATGCTCTGTAGATATAATGATGAGTATTATATTTTCCAACACTGACAATGTATTTAAGCTTTTACTTGAAAAAGAAGATTTATAATCAATCACCTTACTTGCCAAAATGTGTTTGAAGAACTCATCTCTGCCACTTCTTACCTTGTGGTGTATTATACAATTGTGCAAATTCTTCTGCAGGGCAGTGCAATTTGCAGGTATTTTAAAGGAACGATGTACCTCTTAACAGAAGCTTGTTTTTAATGAACTAAATTTCTTATGTGGGATAATGTTATATTCCCATTAAGTGCATTAGTTGTTGTCTCATGGCATGTTTTTTAAAAATCAAATATCTCTACCATAAAACTCTTCCTAGGATATAATTAATTGTGGTAGTGTTTTGTAGGTTGATGAATAAAAGTGAATCTGACATTAATACACACACAAATGCTTAGCCATGTACTCTCATGTCCTCCATTTGCGTCATGATTGATTAGAGGCCTTGAAATATTTTGATATGCTATCATTTTCTAATGTGTGTCAGTGTATGTCCCTAATTTTGAGCTGTTAAATCTTGGTTGTCATGGTTACTCTCGTTACCATTGGCCAACTAACATTTAGCCTCTCTTTTTCTTTTTTGCTGCATTAAATTGGAGCAGTAAACCTGACAGGTGAGGAATAGAGAACAATCCCCTTTAATGCTCAGTGCAAAAAAAAAAAAAAAGCAAAACACACAGGTAGACTTTGGAGGTATTGAGGGGGTAATGGTGGAGGTTGGATATAAAAGATGAAACTGGCAAAGGGAACGTGGACAATGCCTAGGTATAAAAAGTAATTTTTATATTAAAATGACTCAGGAAGAGGTAGTTTATATATGATGTAAAATAGATTAAATTTAGAAGGTAGTAAAACCTGTCTCTGAGTTTTGTTTGTAGTCAAGGTTAACTGAGCATTTGTATGTGTTAATGTGAGTCATTTTCGTTTTGTTTTGTTTGTTTTTACTGAAACTATGATCTCAAGACCCTTTGTACAGGAATACTAACATTTTTATACCCTGCTAATATTGACGGCAGTACTTTAGTAAAAATTTATATTTAATTCCAAATTGTTTTCCCTGTCCTCCAGCCTTGAAGAATAGTAGCAATAATAATCATTCCTATATTGCTTGCTTATTTACTGATCAGTCCAAGCTAACCTTTCAGCTTTCTAACACACACACACATATGTATGAATTCCTGATTAAAATTAAGCAAAGGACCTCGATGCCCATCTAACCTGCCTCCCTTCCAGTGTTGTATTCCAGTGGTTCTCTATGGAGACAAGTAGCAAGAGCATCAGCATCACCTAGGAACTTGATAGAAACACAAATTCTTGATCCCACTGACCTCAGACCTACTGAATCAGAAACTCTGGGGAGTTGGTCCAGCAGCCTGTAGTTTAACAAGCCCTCTTGGGTGACTCTGATGCATACCAGAGAATCACCACTACATTATTTTCCTTAAAACCACGTAACACTGGTCAACAAGCTGTGTTACACTTTCACTGACAGCAAACTGAGTACCTCAGAGAAGCTGTGCTTGTTATTAATCCAGCAGGAAAACACACGCAAATAGTTTTTTTAAGGCAAAAGTCAAAACACTTTGAATCCACTTAATATACTCAGAGATCTACCTCTCACTATAAAGCTGTCCACATTTCACAATTTCATCACGACCTTCTTGTTCTATCAAGAGAGTTGGACCAAAACTTAACATCATCTAACCCTCCTCCCGTTTTATAAGTGAAGAAATTACGTGTTAGGTTTGTAGTTGACTTACCCGAGGAGGCACAGACAAATAGTGGCAAAGTTGGGCTTCCTTCTTGAGGATGTCAGAATCGTTGTGAACTGATTTCTTTGAAATCTCTATTAAATGAATACATTTCTTCCAAAAGCCTCTATGTATATGTCTGAATATTTTTGTTCCAAATACAGTAGTTACGATCTTCCACACCATGTCCCTGTGTTTTTGTTCCCCACTTCATATGTAGAGCAGGTGAGACTAGATGAAAATAAAACCCCACTGTGACCACAGAGCAGTGTTTTTGTTGTACATTATTCACAGCCCAGATAAAAACATTTTTATACAATTAGCATTTACTGCCATATCTGAAATGTCATGTGCTTTTCTATTTTCTTTTCACGCAGATAATGCCTGCCCATGGTAGATACTTCTCGCTGTAAGAAATAAACTTAGCCTAGGAATTTATAATTCTGATAGAAAAAAATAGCAAGGCAATATTCAAAATCTGTTTCTAGTCACTATTTGTTATTTTTTTCTAATTGAGAATAATGAGATCTCTGAAAACTTATAGAAAAAAAGAAATGTCACTGCTGATGTTCATACTGGGCTTGCTTTAGACCATTATATGCCATTTAATACTTTGTAACAGTAAATTTCATCTTTAAAAACAATCGTTGTTTCTGATGATGATCGAATTCTTCATCCTGCAAATCTTCCTTAGAAATTCTTTGTTAGAAAACTCACATTTTAACACATTTCTGTTTAGAAACCATGCGGTAAAGTGTGGGCAGTCAGAATTACCCGTGCAGTGATCATCACAACAAGATGAAGCAGGATGAAATTTAAACAGCTGATGTTCCTTAGCTGGCTAGGAGTTTTGGAAACTGGTTTCTTAGAGATTATCTTATTTCGACAGATTGAGGGAAAAGTTAGTTGTTAAATGTCAGGACACCCCTCCCACTTGTTACAAGAGCAACTTGTCATTTTAGTCTCATGATCTGGGTTTTCCAAGACTCACTGGGCAACAAGATAGGATTTTAGCTTTCCTGGTACCAAAGAAATTGACTAAATGTCTTTGCAGAGTATTCTTTTTTCTCCCTCTGCCTCACTGCCACTCAATCTGGCCTCAGCACAACAGAAGATAAGGAGGATGTCCCCCAATACCTGTAACAGTGTCTCCTTGCCCAGATATTTCTTCACGTGGCTTCCATAACACTGCAAGACAGACTGTAGAGCCATTCTGAAAAGGGATACAAATCCAGATTTTAGGCATCATATCTGGCACATAAGTGAAAAAAAAAAAATGTGCCAGACTGTGAAAAGACCAAAACCTGAGAAGGGCTACTGGGATTACTTGGAAAAGACCAACCATATGTTTGTTACACTTGAGATTGATTGACTGGCCAAACTTGGTGGTGTTTTGTTAACCAATTTATCTTCGATAGTAAAGCATGTCTCTGTGTCATGAGGCTAATACCCACAGCATCAACACAGTCCCATTTTCTACTCTGCAAGTGGTTGTCCTCTCCTTTCACATTGTCTTCTTAGCCCCTTTTTCTCTTCATTCTCATATAACTCTCACCAGCTTTCCATCTCTTCTTTTTCTTTCCTTCTCATTTTCCACTCCATATAACTGGAGCTGCCAGTTCCTCTGACATGCCTCCAATTCACTGCTTTCCTCTGACTGGTAGTATGTTTGGCAGTACGCTCTGTCCTAAGGCTATACTTGAGAATTTTAGGTAGAAACAGTAAATCCTGAGACAGGTTAATCCAAGGTTCTGAGAGAAGAATGTGTCTTAACAGGACTCACCCCCCAAAATTCATCGCACTGAGAACATTTTGCCAAAGGCATTGCACTTGAGCAAATCAAGTATACTTTCCCTTCGCATCAGTCTTCCCTTCATCCTCTGGTTGGTTTCATTCTATACAGATGAGCAGAGATGGGAAGAAAGGCTATTTAACAGGAGCCCTCTAGCTAACCATGGAACGACCTGGGTGGCATTGAATGAGAGCCCATTGCCACAGCAACACTAATGAGCTGTACCACAGTCATATCCAAAAGGGACAGAGAGAGTTCCTACCCACTGCTGCCCCTTCCTCCCAGATAAGAATGTCTTTGCTCTGAGCAGGATGAGATGCTAAAATTATGACTCCAGCCTGGAGATTGCTATAATCTGTATTGGGAAGAAACCACTGTTTGAAAAGTTCTCCCTTAGTTAAGTGAGTTTTTAATCTAATTCAACTAAAGGAAAGTATTTAGGTACCACTCTGTGTCCAAAGCGACTTAGCAGCAGCAGAAGCAGCTGTGATTATTTGTCTGGAAAAAACATGGATAAAGCAGTCTTATGAAAAGCCTGACATTTGTTGCATAGACATTTTTTAAAATTACATCATGACACCTTAAGCAAAGATACTTACCTTGACACCATAAACAGGCAACATGGCTTTTTCCTTGGAATTTAAAAGAGAAAAAGGATGCTGGTTTGGTGTGGTCCTGATTCTCCTTCCACATATTAGGGTAACTTGAACTCTTAGAAATACACTTCCTGCATTTATCTGGTTATGGGAAAACCCAATGCAGGTCCACTTTGTAGTCACTGGTCATGAATCCTGCAGGAAAAAGGAGGGGGGCAGATTTAGCTGTTTAGCTTGAGGCCAAGTAGTTTCTGAGTTTATTTCCATGGTAACTACAATCATAGTATTGGTTATTAGGGTTACTCTATCCTTTTCCTCCCAAAGAGAACTAGTGGACAAGGAAGAAAAGCTGAACAAGTTTCCAAACCTATCTCACTGGCACCTCCAAGGCAGAGTCTCTGAATTATTTAATTCTAGAGCTAAAGGAGGACTTACAGATCATCCACTTAAAATTTTCAGACGTGAGGAAATACTGTAGGCCAGGAGAGAAAAAAGTTAGCTTAACAAAGTCAGAAAGGTCAGAAAGTTTTAAAACTACAAATGGGGACGGGGGTGGGGGGGAAGGAGTGGGGAAGGGTAGAGTGGCAACACATACATAATCGTTTACTTTTTTAAATCGGTTTCAGTTTTTTTGGTTGTTTTATTCTTAAATTTTATTCTCTCCCTATAGGAAGAGGGCAGAATCTGACTCTAGAAAGAGCAGCATACCAAATAGTAAGGAGGTCCCTTCACACCATCCAACAGACCCAGTAGAACTGAGGCGCCTTAATTTCCAAACACCAGGTAAGAAGCACGACTCAT
Organism: Bos grunniens; assembly: GCF_055505025.1. NCBI lineage: Eukaryota > Metazoa > Chordata > Mammalia > Artiodactyla > Bovidae > Bos > Bos grunniens. Next base: position 35,068,302 of record NC_141172.1, read on the forward strand.
CTTGTCCAGAACACAGTGTTTCCTGAAAGTTTTATAGCCCCAATGACACCGCCATGAGAGGTGACTGTATCACTTGATTTCTAACAGTTGTTTATCTTCCTTATTATTACTGAGACTCAGCAGAACATATGTCTTGAAAGGAAATTATATTCTTTGTGAAAATCTGAGGTGGGGTGGAAAGAGGAAAAAAATAATTTTTCCTTCAAGTTTTGGAAAACCTAAAGTCTTAAAAATATTTGCCATTTTTATGAGCTTATTAGCACAGTTGATTATTTTCAATGACACCTATCTGGAAAGAATCCAGTTTCTTACCTTATAAAGTGAATGAGTAGATGGATGGAATGTTACCTCATTCATCTCATTGGGAAACAATACATTTTTTTTAATCTATTTCTCTATTAATTTGTGTCTGTGTTATTCTGAAAGAAAGGGGAAGGGAAGAGAAAAACAAGGGAAAAAATTGTATGTTACCTTTACTAAATTTCACTAACCAGTTTAAGTTTCTTGCTGAGGAGATGCTCAGAGTGATTGAGGATAAGACATATATGCTTGTTTCTTAAAGAACATTAAGTGCTTCAACAGAGGAAAAATATTATTCCTGCTGAGGGGTGTTTTGTTCAGCATTGTTACTGCAAGGCTAACTCCATTTTGCCTTTTTTCACCTAAATCTTGTTTATGCCAAAATGATGAATGGTAGAGAGAGCTAAACTATACAGCTGAGTGGCATTGTCTCAGTACCTAATGAAAATGAAAAAAATTAAAGAGCTGATCTAAGAAGTCCATTTGATGACAATTTGATGTTAGTATTGTATCCCAAATTGTTTGAAAGTTTTGTGTCAAATGGATATTCTACTCATTATGGTATACCACAGATTTACTACACTGCACATTTTCTGTGAATTGCTTGGAATTGAAAGGGCACAGTTTACTGTATTTACCATATGTGTGATTTTACACGTAGATATGCCATAGTAACTAGTAACTATCCAGTTAAAAGAAATGCATGGAATTTTAAACGTGGCTCTACCAATCACCATAGACGTGGGCTTTAAAAAAAAAAAAATCTCTCTCAAATGAGGTTTATTCCTTAAAAAGCAAAGATGTACCTTCGTCAGCATGAAAGTTAAAATAAATTTTCCATATAACTAAATATCTCCTGATGGGCATTTATTTAAGAGGCTTAGTATACAGGCAAGATTAGCAGCAAAATAGAGCCACTGGGAGTGCTATCCCTCATCAGCCCAGCACCGAGAGAGTGACACCTGAATGGCTACTGTGCAGAAAGGGTTACTAGCAGAGTGCTGGTGGCTACAAGGGAAATACCAATGCCTTCAACCAGGATATCTCCATATTCAAGAATGCTAATAAGAATCTAATTTCCCCAATGTATGTGGGAATAGTAGATCCCTTTATAGAGTAGAACATGCTAAGTTCCATATAAGTCACTAGAAAGAATGAAGGGTACAATCGAAGTGAAATTCCTTTTATCAATAACAGCTTTAACAAAATAAAATGGGGACTTAGGCTTATGGTTAGTGTTAGTTACTTAGTCGTGTCCAACTCTTTACAGCCCCATGGACTGTAGCCCGCCAGGCTCCTCTGTCCATGGAATTCTCCAGGCAAGAATACTGGAGTGGGTTGCCATTCCTTCTCCAAGAGATCTTCCTGACCCAGGGATCAAACCTGGGTCTCCTGGATTGCAGGCAGATTCTGTACCATTTGAGCCACCAGAAGATATCATTTAACTAAGATTAAACTTACCTCAAATGGATAGTGGAATAAAGTGGGCAAACAGTAAAAAGGAGAGAGGTGGTTTAAGAGGAATAGAAGAAACCAGGAGAAATTGTCCCAAGATCCTAGCACGTCTATTCACAGGCAGCGTTACGCTGTCACCGCCTGCTCAGTTAAGCAGTCTAGTTAAGTCTTGGTTTGTTGACATAGTCTCTGTGCCTCCCAGGCTCTAGAATGTGGCCTGCTGTCCTGAAAATCTGACCAGTTTACAAAGAAAATAGACTCACGTGTTAATGTGAAATTCATAGAGTATGTTTCAGTTTGCTGCAGCCAGTGGGGATTCTAGCCAGTGGCTATGAATTTAATTACTTGCTGATAGGATAAGAGCAGAAGTTGGGATTGTTAACCAAGTAGCTTTATTGTGCTAATCCCCCCTGGTTTGTAAATAATCAAGGGCTTTGCTGGATGATCAAATAAAATGATTCTTTTATTCTAAAACACTTTTCTTAGGTATTGCACAGGAAGCAATTTTAATTTGTACTTATATTTTTGGATTTTAAGCCATTCACCCTTCAGTTTCTGAAATGTGCTTTTTATATACATCATACCTTTGCGTATATAGTTATGTACAACTATTATATAATATGACAATGTTACTTAATAGTATGCACAAGTAGAGACTTAACAATCCATGATTTTCAATGAAATCAGAAACCTGTGATTTATGTAACCAGCCCCTAGCACAGAATTTGATCTTGAAAGCAAATTGATTTCTACTTCTGATGAGTCTGTTGTGGATGATAAAATGTCAAACTAACATTATCATTTGAAATTCAGTAGGTCTTTCAGAAGGTAAAGGAAGCTTATTGCTTAGTTCACCGATTCGTAATTCTACTTTCCTTTAAAAAAAATCATCTTGTGAATTAAAAATCTATTTACATTTTGAGTTACTTATTTTTGTTGGAGCGTCTGGGTTTAAAGAGCCAGATCTTTTTCCCAAATTCTGCTTCATATTCAAAAGATATTGAAACATACATACAAAATTTCATACAGATACAGTATTTGGCATTAAGTACTTCAAAGAATTATTTCCCTAATTGTAGTACCACAAACACATATGTCTCTGGGTCCGGGAAAGAAAAAGGTCAGAATTTTGTCTCTGGGTACAAAGTGAAAACAGAGAAATCTGTTCTTTTCATGATACCATCTCTGTGAAGTTGTGGGATGTGGAGAGGAACTTTGCTTTAAGCATACTTGACAAATTTGGGGTGATAATCAGGTCCTTCTGTTTGTTAAACACTATTCAAGCATCTAGACAGGATTAGAAATGCTCGCCTTTTGCAAATTAAGAGCAGGTACCTCTGCTTGTAGGTATTTTCCACGAATATATTTATCTGTCTGTTAAGGATTCAGATGGCAGTGTGCAGCCAGGTTGCAATTGTGAGAACCTGCACTACCTAATCTCTTAAGAGACTATGGCTTACAACGGTGACATCACTTCATGGTCTGCGGGGACAGTCAGAACTGGTGTGGAATAGGTCAGTTGAAGGGATCATTTAGCTAAGGTGAGACTTACAACCTCAAGTGGATAATGGAATAAAATGGACACAATGAGTAAGTGAGGGAAGAGATGTAGAAGACTGTTCTAGAATTAGTAACTAGTCATCAATTTTTATAAATCTTTAAGATCTGTGAAGGAAGGGAAGAAAAGACTCTCTTACAAAAGATGCTTTTAATGAAACCGCTATTTAAGCCTTACACATCTTTGTGGACAGTGGTAACTGGATATGTGTTAGGATGGCTGATAGACGAGTTACATGTTAAACAAAAGTGAACTACTTTTTTGGTGGGAAGAAAGCTTTTCTTATTAAAAAAATTTCCAAGTTGCTTTATAATCGGCCCATCAATATTTCTTAATTAATTATAAAAGTAGCACATGTTTACTGAGGAAAAAATTTTTTTAATAGAAAGTAAGCTTAACAATAGTTATACTTAGGTTATGGCTATATGGTTATGCAGTGTATTATTTAAATTTTGTGTGTGATTTTTATAAGTTGTAAAAGGCAAAAAAATACTTTTATAAAAGAAAAATTATTCTTTATCTTGCTTTTTCTTCTTTTGACATATTTAAAATAAAGTGTAAATGATTTCCTATACTCCCAATTTTACTTTCCAGAAATATGTACCATAAGGAGTGTCATGCATGTATTTCCAGAATTTTTTGTGTATACAAGTTCTTTAAATGATAATATATATAGCAGGTATATAAATACAGATGCATTTACATGAAATTTACTATTTTAATATTTAACTACATTTTCCAAGCTAATATATGACGTTTTATCTCCTTTAACAGCTGATAGTATCGATGATATTCTGTTCAACAGATGTCACAAAATATATCATCTCAGTCCTTATTAATGGAGGCTAACTCATTTTCTGCATTTTGCTCTTACAAAACATACTGTACTGAGCAGTACTGAGCCCAGGCCGTTTCACATTGCTGTTATTTCTGAATGATGGGCGCCTGGGAGTGTGATGGCTGAGTCCTAGGGCAGGCACATTTTACTTTACCATTTTGATAGAGATTGTCAACGATGGACATTTTTGAAATCCTGTAAAAAGCCTTACCTACTGTGTAGCCCATCTGGGAGGTGGCCTCTAGAATTGGACACAATGACTAAAGTAAATATAATATTGTCAAAAGATGGTGATTTATAAGAAAACCAAAACATTACTGGTATGTGGTCCTATTTCTATTTTTTCCAACAAAGCAAATTTAGAAGTTCAGCATCTTAAAGAAATAAGCTTTCTTTCTAGTATTAAAAAAAAATGTAAAAGGACATGGTAACTAATACCATCGTGAGGCATGCTAGTCAGCAGCTTTCTTTGTGCCTGCAGACTTCTCCCTCAGACCAACCCACTTTGGTCTGAATTGTTTAGATTTTTTTTTTTGCTAAAAAATTCTTTTTCCAGTATCTGCACCCCTTACTTAGAATCCTCACTCCCCTTACTCCCAATTTTTATTGTTTTCCACACAAAAACAAAACTCTAGACTTTGTACTTGCACCTTTTAGGAAAAGAGATTTAAAAATTGATGATCAGATGGTACAATGTAAAAACTTCGTTTTCATCCCATGAATGACCTTAATATGTTTTGCCCTAAAGCATACATGGATGGTAGGTGATTGATGGGCTGTGAAATACAAAAACAAACTCATAAAATGTTAACGTATCAGAAATAGCCGTATCAGCAACACAAATGTCTGCATAGCAACTGAGTGATTTTGAAAGCTCTTGAGGCATCTCTTCTGATGCACTAGTAGTATTAACTGGATCAGTGCTAACAAAATCAATTTTTATACGTATCTCCTTATATTTTATTTTGTACTGTAGGAAACGTAAGCATATACCTAAATGAATAACACTAGATGTACTCTTTTTGTATTTCAGAAACGTTGGTTCTTTGCATCTAAATGCTAAACTTCTGATATAAAGGAACATGGTTCGTTCAAATCCTGCATTTTGAGAAATCCTACATAAAAATGAATTTTAATTATGTCATTTAGTGTTACCTGAAAAAGCACTCTTGGAGTACCTTTCCCTTAATGATGATCCTAGTCATGGATTAAGTCAAAATGTCATTGTCATACTAAGAAGCAATTATACCTTACAAATCAACGTTCTCTTAATTCACCATTCGTGAGGCAAATTGTAAACGTAGAATATTTATAGTTATTGAAGTTATGCTAAGTAGTTCACAAATGATGTGAAAAGCTGTCAAATATTTTGTAAACTTAGTCGCTATGATTTATTAAGTAGGTAGGTATAATTCTGATTTGATGAACAAAATAACATTTCTCTGTTCCATGGCCACGACCTATTCTTCAGTCTTTATCACAATATGTTAGAAAGGAAAACCATGAAGACAGTGTTACTACATTATCACACATGAATATTAACAGCAAAATCATCTAAAAGATGTTCCACCACTATTAGTGACCACAAAACCTCCAGTTAACAAAGTTGTTATGAAGTTTTAAAGTATCTACTGGCATTTAATAGTGTTTAAAAAATAAGGCAAGTATTTGATAAACATTTCTCTATATATAAAAAATTCATTTGAAACTAAATATTGGTTAGAGTAGTGACCTCATAAAATAGAACATTTGAAAATCAAAAACATGATATTTCAGGGGGGTTTTGAAAACATGTCTGCTGAATAGCACTACAGTTTTTAACATGAACTAAATGTATACATTTAAAATATTTTCATGGAAGCTCACAATGTCTTCGTAAGACATAAAAAAAAAAAAAAAATACAGGTGTGTGTATGAGTGTCCTTTACTTGTTCCCCACCACCAACACAAGCGTACCTTCTAAATGAAGCTAATACATTATTGACACAGTTTCTCAAACTGAGAATAGTTTATGATGCCATGTTACTGCATGAACAGTCCAGTTTCACAAGTCCATATTTATGTATGTGACACCACTCTCCCAGGGATGTTCAATGATTTAAGAGATAGCATGGCATAATGAGAAGTTCCCTAAATGAGAACTGGTAAGGTGTGGGATTAAAACCCCCACAAAGCCATAGTTTACTGATAATGATGGCCTTGATCAAGTCCTTTTACTGCTCTGAGCTTCATCTGCCTTCCTAGTGGACTTAATTGGAGAGGAGTGGGGATAGAGGGTGAAGCATGGGAGAAGTACCCATTGCCCAGTCCCACACACAGTACTCAGCGTCTCTCCTAGTGACACAGATGTGCTGCCTTTCACTTTCAGCATTCTTAGATTTTAATTCACACACCAGAGGAACATTCCGCTCTTCTAAAACAGAGGTCACTGTTAGCCAAATGTGGCCTCCAAAGGTCTTTTCTTTGACCCCCCCACTGGATTTCAACAAGTGAAAATGGAGGAAAGCAACATAATTGTCTGGGTTTTCAGGTGCTACTGAAAGCCTGAGAAGCCTCACCCTCTTGGCTCTGTAGTACCACTTGGAAGATATCTGCTAGAGTTTCCAACCTTCTAGAAGCTCTCCAGTCTATAGCAGCCCTAAGGATAATCCTGACATTGAAAGAGAACATCAGCTGCCATTCATCACAAGTGTATTTTTTTAAATAGAGAAATATTTCTCCTTGCTGAGACTTCATATTGAAAGTAGATAAACGAAGAACAGTCCTAGGAGATTCCTGGTTGCACAAAAATGGGGAGGAGTAGGTTTCTTGTGAGTGTTTACTATTCAATATCTGTTTACACTTTTCCTTCTTTTCCTAACTGACTTAGGCCCTTTAGCACTGGAAACTTTGCCCCCTGCTTTAGAAGATCATAGCTTCAATTCCAGAAATAAAACAGTAGAAGGATGCCAAAATCACATACAATTTTGTTACTTACTATGGGCTAAATAATAATGGGCTAAAATATACAAATCTCTTAACTTTCCTAGTCTTCAGAACTCTTTTATAAAATGAAAATGCTGGACTAAGTAATGTCTAAGGCACCATGATTTTTAAAGTTTTACATCTTATAAGGAAGCCATTACACAGTTACTATCAAAAAAAAAAAAAATAGCCATCCTGTTTTTTCCTCCAACCTAAGGCAGATTTCATTGACTACATCTGTCATTTTTCATGTTGACAGTGTGTATTGTTGATATCATAACTCCATAATGAAAACTCTGTTCTGATGCAATGGGTGCCTTCCTTTAAAATGCATTTATGTTGTGCATTTGTAGCTTTGAACTGATGAGGTCGAGACCCTAGCAAGTCCTCATCAGCTGTGAGCTGCACTTCAAGTTCTTTGCTGCTAATAATAGCTAAAGCACTAAAGCTTCCTAATCGAGACTTAGAGCAGATTCAAGGGTATCACCAGGAGAAAGCTGATCTCATTCTTAGATACTCTAATATGATTTTTGAATGAAAAAAGTTACAGGCTCCCCCCCAAAAAATCCCCAAAGGACTGAAAGGTATTACTGGGGAATTTTAAAAATGTCAATGTCTGGCTCCCATACCCAGATATTCTGAGTTAATTGGTCAGGTGTGCAACCTGGAAAGAAGGGATTTCAAAGCACCTCAAAAGATGCTAATGTGAAAACACTGTTCTAATGAAAACATTGGTTCCCAGACTGTGAGCAGTGACCAGGTTCCAAACAAAAGAGTGAAAAAATACTTTGGTGAGGTCAAATTCATAATTAGTGTCTCCTATTTCATTCAGATTCTAACATACTTGATTATATCCTGTAAACTTTATTTCCACATTGGACAATAGAGAAGTTTAGGAAGAATCATATAATAGCATTTTTGCAAGAGATCCTTGGTAATTATTTTCTGATATGAGCTAAAGAGTTTCATGTTAAATAATAAACGCTGTAGAGGGTGTGGAGAAAAGGGAACCCTCCTACTCTTGGTGGGAAAGTAAATCAGTGCACTATGGCGAACGGTATGGAGGTACCTTAAGAAAATGCTAAAGATATATCCAGAGAAAACTAATTCAAAAAGACGCGTGCACCCCCAATGTTCATAACAGCACTATTTACAATGGCCAAGACACAGAAGCCATCTAAACTGCCCATCAACAGATTAATGGATAAAGAAGATGTGTGTGTGTGTGTGTGTGTGTGTGTGTGTATCCATACACACACATATACACCCTGGAATATCTTACTCAGCCATAGAGACGAATGAAATACTATTTGCAGCAACATGGATGCACCTAGAGATTATCATATTGTACTAAGTGATGTCAGACAGAAACAAATATCAGATCACTTATGTGTCAGATCTAAAGTATACAAATAGACTTATTTACAAAACAGAAACAGATTCACAGATATAAAAAGCAAACTTACGGTTACCAAAGAGGAGAGGATGGGGGGAGGAGTAAATTAGGAGTTTTAGATTAGCAAATACAAACTCACTCAGTCATATCCCACTCTTTGTCACCCCATCAAGCTCCTGTGTGCATGGAATTCTCCAGGCAAGAACATGGAGTGGGTAGCCTTTCCCTTCAGCGTCTCTTTCCAACCCAGGGATTGAACCTGGATCTCCAGCATTGCAGACAGATTATTTTACTGACTGAGCCACCAGGGAAGCCCAACATGCAAGTTTCTACTCTATAGCACAGGGAACTATATTAAATATATTGTAATAAACAATAATGGAAAAGAATGTAAAAAAGTATATATACATATATAACTGAATCATTTTGTTGTATACCAGAAACTAACAGAACACTGTAAATCAACTACACTTTAATTTAAAAAATAATAATGAAAAGAAATGAGTTTCATGTTAGAGGAGTTTCATCCCAGATCTATTCTTTAGCATAATTTTTATGTTGACATTTACTTATTTTGAATACATACATGATATGCCTATATGTATATCATATATTCTTATGATATAAGGTAATTTGGCTAGCTAAAAAAATGTGTTAAATTTAATTCAAAAAATTGACAATTCAACTGCATAATTTTCTATTTTGTAGACTATAAATGTTACCCCTCAAAGAAAAGACACAGTTACATTTAAAACCTTCACATATGAACTACATCCATGAGACCCTTCTCTGCTCAGAAATCCTGAATATTTTGAAATGAGTTATAAAGAAGTGACTCTTTATCTAGCTCCCCACTTTTATTTTTACACAAAAAGAAATTCAGGTGCTTGATAACAAGAGGTTTGTCTCTTATTAGTAGATAGCAGGCCTAGAAGTAGAATTCCTGTTCAGTACGCTAGCCTGGGATTTCCTCCCCTGAACCGTCAGATTCCCACAAGCTCTGCTGGCCTTTCTGTGGAACATCCATGTTGACAGTTTTACTTGTCCTAGTGCTTTGGTGCAATATTGCCAGATCAGAAGTAATGATTCTTGAACGCCATGATGTCTTTGCCTGTGATATATACATATGCTGAATTAGAATGTAATGGATCAGTACAGATTTGCTTGGATTTCTCTGTCATTAGCTTCCAAAGTAATACATCCAGACCACGTGCCAGTGCATGCCAGAAGTAAATATTGGTTGATTATGATGGTCTTCTACTGCTGTTATACTAATGCTTTTCCCATCTCCAACTGGCTTTACTTTTGCAGCTTTGAGCAGTAATTCAGTCCCCTACGCCTCCCTGATTGGCTCTGTGTCCTCCCTCTCTAGCCAAACCACCACTCAGTCCATATATGATAATAACTCTCTCCCACGATTCGCTCGAAAAGGTCTAAACATCTTTGTCTCTATTATTTTCTCTGTTAAAGCACTGTAATGGATGTCCACATCATTTCATCCCCAAACAAGCCTACAGTCTCTTGTGCCTTTGCATTTCCATTCTTGTCATTGGGGGTGCCTCATCTGGATAAGATCACTATAATTATTAGATCACTGTCACTCAACTGCTCCTCCCACAAAATGTAGATGAGTTCAGTGCTACCATCTACAGGGAAACGTTCTAGAAACGAGTTCCAACATCTAAGTCCAAAAGCATAATCACATCAGCAACAAAGAGTTTCTTCTTCCAAGCTGATTCATTTTTATTGGATCTTCCATTAAGCTTTTAGCTGACTGAAAGCAGACTTTCATAGCTGTGGATACTAAAGTACTGCCTATCACAGCACAGTGCTGAAATGATTGTCTGGGAGAAGCAAGATAGTTTTTTACTTAACTTACCAAACCATTGATAATTTGGCATTAGAGACAAAGGAACTCATTGGCTTTCAATATCAGTACAATATTTAAAATACCCATAAAATAATTACAAAGTGATTACACGTTGTGCTGACTTAATGGTCACCATACCTCAGCCTGACACCCTGCAGAGAGTCCCAGGGACAGCAGAATGTCCACAGGGACAGGGTTTCCAGCTTGAGTCCCTCCCTTACTCTTTTTTTTTTTCACTGAAGAGGCCTCCTTGGTGGCATGCTAGTTCAAGTTTTTCTAGTCAGCTGGAATTTGCACCTATAAGACATGAGTCAGCAATGGTCTCTTATGGTGCTCTTGAAAAATTAATCAGAAGAAGTAAAATATAAATCGTATGAAAAATGAAAAATCATTATAAAGACACTGGAATCACCATAGTTAGTGGTGCTTTATTTTTAACAGAATGGATGAATACCTTCAGCTGGCCGACTGAACTAAGATGTATCACCCCCATGTCACTGCTTTCTTTTACCACCTTCTTTTTCCTCTTCATCCTTTCACCATTTGCTCCCTTTCCTGCATTCAGTTCCCATTAGTGGACAAAGATGTTTACACCTGAAGTAGATTGTAGGTTTGCTAGGGGTTGAATAATGGGGACTTGGGGCAAAACATCAGCAAGCTGTCAGTGTGGCCATTGATAAATGTCCAGGAGAAGGCTGCAACCCCAACCTCTACAATCTGCTACTCGTGGAAACATTTTTGAAGCTCAGTTTTGTGTCTGATTTTGTCATCAGTGATTATTGTCTATAGTCTGTGGTGCATGTCATTCTTTGTGTTCATGTTTGCATGTGAATGTCAGTCACCTACAGGTTTGTGAAATATTAAAGCGATTTTAATCTAGTCACAATGTATATGAATCCTGTTAAAACCTGCAGCATTTTTATTAGTGCTTTTTAAAAGTATATCAGGCATCCATTTCTTTTTTTTTTTTTTTAACAAATTTGTTCTGTTTTATTTTATTTACACCATCATTTCCTTTGCAGGTTCAGATGATTCCGGTTACCCTGGTAACCTTCATTCTTCAAGTTAGTTTTCCTTGATTCTGCATAAGTCACTTTATGTTTCCTATCAAGCTACAACTCTTTCCCTTTTTAGGCCTTTCTCAGTGTCTATTTTCTTAGTTCACTTTACACCATTTAATTCCACACAATTTCCATTTCACACAGTGCAGGAGAAGGAGTTTGAAATGACATAACAGTCATTACTCAAAGCAGAAGTTGACATCAAGCCTGACTGTCAGTTTTCTCCACTAGCTAACTGCATTGATTCATAGCACAATAACACTTTCTTTCACATTAGGAGTGTTAGTTTGGAGATTATGCTTGGTGACTTTTCATTTGGCTACAAAATTCATCCTTCCAGAGCATGTCCTGCTTTGAGTAACCAAACTATCTGCCTGCTTCTTCACATTAAACATCTTTACTACTCACGTATTTTCAGGCCATTTCTAACTATAGTATTCTCTGTATTTTGGAATAGTTAGCATTATTTTCATTTGTTTTCAAATGTCTGTATTCTTTCCTTTTAATAGGTATGGCTAGCCATCCTCCAATACCTATCTTGGAACTTGCAGATCACATTGAAAGGTTGAAAGCAAATGACAACTTGAAGTTTTCCCAGGAATATGAGGTAATTCAGTGTGTTTATACTTGACAGTATTTTCAAGAATTGTCCCCCTCTTCTTTATGATCATATCCATCAGTTCTTTTTCCTTTAAATATGACTCAGCATCTGATACAAAATTTTACAACAAATAGCCAACTAAAAAGTATCTGTATAATTAATGGAATAGTTGTACTTTTAAAAGTATCTAATTTTTTATATTCGTTCAGTGTTATTTAATGAGGTTGGTTTATCTTTCCTGATTTCAAGTTAATATACTGAATGTATAAGCTTCCCAGTATACCATATGATTGCCAGATACACTAAATTATGGTGAGAAAGCTTACTGAAAAAGAAATTACAGAGAATAAGCAGATTTCCAAGTCCTCTTGGTCAGTTTACATGGCCTGAAAACTACAATTATTAAGTACATACACATGTTTTTACCCATTCAGTATAAAATAATATTGGAGCTAATTTTAAGATAGTAATATGTTCACAGACTGTTGCGTGTTTCTGAAGCAGTGGTGCACTTAACAGTATCTTACATTTTCAGAATCCTTAAAGGTTTTGTGTTAATCCTTGATGAAAATGAATAAAAAAGTGTTGTATATGTGTGGGTATTTAGATATTGTGTCATTTATCAAGCAGAAGATTGTGAAACTGACTATTTATCATATTCCTCAGAAACAGGGACCCATAGTGGAACCAATTCATGGATTATTTATAACTGAATGATCATTTATCTTTTAGATCAAGTTTAACTAGCATAAGCATAAGAGTAAAATGTCCAACTAAAATCTTATAATTGTGCCAGATAAAAAAACTGAAACTGTTCAAGTTCTACCATAAAGAGTTTCTTTTGGTTTATTTAATAGGAATCTTAAAACACATCCTTGTTATCACCCTTGATTTCTCTATTATCGGCCTGAAATGAGGCTGATGGACTGGATTTCTCTCAGTCCCTACCAACTCTAACATTTTTCCCTGTCATATTTGGTTAGAAAACTCTAAGAAGAGCCCTAACCTCAAGTGGCTAGAGAGTTATCAACCACGTGAAAAAGCTCCATGTAAGAGAATGTGGAGCAGTGGGGCCTGTGGCAATCTGGACATTTGCATGGATTTTCTAGTCTTTAAACATTCATTTTTTGATTATTTTATTGTTCTTCCTAAGCAAAACATATCTGTAGCCCCATTCAGTCTCAAGAGCTGGTAACCTTTTATTCAATTTACATATTCCAAACATCTTTGTTGATAGAACACAAAGGAGATTTTGTTTGCTCACTCATTGGTTAAATTATATTTTCACTTATTCTCTTTCAAGCATTTAGGGGAATATTTCAGTTTTAGGAAACACATTGGATTATGAATTATTTTCTAAATGGCCTGCTTCTTATTTCTTTCCTATTCTTCCTCTTAGTCATAAAGGCTCTCTTTACATTGTGCAGTATTCTTGAAAATAGTTTCTATAGTTTCTGGTTTGAGGCTTCAGATTGAAAATTGAGTTTTAAAAAGAAAACAAGGCATATGATGAATGCCATTTGGGGCAACATAAAATCACATAGTTAAGTGTTAGCTTTCACTAGCCAGAATTTTTAACACTGCCAACCTGCTCTTTATTGTTATCATGAGTGTTGTTATTGTTATTCTTAGTGTGTTGCTGTGTGTGATATTTTCTTCATGGCCCCACTTTAACACATTATGTGTGATTATGAATGATATGATGGGTCACAGAAATACAATTTGATAGCTCAACTTGTTAATAGCCATTAATTAACTTTCTACTCTTATAAGTGTAAACTATTGACAATATCTGCAGTATTTAAGCAGTCTCAGTTGTATGCATTGACTACAGTAACTTGCCTCCTTTAAATACAGGATTTCTCTAGAAATGCTGCATGTAAAGATACTCTAATGATACTCATTTAGCCATTAGATTAGAAGTGCTCCTTGAAAGTAGTTATGAACTTCATGCTGGCAGCACTCCCATTAAGAACTCCCCGAGTAGCCGTTGACATGATAGCCCACACTGACTTCACCGTTTATCATGACGATGATCTGTGATTAAAGCTCCCTGGGCATGAATTGACTCTACTGTGCCTTAACAGCCATGAAGGAGATATTTAAATGTTGTGTTCATCTGTGATAATATGATAAAGACTTCTGCATAGTATTTTAGACCAGAGGACAACACACTGGAAGAAGTTTATCTTTTTTTTTTTTTTTAACATATCATCTCTATATAAACTTGATTAGATTTTTCACTGTTTTTCAATGAGGAGAGATTACTTTCAAACATAACTATTTTAGCATAATCACTATGGATTAATGTTTACTCAGACCTCTCAAGATGGGTGAAGCTAAATCTGCGACTCTGATTCTAAGATTAAAACAGGAATTAAATGCATGAAACCTGTTTACACTGATTCTGAGGTTAGACTAGGAGGAAGTGGGTTTAAATTATAAAGCAATATTATTAGATTATGTGAGAGACTTCCTTTACTATAAAGAAAATTGAAGTCAGATTCATGACAGTTGGAAGAAGGAACCTGAGGAATTAGTGTAACTGCATCTTGAAGGTCTTTGCAATTACTTTAGGCTTGTATTTTCTTCAATGAGACTGCCAAATCCTACTAGAATTTAAGTGGCCAGAATATGAGGATAGCATCTAGAATGCAGAGAAATTAAATTTGGTGTCACTGTCAAAAGTCAGTACATGAGGCTGGTGAATGTTTCGACTGATTTAGAATAGATGTGGACATCTTGCCAAACAAACTCCTAGCTACTGTTTACATATGGATCATTTGGAAGCCCAATTAAAATCTGAATTCCTTGTCTGAACTTCAAAAATGCTAGTCTAGTAATTCAACCATGCTAATTACGAATGTTCATTTTATTTCTTTATCTCAAGTTATATTGGGACATAACTGAAATTTAACATTGTATTAGTTTATCATACACTGTGATTTGATATATGTGTATATTGCAAAATGATTACCACAGTAAATTTAGTTACAATCTATCACTTAACATAACTCCAAATTATTTTTTCTTGTAATGAGAACTCTGAATATATATCCTTAACAACTTTCAAATATACATCACATTATTGTTAAATAGCCACCACGTTGTATATTACATCCTCAGGACTTATAACCCTGAACAACATGGATATGAACTGCACAAGTCCACTTATACATGGATATTTTTCAATAGCAAAACCCAGTTATAAATTATAATATTAACTCCTGCATTGTTCAAGAGTCATTTGTAAAATGGAAGCTTTTACCTTTTGATCACTTTGACTCATTTCTTCCATCATCCACCCTATGCCTCTGACAATGACCAATCTGTTTTGTTTCTGAGAATTTTGTTTTTTTATTTTTTTAGATTCCATCTAAGTGAAGTCATACAATATTTATCTGTCTGGTTTATTTCCTTTAGCATGATGCCCATGCCCTCAGTGTTGTTGCAAATGGTAGAATCTTATTTAAGACTGAATAATTGTGTATGTGTGTATACAATATGCCCCTCAAATCTTCATTTCACCATTTCCTCAGATGGCAAATATATCTGTGTATGAGATCAATTTGACAGCCATCACAGTCAGCATTACCAATATCATATTCATGAATCCTGTGTATATTAGATTGACTGTAAGTAACAAGACACAGGTTTGATCCCTGGGTGAGGAAGATCCCCTGGAAGTGGAAATGGCAACCCACTCCAGTATTCTTGCCTGGGAAATCCCATGATGGACTACAGTCCATGGGATCACAAAGAGTCAGACACAACTTAGAGACTGAACAAGAAAAAGAAATTAACTGCAGCTCCTAGAGTCTGCTTAAAGGAAAATAAAGGACCATTTGTTGTATTTATTGTATATTATCTATTATACATGTATTATAAATTATATATTTATATAGAAGCAAATGTTATCCATGCAGGTATGCTTCAAAAACTTTTGTCTGAAGATAAATATCATCTGATATCATATATGTGGAATCTAAAAAATGATAGAGATGAATTTATTTACACAACAGAAATAGACTCACAGACAGAAAACTTATGCTTACCCAAAGGGAGGAGGGACATAAATTAAGAATTTAGGATTAACAGATACACACTGCTTATAAATAAATTAAATAAGATCCTACTGTATAGCACAGGGAACCATATTCAGTATCTTGTAATAACCTATTATGGAAAATAATCTGAAAAAGAATATAGGTAGATATAGATATATAACTGCATCACTGTGCTGTACATTAGAAACTAACCCAATATTGTAAACCAACTATACTTCAATAAATTAAAAAAAAATTAAAAACAGAACTGTTATCTGACACTGGGAGACTGTAGAGATTTCCACACCCCCTCTGAAACTCTCCCCATAGTGTTTTTCTCTGGGCTGCACTGTTCTCTCCCCTGTACATGCCAGCTTCTTCTGTTTCTCCCACCCACATACAGAAAATAGATCCTTTGATCATATATTCTTTTACATAGAGAATCCCTAAAGAGCGAGAATTTTTCTTGTCAAATTGCAAATGCCAGAAAACAAACTGTGAACTTAAATGGACTCACTGGGTTGTGGAGGCACATTTTAGGACATAGCTCCTAATAGCCCATCCCTATATATCTAATTCCTCCCTTGGATCAAAGAGACAAAGTTACTTCTGAGATGGAGGGGGAACCAATAATTATCCGCCATAGTGCTGCAGAAAACCATCATGCTAAGTACTGAGAGGAATATAAAAGTCACAAGAAACTTCTATTTTTAGGATGTCGAGTAGGCAATGTTAGCTATATACCTTAACTCCCCACCTCACCCCACAAAATACTAATAAGAACATCTAGAAGTGAATCCAGAGTACTAACGCAGTGTTTCTGAGTTTTCAGTAAAGGGAGAGTAGTGACATAAAGAACTGGAAAAGGTACTGAACAAAAGGTAGTACTGATAGTACATTTCATGCAAAGTTGGGCCCAATAAAGGACAGAAACAGTAAGGACCTAAAAGAAGCAGAAGAGATTAAGAAGAGGAGGCAAGAATGCACAGAAGAACTACAAAATAGATCTTCATGACCCACATAATCATGATGGTGTAATCACTCACCTAGAGTGTCCACATCCTGGAATGTGAAGTCAAGTGGGCCTTAGGAGGCATCACTACAAAGTTAGTGGAGGTGATGGAATTTCAGCTGAGCTCTTTCAAATCCTAAAAGATGGTGCTGTGAAAGTGCTTCACTCAATATGCCAGCAAATTTGGAAAACTCAGCAGTGGCCACAGGACTGGAAAAGGTCAGTTTTCATTCCAATCCCAAAGAAATGTCATGCCAAAGAATGTTCAGATTATGGCACAGTCATACTCATTTCACATGCTAGCAAGATAATGCTCAGAATCCTTCAAGCTAGGCTTCAACAGTATGTGAACTGAGAACTTACATGTACAAGCTGGATTTAGAAAAGTCAGAGGAACCAGAGGTCAAATTGCCAACATCCGTTAGATCATAGAAAAAGCAAGGGAATTCCAGAAAAAGCATCTGCTTAATTGACTATGGTAAAGCTTTTGACTGTGTAGATCACAACAAACTGCAGAAAATTCTTCAAGAGATGGGAATACCAGACTAACCTTACTTGCCTCTCGAGAAACCTGTATGCAGGTCTAGAAGCAACAGTTAGATCTGGATATGGAACAAAGGACTGATTTGAAGTTGGGAAAGGAGTACATCAAGGCAGTATAATGTCACCATATTTATTTAACTTATATGTAGTGTACATCATGCAAAATGCCAGGCTGGATGAAGCACAAGCTGGAATCAAGATTGATGGGAGAAAGATCAATAACCTCAGATAAGCAGATGATATAACACCCTAATGGCAGAAAGTGAAGAGGAACTAAAGAGCCCCTTGATGAAAATGAAAGAGGAGAGTGAAAAAGCTGGCTTAAAACTTAACATTTAAAAAAACAAAGATCATGGCATCTGGTCCCATCACTTCATGGCAAATAGATGGGGAAACAATGGAAATAGTGACAGACTTTATTTTCTTAGGCTCCAAAATCACTGCAGATGCTGACTGCAGCCATGAAATTAAAAGGTTCTTGCTCCTTGGAAAAAGCTATAACAAACCTAGACAGTATGTTAAAAAGCAGAAACATCACTTTGCCAACAAAGGTCTGTACAGTCCAAGCTGTGTTTTTTTTTTCCCAGTAGTCATGTATGAATGTAAGAGTTGGACCTTAAAGAAGGCTGAGCACTCAAGAATTGATGCTTTTGAATTGTGGTGCTGGTTAAGACTTGAGAGTCCCTTCAACAGCAAGGAGATCAAACCAGTCAATCCTAAAAAGGCAATCAACCCTGAATATTCATTGGAAAGACTAATGTTGAAGCTGAAGCTACAGTACTTTGGGTACCTGATGCAAAGAACTGAAAAAAGTTCTTGGAAAAGAAAAGACCCTGATGCTGGAAAAGATTGAGGACAGGAGGAGAAAGGGGTGACAGAGGATGAGATGATTGGATGGCATCACTGATTCAATGGACATGAGTTTGAGCAAACTCCGGGAGATAGCGAAGGACAGGGAAGCCTGGTGTGCTGCAGTCCATGGGGTCACAAAGAGTCAGACACAACTGAGTGACTGAACAACAACATCAACAACTGATAGTATAAATAGGAAGAAGAGCAGTGAGGAGCATTTTGTCAGGGGGCAGTGTACTTCAGGTACATTATAGAATCTATACCTTTGTTTTCTACATTGAGGAAATAATCTCCCTTTTATTTTTTTTAATAAAAGTTTTTGACTTTATTTTTTATTTATTTTTTATATAAACTTATTTATTTTAATTGGAGGTTAATTACTTTCCAATATTGTATTGGTTTCACCATTCAACATGGATCCACCACGGGTATACACATGGAGGGGGGTTCAGGATAATCTCCCTTTTAAAAGTAGTTAACTCAGCTGATTTCAAAGTTCCAAGCAGGTGACTTACAAATTACTTTTTGGGCCACAGTCCATCTGCCCATGGCAGTTACGTAGACATAAATACTTATCCAATATCTATTATATTTTCAAATGTGTCATCACTAGGCCTTTTAGTGGTATTTTAAATATACACGCATGTGCGTGCATACACAGGCACACACATACATACATGTGTGTATATATGACTTAGGGCAAACTCCAGGAGATAGTAAAGGACAGGGAAGCCTGGCGTGCTGCAGTCTACAAGGTTGCAAAGAGTCGGACACAACTGAGTGACTGAACAATAACTATATATCTGTATCTATATATACACACACACACTGAAACTACTACTGTATCCAATATCTTAAATAAACTATAGTGGAAATGAATCTGGAAAAGAATATATATAGCCCTTGCTGTACACTGGAAATACTAAATCAACTATACTTTAATTAAATAAATAAACAAATAAATGTAGAAAGAAAGAAAGCTAAACTATTCTGAATGGGCATTGATAAAGAATCCACCAGCTAATGCAGGAGACACAAGTTCAATCCCTGGATCAGGAAGATCCCCTGGAGTAGGAAATGGCAACACACTCCAGTATTTTTGCTTGAGGAATTCATGGACAGAGGAGCCTGGCAGGCTGTACAGTCCATGAGGTTGTAAAGAGTCAATGAGTGAGCACACACACACGCTCTCTGAAGCTAAGGTTTGTTTTGTTTTGTTTTTGCTGCAATTGGAGAAAGATGAAAACCCGATTCACAGAAGGCCTATCAGAAAGATACCTTTGACCTATTTTGTTGCTACCCAGTCTAGTCCAGGATCTTTGCTGCCATCTGTGCCAGTGTATTATCTTTAATCTCAGCGCCCATGTGCCCTCCAACATTTAGCATCCTAATGTGCTAAGAGTTTCTTCCTGTACTCATGGCAACGTTCTCACATCTCCAGTCTGAGAAGAGGATAATGAGCCTCTTATCTGAAAGAGTCCAGATAACAGTGCCCTGTCTTTCCATTTTAATGACAGCATGTATGTGGCACCTTTGTCTAATAGGCTAAAATCTTCACAATACTGGTGAGACAGGTAAATTAAAAAGATGTATTATTTTCTCATGAATAATGAAACATATCAAGAGATGCCAGGATATATAGAGACATTAAAAAAACATTGCTTAGATCCTATTTTTAAATGGCTAGAGCTGGAATAGACCTCAGGGATCATGTAGTTTAACCTTCTCATCACAGGGGTAGGGAACAAGACTGAGAAAGAATAACTTATTCAGGGTCACACACCAGGTACATGGCTGAAACAGTTCACAAATTCATGACTTCCTGTTCTAAGAAGAACACTATTTTAACTCACCTGCTCTAGACAACAAAGATTTTACTGTTGTTTCTTATGTGTTGGTTGTAGAATCCAGAAATCTAAGTCTTCAACTAGGTCAATATTTATGCTAAAAATTTGGTAAAAATGTCGTAGCCCCCAGTTTGTGTTGCACCATCATCCCTGGGCAAACCCAGTGGTTTTCCTATGTCATTTGCTATATTCTCCATCCATGTTTCTTCGTCTCCAATGGTAAGCTTTGTCTTTCTCCACGGAAGGACAAAACTATCTGTCATCAAAGCAAAGATCCCAAAAGAAAACATTTCTGTTTTCTCTAGAAAAAGGCTGTAGGTGTATCTGACCGTGTTTGTGTGCCAGAGTGCATTGGTAGGCAGAAAGCCTTTATTGCTCACGTTTTGTAAACCTCCAAGCATTCATAATGCAAAAACTACTTGTCATATCTGCTTTCAATTAATTTATAATTTATGTGTAAACTCATAACAGTGGACATTCATTAGGGCATTACAGAGATGAAAACAAGAAACCAAACACACATATATGCACATCTCTCTGACTTTCTGTCTAGCCTTTAATGCACTGAATTTTTCTTCAGAGTGGCTTCCCTGACTTTCTCAAGTAAAAAAGTGGTGGCTGACAGATCTATTTTCATCTTTTATGCCGAGTTGACGAGTAAAATTGACCAGGGAAAATTTCTAATTATGTTTGACACATGAGTCACAGGGATAGAAAGTGTTTTGTCTTTTTTTTTTTTTTTTCTTTTAACTTTGAACACATTTTGGTGGTTTGTGTAATGAATGAGAAAATGAATGATTTTATAATGTAAAAACTAGTATCCTTTTCATATTTGGCTGGATAAACCAATTTAACCTCCTTTGGGGGAGATGAATGGCTAAATTTACTGTTCCAAAGTGGAACATCCTGACTGGGGTAAGAGTGTGGGAATCATTACCTCCTTCTTTAGAAACACAGTAGTTTTCCTGTTTCAGATTAGGTCCAAAGCCCTCTGCATGCCACTTGGAGCCTTACAGTGGGCTAGGAGGACACCAGTGGCTAAGATCACAGCTCATGGAGTCAGGCTGTGTGTCTCAAGCTGTGTGACCTTAAGCAAATAACTGAACCTCTCTGTATTTTACTTTTTTCATTTCTAAAATAGAAGTAAACCTACCCCAAAGGTAATTAAAAATAAATTAATACATACAAAATGCTCACAGAGCCCCTGATACAAGTGCTCAGCAGTCTGAGTAGGGCCTCTTTTATCAAACAGATGCCATCAATTTTAAGATGCACATCAATTTCAGAGATATTAAAACGTGAAAAAAATAAATGTCTTTGAATCAATGAAACTCTGGCCTCTTCCCATCCCTGTCATTGATCATACCTGTAGGGCTTTTCTGAACTCAATAAAAAAGAAAAAAAAATCATGATTATCATCATCAAGGAAAAAAAAAAAGAAAACTTGCTAACTTAAACCAATGCACTTAGCACTAGGCTGTTGCTTCTTTTATTCTACTCATCTCCTGCGTTCGAATATTAACTTCTCCTGGTCAGGTGTTAGGCCTCCTCTGTATGCTGTTGGCCACCCAGCAAACCACTCACCACTGGCCCCACAGCAGATGATTAACCAAAGTGTGTGTCTGGATCAATTTCTAACTGAATTTACAGTTCATGGAAGCTCTTTGTTGTGGTCAAAATTGCTAGTAGGAACAACAGGAGCAAACAGAACAAAGAATGTCTTTCTGTAAAAAGAGCTGCTTTTCTCATCCCCACCTGATTTATCAGCAGTTGAAGCCTTATTTTCAGACCCTTTTCTCTCAGAAAATACACTGTTATTATCTTCAGACAGTACAGAAGTGAATGCATTTTAATGCAGACCCCTCAGCCTTAACTCAAATGTACCTACTGATTAAACTCCCAGTGCAGTGTTTAGAGTAAAGCCAAGCCTGCCAGCTGGCAGTCTGAGAAGACGCTTTCTTTGTTCATAGCTGAGGACTGGCCTCCTCAAGTAAGATATGAAGGTACAGAGAGTCCCTTCCTGGCTGGCTGCCATTCTGCATCTTGTAAACAAATCTAGCAGAACAAAAGACACAGCAGCTCACCTCAGAAGTTAAGGCTGCATCCACAGCCAGGGGTGCAGATATGTGTTTATAGTCTTTTATTCTTTCTGCACTCTTGTAGCTGTTCGAATTCAAACTGCAAGCAAATTCTCAAGTTCCAAAACTTACTTGAATTTGGACTTCTTTAATGTTCACAGACCCACTTTTTTTTTTTTTAAAACCTTAGACAGATTCCTTAGCAAGGTTAAATTCCATATCTTTTCTACTTGAACTTTTCATTTTTTCTCCTGGGAGTCATAGCAGCATTTGGGGGGAATCTCGTGTAACTCCAGTTTTCTGTCTCTCAATCCTGGTCCTCACACCAGTCTGTCATAACTGATTGGCCCTTACCCATCACTGGACACTGTGCAGACTCTCCGCTGCTCCTATGTGGAGCCCCAGGCTCTCAGGAAACAGTTAATCCTGAAGTGTCTCTACTTCCAAAGCAAGCTCTCAACTTCAAAGAGATCAATAGGACAGAGAGGCCACTTTGGAGTTTTATTTTGATTTTAAAATGAAGTTGGGCTTTTAGGGCCTGAGTGACAAGTGTGTACTTTGAGGGTTACAATAGCAGATGTGGGAGAGAGCTTTGAAGTCAGGGAAAACAAGGTTCCTATTTTCACTCTGCCAATTAGCACTGTGCTGCTTGACTTGAACCAGTTACTGCACCTCTCCTGGCCTTGCTTCTCTCTTAGTTAGAATGAGAATACTAGTCTTTACTCATAAAGTTGGTATGAACGTGAATATATGTTAGGCACTAGCACTGAATGTGTTTCAGAGCTCATCTTGTCTGCTGTAACATTCCCTTCTTCCTCCAAAAAGAAGCTCTATGAAAGCAATTAGAAGGTGAGTGCTGATGAAGACAGAGCATGGTTAAGTTCTTTTGGGACAAATGGAGAGAGTAGCTTTGAAACATACACATTACCATATGTAAAATAGATAGCCAGTGGGAGTTTTCAGCATGACCCAGAGAGCTCAACCCTGTGCTCTGTGACAAGCGAGAGGGGTAGGATGAAGTGGGAGGTGAGAGGGAGGCTGAAGAGAGAGGGAACACATGTATACCTGTGGCTGATTCATGTTGATGTATGATAGAGACCAACACAATATTGTAAAGCAATTATGCTACAATTAAAAATAAACAAAAACACACACACTGCTATATATATATATAAATTATATAAAATAGATAATCGAAGTAGATAATCAGAGGATCTACTGTACAGCACAGGAAGCTTTACTCAATATTCTGTAATAACCTAAATGAAAAATAATAGATATGCTGCTGCTGCTGCTAAGTCGCTTCAGTCATGTCCGACTCTGTGCAACCCCATAGATGGCAGCCCACCAGGCTCCCCTGTCCCTAGGATTCTCCAGGCAAGAACACTGGAGTTGGTTGCCATTTCCTTCGCCAATGCATGAAAGTGAAAAGTGAAAGTGAAGTCGCTCAGTCGGATCCGACTCTTAGTGACCCCATGGACTCCAGCCTACCAGGCTCCTCCGTCCATAGGATTTTCCAGGCAAGAGTACTGGAGTGGGGTGCCATTGCCTTCTCCGAATAATAGATATATGTATATGTAAATCAAGTATACTCTAATATAAAAAGTGTAAAAAAGGAACAGTTTGGATGCCTTCATCTGTTTGACAAAGATTACTTGCAGAATGATCAATGTTCAAGTAACATGAATGAGTCCCTTAAGAACCACTCAGTATCAGATGGATCAGGAGCTCCCTTCCCTCTGCCCTTCCCCCTCATCGTGCTCATGCCCTACCCCATCCCACAGACTTAGAACCAAATCTCTAACTTAGAAGTGCAGGCATGGCTGAAGTGATTGAGGCACTGTAATTGGTACAGTTAACGAACACTGAAATGCTGCCTCCCTTTGTGTTAGGAGCAGTTAGGGTGTCAGGTTAGTGACAGTGCAAGAACTTGGTCCTGTTTCCCCCCCAAGGTGATTAATTGGCCTCCCTGTCATCAGTTTAGACAGGAAGAGAAATAAAAAGTTTCAGCCTGAGCATTGGAGTTGGTGGGTGTTGCTGTGCAACTAACTGAGCATTGATTTCCTTTTTTCTTCCTTTTCTGTTCCTTCCATATTGATCCTTCCTGTCACAGCTCAAGGAGTCTCCCATTATCTTAGAAAACAAAAAAACAAAACACTATCCTAAAGTTTTAGAAGTTTGAATCTAGTGTCATAGAATTCTGCTGGGAATTATATTTGAGGATTTCCAAAAATCTTCAAATCTAGTCTGTGGTTTCACTGAAGAGGTGACATTTTCCCAGAGGTTAAGAGATGTAGCTCAAGTTACTCAGCCAGTTTCTCATCTGACATTAGAAACAGCTGATGTTTTCTGGATAGACTCCCTAGGTACAAATAGACTAATATTCAAAAGACAAAACACTGTACATTACTGCAAATAAAAAGTTTTGCTATCTATATGAGAACCCTAATTATAAACAGTGCTGTATATTCAGAAAGTTGTCAAGGTTTGTGATAAAAGAAGTGGCTTTTATTTACTAGAAGAAATAAGGTGCTCTTAGGCCAAAAGGAAATTTCTGTGATATATTTTGTGTATTTTTCTTTATTGTTTTGAGATAGAATTCATATATTATAATATAAAGTACAGCTTTCTAAAGTGAACAATTCACTGGATATACTTTATATTTGAATATTAGATGGATACATTATCAAGAGTCAAGGAGACCTAAACCTTTTTTCCCTACATTTTTATGAAGATTTATGCTTCTTTTGTTTGTATCACATTTAAACACCTGACAGAGGGAGCTCATGTCTCTGAGGAGTTGTTTGAAAATACTCCTGTTGAGTAAAAGGCCAGTATGAAGATGGGGCAGTGCCTGTCACTGAGGCTGTGGCGGCTGATTCACTCTTCACTGTGCTTGAATCCACTGCAAGGGATCACAGTCTTTATTGTTTTACCGGTGTGTCTTCCACTGGAATCAAAGCTTTTTCGGGGCAGGGAAAGTTATTGTGTTTATTGGGCTATCCTTGTGACTAGCAGATAATGCTGGACTATTAACCTATGACTAGCATGATAAATGTTCCTGGGATGAATATAGGCGTAAGTGTAAAAAATGAAGCAGGAACATCGTCTGCTGTTCACATCTTACTCTTCCCAAACATAGCCGCACAACATTAAGATGGACATCATTCATCAAGTCGTGAATAGAGATGCTTCATTCAGTTAAATGTTCTGTACTACAGCATAGATCCTATGGGAAAAGAAGGACAGCAACTTCATGGCCAACAGTCTTCTATCTAAGTGGAAAATCTGCCTTTGGCTTTCCGTTGTGGACCCCTCATGGGTAATATATTAGTGGGACAGTACAGGAGATTAGGGGCTTCCCTGGTGACTCAGTGATAAAGAATTTGCCTGCAATGCAGGAAACATGAGTTCGACCCCTGGGTGGGGAAGATCCCCAAGGGGAAGGAAATAGCAACCCACTCCAGTTTTCTTGTCTGGGAAATCCCATGGACAGAGGAGTGTAGCAGGCTGAAGTCCATGGGGTCACAAGAGTCAGACAGACTTAGCAACTGAACAACACAATAGGAGATCAAGTATCTGATGGGGCTTCTGTGCAGAGATAGGGAAGCCATTCATTCATTCATTCATTCATTCATTCCTGTGCCTGACATAAGCCGCAGCAGAATGCTCATTGCAGAACTCACTTCTCCTTTATCTGTAAAGAAAAATGATCTGTGGTATTCATATCCCAAGGCCAGCTCTGGGCGGGGAAATCATCTTTCCTCAAAACTAAAAATCTGCCAGCAAGTTTCACAAAGACTAGTAGTTTCGGTATTTATCTCGCTCTAGTTTTATCATAAACACATTTGCATGAAAAGAACGTCTTTGTTTCCTTAAGACTTCATCTGTTCTTGCTACTCATTTGCTCTTGAAAAGGGATATAATCTTTTTGTTTTTGATCTATAATCATTCCCACAACAAACAATTGTGGTGCCACAGACTGCGGATTATAGTTTTCCTTCGAGAATAATCAAATGAACTCTGAAACAAAGCCGCGCATTTCTTCCACATATCCCTGTGAACAGTGGAAGTCCAATTCTAAAAATATTGGCTAGCTCTAAAAAATTTCCAAACACGTGAATGCCCATTCCTTTAGAGGTCTGTCTCCCCTTCTATCTGTATATTCAGTTCATCTCATATTGCAGTCATTTACTGAATTCTTACTATGTATCAGGTACTTTGCTAAGCTCGGGGGATACAAAAACTAATGATACACAATCCTTGCCCTTGAATTCTCAGTCTAGAGTTTTCCCTCAGTTTTTTACCTAGATTTTTGACCACAACTTCAACAACTGGATTTTGCCAGGATTCCAGTAACACGCAGCTATGAGTTTTACTCCACTATAACAGGACTTGGTTTTTTTGTCTGTATTTGTTATATCTATCATGTGAGGAGACATGACTTTTTTTTTTTTTTTTTTTTGCTTTTCTAACATTCAATAAACTTCAGGGATACAGAAATCCAGTTAGAGTTCCAGCAGCTGTCTAAAATCTATTTTTCAAAGTCTGTATTTGCTAATTTCTTGGACTGAAAAATAAATCCTTTAAACTCATAGGTTTTTGGACCCATTTTAGAGGAAGCATATTTCCTTTTCTCATATTCTGTTATTTGAATGTATTTAAATAAGATTATGGAACAGAATTTGTTCTTTACTATATTTCCCCATGACAGAATTTTTAATGTTTCTCTAAGCAATGGGAGCAATTATCAAGCACAGTATTTTGTGTTATCATGTTAACCAAAATTCCTTAATGGGGTGAAATACATACCTCCAGGAAGTAGTACGAGCTACTAAAATGTCACATAAACTTTTTTTTTACTTCCCTTATAATAAAACCTACTTGCCTTATATTGTATCTATATTTTAAAAGAGATCATATCTGCTAGTACCTTTCCTTTATGTTTGGTAGATTACCCATATTGCTATTTATAAGATTGTTTAGTCTCTTTGTATTTTGTTTACTATCTTCTTAAACTATCAAAGCATACCCTCAAGTTGGAGTAAATAAGATTTGTGGTATGTGATAAAAAGAATGTGCAATATTTTCTTAACAATGGATATTTTAAATAAGCACATACATAATTATCTTTCAAGAATAAAGCTGTGTGGATAGCTTGATTAATATCTTTACTTTGGAAAAAATGGTCTTTTCACAGTAACATCAGTTGTAAATAGACACACATAGATGCCCTAGAAAGGGTGTATCTATTTAGCTTTTTCCAGTATTAGACAGGGAAAAGGATCTTGTTATTCCTCTAATATACTGTGGACCTTGTTTAAACTGTGCAATTTTATGGACCATAGCTTATCCAATAGGTTATTTTCAGTAGTCTTGCTAGTCAATATAGATTGTTGTAAGGTCAATCAATTTACAGTTTTCAGCTTTGATGAGAAGATTATCTGAAGAAGGAGGGCATCAGCCTGTTACTTCCAGATTCAAAATTTTTGTATATATTTACTCAACATCATAAATCAAGGTGAAAGTATAATTACAAAAGAAATGACCTTCCTAATTTCAAAAGACTTTCACAGCAACTGAGACAAAAATTGTTAAAATTATACCAATATATTTTACTTTTAGCTGTCCTGGACAATCTGTTTTATAGACTACAAAGAAAAATAGTAAAGTGTATTTCATTCAGTAACTTATCCTGGAACTGGAAAACTAAGGAATTATTAAATGAAAGGATAATTTGTAATAATGAATTTAAAAAACTTTAAAAAGAGGCAATGCTACAAGCCTAAGCATAACTGATTGTCAAATGAATAGGCAATGGTGGAACATATACTGATGGTTCATCTGAAAGCACATAAGAGACATCTCCAAGGAGCAAGGAATTAGAATTGCAGGATTTGAGCTGAACCTTGCAAGAAAGGTAGGATTTAAAAAAACAGAAGTGATAAAAAGTTCTCTCCAGACAAGAAGTATTCTCCTATTTTTAGAGAGTCAGAATTGCAAGTCTCTGACAGAGAAAAATGGAGCCAAGGGCTGGAATTTGGGGCCAGAGGTGGCATACACAATGAGGAACACAGCATGGCAATCCTTCACTCTAAAGAACTTTAAGTCAGTACAAGAGATATGTCAGTGTAAAATAATATGGGACAAATGTAGAAATGGTGCTCTAGGCACTCAAAAACTAAGAATTCAATAAGGCATTTCAAAACGAACACCGGTTAGTCTCTAGAGTTTCAGTATTCACACACCTATGTGTCTGGATGACAATTACTGTTTCTGCTTTTTTCCTCATACACATAATTGTGAGCTTTCTGTCCTGTTTTTTTTTAATGTCCACTGCATCCTGTAGCATAAATATCTCTCTTTCACTGACAGCCTACATTTGAGCATGCAGTTGTCCATCTCACAATAGTTAGAATACTCAAGACAAGGGTGGTGATACAGTAAGACACTGATGTAATGTTTCTGTGTCCAGATGCAGTAAACTGTGTTTATGTGGTGAAGCATCCAGTTCTTTGTAATGATAGATTTATTGAAGATGAGTTTACAGAAGAATTGTACCAGAAATGTTGTTAAAGTGCCATCTATTGGACTGGTCATTAAGACAGTTATTGCAGACTTGCTATTCATGAGTTATTGGTCTCCTAACATTCTCGGTCATCTCTGCTAATACCATTATGTTCTTTGCTCCACTGTGGTTATTCAGTTCCAAGGAATGAACTCCCTTCATTCTCTCTTTTCTTGAGAATATATGTGGTTGTGTGCATTGCGGGTGGGAGTGAGGGGCTGTATGTAAGACAGAGGCACAGACAGAAGGAAAAGGGGCATGGTTGGGAGAGTGGAAACCAGAATCCTGTGTCTCTATGTTCTTAACTGTATAGGGTGAATATTTAAGATTTCTTTTAAATATGATAAGAATTGTGTTAAAATTAAATTATAGAGAAAGCTATAGCGTTTTACATTCAGGAGAGTTTGGAAGTGAAAAGTACAGTAGGATGAATGAATCATTAAACCAACTGACAGGTATGTTTGGTGTTTAATCTATTTTCTTTACTGTCCAGAGTTTCAAAATAAGGAACTCAACTTTATGATAGTAAATTCAAAGTCATAACTTATATATATGCACTAGAGTATAGTAGTTAAGAGCTCAGACTTCAGTCAGGAAACTTCGATTCAAGTCTCAGCTCCAGTTCTTTATGGACTGTCGGCGGGGTGGGAGGGGGGTGTGGGGAGAGGGGGAGTATCCTAACCGCTTTAGGACTCCATTTCTTTATTCTTAATACACACATAACAGTATCTGACAAATAGCTGAGAAAAGAAGAGAACAAAAGGCAAAGGAGAAAGGGAAATATATACCCATCTGAATGCAGAGTTCCAAAGAATAGCAAGCAGAGATAAGAAAGCTTTCCTAAGTGAACAATGCAAAGAAATAGAAGAAAACAATAAAATAGAAAAGACTAGAGATGTCTTCAAGAAAATTAAAGGTATCAAGGGAACACTTTACACACAATACGAGCACAATAAAGGACAAAAATGGCAAGGATGTAACAGAACCAGAAGAGATTAAGAAGAGGTGGCAAGAATACACAGAAGAACTGTACAAAAATGATCTTAATGATCTGGATAACCATGATGGGGTGATCACTCACCTGGAGCCAGACATCCTGGAGTGTGAATTCAAGTGGGCTTAGGAAGCATTACTACCAACAAAGCTAGGGGAGGTGATGAAATTCCATCTGAGCTATTTCAAATCCTAAAAGATGATGCTGTGAAAGTGCTGCACTCAATATGCCAGCAAATTTGGAAAACTCAGCAGTGGCCACAGGACTGCAAAAGGTCAGTTTTCATTCCAATCCCGAAGAAAGGCAATGTCAAAGAATGTTAATATTACCACACAATTGCACTCATTTTACATGCTAGCTAGGTAATGCTCAAAATCTTTCAAGTTACACTTCAACAGTATGTGAACTGAGAAATTCTAGATGTACAAGCTAGATTTAGGGAATCCAGAAGAACCAGAGATCAAATTGCCAACATCCTATGGATCATAGAAAAAGCAAGGGAATTCCAGAAAAACACCTATTTCTGCTTCATTGACTATGTGAAAGCCTTTGACTGTGTGGATCACAACAAATTGCAGAAAATTCTTAGAGAAACTGGAATACCAGACCACCTTACCTTTCTCCTGAGAAATTTGTATGCAGGTCAGGAAGCAATAGTTAGAACTGGACATGAAACAACATGCTGGTTCTGAATTGAGAAAGGAGTACTTTAAGACTGTATATTGTCACCCTGCTTAGTAAACTTACATGCAGAGTACATCATATGCAATGCTGGCCTGGACGAGTCAGAAGCTGGAATCAAGACTGTTGGGAGAAATATCAACAACCTCAGATATGCAGATGATACCACCCTAATGGCAGAAAGCAAAGAGAAACTAAAGAGCCTCCTAATGAGAGTGAAAGAGGAGAAAGAAAAAGCTGACTTAAAACTTAACAGTTAAAAAATGAAGATCATGGCATCTGGTCCCATCACTTCATGGCAAATAGGGAAACAAAGGAAACAGTGACAAACTTTATTTTCCTGGGCTCCAAAATCACTGTAGATGGTGATTGCAGCCATGAAATTAAAAGACACTTGCTCCATGGAAGAAAAGCTATGACCAACCTAGACAGCATATTAAAAAGCAGAGACGTCACTTCGCGAACAAAGGTCCTTATAGTTTAAGCTGTGTTTTTTCCAGTAGTCATGTATGAATGTGAGGGTTGTAGCATAAAGAAGATTGACCATGGAAGAATTGACGCTTTCAAACTGTGATGCTGGAGAAGACTCCTGGGAGTCCCTTGGACTGCAAGGAGATCAAACCAGTGAATCCTAAAGGAAATCCACCCTAAATATTCATGGGAAGGACTGATCCTGAAGTTCTGAAGTTGAAGCTTCAGTACTTTGGTCACCTGAGCAAAGAGCTGACTCATTGGAAAAGACTCTGACGATGGGAAGGATTGATAGCAGGAGGAGAAGGGGACGACAGAGGATGAGATGGTTAGATGGCATCATTGACTCGATGGACATTAGTTTGAGTAAACTCAGGGAGATAGTGAAGGACAGGAAAGTCTGGCCTGCTACAGTCCATGGGATTGCAAAGAGTCGGACAGGACTTAGTTTCTGAACCAACAGATCTACCTAAATATGTTTGAAAATTACATGAGATTCAATGCATAATGATGATGCTCTCATCATAATCAAAATCAGAACCACTTTAACCTGATTACTTCTCAGTACCACACTCTGATGAGGTTAGAGGGAGATGATTAAGTCCTGTCTTGGCCCTTTCAGTGTTTTTTCTTGGTTATAAGTCTACACTGAGGTTTAACTCCATAGAAGGCCATAGAAGCCAGTTGAAAACTTGACATTAGTTCAGTTAAGTTCAGTTGCTCAGTTGTGTCTGACTCTTTGTGACCCCATGAACCACAGCAGGGCAGGCCTCCCTGTCCATCACCAAATCCTGGAGTCCACCCAAACCCGTGTCCATCGAGTCGATGATGCCATCCAACCATCTCATCCTCTGTCATCCCCTTCTCCTCCTGCCCTCGATCTTTCCCAGCATCAATTGACTCATTCCAATGACTCAGCTCAGAGAAGGCAATGGCACCCCACTCCAGTACTCTTGCATGGAAAATCCCATGGATGGAAGAGCCTGGTAGGCTGCAGTCCATGGGGTCACGAAGAGTCGGACACGACTGAGAGACTTCCCTCTCACTTTTCACTTTCATGCATTGGAGAAGGAAATGGCAACCCACTCCAGTATTCTTGCCTGGAGAATCCCAGAGATGGGGGAGCCTGGTGGGCTGCTGTCTATGGGGTCGCACAGAGTTGGACACGACTGAAGTGACTTAGCAGCAATGAGTCAGCTCTTCTCATCAGGTGACCAAAGTATTGGAGTTTCAGCTTCAACATCAGTCCTTCCAATGAATATTCAGGACTGATCTCCTTTAGGATGGACCGGTTGGATCTCCTTGCAGTCCAAGGGACTCTCAACAGTCTTCTCCAACACCACAGTTCAAAAGCATCAATTCTTTGGTGCTCAGCTTTCTTCACAGTCCAACTCTTACATCCATACGTGACCACTGGAAAAACCATAGCCTTGACTAGATGGACCTTTTTTGGCAAAGTAATGTCTCTGCTTTTCAATATGCTTTCTAGGTTGGTCATAACTTTCCTTCCAAGGAGTAAGCGTCTTTTAATTTCATTGCTACAATCCCCATCTGCAGTGATTTTGGAGCCCAAAAAGATAAAGTCTGACACTGTTTCTACTGTTTCCCCATCTATCTGCCATGAAGTGATAGGACCAGATGCCATTATGTTAGTTTTCTGAATGTTGAGCTTTAAGCCAACTTTTTCACTCTCCTCTTTCACCTTCATCAGGAGGTTCTAGGTTCACTTTCAGCCATAAGGGTGGAGTCATCTGCATATCTGAGGTTATTGATATTTCTCCCAGCAATCTTGATTCCAGCTTGTGCTTCCTCCAGCCCAGCGTTTCTCATGATGTACTCTCCATATAAGTTAAATAAGCAGGGTGACAATATACAGGCTCGATGTACTCCTTTTCCTATTTGGAACCATTCTGTTGTTTTATGTCCAGTTCTAACTGTTGCTTCCTGAGCTGCATACAGGTTTCTCAAGAGGCAGGTCAGGTGGTCTGGTATTCCCATCGTCTTCAGAATTCTCCACAGTTTATTGTGATCCACATAGTCAAAGGCTTTGGCACAGTCAGTAAAGCAGAAATAGATGTGTTTCTGGAACTCTCTTCCTTTTTCCATGATCCAGTGGATGTTGGCAATTTGATCTCTGGTTCCTCTGCCTTTTCTAAAACCAACTTGAACATCTGGAAGTTCACAGTTCACGTATTGCTGAAGCCTGGCTTGGGGAATTTTGAGCATTACTTTACTAGCATGTGAGATGAGTGCAATTGTGTGGCAGTTTTAGCGTTCTTTGGCATTGCCCAAGAAAAAGAAATGCAAAAAAGCAAAATGGCTATCTGAGGAGGCCTTACAAATAGCTGTGAAAAGACCAGAAGTGAAAAGCAAAGGAGAAAAGGAAAGCTATACCCATTTGAATACAGAGTTCCAAAGAATAACAAAGAGAGATAAGAAAGCCTTCCTCAGCGATCAACGCAAAGAAATACAGGAAAACAATAGAATGAGAAAGACTAGAGATCTCTTCAAGAAAATTAGAGAAACCAAGGGAACATTTCATGCAAAGATGGGCTCAATAAAGGGCAGAAATTGTAGGGACCTAACAGAAACGGAAGATATTAAGAAGCGGTGGCCAGAATACACAGAAGAACTGTACAAAAAAGATCTTCACAACCCAGATAATCATGATGGTGTGACCACTCACCTAGAGCCAGACATCCTAGAATGTGAAGTCAAGTGGGCCTTAGGAAGCATCACTACTAATAAAGCTAGTGGAGGTGATGGATTCCAGCTGAGCTATTTCAAATCCTGAAAGATAATGCTGTGAAAGTGCTGCACTCAATTTGCCAGCAATTATGGAAAACTCAGCAGTGGCCACAGGACTGGAAAAGGTCAGTTTTCATCCCAATCCCAAACAAAACTTGACATAGATTTCACAAAACACCCTCCAGAATGTTGAGTCCTATAATCTGTCGGTTTTGCCTCTGAGCATAGTAAGAGGAAGTCAGACATGCAGTTGTAAAGAATGGTCTTCAGTACCCTTTTCTTCCCATTTTGGACATAGTACCATGTTTACAAGATGAAAATTTTAAAAACAAGATAAACATAAAGTACTAAAATAATTACAGTTAAATGATAAACAGAGATACATTTAGCATTATGAAGAGTTTGAGCAAAGTTTATACAAATAGGGCAGCACCAAACCTAGAGTGGTTAGAACACTCAGCAGGCAGCAGCTGGGGAGAGACATACTAACAAAAAGAGTGGAAGCAAAGTAAACAAATTATTGATGGGCTCTGGCTTAAAGCTTCAATGGCTGTGTGTGATTGGTTTTCCCTAGTATTTTGATTTCATAACCTTAAAGTACATAGTTTATTCACTCAGTCATGTCCAACTCTTTGCCACTCCATGGACTGTAGACTACCAGGCTCCTCTGTTCATAGGATTTTCCAGGCAAGAGTTTTGGGGTGGGTCGTCACTTCCTTCTCCAGAGGATCTTCACAACCTAGGAATTGAACCCAGGTCTCCCACATTGCAGGCAGATGCTTTACCGTCTGAGCCACCAGGGAAATCTTTAGAGGCTTAGATTTTGGTTTACTTATGTAGACTACCATGGGTTTAGAGCCACTCAATCTAATTTCCTCCTTGTTTAATTAACATTATCTATCCTCACATCCAAGAAATAAGTGCTGGTAGCATTGATGTATAACATTCTAGCTTTTTATACTGATTTATGTATCTATATCCATATCTGCAGTGTGTATATAAATTTACATATTTTAATAATTTGTTTTGTTTGTGCTTAGTTGCTCAGTTATATCCAACTCCTTGCAACCCCATGGACTGTAGCCCACCATGCTCCTCTGTCCATGGGCATTCTCTAGGCTATAATACTGGAATGGGTTGCCATGTCCTCTTCCAGGGGATCTTCCCAATGTAGGGATTATTCCAGGCCTCCCACATTACAGGCAGATATTTTACCATCTGAGCCACCAGGGAAGTCCAAGAATTTTAATAATAGTACTGTTTTATAGTTTCTTTTTTTAAACTTAGTAAAAGTGGACATCTTTATGTCAGTAGATATAGGACATTTCAATAGTTTCACACTTTTTAAAAATTCTGTAAGTAACCATCTATTATATATTAAAACTATTACCTATTTTTTTTCACTGTTGCAAAGGACTATATAATGACTTCCCTATACATTTGTCTAGTAGACAAACATGTTTTTCACTTTCAAGGCATTTAGGCAGAGTTTAGTGCCTGGTGGTCTCTAATGTCTAACCCTAGGAGATGATGAATCAGTGACTAGCTGAGTTTGAAGATGGTGCACGGTAAGATGAATCAGAGTCAATTGAGGAAGGCAAAGTGATCCTAAACTAAGCTTCCAGGTCATGAAATTCAGTACCTTTGATAAGGTCCCTTTACTCCAGAGCCAGATTCTTAGTTTTATAAACTTCCTATTGTTGACTTATTTCCAGGGACCTCACCTTCTTTAGTTGTGTGATTTTAACAGCCATGTCATCAAGCTGTGATGACTGGATGCCACCATCCTTCTGAGAGGACCAGAAAGTCATGATTGCCATCTTCTCTGATCCTCCATTTTCTATGCATCTATAACTTGATTTATCTACCCCTGACTTAGAACATACATTAACATGTTTTAAAATCTGCATTAACATACTTAAATTCTAATACTTTAAAAGATGTATTATTTGAGGATGTGATGGTGGAATTGAGTGATAGTCAAGCAACAGAGTAAACCTATGGTTCCATTTATAGAGCATAAAAAAGGAAAGTACAGCTAATTATACCTGTTTTCATAATAGTTTAACAATATATGTTAGACACAAAAGATTAAAGGTTTGTATGGAATGATCAGTGTATAAAGTCAGTTCCTTAACTTCATTCTTTTCCTTCACAATTGAAGACACATCCAACCAGCTTATATACCATCAGGTTTCTCACTTCTGCCAGCCTGCCCCAATATGTATGTGTATATATATGTGTGTGTGTGTGTATATGTACACACACACATATAAAATTTGAATAGGCTAAATTGCTGGACTAGTAGAGAACAAGGTAAATATGTATTAAGAATCAAGTTCTGGTTGTTGTTTTTTTTTTTCCCATCTTCTGTGCAGTTTCATAAGAATCACTGGGTCAGTCCAGCCAGTTTCTATCATTCTGGTTTTCATATCCCACTCGTGTAAACATAGTAAATAAGTAGAGTAGCTCTTATTCTGTAGAAATTGCTGTGTTTACTTTTCCCACATGATAATTTGTATGTGAACTTAGTAAGCAGACTTGCCATCTGTCTATTGTCTCTCTTTCCATATATACGTACTTCCCTGGCTGTGATGGTTATAACACTGTATCATGAAGATCACCAAGATCCCAAGATGTAGATGTGGTTGTAGATGTGGATATGAAGTACTTAGAGCCTGCTCTAACCTTATAATTTATTCCTCAAAGTGAGAATGAACACAATAAGGGTGAAAGATAGTCCTATTGACAATTAAACTGGGGTAGCTGGTATAAACTGGGATAATAAGATGCCCCTAACTGAAACACATGTTTGTACATAAGTCAGTGGGTCGAAACACTTATCATTTCTTTTAGTGATAATTTTGCATCAGGTGTCTTAAACATTTTATTTTACTTGCTACTTTTGCATCTAAACAGATGTGTCAAAATTTACAAAGAGTGTTGAGAAATAAATGCATTCATCTTGTTAATTCAATACCAAAATCCAGTGCTCTTTTATTCATGGAAAAGAAATGCCACTGTGAATTACTCAGTTACATGCTGCACATCGATTGCATTTAGTAATTTTGTTTGTTACCTATAGACAATTCTCTTTATAAACATTGTAATTACTTTCTACCAATTCAATCAACTTTATCTCTTTAATCAGAGCAGTTAATACATTTCTAATAACATTTTATTGCCCCAAATAGTCTGAAAAATTTTAAATTCCTTTTGCTTTTCCAAATAATATCAGAAATCCTAGTCTGTGAATCATAAAATGATTCTCCATGAAGCTCTAGTCTGTGAGACCAACTATAATTGTCCATCCCCATTTTTTAAATTATTATTCAGTTTAATTTGAAGCAAGCAATAAACAGCTGAAACCTAAAACATTTGGTTTAAAGATATCATTTTTTTTTAATTTGGGCTTCTAATTCTTTAGATAGTAACACTATATCTTCTTTTTTGAACTCCTATTTGAAAGAGTCACTCAAAAAATAATCTTCCAGAGTCACATATATCAAGAGAAAAAAAATGTATCTGCGTACTTGAGATCACAAAGCTTTGTCCTACCGAGTGAAAAGAATCCAGTATTGTTGTTATTACTGTTTTTGTAATTTTGAAGCCACAGTACCTTTGGGTAAGTTACATGTACATGTAGAAGTAAATGCTATCCTCAGGAAAAAAACTAATTCAACCTCAAATATTTACTCACCTAATACTGCTGAATGTTTACTCTAAGTATGTGCTTGTATTTAGTTGCTCAGTCATGTCTGATTCTATATGACCCCATGGACTGTAGCCTGCCAGGCTCCTATGTTCACAGGGAGTCTTCAGGCAAGCATACTGGAGTGGGTTGCCATGCCCTCCTCCAGGGGATCTTTCCTATGCAGGGATCGAACCCAGGTGTCCTGTATTGCAGGCAGATTCTTTAACGTCTGAACTACCAGGGAGCCCTACTATAATTTATTCTTTATGCTTCTCTACATATCAACTGTAATAATGTAAATAAAGACATTATTAGTTGAGGTAATTTTCTATAACTATTTGTTACATAGTAAGTTATAGTCATAATTTCGTTTCAAATCTTTAGGCAGCATTTAAAGTTGTACAGTATTATCATTTATTTAAAGAAAAAAAACTAACTATATACAAAAAACACCTGACTGAAACACTTTTTGATGCCTCCAATGAGTGTGATATGTTTATAAATTATACATACTTCTACTCTTAAAGAGAAATACCCACATCCATTCATTAGTTAATAATGAGAGCCTTGAAAAGTCCCTATTTCAGTCCTTCGGACTCTGAACAGTGGCCTAAATGAGATGTACGTTTATAGGAAAAGACTTAGGAAGTTCTGTTAAATAATCAGGTGAAGAGAGAAAATGAAGGCACAAACATGATGCTTGGCTGACATTAACTGAGAAAAGGAACACAAAGCAAACAGGCCCAAGTACATGACGTGCCAAAGCTGGCTAGGGTCAAAGGGAAAGCAAGCAGCCTAGATTCTGAATCCTAGACTCTGCTCATTACCATACTTTCCACCCCTTCCTCACATTTCAGTTTGTAAAGTATCATTAGATTCAACAGAACTCACACTGTTTTCTTTGAAGCAAATACTCATTATGTCGATTGCAGCTCTCTGCTAATTGTGCATAATACAGTCCTTCACAACTATGTGAACATGGGTCTTTTTCAAATGGATACATATTAATTTACTGTTCCCAAAATGGAAAGAAAGCATATAAATGCATGAGAATTTTTAAAAGCAAGCTTTCATAAATGGCGCCATGCATTTGAAGTGATGAAAGGTGAAAACCTACAATAGAGAATACTCTACCTAGCGAGGCTCTCATTAAGACTTAATGGGGAAATCAAAGCTCTGCAGACAAGCA
Organism: Bos grunniens; assembly: GCF_055505025.1. NCBI lineage: Eukaryota > Metazoa > Chordata > Mammalia > Artiodactyla > Bovidae > Bos > Bos grunniens. The sequence continues at coordinate 35,107,068 of NC_141172.1, forward strand.
AAAGCTAAAATAATTCAGCACCATTAAACCAGCTTTAAAACAAATATTAAAGGAATTTCTCTAGGCAAAACAGAAATGGCCACAACTAGGATGAGAAAATTAGAAAAAGAAGAAGCTCACTAATAAAGGCATACATACAGTGAAAGTAGGAAATAATCCACACACAGAATAATTAGATGTGAAATATGATATCAAAAGCAGTAGTCGTAAGCAGAAGAGAGTAGAAATGCAAAGTATTAAAAATGCATTTGAAATTAAGAAATCAGCAAAATAATTTTTTACACACACACATATACAGAGGGCTATAGAAAAACCTCATGGTAACCACAACCAATGTCTGTAATAGATACACACACAATCAAATGAAAAAGGAATCCAAACATAACACTAAAGATAGTCATTAAAGCACAAGAGAACAAAAGAACAAAAATCCAAAACAATTAACAAAATGACAGTAAGAATATACATATCAAATAATTACCTTCAGTGTACCTTAAATACAGACTTACACCATGATATATTAAAAGTTAAAGATATAGAAAGGATTCTAAAGGCAACATGAGAAAAACAGAATTAATAGCAAGGGAACCCCCATAAAGCTATTGACTGATTTCTCTAGAGAAATATTGCAATCTAGAAGGGAACAGCAAGGTATATTCAAACCCCTGAAAAAGAAAATCCTGCAACCTAGGATACTCAGCAAGATTATCACTTAGGAGAGAGAAAGAAATTCTCAATCAAAACCTAAAAGAATACAGCAGTACTGCTGCTGCTGCTGCCAAGTCGCCTCAGTCGTGTCCGACTCTGTGCGACCCCACAGACGGCAGCCCACCAGACTGTCCCGCCCCTGGGATTCTCCAGGCAAGAACACTGGAGTGGGTTGCCATTGCCTTCTCCAATGCATGGAAGTGAAAAGTGAAAGTGAAGTCGCTCAGTCATGTCCAACTCTCAGCGACCCCATGGACTGCAGCCTTCCAGGCTCCTCCGTCCATGGATTTTCCAGGCAAGAGTACTGGAGTGGGGTGCCATTGCCTTCTCGGACAGCAGTACTAAACCTACCCAAAAAGAAATATTGAAAGGTATTGTCTAAATAAAAAAGCAGCAAGAATCTATAGGAAAGAGAAAATCACAGCTGGAAAGTAAATCATTTCAATAAGGCAGTACACAGAATTAAAATACATATATTGTGAAAGTGATGGTAACTATAATGAATAGCAAAAAGATATAAAAGAGGACAGTAAAAAAAAAATCATAAAATGTGGAGGAAGGGTGTGAGAAAATGTAGATTTTATTTCTAAAGAATGTGTTTGAGCTCATATGACTACCACTCTGAAGCAAATAAATGTAATAATGGGTTAACATACTTGAAAAACCACAGTAACCACAAATTATAAACAGACAATATGTTCACAAAAACCAAAGAGAAGAGAACACCAGCATAACAGAAAATCACCTAATCACAAAAGGAAAGGAAAAAAAAAAGGAAATATAAATTAACTGGAAAACCTTTTAAAGCAAATAGAGCATTCAGCAGAGGTCCCCTTGAGCCACAAGAAGTAGAATATTGGAACCTAATTGGAGAATCAAGTAGAAAACATCCTGGTATTCACTGTAAAAAAAAAAAAAAAAAGGTCAGATACTGTTACTGATTGAAACACTCAAAATCCAGAGTATATAGATCTCCTGCCCTTAGAGAGAGGGCTACACAGAGTATCCATGGAATCCTTCAGGCCAGAATACTGGAGTGGGTAGCCTTTCCCTTCAGGTGATCTTCCCAATCTAGGTCTTAGACATTGCAGGTGGATTCTTTACCAGCTGAGCCACAAGGGAAGCCCAAGAATACTGAAGTAGGTAGCCTATCCCTTCTCCAGCAGATCTTCCCAACCCAGGAATTGAACGGGGGTCTTCTGCATTGCAGGAAGATTGTTTACCAGCTGAGCTATCAGGGAAGCCCATAGAGAGGGGGCTACAGTATAGAAAAACAAAGAAGGTCGGGGAAAATTTGCATTGCATCATTGCATTCCAGAGACTTTGCTGGCAAAGATTTGGCCTTTGGGACTTTCCACTTGAAACCATTAGACAAGAATCACAGCCTTCAGCACATGCCCAGGATACTGTGAAATCTGAAACTGGGGACAGTATCTCCAAGAAGCAGCACAGGTGTTGCTTTCCATCAGGACTCGATGTGGAGAAAGATGTCCAGTATCCACGACCATGGTTACAGTGATTACAACAGGAATGAATGACCACTCTGGGTACACACAATGGGTGTTATACACGCAGCCTGGTCTATGCAGGACTGTGTTAAGGCAGTAAGAGATTTTAAGTCTACACTAAATAGGAACAGATCTTGTGGGACAAAACACAACCTTGTAGTTACTCAGTAAATAAGCTTGTATATGATTAGGATGGGTGATTTCAGACATGTAAACATTGAAGCACAATTTTTTGTCCTTTTAAAGTTAAGAGTACATTCTGGACAATTTCACAAAGTCCAGTAAAATTACCTACAAACAAACCAGACACAATTTCACTCAATAGCATCATGATTTGAAATACTTACGCATGCAGTGACTTCTTAGGACTTGACCCCCAGATATTTGTTGCCATTTTATTCCTAAGCTCAAAATGTAATGTACTAACTATCTACCCTTTAAAAAACTTGGGGATGTTGACTTCTAGTTTTTCTCTCATGGTTAAATCTCACTTAAAATGAATTAGTGAATCTCGAAATTCTTTTACTTGTAGTGATATCTTGCCTGATTCGTTTTGGTTTTTGTTTTTTCCTGATTGACTTTCTCAGGATTCTTAATAAAGAGGCAAAAGAGAAAAAATTCCAGTCACTGATCTTTCCTAGTGGTGTAAATGGGTGACTTAGTGTATCGATCAAGTGTTCTGGACTTTCCTGGTATGTTATTGTTAAATATTGACAAGAACTTTAGGTCTTGAAAAATTTCTGTAAGTCTACAATAATAAACCTTGTTTTAGGGATAATGGAATAAGTGGGCTTCCCTGGTAGCTCAGCACTAAAGAACCACCTGCAGTGTAGGAGACACAGGTTAGATCCCTGTGTTGGGAAGATCCCCTGGAAAAAGAATAGCAACCCACTCCAGTATTCTTCCCTGGGAAATCTCATGGACAGAAGAGCCTGGCTGGCTACAGTCCTTGGGGTGCTTAAATGTCAATGGGCTAAATGCTCCAATCGAAAGATAGAGTGGCAGTTTGAATAATAAAACAAGAGCCTACAATATGCTATTTACAAGACCACTTTAGGGCGAAGGACACACATAGATTGAAAGTGAGGGGATAGAAAGAAAAAGACATTTTACGCAAATGGAAATGACAAAAAAGCAAAGGTGGCAATATTACTATCAGACAAAATAGACTTTAAAACAAAGGCCATAGAAAAAGATAAAGAAGGACACTGTATATTGATAACAGGATCAATACAAGAAGAGGATATTACATTCATTAACATATAAGCACCCAATACAGGAGCACCTAAGTAGATAAGAAGAAATTGGCAGCAATACGGATATACCAGCAGACATTAACACCCCATTACATCAATGGACATACCATCCAGACAGAAAATCGGTCTGTCATTTATCTCAAGACATTTTTTAATTTCCTCTTTTTCATCGTTGATGCATTATTTTTGTTTTTTACTAGCATATTGTTCAGTCTCTATGTAATCACTGTTATTGCTCCTTTTTCTGTGGTTGATTTTTAGTTTCATGCCACTGTGGTCAGAAAAGATGTTTTAAATAATTTCTACCTTAAACTTGTTGTTGTTGTCATAGCAAATACCCTCTTCCAACACACAAGAGATGACTCTACACATGGACATCACCACATGGTCAATACTGAAATCAGGTTGATTATATTCATTGCAATCAAAGATGGAAAAGCTCTTTATAGTCAGCAGAAATAAGATGGGAGCTGACTGTGGCTCAGGTCATGAACTCCCTTTTGCCAAATTCAGACTTAAATTGAAGAAACTAGGGTAAACCACTAGACCATTCCAGTGTGACCTAAAAAACTCTTACAGTTATACAGTGGAAGTGACAGATTCAAGGTATTAGATCTGATAGACAGAGTGCCTGAAAAACTATGGATGGAAGTTCATAACATTGTACAGGAGGGAGTGATCAAGACCATCCCCAAGAAAACAAAATGCAAAAAGGCAAAATGGTTGTCTGAGAAGGACTTACCAATAACTGAGAAAAGAAGAGAAGCTAAAGGCAATGGAGAAAAGAAAAGATACGCATCCGAATGCAGAGTTCCAAAGAATAGCAAGGAGAGATTTAAAAAAGCCTTCCTCAGTGATCAATGCAAATAAATGGAGGAAAACAATAAAATGGGAAAGACTAGAGATCTCTTCAAGAAAATTAAAGGTATCAAGGGAACATTTCATGCAAAAATGGGCACAATAAAGGACAGAAATGGTATGAACCTAACAGAAGCAGAAGACAGAAAGAAGGAATGACAAGAATACACAGGACTATACAAAAAAAGATCTTTATGATCCATATAACCATGATGGGGTGATCACTCACCTAGGGCCAGACATCCTGGAGTGTGAAGTCAAGTGCATCACTACGAACAAAGAAAGTGGAGGTGATGGAATTCCAGTTGATCTATTTCAAATCCTAGAAGATGGTGCTGTGAAAGTGCTGCACTCAATATGCCAGCAAATTTAGAAAACTCAGCCGTGGACTGGAGTTTTGGACTGGAAAAGGTCAGTTTTCATTCTAATCCCAAAGAAAGGCAATCCCAAAAATATTCAAACTACCACACAACTACATCTCACACACCAGCCAAAGAAAGTGAGAGTAAAAGACGCTCAGTCGTGTCCGACTCTTTGCAACCCCATGGACTGTACAGTCCAAGGAATTCTCCAGGCCAGAATACTAGAGGGGTCAGCCTCTCCCTTCTCCAGGGGATCTCCCCAACCCAAGGATCAAATCCAGGTCTCCCACATTGCAGGTGGATTCTTTACCAGCTAAGCCACAAGAGATGCTCAAAATTCTCCAAGCGAGGCTTCAACAGTACATGAACCAAGAACTTCCAGATCTTCAAGCTGGATTTTAGAAAAGGAAGAGAAACCAGAGATCAAATTGCCAACATTCGTTGGATCATAGAAAAAAGCAAGAGAGATCTTAAAAACATCTTCTTCTGTTTTATCGACTATGCCAAAGCATTTGACTGTGGATCACAACAAACCATGGAAAATTCTTCAAGAGTTGGGAATACCATACCATGTTCCCTGTCTCCTGAGAAATCTGTATGCAGGTCAAGAAACAACAGTTAGAACTGGACATGGAACAACGGATTGGTTCCAAATTGGGAAAGGAGCATGTCAAGGCTGTATATGGTCACCCTGCTTCTATAACTTATATGCAGAGTACATCATGTGAAATGTCGAGCTGGATGAAGCACAAGCTGGAATCAAGATTGCCAGGAGAAATATCAATAACCTCAAATAGTCATATGACACCACTCTAATGGCAGAAAGCAAACAGGAACTAAGTGTCTCTTGATGAAAGAGAAGAGTGACAAAGTGGGCTAAAAACTCAACATTCAAAAAATGAAGACCATGGTCCCATCACTCAATGCCAAATAGAGGGGGAAACAATGGAAACAGTGACAGACTTTCTTTTCTTGGTTTCCAAAATCACTGTAGATGGTGACTGCAGCCATGAAATTAATAGACACTTGCTCTTGTGGAGAGAAGCTATGACAAACCTAGACAGCATATTAAAAAGCAGAGACATTACTTTGCCAACAAAGGTCCACTAGTCAAAGCTATGGTTTTTGCAATAGTCATGTATTGATGTGAGAGTTGGACCATAAAGAAAGCTGAATGCCAAAGAGTTGATGTTTTTGAACTGTGATGTTGAAGAAGACACTTGAGAGTCCCTTGAACTACAAGAGATCAAACCAGTCCATCCTAAAGGAATCAATCCTGAACTTATTGGAACAACTGATGCTGAAGCTGAAGCTCTAATACTTTGGTCACCTCATGCAAAGAACCAACTCATTGGAAAAGACCCTGATGCTGGGTAAGTTGAAGGCAGGAGAAGGGGATAACAGAAGATGAGATGGTTGGATGGCATCACTGACTCAATGGACATGAGTTTGAGCAGACTTTGGGGGTTTGTGATGGACAGAGAAGCCTAGCATGCTATTATTCATGGTGTCTCAGTCAGACACAGATGACTGAACTGACCTTGTCTCCTAGTTTGTGGTCTCTCCTAGAGAATATTCCATGTCCACTGGGCAACAGAGGCCCTAACTAACGCAATAGAGCAGCTTGACATAATTGATATTTTCAGGACCCTGCATCCAAAAAAGTAAAAATAAAATACATATTATTTTCAAGTGGACATGGAACATTCTCTAGGAGAGACCATATAGTAGGACACAAAATAAGCCACAACAAATTTTAGAAATTATTTCAAATATCTTCTGACCACAGTGGCATGAAACTAGAAATTAACCACAGAAAAAGGAGAAAAAAGAATGATTACATAGAGACTGAACAATATTCTACTAAAAGAAACAAACAAAAAATAGTGGGTCAATGATGAAAAAGAGGAAATTAAAAATACATATCTTGAGACAGATGGCAGTGAAAACACAAGACAGAGTCTATAGGAGGCAGCAGAAGCAATCCTTAGGGGGAAGTTCACAGCTACAGCACTGCCCCCCCCCAAAAAAAAAAAAACAAAAACAAATAAAACTGCCCTACCACCAAAAAAAAATTAGAAAAAAGTAACAACCTAAAGTCAGCAGAAGGAAGGAAACAATAAAGATCAGAGAGAAAATAAATAAAGTGTTTTTTTTTTTAATGGGAAAAAGTCAATAAAATCAAGAACTATTTGAAAGGTTAAACAAAATCAACAAATCTCTGTCTAGACTCACCAAGAAGAAAAGAGGGAGGACCCAAATAAGCAAAAATAAGAAAGAGGAGGAATAACAACCAATGACATAGAAACACAAAAACCATAAGAGAAAACCATGAGCAATTAAATACCAATTGGACGAGCTAGACTGGACAAGTTTCTAGAAATATACAGCCCACCTAAAACTGAATCAAGAGGAAAGATAATTTGAACAAACTTACCACTAGAAGTGAAATAGAATCTATAATTTAAAAGAAACTCAGCAAACAGAAGTCCAGGACTAGATGGCTTCAATAAGGAGTTGTATCCAACAGACATAGAAGAACTTATACTTATCCTTCTCAAACTCTTCCAAAAGAGTGCAGAGGAAGGAACACTCCCAAAGTCATTCTATGAAGCCACCATCACCCAACTCGATACCAAAACCAAAGATACTACCAAAAGAAAAAGTTATTGACTAATTTCTCTGGTGAATATAGATGCCAAAAAAAAAAAAATCTCAACAAATTATTAGCAAACTGAAACCAAAAACACATGAAAAAGATCATATACCACGATCAAGTTGGAGTCATCCTAGGATCACAGGAATGGTTCAACATACATCAATCAAGCAATAGGATATTCAACATCAATTAAACACAAAACCATATAATCATTTCAATAGACACAGAAAAAGCATTTGATAAAATACAACATTCATTCATGGTAAAACTCTCACCAAAGTGGTAATAGAGGGAGCATATCTCAACACAATAGAAGCTATTTACAACAAACCCACAGCTAACATAGTATTCAATGGTGAAAAACTTAAACGCTTTCTGCTATAATCCGGAACAAGACAAGGATGCCCACTCTTCCCATTTTTATTCAACATAGTATTGACAGTTCTAACCACAGTAATCAGACAAGGAAAAGAAATAATAGGTATCCAAGTTGGAAGGGAGGAGGTAAACTTGTCATTATATGTCAACAGTAGGATAATATATGTAGAAAATCCTAAAACCTCAACACAAAAAATACTAGAATTGATCAATAGACTTAGCAAGGTAGCAGGATATACCTTAGCAAGGTATTCTGCTACCTTAGCAAGGCAGAATAACATACAGAAATTGGCTACATTTCTTTACATTAACAATGAAATATCAGAAAGGGAAAGTTAAAAAAAGATCCCTTTTAAAAAACAAAATAAAATACTTAGGAATAATCCTGACCAAAGAGATAAAAGGCTTATATACTGAGAACTATAAACACTGATAAAGGAAATTAACAATGATTCAAAGAAATGGAAAAATATACCATGATGTTGGATTGGAAGAATTAATATTGTTAATAATGGTCATACTACCCAAAGCAATCTACAGATTTAGTATGATCCCTAAATTACCCATGACATTTTTCACAGAGCTAGAATAAATAATTCTAAAATTTATATGGAACCGTAAAATACCCAGAATTACCAAAGCAGTCCTGAGGGAAAAGAACAAAATTGAGGGCATAATCCTGCCAGACTTAAAAGAATACTACAAAGCTACAGTAACCAAAATGGTGGTATCGGCTCACAAATGACAGGTGGATCAATGGAGCAGAGTAGAGAAATCAGAAATAAACTCACACACCTATAATCAATTAAATTTCAGCAAAGAAGGAAAGAATACTCAATGGGAAAAAGAGTCTCTTCAGCAAGTGGTATTGGGAAAGCTGGACAGCTACACATAAATCAGTGAAGTTAGAACATACCCTGACATCATACACAGAAGACATGACATAACTCCTAAGAGAGAACATAATCAAACATTCTAAAATAAATCTTGGCAATATTTTCTTTGTTCAGTCTCCCAAAGCAATAGAAATAAAAATAAACAAATGGGACCTAATCAAACTTGTCATCTTTGGCCCAGCAAAGGAAACCATAAACAAAATGGAAAGACAGCCTATGGACTGGGAGACGAAATTTGTAAGTCATGCAACCAATAAGGATTTAATTTCCAAAATATACAACAGTTCATACAACTCCATAGCAACAATAATCAACCCAATAGAAAAATGAGCAGAAGACCAAACAGACATTTCTCCAAAGAAGACATACATATGGCCAAGGTGAAAAGATGCTTGGCATTATTAGACAAATACAAATCTAAACTAAAATGCAGTATCACCTCACACCAATCAGAATGGCCATATCATTAAAAAGCCTACAAATAATACATGCTGGAGAGGGTGTGAAGAAAAGGGTACTCCCCTACACTGTTGATAGGAATGTAAATTGGTATATAGCAGTATAGACATTTCTTTAAAAGCTAAAAAAAAAAAAAAAGCTGCTATATGATCCAGCAATCCCACTCCTGGGCATATATCTGGAAAAAAACTACTTGGAAAGATACCTGCACCCCAGTGTTCATAATGGCACTATTTACAATAGCCAAGACATGGATGCAACCTAAATGTTCATCAACAGATAAGTAGATAAAGATGATGTGGTGTGCGTGTGTGTATATATATACACACACACACACACACATATACAAACATACAATGGAATACTACTCAGCCATAAAAATGAGAATGTAATAATGCCATTTGCAGCATCACGTGTAGACCTAGAAGTTATCATACTAAATAAAGTGAGTTAGACAAAGACAAATATGACATCATTTACATGTGGAATCTAAAATATGATACAAATGAACTTCTTTACAAAACAAAAACTGAATAGGAACTGAATCTGGAAAAAGAATATACCCATGTATAACTGAATCACTTTGATATATACCTGACACATTTTAAATCAACTATATTTCAAGTTTAAAAAAGAAAAACATGCCCAAAAGAGAATTAAATTAAAAAATTTTAAAAGGCTTCATTGCAAAAATATATAGTCAAGGGCATATTCTTCTTCTAAACCTAAATAAATAAATAAAAACTTGAGAATATCTGGGGGCAAACCACAGTGAAGACCAAATGAACCTATTGATGGGGAACTATGTGGAAAGATAGTATTTTTCTGAAGGTTAAGGTCAATGAAAGTTCATCTCCCTGTATAAAGGATACTTAGTCTGACCCATAGTTTGGCTAGACAAGTAGCTGTTTTTTTAGTTCTATATAATTAAATGTTGTTAGTTTCAAAACTACAAAAACAGGATGTATCTTTTTTGTGGTTTCTCTTTTGAGTTTCTAAAGGGAATATTTTGAGGTTTTCTCTTGGTGGAATGAAAAATGGAACACAGAGCGACTTGTATGGTGTTCTGCACATGTGAATTATATTTTTCTTCTGGATAGAGAAATTGAAATTTTAAACCGTATTTAAGAGCTTTGCTGTAAAATGACTTCAGCTTTGTCAAAAAAGGTCACTCTCATATCAAGATGTAATTTTACTCAATGACTGTAATCCGATTTGCAAATTTATGAGCACGTTCTTGTTTTGAATTTAAAATTATAAATACAGATCAGAAGCACTACAGAAACTTTTGTTCCTAGATTTTCCATTGTGTTTCAGGAGAAGAGTTGAAAGGCATGTGTCAAACAGTCCAGAAGCCTTTTCCAGCTTGGCCAGAGACGACACATATCATGGTGGCTAGTCACTTAGATGAGGGCAGGGGAAGGGGGCGGGGTGCAGAATACCTCGGCTCCAAATCTAAGTTCTCTCCCTAGTAGCTGTCTGAAGCTGAGAAAGTAATTTAACTTCTCTACACCTTAGTTTTCTCATCAACAGAACTGTGATAATGATGGAAACTACTTCCAGAGTCTTTGTGAAGATAAAATGATGGGAGATAGGTAAAGCACAAAGAAATGTAAATGAAAACTAAATGTTCCATTCCATAAGTGTTAGTTACAGTATAAAATACTTATATATTTTAATTCTAACTTTTCATCAAGAACACAGGGGAAAATGGTAAATCCATAAGTTAAAGGTAGCTTTTATCTCCACTTATATTTTTCTCTTATCTATTTTAAGGTGAAGTTACAGTTGATTAAAGAAAAAATTAGAAATTTCAGACCATCAAGTTAAAGACTGTATAGATTCAAAGTATTTGATATTAGCAAGTGTTTATTTGGGGTTTTCCCTTCTCTAAGTTACAAGGAGATTTTCCTTTTATTTTGTCACTTTTTCTCAGTATGGTTAAGCCATTGAGTTGAAGATGGCTAGCCATCTTCTGTTAGATTCAGTCAAAAACTGTTGAGATCCTCAAAAACTGTTGAGTGTCCTGACACTCACAGGAGTTTCCTAGGTCTCCTGGTCACTCTGCCAGTTGTTGGGCTGCACCCGGCAGGCCTGCCAGACCTGCGCTTGCCCAGCCTCAAGACCAAAGAAAGAGCCCAGAGTCAGTGACAGAGACATCAGTGGTTTGATGAATGGAGGACTTACATGTCTGAAGGGGCCTGTGTAATGTACCAAGTGTGCAGACAGAGAGGCACTGCAGAATGGTTTGGCATCTTGGTAAAGCTTTAAATACCACATAGGGTTCATCTAGCACACCTTGAAGGGCCATACTGATTGGAGAAACAAAAGTAAATATTATGAAATAGCATTGTTGTTTATAAATTATGTGACAATGTAATATCCACATTTCATGCAAATTACTTAAAAGTCCGTTAATCAGCTTTGGGTTGAATACATCTACCTTTCTTCTTCCAACTTGCAAAATTCTTAGGGGAGGATGAGGATGACCTGGTCAAGATTTGAGTTCAAGAGGGTAGAATTTTGGACTGAGTACCAAGAAGGAGGTGGATCCCACTCAATGTCTGGATAAACAGACACAGAAGGATAAGTGGAAATATCGGAGAATCAAAACCAAATACTCAGGAAATAAATCTAAATACAGCAAGAAATGACTGGATCCATTAGGAACATTAGGAACAAGGGTGCTTATTTCAGATTGTTTTGAATAATATTAGGGAGACCTCAGCCTAATTTTATAGTAGGTAGGTGTGTGGTCATGATGGATTAGCCAAGATGTAACTCCTATATCACTTAAGACCGGTGTTGCTCCTTGTCCATGTGGCCATTTCATTCTTCCTTGGTAAGATCTCAACAAGAGAAGCCAGAAAACAAAGAAGCAAAACAATGGTGTCATCATTTAGCACTAAGGAGAGCCTGAACATTGGGTTTTGAATACTGGAGTCCTATTCATCCATGATAGGAGAAGGCAATGGCACCCCACTCTAGTACTCTTGCCTGGAAAATCCCATGACGGAGGAGCCTGGTAGGCTGCAGTCCATGGGGTTGCTAAGAGTCGGGCACGACTGAGCGACTTCACTTTCACGCATTGGAGAAGGCAATGGCAACCCACTCCAGTGTTCTTGCCTGGAGAATCCCAGGGACAGGGGAGCCTGGTGGGCTGCCATCTCTGGGGTCGCACAGAGTCAGACAGGACTGAAGTGACTTAGCAGCAGCAGCAGCATCCATGATATATTTGCTTCATTAACATGGATAATTGAAATTTTGATTTTCCTCAATGTTTTTAGTATAAAATCTCTTCTTATACTTCATCTACTTTCAGTAGTTATGCTTTTTTACTGAGTTTACTGCTCTCAGCATCCTGACAAGCTCCAAAATAATGACCTAGGCTGTGTATTGCTGAACGTTCAGTCAGACAGACAGATACAGATGGATGAGTGTGTGTTGCACAAAGACAAGTCAGCATTATTTAATCAATGTTTGTTTGATCCGTGTAAAATGAGTATAAATGTAAGCCGCATCCCATCTGCTTTATCATCCATGTGAAGCCAGCCTCATTTTTAAAACTTGATCTCTTATGTAATTGCCCCAGAATGACACTGTTGGGCTGCACCCGGCACCTGCCTACAAGGCCTATACTCGCCCCACTTCAACACCAAAGAGAAAGCCCAGAGTCAACAACAGAGATATCACTGAATTTATATACACACTTAATTTCTTTTAATCCAGTTAAACAGCTCATCCACAAACCAATCCTGACCATGCCCTTTAGAGGCAGAGACCCATTTCTAAGGTACACACAGATATATATCTATATAGAAACAGATTTCACAGGTTTCCAGCCAGAGTTTAAAAAGGCCTCTTTACTTTTATTTTTTCTTCACTCTCAGGGATCAGATGATTAAAGTTCCTGTGAACCCAGGTCCATTATTTAATATCAAAGGAAAAAGAAGAGAAATACCAATTCCTTCTAGAAAGCTAACTTCCTCTTAACGCATACACAAAAACCAGTTTATAATGTCAAAAGAATCCCACTTTGGACATTTTCAGGGATTTTTTTGTTGTTTTTCGGTTTCTAAGTAACCAGTTCACTTTAAATAAATAGCAGTAATAGACAATAATATGTATCATTCACTCACTTTCACATGGCTCACTTTTGAGAGGAACTCCAATCAACACTTAAAGTTAACCTTCAACTAGGCTGTTAGCTCAGCCTCCTCAACTTTCTGAACACAAAAAAAACAACAGCCAGCCCACAGCCACCCGCCACTTTTATCCCACTGTAATAGGAGCCGACATCTCCCCAACAGCCTTAGGGTGTCTGTGAGTTCTCTGTACTCTCTTCGTGGCCCCCATTCGTCAACAACTACCACAGGGCCCCACAGACAGGTGGATGGCCACCCCAGAATCACCCCTGCAACTTTCAGGCTCCCCATTAGTGGACAGCCACCCCAGGACCATATCGGCAACTTTCAGGCCCCACATATCAGAAGATGGGCCCACAGCTTCCCATTCCCAGGCCTTCCTTCCAGCATCCTGGTACTCATAGGAGTTTCCACAGTCTCCTGGTCACTCTGTCAGTTGTTGGGCTTCACCCCGCAGGGCCGCCAGACCTGTGCTTGCCCAGCCTCAAGACTGAAAAAAGAGCCTGGAGTTGGCAACAGAGACATCAGTGGTTTAATGAATGGGGGGACTTACATATCTGAAGCAGGGTCCTGGAGCAACACCCCACTGAGTGCAGACAGCAGACAGTAATGGGCAGAACATGGCAGCAGCCTTCACGATGGGGGAGGGGATGGTAACTAGTTACAGGTGAACTGACTTCAGGTTGCCAGGGAAACTAGCAGAGGGGGCAGGCCCCTAACCTTCTCTCTGATAAACCATCAGGTGGAGATGCTTTTATCTGAAGATTAGAACAATCATTGGCTGCAGCCTGGGGCAAGCATGTAGGAAGGTCAGACTCTGAATAGGGGTAGATGAAGCAGGCATTGGTGGATCAGGGAATATATAGAGAGCAAGAGAACAGGCATCTTGAGTGGCCTGGTCATAAATGCAGGATGATCAGTTAGAAATATTTGGACTGATAAGATAAAGGATGGGCTTCTTTACTTTGCAGTGGCTTTCTAGATAGTGAAGTGGCGCCATGGATTAGGAATTACCAGCTGTTAATAATCAGTGGATTTTGAAATCACCCAAACCTGGGTTACAGGGTTAAGTATGGAATTTCACCATGTGACCAAACTAGTTAACAACCAAAACGCCTGCCGCAGAGAAGTCCCTCAGTAAAATTGATTGAATTAGTCTTCTTTACTTCCATTTCCTTATCTTCGTAATGGAGAAAAAAATAATACTAAACCTCGTAAAACGTGTGAAATTTAAACAGGGTACTGCATGGAAAAGCATAATCACCTGGCAGGTATTACTATCATTATCCTGTTGCCTACAAGTCTTCATCTCATGGGTCGCACTATAAGCCTAAATATATTGACATACATGATATACAACTTATGTTTCCATTACCAAGTTGTATACTTTACAGAGCCTTGACTGTGTGGATCACAACAAACTGTGGGAAATTCTTCAAGAGATGGGAATACCAGACCACCTGACCTGCCTCCTGAGAAATCTGTATGCAGGTCAAGAAGCAACAGTTAGAACTGTACATGGAACAACAAACTGGTTTCAAATTGGGAAAGGAGTACGTCAAGGCTGTATATTGTCACCCTGCTTATTTAACTTATATGCAGAGTACATCATACAAAATACCAGGCTGGATAAAGCACAATCTGGAATTAAGATTTCTGGGAGAAATATCAATAACCTCAGATATGCAGATGGCACCACCATTATGGCAGAAAATGAAGAAGAACTAAAGAGCCTCTTGATGCAAGTGGAAGAGGAGAGTGAAAAAGCTGGCTTAAAACTCAACATTCAGAAAACTAAGATCATGGCATCTGGTCCCATCACTTCATGGCAAATGGATGGGGAAACAATGGAAATAGTGAGAGACTTTATTTTCTCGGGCTCCAAAATCACTGCAGATGGTGACTGCAGCCATGAAATTAAAAGATGCTCACTCCTTGGAAGAAAAGTTATGACCAACCTAGACAGCATATTAAAAGTCAGAGACATTACTTTGCCAATAAAGGTCCATCTAGTTAAAGCTATGGTTTTTCCAGTAGTCATATATAGATGTGAGAGTTGAACTATAAAGAAAGCTGAGCACTGAAGAATTGATGCTTTTGAACTGTGGTGTAGAAGGCTCTTGAGAGTCTCTTGGACTGCAAAGAGATCCAACCAGTCCATCCTAAAGGAAATCAGTCTTGCATATTCATTGGAAGGAGTGATGTTGAAGCTGAAACTCCAATACTTTGGCTACCTAATGCGAAGAACTGATTCATTTGAAAAGACCCTGATGCTGGGAAAGATTTAAGGCAGGAGAAGAAGGGGACGACAGAGGATGAGATGGTTGGATGGCATCTCTGACTCGATGGACATGAGTTTAAGCTCCGGGATTTGGTGATGGACAGGGAAGCTTGGCATGCTGCAGTCCATGGGGTTGCAAAGAGTCGGATATGACTGAGCTACTGAACTGACTTAACTGACTATGTAGTTAACAAATGAATCATGTTGAGGGCTGAAAAGATGTGGCAAGAGTGTAAATGACCGTGAATTCACAGTGTCTTTGAGTTAATAGATGCATTTTCACTGGTCTAATTAAATGCATGCCATTTACACATATGAATGACCATAATCTGAGTAACAAGGCCATCAGAGGGAGGTAATGTCTTCCACCAAAGGAATGTCTCTGTATCAGTGAGTTTAAGAACTTCGTGGAATATTTCGGAGAATACTGTGTAAAAAGCTTATGTACTCAGAAATGCTCATTAGTGTAAAGTGGAATATCAGTGGTAGTTGTACCTTCACGATCACATTCTTAATTACTAATTCATATGATAATGAACATTAAAGTATTAAACTAATTAATACATTGCACATTGCAGTCTCCAAAGTCTGTTCTCTAACATCCATGCTATAAGAAAGAATTACTCCATGATTTTTCTTTATGAACTTTTCTCAGCAACATTTTTTTTAAATTGTTGAACCATTTATTGAGCCATCTTTGTAGATACAAATATGACTAAATGTGTCTAGGTAGGATGGTGGCTAAAGGACTTCAGAGTTTTAGCCAAAGGCCACCCAGAGTCTGTGGAGAGTTTTAAACACAGTCCTAACCTATTCAGAGCTGTGGTTTAGAATGTCTACTTCAGTATAAAGAATGGATTAGAGTGAGAGTTTAGAGAAGACATCAGCTACTGAAGGACTGTCATTTAGGGAATGGTAGACTTGGGATGGAGTTGAGAAGTTTTTAAGACAGGGCTTGGTCACTAAATGGAGCTGCTTTGTATGGAGAAGGCACAGGGTTGGGGCATCTGAATGCTTCAACTTCCCTTAACTCACAGCATACTCGGAAAGGAGTACATTCTGCAGGGAAGTTAATGAGGTTCTCTGGAAGAACAAACTAGAAGGACCCCTAATCACTTTATTCTTTAGACTTTTAAGACATGGATAATTATTTTGCTGAATACTGTTCATTGATTGACTAGTGTATATACGGATTAGCACAGGCTAAGAAAGGAAAGGGGGTTTTATAATCTGTAGTAAATTAGAGGCTGCAATCTATACTGCTGAGAATTTCTGTATGTTTAGAGGCTATTCATGACTGTTAATAGGCTTTACTCTTTACACTTGTGAGTTTATTATTGTGCTGAACTCTATCCATTATAATACAAAATGTGTGCATCCTTAATATTGTAACAGCTGTTGGATATATTTTATTTTCAAGTTGTAGATATCAACATAAAAGCATGGAAAATATCCAGTATCGAAAATAAATTAAAAATTCTATGAATTTAGCAAAGTGTTTTTGCTTTTTAAAGAATTTCATCTTGGGAATATAAACCTAATGTATCATTAGTTCCGAAAACTTGATTTTGGTCATTTAAAATCATGTTTCTATAATTACTAAACTCATGTTTCCATATACCATGAAGTTATATCTTAAGAAAGTGTCAGTATGCTATGATGAAAGAGAAAATACTTTCATTTCTATAACACTGCAGAATATTAAAAAGTTTCCCAGTATTTTATAATCAAAGCCTGAATTCAGTCTCAAAATAATGGTTCTGTATAGAAAGAAATTTATATATCATTTTATAGCTATGCAAGATATATTTTATAGAACAACTTTGGTTGAATTAAGACATCAGGAAAGGCATTAAAAATCAGAAAAAAATAAGTTTAAAATGAATAAAGAGTGAACTTTGTAAACATAATAATATATAATGATAAGTTAAAAAGTGACTAGATCCTATCTGTATTAGATTATAAATTAGTATTCTAAGATGATTATTAGACTTAACTGACTTTTCTTCTTACTGTTATTCTTACCTGTTTTAATTGTACAAATTGCCATGCGATGGTGGTCGTAGTATGTTACAGAGATGCAGACAAAATTCTAAGTTGCCATCATGATGTAAACCTGCAGGTGAAAGAAGAGTTTGTGCCCAGTGAATCCAGTGAATGTTCTGCCACCTTAAAGAAGGAGGTTAGGTCCAGAAAGGAAAGAATAGGAAGAAGAATCAGGATAAAATAATGTTCACAGAACTGGAAGGAATATTGAACCAAGATAACTTGTAAACTACAGCAACAGAGAAGAAAATTGAAAAGTTAAAAAAAAAAAAACCTGCCTTTTCACTATTAACAGAACATCTATATTGATTTTTTTCCCCCATTTGAATCAATGTTGGTGACTATCACTGTTTTTTCCAATAACTAATCACTTCATCTTATGCTGGTTAAATCAGTGTTCAGCTTCACAGCTAGGATCATCTTGATGAAGTGTAACTTCAAAATTTTATTTGTAAATCACGTTTGTTACTTGTGATAAGTGCCTATAATCTGACATTATTCAGTATTGATTTTCTGTATGTGTGCTGTTTTTCTTTTAAAGTCGATTGACCCTGGCCAGCAGTTCACATGGGAACATTCAAACTTGGAAGTAAACAAACCAAAGAACAGATATGCGAATGTAATTGCTTATGATCATTCCCGAGTTCTCCTATCAGCAATAGAAGGTAAGGAAATGCAGATAATATTTTTACCTTTATTTCCATGGGTTTAAATGTGTGCATGAAAATACAGTTTTAACTAGGTGTTCAGTCATCTATGAACATAGTTAGGTAAGATTTAGGCACTGCTTATTCTCACTTTTTTCATACAAATATACCAGTACTGGAACACAGTATTCTTGACACAGGGCATCCCTCAATACCTTCTTGCTTCCACCCTGGATGAAAGGTTGATCATTTAGTTCATGTTTATATAAGAGAAGCAAATTGAGGTTGCCCGTTTTACTGATGCTTGCTGATGGTTATGAATGAACAGGTGATTATCAGAAGATGCCCATAGACTGTAACTTGAAAATGGTGAGGAGCTTGTTTGCATATAAATCTGGATAATCACTAAGGACAATCAAAAGTTTAGGAATCGGTGATGTGATTAATAAAAACAAAGCACATTAGAAATGTCTGACTCATCTATTTGTGGACTGCTTGGTAGTCAGTTGTACTAAGGATTTTATCCCAGAAGGAAGGATTGCTCCTAGAAGATGAGGATTACTCCTCAAATATACCTAGCTTCTCTGAAGGATTCATGAGAGTATTATCCATTCATCTCTTTCCAGTAATAAATCCTTCTCACATGGCATATTAAAAAATACTTAAGAGCTTGTGTTCAACACTCAGCATTTTGTTAGTCTTTTTGGCTGAAGCACTGCATTGGATTGCTATTCTTAAAAAGTAGTTTACAATGTCACTTAAATCCTTCCCTCTGTCATAACAGCTAACCTGGACCACCAACTGCCACATACCACATTCATGCTCACTGGCATCCGAAAGAGCGTTGTGGCTTTTTCATACTTAAAAGTTACTGCTTACTCTCTTCCAGATGTTTTATAAAACATTAAATAATACCAGCTTCAGACCCAGTCCTTTTCTAGAACAGTACAACTGAAATATTTTCACCTATAGTTGTTCAAGTATCTTTCCCTGTTTTCTGCTTCCAAAATCTATGATGGCCACCACTTTATCTCATAACCTTGACCAAGTCCTACCTGCCTCCCTAGTATCCCAATTTAATCTGAAAATGAGTCTCTGCTTCAAAACTTTCCCAGTCAGCACCAAAGGCAACAGCACATTAAATTCGAGTTTTAGAACAAGAACCATTATATCTTTCAGCATTTGAGCAAGTCCATACCTCAGTCCCCTTTTCTCAAAATGGTATTATGTGACATAGATATATTTTGTAAAATTCTCACAATTGATTTTACTTTTGATGTTGGAAAATGTTATAACAAAACAAAAAAAAATAATAAATCTTTTTGTGGAAATTAAAGATACTAGTTGTTCAGTTTTCTTACTAAAAAAAAAAAAAGATCACTTTTATCAAAGTTTCACCAATGCTAGTTCAAGCAGGATAGTGTCACACTGGTAGTTGCTTCTTTTGAGGTCCTGGTTAGAAACTGAATGGTATGTGTGGATGATTATCATACAGGGCTTACACTTTACTTCCCATTTTAAAATGTAAAAGACAACAACAGCAATTTCTTCTCTCATGGCTTTTAAATTATCTTCATGGTAAATAAAAACTAAACCGAGTCACACATAGAGGAGAGAAATCTTTTTTGTCATCAATGAAGCAAGGTAAATGATAACAATAAAATAAATGAATAGAAATGGAGAACCCGTTTGGCATGGTCTTGGCTGGAGAACTTGTCAAGCTGCCTTTGTTGCCCTGTAGCGTTGTTTCAAAGCCCTCAGAATTAGGTCACTCAGTACTACCACTTCCCTATGCTTTTGTCTGCCGTGTCATTATTTTCCTTAACCTGTTATTTTCCACCATCATAACAGTAAAGTACGTCAAAGGACAAAGAATATTCCTCCTTGTACCTTTATTATAATAGCTGGAAACTATGCACATTTCATCCCCATGCTATTTTTACAGTATAAGATCCAAAGCACTTGAATCAGACTAAAACGTGCCTTTTTATAGCTTTGTGTCCACAAATACACCCTAAATCTAGAGCTGACCTAGAAACCAAAAGTTTTTTCAATTTTAAGTGTTATGCAAAAGGTTAGAAGCATTTAATTGAAGTTTATGGGCTATACAGAGAGCTTTAATCTAGATTACAAGCATGAACAGAGTTTTATCTTAGACTAAGCCCTAGCCAGCAGATATTTAAGGGGAAAAGCAATCATCCTATATCTTAAGCACAGAAAAAATGCCAGCATCTGGAACCACAGAAGCAGTAACTGAGGCTTCTCCTGTACAAGGAGCTTTGATAGCTCAGAGCCAGATTTTTAGAATATATTAAAATGCAGTGTGACTTCACATACATTTTACAAAATTTAATGTGCTTGTTTTGGGTTCCACCCATGGTGATAACTTACATGACTGTGGTTGAGTGTTTTATATGGGATCTGTTTGTTGTTCTTCTCTCAGTATTTCTGATCACTCCCTTCATATTACTTTGCAGAGTGATCTGATGACATTAAAGAAAAAACTGGGAGTTGTCACAGTGACTTGTGTTGTCTTTATCTTGGTTTAATAAAGCAAAACTTTTAACATTCTTCCATTGAGAGATGACAAGGGAAAAACTTCAAAGAATAAGGAATTGTGTATGGGCACTGATGTGTTTACTGAACTCCTTGAACATACTGACATTTAATGATGTATTTCCAAATTACAGTTATTTTATGTATGCTGGGGAAAATGCAAAATAAATTTAAGAGAGTCCTAATTACAAAATGCTCACAATTATTGAATTAGATGGTAAGCAGTGGGAAAACACAAGTGAATTTCTGACCAATGCAGTTCCTGTTGGCATCCCAACATGTTTAGGCACTACTTAAGAGAAAATAATAATTCCTGAGAGATATGATAGGGCTTACTTCATTGACTTAGAATATTGTCAAAAAAGACTAAATGGAAATTAGTATTTATATGTGCATAAGATAATATATAATGATATGCTTAATCTTATAGACTCCAAACTTGTTTAGAAAGTATAATTTCATTCAAGTAGGAAAAGAGAAAGGGACCAAACCAAAATGTAAAGAGCAAGGAAATCTGGGTTTGGGTCATAACTCTGTCACTAACTCGTTATGTCACTTTGATCTCTCTGAGTATCAGTTTTCACAGTGCTAATGTCTTTCACTTTTGAGTTCTCTAAGAGTTAGCTCTATGTAGTTTTCACATCAACTATCTTATTTACTATACTCATAACAGTCTGATGAAGCAACAGTATAAATATTTTATTGGTATAGATAGGTATCCATGTTTAGAGATCAGAAAACTGAAGCTCAAACAGAGAATCAGCCCTGAGTCTCAGTGCAAAAGATGAACAACTAATACAGCCTACATTTGAATTGAATTCTTCTGATTCCTTGATCAAGGCTTCCATAGGCCCTCATCATTCACCCTGCTCTCCCGCTGATACAGGAGGTGACTTAACTAAGTAACTTAGCATGGATACGAACACCCAGCCTTGCCTTTCTGACTAAAATAATCCATTTTATCATTTCGTATTAACACAAAGTTCACATTTTAGTATTTCATTTCTCTTTTTATGGTCTAACTTTCCTGAGGCTATAACATAAAATAGGGAATCATCAGTGACCTGGATGCATCAGACTCCTACAGCTGCAGAATGTTACATCTGTCCCTAACGGGTGATCTTCTTAGTTCAAATATCTTTTTATGTATCTTAAACTTCTTGTAAATTCAGGAATATCAATTAGAGGCAGATTATTTATTGTAATGCCTTGTAACTATCAATCTAATTATCACAGTCTGGAATAAAAAAAGTTTTTTGTTTTTTTTTTTTTCCCTAAACTATGATTCTTCACTGCTGCCAGTACTACATTTCTATTAGTAGGATTATAATTAGCATTTCACTTTAAAGCCATGTTGACATGGAATTTTTTTTTTTTAAGTCATTGGCCAGGCCTATGTCAAGAGCAAAATTTAAAATCCTCCTTTTAAATTAAGCAACAAAGACAAGACATTATGATAGACATGACTGTCTTGGTATTTACCATGTGTTGGGCATCATGTCTTAGATTTTATATATAGTGTATAAAATCATGTATAGATTTTACTGATAGTGTAGAATAACCTCAAAAGCTAGTCACTATCATATAAAATTTAGAGATGAGGAAACTGATAAACTTTTTAAAGTCAAGTAGCTTTTTTAAAGGCATTAGCTAGTAACTGGCAAAGCCAAAATTCTCACATATGAGTCAACTGGACTCAAGATGGCTATTCTCTCCAAAAGGCAACTTGGGACTATAGCCACTTTTGAATCATGATAATGGAGCCTATACATGTCAACCTAACTCAAAAACTGTCCTTTTGACTGGGAAAACTGTCTAGGAATTTTGAAATATACATTTTGAAACACTTACAGTAGAAATCTTAGAGCCAGAGTTCTTCAATTGTGTTCTTAGACTTAAGCTAAAGTGAATTTTTCCAAAGAATAAGCAACTTATAAAAGGCTTTCAGGTGGATTTTTTGTTTGTTTAATATTACTATATTTTTGGAGGTATCTTAAGAAGAAAGAGGTAAGACTGAAGACTGGAAACTAAATCCCCATTTTAGCAGCTATGTGACCTTGGGCATGGCATTTACTTCAGTTAACCCTTTAGGGGGAGCTGGTTCCTTCTTAGAATGTGATGAACATTTCAAATTCCACTTGCAAACAAAAGGCACCTACACACATCTGTATACTAATTTCATAGAGATCATGGATGCACAGTCTCGTTGCAAGTGTATTCTTCAATTTCGGGAGCACTGACTTAGTGTCTTTCATTCTGGTTCTTCCTAAAAGGAGAACATACATGATTGTCCCTGCTATTCCGAAAAATTATGAAGGTTGATTCTAAATCCAAAGATCATAGATAAGTATTAAATTTGGGGCATTAAGAAATTATTAGCTCTTTTGAGTGGGGAGAGGGGCATATTTAATTCAGAGGGTTTACCCAAATAGAATTATTGGCTCATGTGTCTCTCCTACAAAACCAGGTTTAAATGGTTTTATCTAAGAGTTAGAAATGACAAAGAATAAAGCACTTCATGCCATACGCATTTTTAACACTAGTGTTTGTAATCTGATAAAAGCAGCTTAGTAAAATATGGATTTGTTTTATTTTTTTCCTAGTTTGGGGGGAATATATTTAGTTTCAAACCACTCATTCATCATTATTCACTTCATCCCTGTAATGGGTACCTTCCTACAAGGACCTGTGTGTATTTCTCAAGAACTTCTTTCCTATGAAAGTATCCCAGGCTCTTTTTGCTTCTGAAAAATTTGTTTGGATAAGTTACTGTGCCTTGGTTTCCTCATCTGTGCAATAGAATTAATAATAATAATGCCTGCTTCCAAGAATTATTAGGAGAATTAATGAATTAATGCATATAAAGCCTTTAGATGAGTGTTTGGCAAAAAGAAAATGCCTAGTAAATACTGGGAAATATCATTACTGTTGTGAATTACTATCGATAGATCCTTTTATCCACAGATGGAATATCTTTTGTTTATGATCTATGGAAAAATTAATACTATCCAAATGAAAAAGCTGCATATATTTGCAGCACTCTGTGAAGCAAAAGAAAACATTGGTGCTTGATAAATGAAAACCAGATCTATAATAGCATTACAGATTTCAACAAGGGGAAGAATGTGTTCTTTTAAATGGAAATCCAAAATATACTATCTGCTGTTTGATTTGCGTGATAGGGACAACTCAAAAAAAAATTCCAACTGTAAAGAAAATAGATGCTGTTACAACAACTTGATTATTTGTGAGATGGGCAGTTTAGCACCTTTAGAATGAGAGAGCAGCTGTCCGAATCACTGCTCCTGAGATAAATCTAAATCTAAAAAGTAAAAGAGAAGAAACTACTGATCCTCCCCTGTACTGTTGATTGCCGTTTGCCACCACACTTGTGCTCTACCCTGAAGCCCTGTCGCAGCCTCCTCTTACAGTGTTAAATGGTAAATGTCTACTGATTCATTCAAACAGCTGGCAGCACATGGTAACGTTCTCCAGTTACACATCTTACCCATGCTGGGGTTACCCTTTTTTTTTTTTTTCCTACAGGCCATATCTAGTAACCATATATATTTTCAGTAAGTAAAAACAACTAAAAACAAACACAAGAAAATCAATAGCTGCAATCTATCCAACATTTTCTAATAAATGTTTAATTATACTGAATATAAATGTTCCATATGAAGTACCTACATTAAAGAATTAAAATTGTTTTCCTCAGTCAAGAATTCCTTTAATAGCTGTCATGTGATATCAAATCAATTAATATGATTCCTTTTCCTCTCTCCTGGTTCAGTCTCTCTCTCTTCCTCACTCCTCTCCTCCCATACCCCAGACACTAATGACTCATTTGTGGGCACCTGGGTTTGTTTTATTTTGCTCTTGAAATTCTGCTTACACCACTGAAGGAAGTTGGTTAGAAAATATGCCTCATCTTAAAACACACACATGCACACACAAAAACTTGTCTAATCTCATCCCATATTGGTTGAGTTCATTTTTTCTCATATTGTTTAGAACATCAATCACTGAGTTAGCTCCATTTCTTCAACATTTCCAGTCTTTCAGTTTTCAAGTTAATTATTTACAAGCATGACAAAATTTAATCCTTTTATTGCAGAGTGATCCTTTTTTTTAATAAATAAAGACCTCTTTCTTTTTGAGGAACAGTGCACAGTCAAATTTTTATAGCTTAATTTGTCTTAAATTGAAAGCTAGATGGGATTTCACCTCTGGAAACTTGGAACGATTTCACAAGGTACTCGCAGGCTTTGTAAAGACTAATTAGAGCTATTTAAATGGCACCTCTCTCCTGTGAGCAGCAGAGCAAGTGTGTGGGGGTCTGTTATTCCCAGCACCCTCCTCAGCCTGCCCCTGTGGTGCTTCTTACCTAGAAAGGAGAAAAAACATTTTTAAGGGATGGTTGGTTGTGTTGGTTTTTTCCTTTACTTTTGGTCCCAGGAAGCTAATCGAAGAGTAAATCAGAAAGCTCTGAGTTTATTTTTATCTCCATTGCTTTGTTCAGTTATTGGGGTTTTCTTTTCATTTGTATGGTACATCTAGGCAGGCTGTGCTAATGAAGCTACACTCCGTTACTCTAACGCTGCAGAGAGACCTGTGTCATCTGTGTGTGGCTCTGTTTGTAGAATATAGGCAGAGGTTGTACACGACTGGAAAGTTAAAAAATGACTATTTTTGTCTGCTCCATTATTTTTTTTAATGTAAGAATAGGGAAGAGGCCTTCCAGATTTGCGGTTTCTTTTCGTCACTATAGTATTCAGAAATGAGTAGGTTTATTTCATTTTTGTTGATCACACCAATCATAAGAATAGCTAGTATCCAATGTGTATTTTAGACGTTTCAAATTAATTGACTCATTTGAAACTCTCACAGGGGTGTTGGGTAAGGATGTTGTGATAGTGCTGCTCATATATAAGGATGTAGATGAGGAGACGGGCACTGTGAGTGTCCTACACAGAACTCCTGCTGAAACTCTGCATTTGATTTTAACTACTTCATTGTGAAATGAAGCCCTACAATAATTGTAGCTCAGTTGGTAAAGAATCCACCTGCAATGCAGGAGACCGCAGTTTGATTCCTGGGTTGGGAAGATCCGCTGGGAAACGGATAAGCTACCCACTCCAGTATTCTTGGGCTTCCCTGGGCTTTCCCAGTGGCTCAGCTGGGAAAGAATCCACCTGCAATGCGGGAGACCTGGGTTTGATCCCTGTGTTGGCAAGATCCCTGGAGAACGGAAAGGCTAGCGACTCCAGTATTCTGGCCTGGAGAATTTCATGGACTGTATAGTCCATGGGGTCGCAAAGAGTTGAATACGACTGAGTGATTTTCATATATGTACATGTATATTAATACAAGCTAACTTGACCAAAACTCTGTGACTTAGCTGAACAGCCATAGTGCAGTGGCCCAAACGCTGCTTTATTTCAGGGCAAAGTGTCCCCTAACTAGAAATGAGTCCCTTCCACCACAATGCTGAGAAGTCCCCAATAAGTGTAGCTAATCTTGGAATCCTTCTCTATAGGCACTCTCATGATCTAGCCTCCTCAGCAGTGCTAAGGCATAGAAAACCAAAGAAAGGAGAACACACTGGGAGAGTGAAGGCTGGGTTCACACACTCTCTGAAAGTTTCCATTCCTCCATAACTCAACAGTGGTGACCAGCTGCAGAACCCACATAGAAAGGCACACTTATAAAAAGAATCATCCTGCATTTGGTAGAAACACAGAGGGTCTTTGGCCAAACTGCATTCATATCCAGGGAGACTTCTGCAGATAAAACCCTGTGCCTTTGCTAGAAGCATTTGTTTTTTCTGGTATGTTGCAAAGAGAAGCCTTCGTTTTGCTAGTTCTGATGCAGCTGTGAGTGGCTGCCATGGTGTAAGTTGAAGGAGAAGGAAGGCCTGTGTCCCTTGAAATTAAATAAATTTACTAGTAAATTATTATTTGATTTTATGTATCTACTTTCTGTTCTATGGTTTTGCCGGTGTCAGCAAAGTAAACATTTTTTGTTTTGTTTTGTTTTTTTTCTGAATTGTGGGTTGTAAAAACTACAGTCTAGGTCTTAACTGGCAATTCATGGTTGTTACCCAGTTTTTCTTTGTCATTTGTGTATTGAAGTGGAGCAGGAGACCTTACTGATTAAATGAAAGGTAGCTTTTGTGCTCTGTGGGTCTTGAGTACTTCTAACTTACAACAGGGAATAAACTGCTTTACCAAAAAAAAAAAAATTTCTTTGACACAAACTTCACAAAGGGTTTGTAGAAGTGAAAGGAAATGAAAGTACTAGAGCTTTGATGCCACACTGTGAGCTGGAGCAGAGCCAGCCAATGAGCTAACGTTCTGGTCCCCGCTCTGGGCTGCTGCAGTAGTTTGTCCTCTAGAGCCAGGAGTGGGGTTCCCCACCTTGCCTCTAACTCTGTCTCTTACTCATTCTCACCTCCGCAAGTCAAGGAAACCTGCTTTTCCTGAAGAGACCATGTACTAGCCTAGTCCTACCACCTCCTCATGCTTTTGAATCTGTTTATTTTTCACCCTACCGGGTTCTAGTCAAGATTTAAAGTATCAATCACACCTATAAATCTCATCACAGATCATCAGAGGTAGAAGAAGTAGGAACCAACTTGAACGATCATCAGAGCGTGTTCCTACCTAATCTGACAGCCACTGAAGGCTCTATATAGCTTAAAATCACTTCACTGCTGCTGCTGCTACGTCGCTTTAGTCGTGTCCGACTCTGTGTGACCCCATAGACGGCAGCCCACCAGGTTTCCCATCCCTGGGATTCTCCAGGCAAGAATACTGGAATGGGTTGCCATTTCCTTCTCCAATGCAGGAAAGTGAAAAGTGAAAGTGAAGTCGCTCAGTCGTGTCCGACTCCTAGTGACCCCATGGACTGCAGCCTACCAGGCTCCTCTGTCCACGGGATTCTCTAGGCAAAAGTACTGGAGTGGGGTGCCATTGCCTTCTCCGTAAAATCACTTCACAGAGATTTCCGAATCCAAGAAGTTTAAGAACACCACAGAGACACAATCTTATTTTAGAACTTAAAGAGACTTGAGGGAATCAATTTGTCCAGCACACCTTGTTTAAAAGATAAGCAGTCAGAGGTCTGGACAAGTTGAACCACTGCCCAGATGTCAAAGAGCAACTTCCCAGCAGCCCTAACCCAGAGTTTCAGTTTCTTGGTCAATGTCTCTGAAGTCTTAGCATGTTCTTAGTATTGTTTCACGAATCACAACTTTTATGACACAGAAGTACACACTTGGTCCATATGATTACTTTCACATTAATAAAATAATTTATGTACTATTTTGGGTCCTGCTTTTTCACTGAAGAGCATAAGGCCTTATTATTAACATTTTATAATTATAAACACCTCTCAACAAGAGAAATCTTTTCAAATCAAATTATCTACTGACCTGAAAAATCGAGTGCAAAGCAAGTTGTTTGTTTATTTTGTTGTTTTTTTTTTTTTTATAACGAGACCCACATGACCCAATTATTTCTCATCAAATTAACAAGGGAAAAAAAGAAAAGAAAAAGTATTTTAACCCAGTCAGGACAAAACAACTCAGATAGTATGTTCTTTGACATTTCAACATGCTTTCAAGGTTTTAAAGCCTTTCTCAGTATGAGTTAATTATTCATCAGGAATATTCTTTCAAACCAAATAGCTTCATGTTTCCAAGAATTCCTCTCCATTTGCTAATATTCAAATAATACGGGAGAAAATCATTATAAAGCTCTAAAATGTTAATCCCATGCTTAAATGAAGAAAAATGGCATTTCCTCTGCATGTTGAACTCAAAAGTTCTCAAAATTTTTCAGACAGAAAAAACAAGGGAGCCCAAAGTTCACACCCAGGCTTATTTTTCCATCAATAGTGTAACTAGCAATTGCCAGTATATAAAATGAGAGCCTAAACCTGACCCAACCATGTTTGAATACAATATCTCTTAAAGGCTTGAGTCTTATAGCTCCAAATTAAGTTTTTCCAAAACACAAAGACCCAGTGGAAAGCATGTATGTAGTATTTTTAAGCACCACAAAAAAACAAGTCCATTAACTGATGAAACAAACTAGAAGATAGGAATGTGGAAGATAGTGGGTTATAATATGAAGACAAGATCTAGCCTGTTTTCTCCCTTATTAGATGATTAGGTTAGAATGATAACTATTATTGGTATTGGGATTACATACATGACTGTTATTAATTGGAGAATACACATGAAACAATACACAGGAAATCAGGACTTCCGTGGTCGTCCAGTGATTAGGAGTCTGCCTGCCAATGCGGAGGACACAGGTTCGAACCCTTGTCTGACATCTTACTTGCCGCAGGGACAACTGGCACAAAGCCGTGTGCCACAACGTCTAAGCCACACCTTGGAGCCCTCAGGCTGCAACTACTGAACCCATGCACCATAAACAGTGAAGCCTGCTGCCCTGGAGCCTGTGCTCCACAACAGGAGGACCCACTGCAGT
The DNA here is from genome assembly GCF_055505025.1 of Bos grunniens. Lineage (NCBI taxonomy): Eukaryota > Metazoa > Chordata > Mammalia > Artiodactyla > Bovidae > Bos > Bos grunniens. Next base: position 35,136,328 of record NC_141172.1, read on the forward strand.
GAGAAGCCGGCACACCCCAAAGAGGAGGAGCCCCCCTCACTGCAACTGGAGAAAGCCTGTGTGCAGCAATGAAGACCCATCGCAGCTATAAATAAATAAATATTTTTAATGAAAAAAAAAAGCATTAGAAAATCATGAAAACGTACTTTTAGAAATGTAGTAAAGCCATGGATGCCTAGGAAGGGACAAGGTCTAGTTCTAAGCCGTTTTTCTTGGACAATGACCTTAGGACCAATTGTGCCTGTAGGACCTGGGACCAAGAGAGTGCCTACGGCAGGACCAGTCCTAAGATTCTACTTATGATGAGTTTCAGACATCTTTTTTTCAAGTTCTTGCTATTTTAATAACTCTTCCCTCTCAAAAGAAAAAAAAAAAGCAAGGCACCATTACTGTAGTTTTGGACAAATCTTCACCAATCCAAGAAATAAAAGCAATCAGCTGATTGACAGTAATTCTGTATTCTTTCAGTTCTGCATTTTAAGTTAGATTTCTACTTAACATAGCCCCAGAATTCAGTTAATTCTTACACACTTCTCATGAATTAGTAGTGCACACTGATTTGCACTGCATTCGAGGAAAGTCAATATAGTATGATTTTTTTTTTTCCATTGGAGTTGGCTGAAAAATCATTCTAAATATGTCAGATTGAAAATGGAGGTCTTGTCTACTCAAAACACACTACTCTTTAACCTTAGCTTTCAATCTGAGGTTAATGTTTTTTTTTAGAAGTACAAGCCACCATTATTTCTCAGATCTTTTCTCATTCATCTTTCTGCACAGCTTATTATGTTGGGTTGTATGAATATAAGACACACTTGGCCTTGGAGCTGCTAGAGAACACAGTAGACTCTCATATCTCCACATTGCAAAGAACATGTGATAGAACTTAGTGGAAGTGTCTTTTTGTCAGAGTGTGTAAAGCAATTTGCCAGGAGACTTTTATTCTAGGTATTACCTACTTACAGACAAGTGTCAAAATATATAAAGAGGATACTCACATTATTTTCAGGATATAAATATTACCCTAACAATTAGCTCTCCTAGGTGTGGAAGTATTGTTTTCAATTCTCTTCTTTGCACAATATCAAGTCCCAAATTCTTAAAGCATTTGGTGATACAATATGGATCCAGGTGCCTAATAATTTTCAAGCAGAATTTTTGTATTTTTGTCCCGACTCTTTATTCAGTATCAACCTATTCCCCATAAAATATAATAACAACATATTATTCAAACTTGAGCAATACATCAAAAAACAATTCATTATGTAATAGCTGATTAAAGTTTATGCAAGAATGTAGGCTAGGTCTGATTCTGCTTCTTTACATGTGTGTCTCACATTCACTACCTCTGTCTTCAGATGCATTGTTCAGACACATTTGTTACCCTTGATAAGGAAGAAATGGCACAGTGCCCAGCTGATGTATTTTCTGAGTCATTAAACCAGATTTCTCCATTTTTGAATTTTTTGGGGAAAAAAGTTCTCTCTGTATTGGTAGCTGAGTGAGGCCCTTAGCCAGAATCTTTTCTATCATTTCTTTAATGTTACCTGCTAAATTACATTATTTAAAGTGAGCTTTCCCTGTGTTATACAGTAGACTCATTGTTGGCTCAGAACCAAATCCTGCAGACATGGAGATGTGCATGCTTCCCAGTGGCTGTAACCTGAGGACTTTATTTAAACTGTCCTTTGAATCTGCAGTAAGGCGGTGTCAGGGAGGAATAGGATCTTTATCAACAAAGGGCTGCCAGAACCCCAACAGCTTCTTGAGTAGCTGTAATAGATGAATAATGTTACTACCAACCGTGCATTTCAGTTTTTGCTCAAAAGGCTTTTCACTGATGCTGCTGGTATTTCATATCCATGTGTTCATCTTGGAACCCAGTAGCCTCCATCTGACTTTCATTACTTTTCTTGAGAGGATCGATTTTACAACTGGAATCAGAAAAGCAGTCAAAGTAATTGCAAGTGGCAATCACTGAAATATAGTAATCTTAGCTTGGGAACATATGTTCCATTATAAAGAATATATTCTTTTTTTTAATAAATCCAAGACTCATGTTTTCCCAAAGTAAAAAGGGACCATGTACAGGTTCTACTGCTATCTCCTGTATCTCCTGTATCATGCTAATATCCCAATAAAGTGTTTGTTCCTTCAGGAATAGGCAACTCATTACGTCTGGAGGAAATCTATACCCTTTCTGATTCTGACTATATGAAAATGCTTTATTATACTGGAGATGAAATTCATCTCTCTCTAGTTACATCCTTCAGAACTGAAAGATTTGGGTCTCAACATAGTAATCCTCAACCTCTCTTGATTCATGGGCAACTCTTATGTCCAACTCCTTTTTTTTTTTTTTTTTTTGCCAGGTTTTAATATATATTCCTTTCTCATACGAAATAGCTTTGATTTACATCATCATTCTGGTCAATCTTCTTGGAAGTTCAGACTTCCCTGTAACCCTTATAAAGGCACTGTGCTGAAGGAAAATTAGACTTTTAATCAGAATATCTGTATTATGTTACAACTTTGCCACTTATTCAATGTTAGAACTTGGGCAAATTATTTACTCTTTTTGTCATCAGGGATAGCAAAAGTAAATAAAAGATATGTGGTCTAGAGGCAAATAACACAAGCAGTATGCAAGTGAACAATTAAATTTATAATTACAATGTTGCCAAGAGAGTTCTGAGGTCCCAGGGTATGAAGAACAGGCCCCCTGAGATGGAGGCTCAGTGTTTTCTGATGGGAAGGAGACAGAGAGTGTGTTGTGGAATGTGGGATGGCACCAAGCTAGCGGAGCAATGTTTTCTAACAAAGCCAGCATGTAGAAGCAGGACAGGGTCTAGAGACTGGAAAGTGAGTAGATGAGTAGACAAGATGAGTTGGAGAAGTACAGAGCTTTGTAGCCATTGTTGAGAATTTGGATTTTATTTAAAGTATAAGGAGAAGCCATTGTTGGGTTTGAAGAAGAGACATTCAGTGTCTGAAATATATTTTTATAAACTGCTCTCATCGAAATAGAGAACAGACTGCAAAGGACAAAAGTAGAAATGGGACAACCAATTAGGAGGCAGTTGTCATCATCCAAAGAGCGATTTGTGTGATTCAACAACCCGTTGAAGTTTAAGGGAGAAGCAGTACCCTACAGGGGTTAAGACACAGGTGTAGCAGACTGCCTGCCTATAATTAGACCAGAGATTCTGGTGCATTTTTGCATCTCTGTGCACCTTAGTTTCCTCCTTTGTGAAAGGAAGATCATGACTGAACTTCCGAGAGTTGTTGCGAGGATTAAATGAGTTTATATATGAATTCCCTGTTAGCTAAATCTGGAAAGAATTTTTACTGTTAAGACATGTTCCACTCTATACTGCATTTTCAGACTCAGGCATCATTTTATTTGGTTTTTGTCTGAGAAAGAAGAGAATGAATGTGGAATATGACCAAATAATTGCTTATCTTCCTTTGCACACTATATTTTGCTGATGCAATGGAGAAAACAATGGAGAAAAAAATCAGTGAGAGAAAAGGCATTCCAAAAACAATCAGTTGTGTTTTCCTTTCTTTGGATTCCACCTTGTCATGTGACAAAGATTGAACACTTCACACATTGTATTTCTTTAATGTGATGGTCCCAATAAGAACCATTTTTAATCCTGTTTAAGACCCAAACATTAATACAGTGTGAAACAATAATACAACACTGTCATCAGGCCATGTCCCAGGCTGTTTCCTCTTGTGATACGTTCACATAGTTGCATAACACTCCTTGTTTTACAGGTATCCCAGGAAGTGACTATGTGAATGCCAATTACATAGATGGCTACAGGAAGCAAAATGCCTATATCGCAACACAGGGATCTCTACCGGAAACATTCGGGGACTTCTGGAGAATGATATGGGAGCAACGGAGTGCCACAGTTGTTATGATGACAAAACTAGAAGAGCGATCCAGGGTAAGGATGAATATCTACCTTCCCCCTCTTAAAATCTTCCCTCAGATAGTTCCGGTCAGAATCTAAGATTTCTTTAAGTTTTGATTCTTTAACAGCCACTAAATATGAATATCAACAGCTTAGACTAAATCATGCTTTAACATTCTTTTGTATCTTTCAAAAAGGAAATTATCTCGTTATGATGTGTATGATCACTAAAAGAAAAAAAAATTGCACTCAAAGAAGTAGGCAACTTGGCTAGATGAATAAATATCAACTTGGATATCTTTTTAAAATTCACATTTAATAGGAATGCACAGACTTTGGGGGAAAATCCCAATAATATGTACTTCCTGACATTTTCAACTTTTTCTTTCTCATAATTTGCAGTGAGAATCTAAAATTCTGTGAAAGAGGGTCCTTTCAAAAATTATTCAAATTATCATAAATTAAGTCAGGGCAGTCAGAAAAATGATGTGGGTTAATACAGAGCTGAGAAAACATGTAAACGCAGAGGGCATTTTGCTAGTTTAGCCTTCTCCAAAATGAATAGGTTTTAACAACAGAGTCACTGCTTAGTAAGGTCTAAGAAAGGAATTTTATTCATCATATGGATCCAATATTATGGAGCATGGCATATTGGTTAAATGCTCTTGATTTGCAAAACTAGAACATAATGGGTAAGCAGTATCCACATTCCCAAGTGTACATGCAAATATTGTAGCCATTTGATGAAAATCAGCCTGTAACCTTGAGAATTTAAGGAACAAGTCTGACAAGTCACTGAAGACAGCATATAGTCTCCCTGAAGCATGGGGCGTTCAGGGCAGAGTTTGAAACTACCAGTGAGAGGGCTCTTTTACTGGGCTCACAGTATTCTCAAAAAGGAGATTTATAAGGAAGTCAAAGCCTGAGTCCTCATTTGTTGTATGACAGCCAGGTTTTAAACATTTTTCTAAGCTCAATACATGGCAGTTTCTCTTAGCCCCAGTGTGTCTATGAGAGAGGAGTTGAAAACTGACCAGGAGATCCCTAAGGAAAAAGCTCAGACTTCGGAGAATATGAAAAGTCCCAGCTGTTATTTTAAAGCTGGGAAATCAATAAATATGGAACACAACTGGTTTAGCAAAGCTAAAAAGCAATCAGATCTTTTCAGAATGTGAATTCTACAAAAATATTGTCTGAAATGAATTTAGATTTAAAAAAACTTGTATGACTGTGAAGACATATATGTGTTACACATTACATTCAAATACCATTTGAAAGATGTAAATAGATCTTTTATTGACTCATACTCAGGGTAACCTCTATATAACCCCTATGTATAACTGGCCCTTTCCTTAAAGCAACTCCTATCCAAATGATTCTTGGATACATTTGTTAATAATTTTAACAATGTCTGACATATTTTGGGTACACTGATATTTTACAACAATCCATGAGATAAACACTACTATGATTTCCACTTTATATATGAGTAAACTGAGGCCAGGACATTCCAGAAGGTCACCCAAGCTCTTTCAGTTACCAAGGTCAGAGTGAAGAATTGAAGTCAGACAGTCTGTCTCCACAACACATGTGCTTACCCACCAGGCCATACTGCCTATTAGCACTTCTGTGAAGCAGAGGCAACTGAACTATTATGTTACAGTATGCGTGTAAATCCAGCCTACCCAGACTGCTCTGCCTAGAGATACTGGCTGGTAACAAGCAGTCATTTGCAAAAGCTGTTTTCAGTAAAACACACATTTTTATCTTGACACTGCAGGCTTTCATTAAGCCAGGCACAGAAACTTGTTTTGAAATAACCAAATGAAATTCTGCCCCTTTTCTCCCTAATTGCTTCTAATAATAAAGTTAGTTCTAACTGGCCCCACTGCCAGTGCAACATGTGATGGTAATGAGCAGTTCTTGGTGGAAGGCTTTGTGACTTAAATACCCACAGTTTATCTTTCTGTTGCAGGCTACCTTTTTTTCTCCCACCTCAGACAGAGAAACTTATTTGGAAGTTACTAAATGAACTCTGTTTGTTCCCTTCATTAATTACTCTTTGCTCTTGCAAGTTAGCTCTCTCCTTTGTTAAATGACCTGAGGAGGCCAAATAAAGTGCCGCCTTGTGCTTTTTATTCTGTGATGGTTCAGTCTGTCCCCAAACTTATGATGACCCACAGAAGCCAGTATTGAGAGATCTCAATCATCATCAACCCTGGCTATACCAATGATATACTCTCACCCCCAAAGCCCCAAAGCCTTTGTTCCTCAGTCTAGAACACTTGAAAATAAATGACCAAATGCCCTGGAGAGATCTAACAAAGCACTGAACCCCCAAATTATCTCACCTGCTCTTCATCTTCCTCCCTCACATCCTCCCACCTCAATTTTCCCCTGTACACTTGCTCTTTCCCCTAAAGTCCCAGGAAGCAAGGGGAAAGCATTCCTGGATTTTCAAAACAAGAACATAGGTTAAATTTTGCTATACAAACAGTGTTTTAAACATTGGTTAGTTGTTGCTGAAATATATAGCTCCATACTTGGGGAACTTTTAGGGTTATGTGGGCTGACCTGCAACTCACTGAATCCTCAGTTCCCAGCAGCCAACTTCAAAGCAGTCATATTAACTACTTGGCTTTATTTAGAAACTGCTGTAGTCTCTTTCATAAAGGGAAGAGGTCCAGGCAGCTTAAACAAATCACTTCTCCAAGGGCTAAAGCTTAAAATTTCATTATTTTGATGAAGGCTTGGGTTCCTAAAATAAAATTCATCCCCTGGCTTATTAAAAAAAAGGCATGTGTGTGTGTGTAAACACTTCTGTGCATTACAAATAATCAGGAATACCTGTTAACTGAAGTGGGAAAGAGAGAAGAATAGGAAGAAAAGATTGCATGATACTGCACGGAATTCCCTGGGGACACCACCATCAGAGGAAGCAGCCTGACAGGGTTCCAAGCAGGGGTGCCTTGCAGTCACATGTCTGGGTTTAGAGCCCAACTTTAGTGCACACTAGCTATGTGACATTACGCAAGCTGCTGGACACCTCAAAGTCTCCTTTCTGGATTACATGGAAATGTAATGTGGATATTACCTTAGATAAAGAATGTGACAAGGTGTCTCAGTGAGTCTACTCTATTATATTTTGGTTGAAATAGAGAAGTTAGAAGCCTTACCATTATAGCTTTGGTTTCCCCTAAAGCTGGCTTCCAAATAAATCAAGTTTTGTTCCCAAATGAAATGAGTCTGTTTCTCTGTGGTTGTTGGTGAATCCTAACAAACACAAGAGTCACTCCGCATAGTCAGTTTTGCCCCCTGTCCCCAGCCCGGGGTTGCACAGCCATGCATCCTAGTCAACAGGAGAGTGTAGCTCAGAACATGGGGTCCCTTTGCATTTGCCTTTGACAGAATCTCCAGAATGGAGACCCTGACACAGGAAGTGTGTTAATCTGCCTGTAAAAAGTCTACCATAGACCCTTCTGGCGGCTACTTTCACTTATCTTGAAGCAATACAATGTGAAAATAGTATTATTATGAACATGAGTTACATGTAGTAATAATTACCACTAAATATAGTTTTGATAGCACATTTCCTTTTGGTTCAGATTTTCATTCCCCTTCCCTTTCTTATTTATTTATGATAATAGGGGATCCTCTTCTCAGAACCAACCTCCTGTGTTTTCTAGCCCTCTACTGTGCCAAGGCTCATTCCCAACTCCTCTCTGTGGTTGACACAGCAGCAGGGCTTGTAACCGTTGCTGAATTAGAACAGTTCACTCAATAAAAAATTTACTCTTGCATATGTTAGACATTTCCCTGATCTTTTGTTAGAGAATTGACCATTATTCGTATTTGGAAGGCTAACGAAGCCTTCCAAGTGTGGGGTAGGGCTTAGGGCTTACGGTGGCCATTTGAAAACTTCAGTTCTTTGATTTTTCAAATGCCATCAGTCTCCCTTAAACGTGGCCTTGCAAGAGTCCCAAACTTAAATCAGGAGACTGTTTGCACGGTGTGTACATTCATATATCAAGCCTGAGGAGAAAATGTGTAAGCTGAATATTTTCTATGAGTTTCATTAGGATATATTAAAATATATATATATATATATATGTATATGTATAAAGCTAAAAACTAGAGATTTTGAAGTTGAAGTTTGATTGCTGCCTAAAAATGCACAAATAAATTTAAAGACTTGTATACTGTGTGACAGGAGATATGGTTAGTGGGTTTTATTCCACAGTTTCCATCTTTTTTTGCCAAATCGTCTCAAGTTCTGCGTAGTTCACTGATTCTGCAGCAGCTTATTCTTGTGCCCCAGAATGTGGTCTTTAATTGTTTCCATGTTTCATAACATGCCAATAAGCACATGAATTGGTCTGGGTAACCACATGGAGGGAAGAAAGAGTTCGGAAAAAATGAAGCACTGGTAGGAGAGTAAAATGTATACAGCTGGGATTTCCACTACAAGGGTGTTATTTGTGGGCAGCTGGGATGCATGGCTGGCACGCCTAGGTTGAAGAATGAGGGTCTCCAAGGGAGGATTCTCAAAGACCATTCCTGGCCCGGAAGCTCTATTATTTGGTGGGTGATTGCTCACTTTATTCCCCCTTTATCTCTCTGCTTTTGGCTATTTCTCTTCTACTTTGTTTCCCATCTTGAGGTACAGAAGGGACCATGTAGGCCTATGGTTGACAAATTCTTGAGCAACCCTGATTAGTGTTAGAAGGTGAAATGGATTCAGTGAGGTTAAGGAGTATTTGTCTTTCACTTGTCCTCCCAGCCTGCCTTCAGTCAGTTCCCATAGTTGACACTTACTGTTGCTTCATGTCTTGCAGGCTTTATAGTGGGAGTTGATTCACTTAAAGAGTTAGTGTTGTAGTGGGACTTAGTGCTATAAATGTCAAGGATGTGAGAAAAATTTTGACACACCCTAACGTGGGCACTGATTGGAATTGTCATCATCCAACGTGGGCCACATTTGTTAGTGGTAAAAGCATAGAATAAGATGTGAGTTTGCATTCCCACCAACAGTGTAAGAGGGTTCCCTTTCCTCCACACCCTCTCCAACATTTATTATTTGTAGACTTATGAATCGCAGCCATTCTGACTGGTGTGAAATGGTACCTCATAGTGGTCTTGATTTGCATTTCTCTGATAATGAGTGATGTTGAGCATCTTTTCATGTGCTTGTTAGCCATCTGTATGTCTTCTATGGAGAAATGTCTATTTAGTTCTTTGGCCCATTTTTTGATTGGGTCATTTATTTTTCTGGAGTTGAGCTGTAGGAGTTGCTTGTATATTTTTGAGATTAGTTGTTTGTCAGTTGCTTCATTTGCTATTATTTTCTCCCATTCTGAAGGCTGTCTTTTCACCTTGCTGATAGTTTCCTTTGATGTGCAGAAGCTTTTAAGGTTAATTAGGTCCCATTTGTTTATTTTTGCTTTTCTTTCCAGTATTCTGGGAGGTGGGTCATAGAGGATCCTGCTGTGATGTATGTCAGAGAGTGTTTTGCCTATGTTCTCCTCTAGGAGTTTTATAGTTTCTGGTCTTATGTTTAGATCTTTAATCCATTTTGAGTTTATTTTTGTGTATGGTGTTAGAAAGTGTTCTAGTTTCATTCTTTTACAAGTGGTTGACCAGTTTTCCCAGCACCACTTGTTAAAGAGATTGTCTTTAATCCATTGTATATTCTTGCCTCCTTAATGCAAACTAGTACAGCCACTATGGAGAACAGTGTGGAGATTCCTTAAAAAACTGGAAATAGAACTGCCTTATGATCCAGCAATCCCACTGCTGGGCATACACACTGAGGAAACCAGAAGGGAAAGAGACACGTGTACCCCCATGTTCATCGCAGCACTGTTTATAATAGCCAGGACATGGAAGCAACCTAGATGTCCATCAGCAGATGAATGGATAAGAAAGCTGTGGTACATATACACAATGGAGTATTACTCAGCCATTAAAAAGAATTCATTTGAATCAGTTCTAATGAGGTGGATGAAACTGGAGCCTATTATACAGAGTGAAGTAAGCCAGAAGGAAAAACACCAATACAGTATACTAACGCATATATATGGAATTTAGAAAGATGATAACAATAACCCGGTGTACGAGACAGCAAAAGAGACACTGATGTATGGAACAGTCTTATGGACTCTGTGGGAGAGGGAGAGGGTGGGAAGATTTGGGAGAATGGCATTGAAACATGTAAAATATCATGTATGAAACGAGTTGCCAGTCCAGGTTCAGTGCACGATACTGGATGCTTGGGGCTAGTGCACTGGGACAACCCAGAGGGATGGTATGGGGAGGGAGGAGGGAGGAGGGTTCAGGAAGGGGAGCACATGTATACCTGTGATGGATTCATTTTGATATTTGGCAAAACTAATACAATTATGTAAAGTTTAAAAATAAAATTAAAATTAAAAAGATGTGAGGAAGTCCGTACTCAGTTTCCAAACTCTCTAAATCCCATTTCTGTTCCCAAATAGATAACCAGGGAACCTGGTTAATGGCATCCATTGCTAGAGCAGATCAAACATATTGTGCAACATGACTTATTTTATGATAGGCCAGGAATGGGAAAATCCATAATCCAGTAAATTCGGTTGTTTGTATTAATGAATGGAGGTTAGATGATGTCAAGGCCGAAGGGGGTCAGGCTGGCGTTAACTACACTATGCTAATAGTTTAGGGAGTTAAACCTGAAGCTTGGCCACTGGAGCACTTTAGACCTAAAGACCACTCACTCTTCCTGTGTCCTCTCCATTCCTTGAATGCCATCATAGTAAATTTACCCCAACAGAGAGTGACAGTGAGATGGAGACATATTCCACTTGCTTCTGTAGCTAAGAGGGAAATTCTGGACAAAAAGCAGCAAGAAAGGAGATTCTGATCAAACACTTTCTTGTTTTTCTATAGAAAAAAGCTTGAGATACTTTTCAGATTGTGAGGTCCTTTTGGGTTAAAAGTTGGCAGAATCCCTTTGAGGATTATAAATGGCAGTGTTATTGTTTTCATTGTCGTTATCGGTTTTGGAAGGCCCAGCCTTGGCTGGTGGCAGACTAATTCCTGGCCCCTCTGGTTTGTCAAGGTTCGGTAAGTTTAATAGAGAGCAAATGCCTTCCAAATGCCAGGTCTGTGTCCTCTTCCATACAGAACTGGAAGCACAAGAGGCCTTGAACATTTAATTTCTCAAACTATAACCTGAAGCACTGCCTATCTAGGGCTACAGAAACTGCTTTTTCCTTAAGCAACTGTTGTGATTGCAGCACAATCGTTGCCTTTAGAGTCTGCATGATGTATGGGATTGTTTTTAAAAAGCAGTGGATACTTAATGTATATAGGACACTGGCAACAAAAAGAAAGATACTCATGTTGGCCGCCTAAAGGATGTTTGGGTCCTTATCTAGCAAGTTCCACACTCTTGGTTTTCTTTTGTCAACCATGTCAGATAACAGGAAGGATCCCACCAATTTCTTACTGTCTGTTAGCTTCCTGGAATTTCTCCCTTCTTTGTCCATCCCACCTCCTCTATTTAGGATGGAAGACTACAGATGCTGGCTCAGAACATCCCTACTGAAGTGAATTATAGGCAGCACAACCTAAGGAATGAGAAAGAGATGCAGCTTTGCTCCCAGTGACAATGTGCAAAGCCCTTGTGATTCTTTGCAGTCATGCTTACAGTGCTCCGGGCTGGTCTAGGCTATTTCTAAGATTTTGAGAAGTGCAAGTTAATCTCTGTGCCCAGGCAAGGCAGACATTCAGCTGGTATGCACCACTGTAGTTTTACTGGGAGTTACTATATTGAAACGTATCCGTATTGGCTGGTATACAAACATTATCTTTTTATTGAAACTTTAAGTTATGTAAGGTTATCGCTCAGTGTCAGTGACACTGGAGCACTGCTGGAACACAGGCAGCCACTGGGCAGACGAAGGCAGGCGCAGAGGTGACAGTAAATGTGTGTGGAGTACCCAGTCATTGCCAGAAGTGACTGGAGCTGAGGGCAAAGAGACTCAAGTCATGAGGGAAGGCCTGGTATGCAAGTGCCACCTGGCCATGACAAGGACATTTCATACATTTTCCCTCAGGTTACAACAACGTGCTAGAAAGTGGAGATATAATGGGAGAAGTCATTAGAAAAGCTGAGTGCAGCTCCGTCTGTTAATCCCTATCAGATGCATTTGTCTTATCCTGTTCAGGTCTCTATAACAGAATGCTATAGACTGGATGGTTTATATACAACAGAAACTTAACTTCTTACAGTTTAAGACCAAGGTGCTGCTTCCTGCTTCATAGAAAACTGTCTGTGCGATGCAGGGATGAGAGAGCTCTCAGGAGTTTCTCTTCTAAAGCACTAATTCCATTCTACCAGGCCTCCACCCTCATGACCTAAGGGCCTCCTCAAGCCCCCACTTCCTAATACGATCACATAGGGAATCAGATTTCAACATACTGCCAGGAGAAATATCCACAACCTCAGATATGCAGATGATACCACCCTAAATTGGAAAACTCAGCAGTGGCCACAGGACTGAAAAGCTCAGTTTTCATTCCAGGGCCAAAGAAAGGCAATGCCAAAGAATGCTCAAACTACCACACAATTGCACTGATCTCAAACGCTAGTCAAGTAATGCTCAAAATTCTCCAAGCTAGGTTTCAACAGTACATGAACCAAGAACATCCACATATTCAAGCTGGATTTAGAAAAGGAAGAGGAACCAGAGATCAAATTCCCAAATCTGTTGGATCATCGAAAAAGCAAGACAATTCCAGAACAACATCTACTTCTGTTTCATTTACTACGCTAAAACCTTTGACTATGGATCACAACAAACTGTGGAATATTCTTAAAGAGATGGGAATACCAGACCACTTTACCTCCTGCGAAACCTGTATGGAAGACAAGAAGCAACAGAAACAGACATGGAACAACATACTGGTTCCGAATTGGGAAAGGAGTACGTCAAGGCTGTATATAATCACCTTGCTTATTTAACTTATACGCAGAGTACATAAGGTGAAATGCCAGGCTAGATGAAGCACAAGCTGGAATCAAGATTGCAGAGAGAAATATCAGTAACCACAAATATGCAGATGATGCCACCTTATGTCAGAAAGTGAAGAACTAAAGAGTCTCTTGATTAAGGTGAAAGAGGATAGTGAAAAAGTTGACTTAAAACTCAACATTCAAAAAACGAAATTGTGGCATCCGGCCCCATCACTTTATGGTGAATAGATGGGGAACCAATGCAAACAGTGACAGGCTTTAATATTCTTGGGCTCCAAAATCACTGCAGATGGTGACTGTAACCATGAAATTAAGAGATGATTGCTCTTGTGAAGCGAAACTATGACAAACCTAGACAGCATATTAAAAACCAGAGACATTACTTTGCCAACAAAAGTCCATCCAGTCAAAGCTATGGTTTTTCCAGTAATCATGTATGGATGTGAGTCTTGGACCATAAAGAAGGCTGAGCACAGAAAAATTGATGCTTTTGAATTATGGTGTTGGAGAAGATGCTTGAGAGTACCTTGAATAGAAAGGAGATCAAACCAGTCAATCCTAAAGGAAATCAATGCTGATTATTCATGGAAGGACTGATGGCGAAGCTCGAATACTTTGGCCACCTGATGCGGAGAACTGACTCATTTGAAAAGACCCTGATGCTAGGCAAGGTTGAAGGCAGGAGGAGACAGGGATGACAGAGGATGAGATGGTTGGACGGCATCACCAACTCAATGGACATGAGTTTGAGCAAGCTCCGGGAGTTGGTAAAGGACAGAGAAGCCTGGCGTGCTGCAGTCCATAGGGTTGCAAAGAGGCGGACATGATTGACTGACTGAACAACAGCAACCACCCTAATGACAGAAAGCGAATATAACTAAAGAGCCTCTAGATGAAGGTGAAAGAGGACAGTGAAAAGCTGGCTTAAAACTCAACATTCTGCCCTATATCAACATGGATCAGCCATAGGTATACATATGTCCCCTTCCTCTTGAGTCTCCTCCCACCCCAATCGCACCCCTCTAGGTTGTCACAGAGCCCTGGTTTGAGTTCCCTAAGTCCTAAACTAGCACTATATTGTAATTATCCTTCAATGAAAATAAATACATGTTTAAAAGTAGAAAAAAAAACCCGCAGGAAAAATGTAAAATAAAACAAAACTCAACAGTCAAAAAACTAAGATCATGGTATCCAATCCCATTACTTCATACCAAATAGATAGGAGGAAAATACAAATATTGGCAGATTTTATTTTCTTGGGCTCCAAAATTACTATGGATGGTAACTGCAGCCATGAAATTTTAAAAAAGTCTTCTCCTTGGAAGACAAACCTAGACAGCATATTAAAAAGCAGAGATATCACTTTGCCAACAAAGGTCCATATAGTCAAAGCTATGGTTTTTCCAGAAGTCATGTATGGATGTGAAAGTTGGACCATCAAGAAGGCTGAGCACCAGAGAATTGATGCTCTTGAATTATGGTGCTGGAGAAGACTCTTGAGAGGTCCTTGGACTGCAAGGAGATCAAACCAGTCAATCCTAAAGGAAAGCAGTCCTGAATATTCATTGGAAGTACTGATGCTGAAGCTGAAGCTCCAATACTTTGGCCACCTGATACAAAGAGCCAACTCATTGGAAAAGATCCTGATGCTGGGAAAGATTTAGGGCAGGAGGAGAAGGGGGCGACAGAGGATGAGATAGTTGGATAGCATCAAGCTCAATGGACATGAGTTTCAGCAGACTCAGAGATAGTGAAGGTCAGGGAAGCCTGAAATGCTGCAATCTATGGGATCACAAAGAGTCAAACACAACTCAGTGACTGAATAACAACAATGTGAATGGGGGGGAGAGGCACAGATATTGTATAGCACACATCAAAAAACAGAAGAAAATGAATATTAAGTTTTTAAATTAATAAATGGTTTAATAAGTGTTTGAATGGTTCAGTGAACTGATAAGCAGCAAAATTTGGTTTATTTAGAGAATAATATTTTTTGACATTATGGTTTTATTTATGAAAAGCTATGACTGTACTGATAGTCAAATGCTTTAATATCACTCTCATTTCAAGGACTCCATTGCCTTTGATCCTTCACTAAATAGTGGTCAGCAAAGAGAAAATGAAAGAAATTCATAAACCAGATAGTTTTGCCATTTGAAAATAGATATGACTAAATATTAGTTGAATGGGGAGAATGACACTATTATTCAAAGAGAAGAGAATCTTTGAGAATTATCTCTCCTGATTTTGGAAAATCAAGTATTAAATCTGGTCTTTTAAAAAATCCCCAAAAGAGATATAATAGCCTACAGAATCAGTTTGGCATGTAATTTTTCTGTCCACTAAAATATATCCTAATATTTACCTGAAACTTTATTTCATTGTATTCTTCTTATTAAATGTATAGTCATGGTAACATTTCCTTTTTCCCAAGAACAGCATTAATTTGCATTATCTAATGTTAACATACTGTCCCTTCTTTACAGTAGAATCCTTTGCCCAAACGTACTAAATACTGATTTCCAAATATCATTTATTGTCTCTTCTAAGTCTTTCTTTGACTAAATAACCCTAGGCAGGCTTTCTCAAATACTATGTGGCAAATGCGTTTGGGTTCAATATTGCTGGGACTCTTTGGAGTATTGGTTTGTTAAATTTGGAATTCTGATGCCTTCCGCCATGCTGCCAGGCTCAATAAAGCTTTGTTAAATTGAAATGAGGTTTTGTTTTCATAAAGTTTTAGGCTGTTTAAAAATAAGCCAACCTAGACCACAGTATAGTTGATTATAAAGTTGGCTTACACGTGTTGAGTGCCCTTAATGTGCCAAACCATGTCCAAGATAAGCCATGTGGAAGTAAAAACGAAACAAGGAGAGCATTTCCCTAAAGCACAGTCAGTAGATCTGCTGGATCAAATCCTACGAGATATTTCCAATAATGAGTTACTCTTTTGAATACATTTAAATATGTTCTATCATGCCATCAACTTACTTTTAATAATTTGCCATGAAAGGGAGAAAATGAATGAATTCCACAGCATACATGTAGCTATGGTCAACCCAGTCTTTCCATAATTTTGGAAAAAATGAAAGCTTACCACATAAAGGGATTCTCTTTGTGATAATAAAAAGAAATATCTCCCCTAAATTCAGCCAGGAATCTGAACTGTCTCTTTCAATTTGGGCCTCAAGTAGAGTTACAGGGTGATGTTTCTAAACCATAGCCTGGTTCTACTTTACTCCTTTTCTACTCTGATTCTAGTACATTCTCTCTTCACAGCAAGTTGGGGCCCAGGTCCATTAAAGGACTGTTTGGAATGTCACAACTACCTATTTGATGAACCAGGAGATATAAACACCCCTACATATTTAGTCAATATGGCTGATGGACTGGGGGCAGGACTGTTTTTCACTTTGGTGTTTTCATTGCCACTGACACCTCACCTCCCATCTAGAAAATCCTAAATACATATCTGCTAGGATTAATAATATATTCAATTTTTCACATTCAGAATGATTTCAGTGGTTTATAACAACAAACACAAAAAGCTGAGAACATGGTTAACTAATAATAAATATTCCCACTGGATACCTATTTGTGTTGGCCATTGGGTTCAGAGTTTCAGGTATAAGATTTCCAACCCTTATAATAAACCTGTCATGCAGGAGATAATCATTCCCATTTTATAGAAGAGGCCACAAGGCTTTGGTCCTGGAAACAGAGAAGCAGCTTACCGGTTAAACAGTGAAACTGCCTGACCTTTCATGAATCAGTCCTGAAGGCCACTTGTAGTCACTTCAGAAGCAAATAAGAAAAGACAGACATCAGTATTTGTACTGTAACTCCCACCTTGTATAAGGGGAGCCTTCTGTACAGCACATGTTAACTCTCACACTCAGCTCTATGCATGAAACCTAAGAAGTAGTAACTCTCTAGATTATTCTCTGAGATTCTTCTCTCAGGGAAAAAAAAAAAAAAACTGGTAGTGGGGAGGGTTATTGCCAAAGAAAACATTTCAAGAGAGGGAAACAGAGCTAGCTCATTTGTATTAGCTGGTTAGGAAAAAATATATATAATTTATATTATTTTTCTGTATCCGTTTCATTTTTTTCCTCACTAGACTTCTGACTCCCTCTCTAACCTTACAATGCGAAATTATTTGTTTAGTGTATGGCTAATAATGCAAGGCTTAAAGGAATATTTATCAGTAAGTCTAAGCCCTTAAATTTAGCCCTCAGGATGAAACCTATACAGTCTACTCAGAGAATGAGGTGGAGAAAAGAAGTGTTGCAGTCCTTGCACTGAAGGGAAGCCTATGTTGCTGTTCAGAGGGCTCAGGCAACCCTTCTAATCCCACTGCTGAGACTGTACATGTGAATGTGCACATACATTAGAACATTTATTTTTTCATAAACTCCGCTTGCAAAATGTCTCTTGAGAATAAACACAGATGTTTAAATATATTGACTTTTTAAAAAGTTGCTTCTAGTTTTTGCAGTTTCACTTAAAACATTTTAGAGGGGTTTTTTTTAGTAAAGAGTAAGGCTAGAATACATTCTTTAAAATGAGTACAAGAACTATTTAAAGAGCTAAAAAATGTTCACAGTATTTACTCCTTATAGTAATGTTTTGCGGAATTTTTTTTTTTTTCCTAAAGAGGTCAGAGTCTAACTAAGCCAAAAATAGTTGCAGTTCTCAAACTTTAAAATAATCATTATAAATTTAAGTTTTCCTACATTTTAGGGATGGAGTGGATTTGTATATGGAAAGTCACTCGATAGTGGAGTCATTTTTCCAGAGATCACATAAAGGCTGGCTTATGGTTCTTTTCTTGTTTTCCTTTGTCTTGCCTCACTGAAAGGTCTAAGGATAACCATTCTCCAGCTTTGAAACATAATTACATTGAATTGGGTTTGGTGAATTGTACTGAACTTCTAGTTCATTTTGTTGCATTAACTTGTGGTTTTTGTACCCTTCATAGTGGTATTTGTCCTCCTGGGATATAACCTGTTGGTTTTGATTTGAAAGGACTCATATTCAGCTGAAATTCTTAAATCATGAGTTTTGAGTTTCTCTGTTGATTCCTAAACTCAGTACATTGTTGGCGTCCCTTCAAATGTTCCAATAAGAGGCCTCCAGTTTCTTTTGTCTTTTGCAGCAAGACATCAACTTGACATCTATTTCATGGTTTAGAACAGATCCTCTGACTTCATTTTTGTGATTTTTTTTTTTTTCTATCTGAATTAGGGTTACTTAAGTAATATTGGCTCTGTGAGGGTAGTAGCCTTTTCTAAGTTTATCCAAGTACAACTTGGGTTTTAATGGATGTCTATGGCAACCCACTCCAGTACTCTTGCCTGAAAAATACCATGGATGGAAGAGCGTGGTAGGCTACAGTCCGTGGGGTCGCAAAGAGTCAGACACGACTGAGCGACTTTGCTTTCAGAGAAGACACAGATGTACCCAACCCTGGTCTTACTATATCAATATTCTCCTTAAAAAATTATCTTTCCCTTGTGTTATTTTTAAGTTAGAACATATGATAGAAATATGAAACAAGAATATTTTGTGCATCTATAAATGCAAGCCTTTAAAAACAACTTACTAAGATATAATTCTCCATTTTTATGGTGAACCACTTTTGTTCGTTTTTCTTGATATAGATAATGTTTGTGTGGGTCTCACAGTTGAGATGAAGGCACAGGAGCAGACCTTGAAAACGCAGTCTCTGCCTTCCTGTGTAACTGGACCTTTTCTTTCATCTTGTCTAGGAAACTGTGTAGAGGATTAACCCTCTCCCTTTTCACAAGTTCTGGTCTCTACACAGAAAGAGGCAGACTCTGAGCAGCAAATGCTTTAGTTGTGAAACAGAAAATTACAATGTTATTTACAGAATGGTAATAATATTTATATTCAACATAAAAGCAAATAATTACCTAGTAATTCTATTTACTGAGCCAAAAATCCAAGTACCTATGATAATGCCTCATTGCTTTTGTTTAAATCCAAAGATCATAATTTTCAAGTATTTTTCAAGTAGAAAATGTACTAATATAAAATAGTACTAGATTTGTTTACCTAGAGACATGCATTTTAATTGGCTTCAACTAAGAACTACTCCCATTTTTTTTTCTTTTAATCTGAGATGGAAAGGGTAAATATATTCTGATGTATCGTCTTACTAGAAAATAGTGTTATCTTTGCTATTTTTCATTACACTTTTTAATGCCCAAAGGCACATTCAATAAATTCAAGGCATACAGCAGGTTTGGAATTATTCTTTGTTGCATATTAAATTAATTGCATTAAATACTTTTTACGTGCTTTTCTTGTCCAACTTCACATAATCACTGTAGATTATTGATCTAAAATGAATGGGTTTTAAATTATTTAAACTTTGCCACTGCTAGTGGGTTACCCTCGGAGACTTTTTAAAGAACAGACAGCTCTTTTCCCCCAGACTTTACATATTTCATTTGTTTTTGATATACATACCATTTATCTTGTATTAAAGAAAAATGCTGTGTTGTTTGTTATACTTTGACAGATTTACAAATTATTTCTACTTTTCTTTTAAACAAGCATATTTCGAGATAGCTCAAGATGAAATCGTTTGTGCCTTTTAAACCTTGATGGATGAACACTAACTATCTCACCATGTCATTTAAGTGCCTAAGTGTAATCTTTCTGAAGCGATTCTTAACGTCTATCGTAGAACAATTTTGTGTTTTCTTTTCAAGTCCTCTGAAGTTTCAAATACCTCTCTCCTTATTCTTCTTGGCGACAATCTGCAATTTATTTTTCTGCAGCAAAATTGAATCTGTTACTGCTTAGTATTCCTACCAGTTTGAAAAATGTGGTTTACATTGGCATCAGAGCAGTAATTTACATATATTGGGATAACAAGAATGCACGCCAGAAAAAGATCAACATAAAATGAAATGCAGAAAAGCTGTTTTCCTTCAACAGCAACTCAAAATAAAGCTAATAGAGAAATTGATGAGGCTCTGCCCTGAATGTGTCACTTGTTTCTTCTAGGTGAAGTGTGACCAGTATTGGCCCAGCAGAGGCACAGAAACCCATGGGCTGGTCCAAGTGACGCTGCTGGATACAGTGGAGCTGGCCACATATTGTGTTCGAACATTTGCACTTTACAAGGTTTGCTTCTTTTCCCCCTCTCTTTCCCCTTTCCATTATTTAAAGAAAGCTTCTTTTGAGAAATCACATATTTCAAGGCTTTACTTAAATCTTGATTCTACTGGCAACAATGAAGAATGAAATGATTCTTCCATTATCGGCAGTTTTTCTCCTTGTCTAGTGATTTGTCAATAAACGTGGAACTCTCGCTCTGAATGCAAGTTTCGGCAAATGAAGGCTGGATGAAGAAGAACTAGTTCTTTCTGTAAAATATGGCAGGAGCACTCCTGATAGTTAAACCTGAGAAATGGAATGCTTCTCACCTAGGAATTTTGTCTTCCTGAGCAAATATTTGTCATTTACAAATAGCTTGTAGTTATAACTCCAAAGAGTAGTTCTTCCCAAGGAATACAGGATAGGGGAAGGAATTAAGAGAACACATCTACATGTTACCTTTCCCATGTTATTACACATCATACAACTTGAGGCTAAGAACACAGAATCTCAATCACTGTTCTTACTTTACAGAATGGTTCAAGTGAGAAGAGAGAAGTAAGACAATTCCAGTTCACTGCCTGGCCTGATCATGGTGTTCCAGAACACCCAACACCTTTTCTGGCTTTCTTACGGAGAGTCAAAACCTGTAACCCTCCTGATGCAGGTCCCATGGTTGTACACTGCAGGTAAGAACCGCTGAGAGCATTTTCCTCACAGTCAGAGTGTTTGTGGGGAAACACAAAACCGAATGATTTCTCGCTGGATATTCTCTTTCTAACCTTTTGATACTCTGGGAGAGTAACTGGCTTTGTAAATGATACAGGGAGTATTTTTTGGTCAAATGAGGTCTATACTATCAATAGGAAGGATTTGATAGAGTGCATAGCTGACTCCCCAGCCCTGGGAGATAAAAGCAAATATGGTTCATGCTGTTTTCTCTTTGGAGAAAACATAAATACATTCTTTTGAAATATATATATATATATACAAATTATTGTTTGATAGATTCTTGTGGGCTGGGCTAATATAAACTTTTTACTATTTATAGTGAAAAATGCTGAACAAAATAACATTATAAACATACAAGCTTACAGAGACTATTTCTTACTGCTTGAAGATGCCTTCTGCATATTAGTATTATCAAGTCACATACAAAAATATTCTATTTTGAGTTTTAAATTTTTATTTAATAAAATATGTACAAAGACCTATAGATTGGAAGAAATTTTTTATGTACTCAAAAGTAATGAATCTGCATTTTTCTTAATGTATAATTTATTATTTTGTACTTAATTCTAACATTCTCTATATCACCACTCAGATTCTACTATAAATGTGTTCATACATTTTTAATTCTAAACTGATTTCTTCCAGTTTTCTGAATTCCCCTGAAGTGCCATTACTAACAGATTATTAAAGATATCTGGTCAGTTGTTTATTGCTATATAAATTACAGTTCATGTAACTTCATAGTAGTCTTTTGTAACCCAAGTAATTCCAATACTTAGAAAATATATAAAAGAAGAAAAGAAGCATCTATCATAAACCACTTCTAACATGACTTAATACTATAACTTTCATTCACATCCCATATTATACTATAGCATAATATAGTAGATTCTAGAAATAAGGTCTGTTTTTATAAAAAGCTGGATACCATGGATAGGTCAGAATAAAAACAATAAAATTTACCTGACTAACTCATGCTAGAGGAGTGATGTTAAACAATGGCCTGGCAAATTCCAAATAAGATAATGTTTTATTTCTCTTTTCCAGCATTTTTACCCTAACAAAAACTGATAGTAATATTACTCTTTATTCATTGAGTATTTTACAAATTCCAAAGCACTACACCATGCTTTACTTTTACTGTTTGATGTTCTTAGCAACAGTATATCGGATCAAGAGACGAGAACACAGAGTTTGGTTCAAGTAAGATAGTTGAGAAGTTGGAGGTACGATCAGCCTCACCCTATAATCAACTTCTTACTCCTCTTTAACAAGAATAGGGGTCTTTGAAAATCTGCCGCTATGTTGAAGTTGGGTTTTTTTGGCATGATTCTTAAATACTATAAATTATTGCTATTAATTTGAGCAAATTATTATTAATTGAGCAAATGCTTTTATATCATGAAATCAGATTTCTGGTTGGTTTTAGCAGGCTGTCTGTGTGTTCTGTTACACAAACATCTTTGCAGACCTCAAAGAGCCATTGAAACTGGTTGCATAGTGCCCCTCCTTGGCACAAAATCAACTTAATTATGAAAACCACACATGAAACATTTGCAGATGGAGTTTGGCCGCAGGAGAGAAAACAGGAAGTTTGGCCTCACTCAAGAAGTGTTGCCTTCCTAAGTCTCCTGGCAAAGATGCAATTCACACAGATGCATACCTATATACACACAGGTGTATACACTTACACACACACAAAAAAACACATAGATTTATATATACAAAATAATAGAAACGAGAATTAGAGAAACCTCACATGTATGATGGAGAAGGAAATGGCAACCCACTCCAGTGTTCTTGCCTGGAGAATCCCAGGGAAGGGGGAGCCTGGTGGGCTGCCATCTATGGGGTCGCACAGAGTCGGACACGACTGAAGCGACTTAGCTGCAGCAGCAGCAGCACATGTATGATAAGATATCTTGGCCTCTTGATTTAGACAGGCAGTGTCCACACAGCCAACTTCCAGAGCATCATGAATCTTTGACTTGGTTACCTGTATGTTAAAACCCGCAAGCATAATTTTTTTGATAGAGTGGCAGAGGATAGTCATTTCAAATAGCAACTGCTCCTGTGGTATTCCAGCAATGCTGGTTTAAAAAGCTTCTCTAGGCAGGAAGGAAACTGCAGAAAGTGACACTATCCATGTCGCAAAGGGATCCTGATTAGTTACCATGAGCACTGTTGCAAATAATCACAGAAAATACTCTGGAGTTTAAATACTGAACTTCATGATTTCTCTTATGATGGACTTGATTTTTTTTTTTTTTTTTACTAAATGATGAAGAAGTAGTAACAAACTCAAAGTAAGTCTAAGCGTTCTGCCACACAGATCCTGTGAGAAAGGAGAAGTTTCTGAAAGAAGACTGGTGGCAGATAACAAAAATGGAATGGGACTGGAAAAGGAGAAAATTAATTTTCCTTAAATAGTTTTCTCTAAGCAATAAAAGTAGCAGGACTAAAAAATCACTATGAGTAAACTAAATTCTAATGATCAATAATAAAAAGGACTTATGAGAACAGACTAGTACAAGCAGAGACAAGACCTTAGAAGGTCTTAGAAATTTTAAAATTTAGATATTTTCCATCATAGAAATACCATCAGATATTTCACAGTGACAGAGAACACTTTAATGCTATGGCTTTAGAATCTTTGATAGTAATAAATATGTTTTCAAGAAAGACCAAAAAAACCATTGAACTCTTAAAATGAAGCTGTTAAGGATACATAGAAATTAATCCTGCCATTCTAAAGGCCTTTAAGATAAAGACTGAACTTCTTAGTACTACATTTATCATCGAGGCCAATCTCAGCCTCAGTGCCTCGTTGTTCACTCTCGCACCACCCACCACTAGGTATATATTTCAAGCATAATACTCTCATCTCTGACTCTCAGCAAATGACTTTATCCACTCTAGCAGTTTACCTGTTTCCTTTTTCTACCTGATGATGTATATTCTTACTTCATAATCTAACTTACATCTTACATAGTACTTCTATGTTATGGCAAAGGCTGCAGACTGGCCTTGGATGATCCTGCTAATATACATGATAATTTTTTTTCTTAACTTTGAATTTGAATGTCTTTAAGCTGGCATGCACTGTCCAGTTTTCCAAACTGTTCCCACTCATTTTTTTTTTTTTAACACACAATTCAGTTTATCTATTTATAAGAACTGTTTCATCTTATAGACATTTGAGTTGAAACCCTGGAGAAGACTTTTAAGCTCATTCCCCACTCCTCTTCTCATAGGAAGAATTGAAGCTTTTATTCTCTGAGCTCTCATAAAACAGGTTCACACTTAGCTTATTCAGCTGTCTGTGTGCAGATCACATATGTCATGCAGTCACAGAGGGCATGGACTATATGGATTATGCATGACCGTATCTCAGCTTTTACATTGTAGAAGGTGCTAATAGTTGCTTGATGAAGTTAATTGGATTCCATATGGCATTTTTAGGAATATTTACAGAAAGAGTGTGATAATTTCAAGGCTGGACTGTTTCCGGTTTTTTAACCGGAGACTATATTTTTGTCTCGTTATGTTGGAGTAACTTTTCAGAGCTTAATTAAGTTGCCTGCATCTTCCTAATACAGATTTCTGAATCCCCTTTTCTACTGCTGTATCCTTTATGTTCTTTCCCACATACCCTTTCATTCTTCAATTAAATACAGACATAGATCTCTGCTTTTTTAGCCACAATATTAGTTAAGGATGTTGAACCATTCATCCACATCAGATAATCTTTCCTCTAACTGGAGAGGCCTTTCTCTAAGTGCTTTATATGTGTTGCTGTATTTTTCTCCTTATCGTCTACAGAGGTAGGAATCCTGATTCTTCCATCACACTTATACCAAAAAAAAAAAAAAAAACCCACAAGGCAAGAAAAGTCAATTTAATTGTCTAAGCTCCTGCCACTCGTGGTGCCAGAGTCATTATGTGCCCCAGGGTTACCGGTCTTATAAATCACGTAACTTTTCCAGTTTATCCATTACTTGCTTGTTCTCAGCTTCTCCTTTGGCCAACCACGTGGAGGGCATTTCACTTTTAGACTCATCCTGATGACTTGGTCAGCAGGAGAAACTTCTTCCTTTCTGACTCCCATCACATTGAA
Organism: Bos grunniens; assembly: GCF_055505025.1. Classification (NCBI taxonomy): domain Eukaryota; kingdom Metazoa; phylum Chordata; class Mammalia; order Artiodactyla; family Bovidae; genus Bos; species Bos grunniens. The sequence goes on from NC_141172.1 coordinate 35,161,250, forward strand.
ATGTTAGCCTTTATTTCACTCTTTCTATGTGAAAGGTGATTGCTAGCAAATGAGTTTCTTCTACCACTTAATCTTTTTAACATAATCACAACAGTTACAAATCAGTGCACCATTACTATTTTCCAAGTAATACTAAGCCCTCAGGTGTTCACTCATTTAATCTACTAAACAATATATTTTACCTGTGAGTCATATTTAAACACAGGGAATTATAGGTAATTTGCCCAGAATCAAACAGCTCATAAACTAAGGCCATATTTCAAAGTCCATGACCTGCTTACCCACCATTATATCCAGTTCAGACTTTTTCTTGCTGAGTTTTCCTTAGTTCCTTATACTTAATGTCTTGTAGATATCTGTTGACCACATGGTTACCAGGTGGATATTTGCAATTATCTCTACAAATATCGTCTCAGTGTTAGAGACATGCCATATTTTTTCCTTATTAATAAAATTTGGTTTCGAAAGAGACTAAGGAAGGGAAGTTTCAGGCTATTTCATAAAATTATACATTGCATTTAAGTATATCATATCATTTCAGTCATCCTCTTAGGAAATAAAGACACTTTCTTTTTCCTTTTTCAGCCCTATTTGTGTTGTTTTTTTAGAATTGGTAGTTTATTTCTATTGGTATCAAAGGGATACAACAGCTGATTTTCTCTAAGTATTTGTTTCTTGTTAGTTGAATTCAGTTCAGTCAGTCGTGTCCGACTCTTTGCAACCCCATGGACTATAGCACACCAGGCCTCCCTATCCATTACCAACTCCTGGAGTTTAAACAAACTCATGTCCATTGAGTTGCTGATGCCATCCAACCATCTCATCCTCTGTCGTCCCCTTCTCCTCCCTACTTCAATCTTTCCCAGCATCAGGGTCTTTTCAAATGAGTCAGTTATTCACATCAGGTGGCCAAAGTATTGGAGTTTCAGCTTAAGCATCAGTCCTTCCAATGAATATTCAGCGCTGCTTTCCTTTAGGATGGACTGGTTGAATCTCCTTGCAGTCCAAGGGACACTAAAGAGTCTTCTCCAAAACAACAGTTCAAAACCATCAATTATTTGATGCTCTGCCTTCTTTATGGTCCAATGCTCACATCCATACATGACTATTGGAAAAACCATAGCTTTGACTAGATGGACCTTTGTCAGCAAAGTAATGTCTCTGCCTTTTAATATGCTATCTAGGTTGATCATAACTTTTCTTCCAAGGGAGCAAGCGTCTTTTAATTTCATGGCTGCAGTCACCATCTGCAGTGATGTTGGAGCCAAAAATAAATAAATAAATAAAGCCTGTCACTGTTTCCACTGTTTCCCCATTTATTTGCCATGAAGTGATGGGACCAGATGCCATGATCTTAGTTTTCTGAATGTTGAGCTTTAAGCCAACTTTTTCACTCTCCTCTTTCACTTTCATCAAGAGGCTCTTTAGTTCTTCTTCACTTTCTGCCATAAGAGTCCTGTCATCTGCAAATCTGAGGTTATTGATATTTCTCCCAGCAATCTTGATTCCAGCTTGTGCTTCCTCCAGCCTAGCATTTCTCATGATGTACTCCGCATGTAAGTTAAATAAGCAGGGTGACAATCAATATTCAGCCTTGACATATACCTTTCCCAATTTAGTACCAGTTTTTTGTTCCATGTCCATTTCTAACTGTTGCTTCCTGACCTGCATACAAATGTCTCAAGAGGCAGGTCAGGTGGTCTGGTATTCCCATCACTTGAAGAATTTTCCAGAGTTTGTTGTGATCCACACAGTCAAAGGCTTTGGCGTAGTCAATAAAGCAGAAATAGATATTTTTTCTGGAACTCTCTTGCCTTTTTGATGATCCAATAGATCATCAAATTTGGCAATTTGATCTTTGGTTCTTCTGCCTTTTCTAAAACCAGCTTGAGCATCTGGAAGTTCATGGTTCATGTACTGTTGAAGCCTGGCTTGGAGAATTTTGAGCATTACTTTACTAGCATGTGAGATTAGTAGAATTGTGCCATAGTTTGAACATTCTTTGGCATTGCCTTTCTTTGGAATGGGAATGAAAACTGAGCTTTTCCAGTCCTGTGGCCACTGCTGAGTTTTCCAAATTTGCTGGCATGGTTAGTGCAGCACTTTCACAGCATCATCTTTGAGGATTTGAAATAGCTCAATTGGAATTCCATCACCTCCACTAGCTTTATTCATAGTGATGCTTTCTAAGGCCCACTTGACTTCACATTCCAGGATGTCTGGCTCTAGGTGAGTGATCACACCATCGTGATTATCTGAGTCATGAAGATCTTTTTTGTACAGTTCTTCTGTGTATTCTTGCCACCTCTTCTTACTATCTTCTGCTTCTGGTAGGTCCATACCATTTCTGTCCTTTATGGTGCCCATCTTTGCATGAAATTTTCCCTTGGTATCACTAAATTTAAGAGATCTCTAGTCTTTCCCATTCTATTTTTTCCTCTATTTCTTTGCATTGATCACTGAGGAAGGCTTTCTTATCTTTCCTTGCTATTCTTTGGAATTCTGCATTCAAATGGGTATATCTTTCCTTTTATCCTTTGCCTTTTGCTTCTCTTCTTTTAAAGCTATTTGTAAGGCCTCCTTAGAGAACCATTTTGCCTTTTTGCAGTTCTTTTTCTTGGGGATGGTCTTGATTCATGCCTCCTGTACAATGCCATGAACCTATGTCCATAGTTCTTCAGACACTCTGTCTATCAGATCTAATCCCTTTAATCTGTCTGTCATTCCCACGGTATAATCGTAAGGAATTTGATTTAGGTCATACCTGAATGGTCTAGTGGTTTTCCCTACTTTCTTCAATTTAAATCTGAATTTGGTAATAAGGAGTTCATGATCTGAGCCACAGTCAACTCCCAGTCCTGTTTTTGCTGACTGTATAGAGCTTATCCATGTTTGGCTCCAAAGAATATAATCAATCTGATTTCTATATTGACCATCTGGTGATGTCCATGTGTAGAGTTTTCTCTTGTGTTGTTGGACTATGAACAGTGTGTTCTCTTGGCAAAACTGTATTAGCCTTTGCCCTGCTTCATTCTGTACTCCAAGACCAAATTTGACTGTTACCCCAGGTATTTCTTGACTTCCTACTTTTGCATTCCAGAATAAATTGGGATGAAGCTATAATTTCATTGAGTCTACTTCAATTCTTGACTCATGATACTTACTCTGAGTCATAGTAACCCCTTTTAGGACCAAGGGAATATACTTTCTTCATAGGAGAAATGTATTCATTGATGAATAAATATGAAACAAGGTTAGACCAAGACCTTTCTGCATCTGTCTTTTAAATGAAACAGTTCCCAAAAAGAGTAAAATAGAACTTCTGAGAGTAATTTCAATCTTTCACATCATAGAATCAAACCAGTCTTCAAAACTGAAAGGAGCAGGAACTGTGGGCCAGATGTAGCTAATGTCCTGGAAGCATCAATGGGCCACAAAGGGTGACCCAGTAAAAATCAGATGACAAGTTGGGATTGGAACAGTTCCTCAGATCCAATCTTCATAATACTCTCTGACTTTATAGGTGAAAGCATGACCAAGAACTACTCAGGTCATATTCATAGCATAACCCTTTACTCCTAATTCCTGCCCAATATCGATTAAAAAAAAAAAAAGCCTTGTCAAGGTCAAAGGATTTTAGAAAGTATTGCATATGAGCATAAAAATAAAAGACCTTGTAATCTAAAGGCACTAAGCATGCTATGGAAAATTATTTAATGCATTTTTAACCATTCATTCTAAATTTCATCCTTTATTCTTCCCAGTTTTCCATTCAAATATCTCTTTAGATCAAAGCCCATAAGTATTGCCAAAGCATGTGATAGTTTTGAGATGCTGACAAGTATGAACCATAGACCCATATTTTCCTTAAAGCTGGGATTCATTTTCACATATAAATTAAGTAATAAGAGACTCTAGCCTTCTACAGATGAAAGACTGGATTGTTAAAAGTACCAACATCTCTGGATAAGAAAATGGGTAGAGTATACAAATTTATGGAAACATTTTAAGGAGAGAAGAAATAATTATGCCATGTGGAAACTATTATGCCAGATTCTGTTCTTATATATCAATAATTCTGCATTAAAAAAGCAAATTTTTAGCTAATGAAACAACATGGTGATATAAAACAGGAGGCCAGATCCTCCAAACTGTGATGGCACAATCCTGTAAGAGAAAAACACCTTGCCTCCCTGAAGTAGTTTAAAAGTAAGTGAATCAAAAGAAAGCATTAAAGGAAATTATATAGTGGCCCCATGGATATAAAATTTAAAACACAAACTGAAGGAGTTTGGGGTACTGGCTATCTAAAATGGAAAATTTGCTTGAAAAGAAGCATTATAAAGGCAGTAGAGGAAAAGTAAGACCAATATTACAAGGAACTAACTTCAAAGTCATACATTAGGGTTTATAATATAAAAAATGCCTTCCAGGGCAACTGATAAACTATCACCTTTCCATTCTCAGTCCATGCCCAAGAACAAACAAATCACTTTTATGTAGGCGTGTGACAATTTACAGAGCATCTCCCACTGTTTATTCAGTTTAATTCTAATAAGGAGAATGGTAGATTGCAATATTAATATCTACACAGATAAGGAAACTGAGACCGAACAGTCTTAATTTGCTAGAGTGACTTGCTGTATATCACATTTTTAACTAGTTAGTGGAAAATCTGGACAAGAACCAATGCTTTATGATTCCAGGTCTTCTCTTTGTTTGTACCTTAACTGCTGTTCTCTATTTTGCTCAATTTTTGTTACACATGAGAGCAGACTAGGCCCCAGCCAATAACAGAGGTGGCTTTTTAGCAGATCTGAAAGGCCCTTTGGAGGCAGCATTGCATGATGGTGAGTACTGTGCATTTGAAATCAGCTTCCTGAAGTTCAAATCTCAGCTGCTGCATTTACTACATCTATAACCTTCGGCAAGTTAATTAAGCTAAGACTTGACTTCTGTTCAGTAAAATGGGATGATGATAGTATGTCCTTCATAGTATTGTCTATAAAAATTAAATAGGATGGTGTGTGTAAAGTGATAATTAGCCACCAACCTGCCTCTTTAGTCGTTTTGATGTTTGTATTGTCATTAGAACACATTATGTGTTTTCAGTTCAGTTCAGTTCAGTCGCTCAGTCGTGTACCCTACATAAAATATGTGGTTATTTAAATTGACTTTATTATTATAAAACAATGAAGAATACTGTCAAACAACAAAAAAGAATATGAGCTTGACTTCTATGTACTTTGTGATCTAGATGAGTAGAAAATGAATGTGTATGTGTATTTACCTAGAAAGTGAGTAGCAACTAGAATATTTAATACTAAAATGCAGAAGTACTATAATAATTATTTCCTTGCACCAAAAAAATTTATTAGAACAGATTGTGACTATAAGACCAGTTTTCTCAATTCAACATTTTTGAGATTTGAGTCATGCAATTTTTGTTTTGAGGAACTGTCCTATTCATTGTAGGAGGTTTAGCAAGATCCCTGGCCTCTGCCCACTCCCTACAGATGCAACAACCAAATATTTCTTCAACCATTGCTGACTGTCCCCTTGGGGGTAAAGTCAATCCAATTGAGAACCATAGCTATATGACAGTGAAACTGATTTTTGATTGTAGCAGAATATATGCATCCAAGTGATAGCCCACATCAAAGCTTTAAATCTTGAAAACCCTTCTTTGAATGACTCTCTTATTTTAAGGTTTAGGAGAACTTCTCTCTGAGACTTACATTAAGAATCACGTTTTAACTTTTACAGAGAACTAGACTAATTACTTGAAAAATCATACAACAATACTCCCTACCTTGATCACCAACCATACAAACCAAGACTTGACTATAACTGTCTCTTGGTACTTTAAAAAAAAAAAAAAAGTAACCAATTCCAATATCACTAATTATCAGAGAAATGCAAGTCAAAATTACAATGAGGTATCACCTCACACCAGTCAGAATGGCCATCATTAAAAAAGTCTATAAACAATAAATGCTGGAGAGAGTGTAGAGAAATGGAAACATTCCTGTGCTGTTGGTGGGAATGTAAACTGGTATTGCCACTATGGAGAACAGTATGGAGGTTCCTTAAAAAAGCTAAAAGCAGAACTACTATATGATCCAACAGTCCCACTTCTGGACATATATCCTGAGAAAATCATAAATCCAAAGAGGTACGTGCACCCCAGTGTTCACTGCAATACTATTTACTATAGCCAAGACATGGAAGCAACCTAAACGTCCATTGACGGAGGAATGGATAAAGAAAATGTGGTACGTATAAACAGTGGAATATACTTAGCTTTAAAAAGAATGAAATAATGCCACTTGTAGCAACATGTATGGGCCAAGATATTATTATACTAAATAAAGTGAAGTAAGATAGACAGAGAAATATATCATATGTCATATGTGGCATCTAATTTTTTTTAAAGTGATACAAATGAACTTATTGACAAAACACAAACAGACTTATAGATATTGAAAACACAGTTATGGTTATCAAAAGGGAAACATTGGGAGGAGGGATAACTCAGGAGCTTGGGATTTACATACACACAGAACTATATACGAGATAGATAACCAAAAAGGACCTACTGTTTAGCACAGGGAACTCTACTCAGTATGCTGTGATAACCTATATGAGAAAGGAATCTAAAAAAGAATGAATATATGTGTATGTATAACTGAATCGCTTTGCTGTACACCTGAAACTAACACAACTTTGTAAACCAACTATACCTCAATGTTTTTTTTTTTAATTCCACCTTCAAGGACAAAAATGTGCCACCATTAGGCAATTCAAAAGAACAGGTGATAGGCCCTCAACTCTGTTGCCAAAAAGGAGTTCCAAAAAATCTTTTACCCCATGGCAGCACTGCTGCAATAAATCTTCAGGCTCCGAAGGTGGCTACTTTTATGGGCTATGCTGATCTTTCTTGCTAAGATATCAGTCATATTGCTTCATGTCCATGCTTGGTATGAACGTCCTGCATTCTGGCAGTTCAAAACAGTAAGCCCTCGGAATGCTCTTAAGTGGCCTATGACTGTCCCCTTTTTTCAAAAATCTAATGGAAGCCAAAATAAAACATTAGGTGGATATTAGAAAAGTGAGTCATAATGTCAGACCCCCTGCTCAAACTTGCAAGTCCTGAAATCCCTTGCTCTTCTGTGGGGGTAGATATTTCTGGGACAGCATTCTATTTTTTAAATCATAGATTTTTATTGAAGATAAGCTTTTTTGTAAAATAATCAAATACTTTTATTATTTCCTATACCTTCTTCCAAGGGGACCTGAGAAGTCTCTCCTCATCTTAACTCCCTCTATAATTCTCCTTCTCCCCTTCCAAAACAATCTTTTCTTTCAGTCCACTGAGAGAGGGTCAGTAGTTGAGACTTTTACTGGCCAAAGTGGAGCTTGTAGTGCCTATGGTTTCTGATATAAAAAGAATTAGATGAGATGGGGCAGGCTTAACTGTGGTTCCTTCATTTTAATGATAAAGGCTAAAGACCTTCTTGTTCAAATTTAATATTTTAAAGGAGAGGATTAAAAAAAAAAAATAAAGGAGAGGATTATTTGAGGCCAAGGCTTGAAGGTCACCTATCATCCCTTCCACCACATTCTTTTGCTCGGAGCAAGGCCAGCTTAGATTCATGGAGTGATGAAACAAGACTGTACTTCTTGAAGGAGAGAGAAGTAACAAGTAATGTATGGCCTCATTTATCCCACCACTGAGTACTGCCTAGCCGAACCTTTTTTCTTGACTGATGGAGCTCTTCTCTCTCCTCTTACCTCTCACAAGCTTGGCTAAGTCCACTGTGGATTTCCCTCCTGAGGCTGGATGGGAGGGAAAAATGTACTCCCTCCCTCTACCCCCAATTCCTGTCCATCCTAAAATACAGAGGTTTTTAAATATATGAAGTAGTTTTTTGCCTTTTTTTTTAAGTGGAGGAAAAGTCAGTGTAATTTGTTTCACAACTGCAACTGATTATTTTTGCTGAGATATCAGCTTGTGTGGTGGGAGAAACTCATACTCTTAACTCCCATTTCATCATGCCTCAAAAATATTTCCCTTACATCTTCCTGTAATTTAGGATTTATTTGAGTTAACAGGCTTCTCCTTAAATTCAAAAATTAAGGGAGCATTATTTACTCACAGTGAATCATAGATCTAGAAAGAATATTTCAAGCCTCCCAGACACTCCCCACTCCTTTCTCTCTCTGCCTCCTTCCTCTCTCTCTCTTTCTCTTCCCACCCTCCTTCCCTCCCCACTCCTCTTTAATTTCAGAGATAGGAAAATAAAATGACCTCTAAGAAGGCTGACAACTTTCCCACAGATTCTTACTGGACTCAAGTCTACCAAGGGCTAATCCAGTATGTTTCCCACTGCATTATGGTCCTTTTAATTGTATGCAAATCAACTTAATTAAGGACTCCCCAGCTTATTTTCTAGCTGAATTAGGAACATAATCAGAAAGCACCTGTATAACCTATGTAATGGCAAGGAGGCGCTATGGTGAGAACTAAGATGATCAGAGTAGATAACTTGGATGCGTTAACAGTTCATTAAGTATCACACATCTTCAAGGTTGTGACTGATTTAAAGAAGGGGCAAATGCATAACTGGGGAGTACATGAATGTGCTCGGGACCCAGGTGGTCAGTAAGGCCAGAGCAGCAGAAAATAGTAGAGGGAGGCCAAGAGAGAGAAGAGACTGTCAGAGAGAAGCTCATCCAGCTATGAAGTGAGGTCTGGAGCCGTGATGGTGGAAATCACTTCAGGCCACTGAGAATGGCTTTGCATGCTGTCTTGGCAGCCCTGCTTTGGTTTGCAGTGGCTGCCTCGTGTATGTGCTACTCCCACTGGAGCTCTCGCTTGGCTATGCCCGTGGCTGTAGTATGAGCTTTTATAGTGGCCATATGCCTGGGAGGCTCCTCATCTACAATTTCCTCATTCCAGGCTCCAGCCAAGTACAGCAGATGCTATTGTTACCTCTTCTATTGAATAAAGTAGGAAGCAAAGAGAGAAAGAAATTTGTCAATATTGTTTTTCTGCTGGAACTGAAATAAAAACTGTGTGTGGTATATTGTCCAATAGCAGCCCATGTGTCAAATCCCCATTTTGTGTAACACACTTACAGAAGATAAGAATCTGCCCTTATGTTTCTTAACATAATGTAAATGACCTTCCTCCTTCTACTGTAGATGTGTTACAATTATAGCCATTCAGGCTCCTCAGCTTGGATCTGTGCAGTTGCTTGCATTTGCAAAGCCTTTGCCTCTGACCATGCCATCTGCTGGGATCACTCATGTTTCCTTAACACACTCATGGGGTTTGTTGTATGCCTGAAATCTAACTGTGCAAAACTCTGAAATCTTCCATATAAATAAACAAATGTTTAGCAAGTATTTTTAAACCTTTGCTTGATAAGTAACATTAACAAGGTACATTTGCATTTCTAAAGTCAGTACAGCTGCTGAGAGAATTTCTTGTTGCAGAAACATGAAGTGACACCAAAATCAGAAGAGAATCCCTTTTGAAATAAAAGCTTGCATGGAGAAATGCTCTCTGTGCTGTAGACAAGCCAAACGACAGTAAATTAAGCTAACGGAAAGGCCCTTGTTTGGAATAGGACATATCAGTTGGGGGTGGGAGGATAGTCTTAAGACTCTATGTCACTGGACCCCCACCACATGCGAGTATTAAACCTTTCTGTCAGCCTGAATATGAAACGGATGGGCCTGCAAAACTCCTGTCGATGTCCTGTACAATTATTACTCTGCTCTCAGCAGCCTAGTTAGGTGTAATGTGAATTTCTTTCACAGAATGGGATAAGAAGAAACCCTCAAATATAACACAAAATACAGGTTCATTTTGCCAATCTATGAAATAAGTAAGAAAGCGACAAAAAGGGCATTTAATTTCTTCCAGAAGTACTACCTGATTTTTTGCCATTGTCTCCTGTTTTTCTATTTTCTGTTTTTTTTTTCTCCTCTTGAATCCATAACTACCCCCAGATTTGTATGTAAGAGATGCAGGTTGGAGTTCCTTTTGCTATCTGTATTTTTTGACCTAACTGCTGTGGTGTCTGGCCATAAAGAGCAGCGCTAAGTGGTCAGCGCTAAGGTCATTAGGTCCTTCATGCTACTGAGGTAGGACTGTTACTGAGATTTGCCCTACATTCTACTGCCTGCTTGAAAACATATTTGAAGAGTTTGAGTACACTATCCATTAAGATAAGATTCAGGTTGGCTATTATAAGTGAATACGGAAAGTAAATATACAAAAGATGCAGCCTCAGTAGGTCACTGTGCTAAGCCTCTAAATTTTATCCAGAGCCAGGGCTGTTAGATTGTAATGTAGACAAAGGCAGACCGTGAATCATCTCAAAATATGAGGTAGGTTTCATATACATCCTGGAACCCCAGATGTCAACTCTTCCTAAAGTAATTCATACATAGCAGCAAATTTAAAAGTGCAAAGTAACCAATGAAGGCCCTGGAGCTGAATGCTTTCTTGGTAAGTGTGTGCTACTACGAAAAACCAGAATTCAATGACTTTCACCACACGTTTAGCTTTCAGGCTAAGAAATGGAAATGGTGTACACAGAAAATTAAGAGATATTCTAATGCCCTGAAACTTTGAGATCGCATACAATCTCTTACCTGAGTTTCTACTTCTCTAAGAAGGTGGAAAACAATCTAGTAATTTGCCAAAGACATCTTATCTACAAGGGAAAACTGCATAAAATTTGGTATATTAAATGCTTATTTACTCACAGTTATGATGATGAGAAGCAGGAGGAGGAGGAATGTTGGTCTTATGGAAACCATAGTAACAAGTTTTATCTGACTGCCTTCAAATTTAGAGCCAACTTGGTTCACAGGTGATCAGTCATTCTAGGGAAAAACAAATACTGTATGATCTCTCTCATATGTCAAAAACAAAGCACCACAATTTCATAGATAACCAGAACAGATAGGTGGTTGCCAGAAGGGGTGGGGGTAGAAGTTTGAGAAGTGGATGAAGGGGGTCAAAAGGTTCAAAAAATAAATGTAAGTGTTAAACTTTGTCGACCTACATCCAACTCCAATTCTAATCAATTGAACAGAGAGCCTTGCTAAGTCTGGACCCGTGCTCACCACTTATATTTGAAAAACCATAACCAATCATGTTGCAAACCACAAAAATTCTTTATAACCTATGGTTAACATTTCATCCCTTCTTTGTGTGTCTGGAAATGATTGACCGGGCTTCAGACTATTTTCTCTGATGTACTGCAGCCTGAAATCCAATTGTTATCTTGGTTCAATTAAACTCAAACTTATTGGTTTGTAGGACACAATAGTAAAGCCCAAGCTTAGCAAAACCTTTTCAGAATTCAGTAAGAAACTCTCTGAATGCAGTCTGGTTACCAGAGCTATGTATGCATACCTCTGTTGTTGTGTTTATATTTCCTGAAGGCTTAGGAATAAATACATTTTTTAAAAATCTGAGATGACAGTTCTGCATGGATGTCATATTAATAGTGAATCTTTGTGGCATATATAATGTACAAAGGTACAATTCCTAAGATGGTCATCATGCCCTTTTCTGGATTCTCTGCCTATATTTCATAGAGATAATCTTATCAAGGAGCATTTCTAGAATGGTCACTTAGCTCATATGTCCTTTTAAAGGTACATCACATCACAATTTGGCTGTAGCATTAAAAACTTAGGTACAGTCTTAGCTATTAGAACTAGATTAATGGTTATAAGCAACATCTTTTTTTGTTGTTGTTATTTCTCTCCCTTAGGGATCCTATATTTTTGGGGGGAGCTTTATATTAGGGGGATAAAAAGGGGATATTTTCTTACTCTTTTTTAGTTTGGATGTTTCCAACTTACCCAAGAGTAGAGAGAATGTATAATGAACCCTCAAGCACCTATCACCCAGCTTCAGTTATCAACATTTCAGGCAGTGTTTATTAAATGGCAGTTCATTTTCTGTTTTTTTAAAGGAAACTCATTACATAACTGCCATTCAACATTTGAGGTTTTAATAACCTCAGCAGCCTTATCTCAGGCAAATGCTCAAATTCCGTGGACAGATTTAATGTAAGGGGCACTCATTACCACTTTCTCAGCTTCATTTTAAGTACTCCTGGACTATATCTCTTATACTAGTATAATCTGTTATTCACTCTGCTTCTCTAAGTCTAGAGTCATATGGCATCAAGTTTTAAAGTGATTCCAGACTATGAAAACCAGGTCCCTCCATGAAAAACTTGTTCCCAAAACTATCGTTAGCAAATTTTAGCTTGCAGACATTTTTTTTAAGAGTTTTTATTTTGAAATTAATTTTTTTTTAAAGGCTCAGTCCATCCTAGGCCCTACCACTGATATTTAACACCTATGCTTTATACTCCCCTGACTAAATCTGACTTCTTTTGATCTATGAGAGTAGAGCTGAATTCAGAAATGATTAGCTACCTTATTTAGAAAAAATAAACAGAAGAGAACTATAAATAGCAGTTTTATAAATCCAAATTTTGACCAGTTCCCAAAGAATTATTGGCATATATAATCTGACAAATGATTTTCACACTCAATCTGGGTTCTATGAGAAGTCTGAATAGAGTCTACAGAAACAGAATTATGATTTGAACATAAAAAAGCCAGTCACTCAGAAAATTCAAGAAACCTCATCAAGGTATGTGCACTCTGAACCCTGATTTATTACCAGATGTTATGTAGAAGATATTTTCAATAGTCAAATTAGCATGGGTTAAACTAAGTTAAACTGTTTTACAACAGAGTTTCTCAACCCTATAAAATATAATTTCTATTGAGAATTTCCAAGAGGGGATTTCTGAAACCTATTTAGATATGGAACTCTTCCCCTTCCCCTTGGATTTTCTCAAAGTATTCTAGGAAATGCTATCATAAGAGATAATTTGGCTCAGTGATAAAATAGGACCATGGACATTAAGAGTAATTGTCTAATAAATCAGTAAATGCAATGTATAGATAAATATAAGAAATATTTATTAAAACTAAACAATGCAAAGATTCAAACTGTTGAATATGGAGATGAAACAATGTGTCATCTTCCTCAAACAGCTTATAATAACCTATGGGGAAGATGCCTAAAACAATCAAGCCCATTCACAAGAAACCTTGATATACATATATATATATATATATATATATATATATATATATATATAATATATATCCAGTTAAGACTCAGTCATTTAGATAAAGCTTCATTAAGACAAAGAAGCCTAAGATATTACATATTCAGTTATTAACTTCAAATGCATAATTATATATTGTATTAGTTCATTCATTTTTACATTTAGGACTAAGAACTTTGAGTATGACATGGTTACTAGACTAACACTTTCACTTTCAAGAACTTTGAGTGTGACATACGGTTAGTATATTTAATATAGTCTATTTAATATAGACAACATTCAATAACTTTTCAACAACTTACATATTAGAATTCTTCTAGATTTTTTATAAACTATTTTCCATTTATTTATAGATATCTTACCAATGCCTATCTCAACTGTACTTTTAAGGGAACAATAGAATGTCTTCCCAAAGCAGTTAATTCACCTTTCATAAAAACAACTCTTATTTTTTATCAATAATCAAAATAAGATATTTTGTAAATATCTTATTAGTTTCTTTAATATATATTATTTCACTAAAATAACTGACTGTTTTGGAATAAACACCATGGCATCAAAAAAGAATATAGCTATCCTAGAAGACAGCCTTTGGCTGTCTTTGGCTGTCTTTGACAGTCTTTGGCTGACCTGGTGCAGTGAGTGCTAGACTGGGGCTTTTTGGGGGAAAGGGGAATTTGTGTGGCTTGGTTGGCAAATGGAGATCAAATAAGAAGATGTATACAGATATCTACATACATATATTAATATGAGTTAATTAGTAGTAAGCCATATGCACATATTAAGAAACAAGTGAAGGAACAAACAATGATCACTACTTGTGATAAGGAAAATGTTTTGCATTTCTACCAAATTTGCAGATGATGCTAACGTTGCTGATCATGGGACTGCACTTTGAGAACCACTGGATTGTATCATCTTTAATGTCCCTTCCAGGTCTCAACTCTGATTCCACTGTATATGACTGTTTTTCCTCCCTCAGAGGATAGAAATCTGGAAATGAAATGGAATATTAGTTTCACAAATTCATAGTGTTAAATCTTTAGTATAACCATTCAAGAATAGGAAGGTTGCATATCTACTCTGACATTATTAGACCAGTTGATTTCAAATATTCAACTCTAGGTATTTAATTCACAGGAAAAGGAAGTAAGGAAATTAACATTTATCAAGAATTAGTTAAAAGACATTTTGCTAACAGTAGCCTTATAGGAGGAGCTACAGATGAGAAAACTAAGGCTCAGGGAAGATAAATAACCAAATGTCATTTCTCTACAGTTGGAAAAGCCATTTGCCAAACTGACTCCTCACAAAACAAAAATCACAACAGATTACTTTCCCTATCATACTTAAGTGAAAATAAAGAAGTTGTTTGTTTTTTTTTTCAATTCAACCAATACTTTATGTTTAAATTATTTTAACCAGTAAAAAGTGAACCTTCAAGGGGAAAAAGAAATGGCGTTTCAAATGTGGTATTTACTTTTATGGGCAAAAACTCAATTTCTTCCCCAGACTGTAGTGTCCAAATCTAACAGCTGTGAGGTGAGAAATGGTGCCTAGGAGTTCACCATTGCATCCCTCTTTCCTGGAGCTATGTCCACATGAAACAGACACTCAGGAGGTATTCAACGGATAAGTGGACATTGAGTGAGAATGTCAGTATCCAAAGCAATTCCATGAGCAAAGCCACACAAGAATGTGAAATGATATAATCTCTTACATAGGTTAAAAAATACTAAGAAAGCGTAGTGGCAGTATTTTTAAATGCCAAATAAAATGTTTTCCATTGTTACTGGGGGAGAGGCTGGGAATAGGCTATGGGGTCAATTTTTGTGGGTACCCAGCCCCACAGCTTACTTTACATTCACCGTAAGGCTTTGTAAATATTGACTCTGGGGGTTGCACTCTAATTAGCATTATGTCTGGTGTTCATGGAAATGTATGCTGCATCCTGGAGAGTTATCGGGTTAATCAGCATCCCGTTCCCAATATCTTCCTCCCTATATGAGGTAGATTAAGTCTGAAAAGAGAAGCACTTATTGCTTCCAGAAAGGGAAAGCACCATATAGTGTCCCTGATGTTAAGAAAAAGCTCATTTCCCCTGAATGGGTTCCTTACTAAGGAGCAGTTTGCTCATCCCTCATCATCACATTCCCTCCGTCTCCAGAACCAACAGACAGGAAATAAAACGAGCTATTGCTCTTCTCAAATGCAGTATATTTGCAGCTTATATGGTCTCTACTGAAACCAGCCCTTGCTTTTCCCCTCTTCAGGGGATTCCGGTCCACTAAGGAAGGCAGCTTGGGGTCCCCAAATTGGCCTAGATTTCATGAGCGAGGCTGCCGAGGCGTTTGATGGAATGAACATTGCCAAGCTGTTCGTGCACCTCTTGGGGAGCTGCTAAAACGGGGCATTGCCTTTGAACAGAATCTTCCAGAGGAAATAGCTCTGATTTCAACAAACTTGTATTCCTCTTCTGGTAAACTTAAAGGAAAGCAGTTTGTCCACAGCAGTGATTGGAGAGCAAGGAAAAGAGTTGGTAGTTCCCAGAAACTCTCCCCTGCAGAAATAGGATTATCTCCACAGCGGCTTCCCTGGTAGCTCAGTGGTAAAGAATCTACGTGCCAACGCAGGAGACGCACAGATGCAGGTTGGGAAGATCCCTTGGAGTAAGGAATGGCAGCTCACTCCAGTATTCTTGCCTGGAAAACCCCATGGACAGAGGAGCCTGGTGGGCTGTACTACAGTCCATGGGGTCGCCAAGAGTTGGATGTGACTTAGCAACTGAACGACAACAAAAGTGATCTCACAGCACGTTTGATTCCTCAGGATCAGCACTGATTATGGCAGACTTCTTAGTTCTGTGTAGAGAGTCTGATAGATAGATATCCCTGAGCTAATCCTTTAGTACATTAAATGCCCTGTCAGTTACTCAAATGTAGTCATTTATAAGTTTCTTTAATAAAAGGATAAATTTTCAGATGCTGCCACTCATCATCCCTATATTTGAATGCTTGTGAATATTTCTATATAATTATATTTAATACTCTAAACTGTAAATGCTATAATTTCCTTTGACCTATGTTGCAGTTAGAGATATTACTTGATCAGTGCTCTCAATGATTCATTTTACGTGAACGTCTTTAGTTAATTGGTTATTTTTTTTTCCTGCCTGTGTTTATATGTAATATACACTATAGGGAAAAAGAAATCAGTCTGCTCACAGCTGAGTCTAGTAAAAGAGCAATTAGGGTCTATCAGAACAAACAGCTGTCAATAATGAGTTCTGAATTAAAATTACTAGCAAAGAAAGGAATCTAGACATCTGCAGGAAATGTGAAAATATTTTTATAACCAAATAGCTGATATCTGGACAGGGGTATCACTGAATTTTCCCAGCTGTACCTGCAATGTATTTTGAAATATTCTCAGACTGAAAGAACACTGAAATTCACTGCATAAACGAAGCTGCATATTTTTTTAAATGTTGGCTGCCTTTGAACAGTGTGTATTTTGATTTCATGTAATCAGCATGAACACTTTCTATTTCAAACTATTTTGCTATGCCCCCAGTCATAAAAGGAAGCTTAAAAATAGTTCTCTTTGTATTGTGTCTTTCCAATCAGGGTTCTATTGCTTGTATATTTTTTTTTTCTGTCTTTGGAAGAGATACTTTTGGGTCTTATTACCTGGTATCTGATTTCTTCTTTTTTTCCTAAGAAAACTTGCAAGGTGGGCTTCTGGCATCTGAGTTTTATTACAAGATAATTTCATACATTTGCAGGTATCTGGAGATAGTAAAGTATTTTGCCTTTAAAAAAAAGGCAACCTGTACATTTTTGAAAGCAGACTTTGTGTTCCCCTCTTTGCACTGAAGTTTTAAGTCAGTTAGGTTAAAAAAAAATAAACAACTATTAAGAATGGAGTTCAAGATTTTTTTTTAAAGTAATGTATATGAACACACATATATACACTCATGCATAGATAATTAGTAATGGCACCCCACTCCAGTACTCTTGCCTGGAAAATCCCATGGACAGAGGAGCCTGGTGGGCTGCAGTCCATGGGGTCGCTAAGAGTCAGACACGACTGAGCAACTTCACTTTCACTTTTCACTTTCATGCATTGGAGAAGGAAATGGCAACCCACTCCAGTGTTCTTGCCTGGAGAATCCCAGAGACAGGGGAGCCTGGTGGGCTGCCGTCTATGGGGTCGCACAGAGTCGGACACGAATGAAGTGACTTAGCAGCAGCAGCAGTATATCTGATACATCTTTTGGCCCTCGTTTACTTATAAAAAATATTGGAAGAGGAGTACCTCTTTAGCATTGTTATACAAGGTATGGCCCATGAACCAGCCCATCAGCATCACTTTGGAGCTTGTTGAAAATGGACAATCTTGAGTTCTACTCCACACTTACTGAATTAGAATCTCTGGGGGCAAAGCCCAGGAATATATGTTTTAATACTGCCTAGGTATGTGTACAGATTACTTGGATAGACATATAATGCCTAAATGCCTAGTGATACATCACATGGTGATTAAGATCTTAATACACAGAAGAGGGATCTCTCTGAATTTATTGAGTTAATGTATATTACCTTTCATCTCTTTGGTGTCACTGCCTTGTGTCTGTTTTCCATCTTCTACTGTTACCTTGAATAAGAGGCAAACCCCTCCTTTCTACTCCCATCCTCAAACATGACCATTATGGCATCCTAAATAGACTTAATACTGGTTTTCATTAATTAATTAGTTATCATGTATGAATACTATACTTACTGAAAGCATCTCATCCATCTGTCTCAAACAGAGATGTCATCAATCTAACAAGTTAGTACATGGTCAGGTACATGAAGATCTATCTTGACAATGCTTGAAAGCCACTTAATTCCTTTCTCTTTGGGTAGTTGAATAGCGTGGGAGAGCTTATGTTTCATTAATAAAGGACAGTTACAGGCACAACATAGACCCTTTTAGAACCAACATTGTTGTGGCCTGAATTGATGGAATCATGGACCTTGGGTCTATCCAGGGAGCTTGAAGGAAAACTATAACCTTGTTTTCAATAAAATCCCATTGGTGGAAGCATGAGTTTGGGAAGAAGAGATAGAGACCCAAGTCTTTGCTCTGCTAGTAACAGCCACATTTCAGTTTCTGTTACGTTGCTCTCTCATGTCCAACTCTTTGCAACCCCATGGACTGCAGCACACCAGGCTTCCTTGTCTATCACCAACTCCCAGAGCTTGCTCAAACTCATGTCCATTGAGTTGGTGATGCCATCCAGCCATCTCCTCATCTGTCATCCCCTTCTCCTGCCTTCAGTCTTTCCCAGCATCAGGATCTTTTCCAATGAGTCAGTTCTTTGCATCTAAAGGCCAAAGTATTGGAGCTTCAGCTTCAGCATCAATCCTTCAATGAATATTCAGAACTGATTTCCTTTAGGATTGACTGGTTTGATTTTCTTGCTGTTGAAGGGACCCTCAAGAGTCTTCTCCAACACCACAGTTCAAAAGCATCAATTCTTGAGCACTCAGCTTTATGAGAGTTGAACAACTCTCATGTCCGTACATGACTACTGGAAAAACCATAGCTTTAACCATATGAACCCAGCAAAGTAATGTCTCTGCTTTTTAATATGCTGTCTAGGTTGGGCATAGCTTTTCTTCCAAACATCTGCATTACTTGGTCAAATTCCTAACCCAGCCTAGGTCCTCAGTTTCCTCTTTCAAAAATCTAAGTACAGGAATCAGAAGAGGCAGTGAGCAGTACTGCTGCATTAATTCAGAGTTTAAGAAGACCAGGCCCTGGGAACACCAATGCAAAGGCCTGCTGGGGTTCTGTGGAGTGATACTGATACAAATAAGTGAAGCAGACACTGGCAGCCGGTAAACTGTATTTGGATTGTGATTCTCACTGCCTTACAAAAGCTTGTTTGAAGTGAACAAAAGACTAAATAAAACATAGCTATCAGTCTGTGACCTCTGATTAGAGCCTTGAAAACCATTGGATCATTTATGTTTGTATGAAGATAATTTCTTTTTTTTTTCTTTCTTTTTTTTTTTTAGATAATTTCATTTTAAAAAAGAAAAGCACCAAAACAAAATTCCCTGAGTCTTGCCCTTGTGGGAAAACACAGATACACTTGGCAAAACAAATGAAATAAAGTTACTAAAGTTTCAGTAATTTTCAAATATCTTTCAGTAGCTCTTCTGCTGAAGGACAGCACAGAGCCTGTGTACTTTTATCTGGCAGGCCTGGTTAATGGCTGTATCCACTCAAGATGTGGATAATTTTGTGTCATTTTAAACAAAATTTAGAATATGGATTGAACTGATATGGTCATTTACAACGAAAAATTCAGTGAAAATGATATAGTTCCTCATAATTCCATAGCATCATCCAATTGACCTCATTCAGATTCAAGTCAGCTACCAATAAGGGCCAGCTGGGTCTGTTTTATCTCTGCCCAACAGCCTCCTCTATCCATCTGTAAAATAAAACCTGCCATGGCATATTCAGGTGTTCTTTATATAAATATATTCGCCTTCTACTTTATCTTGAGCATCACATTTTAAGAATAATAAGGAATGTGTTCAGCAGATAATGTTGGGACAGAGCCAAGATTATACAGCAAAGTCTCTGGAGGATTTTTGTTTGAGTCAATATATTGGGGCGGGGGGTAGTCAGATTAGGCCCATGTGGATTTTGTTTTTTACAGGCTTAATTCACTTTAAGAAATCCCCCTTCACCCACCTGGAGAAATTAAATGCCCTGAGGAAATATGATGGGTACTGACCTCTCAATATGCTGAACTAGGATCCTTGTCAGATCAGTTGTTCTCTGCTTAGTCCCTAAGCATTCTCCTCTCTATGCTGTCTTCTTTCTGGAATCCACTCCATAAAGGCCAGCACATGATGGCAGGATCAAGTCCAGGCTGCAAAGGCCCAGTATCACCCTATCGTCTCCTGAGAATCCACGTCTGGGCAGTATTCCCAAGCTAGAGTGAATGAGATTTCACCTTCTCTCTCTACTTCTTTGAGTCCTCAACTATTAACTGATCTTTCATATTTTTATAATGGTAACTTTTTAAATCTATTACATTATATATCTTTTTAATTCCATTATTACTGATTATTAATATATTGTCCTTGCTTAAAAAAAAATTCATACATTTCAACTAAAGTGAAAATCTTCCTTACCACCTTTATCACCAATTCCATGCTTCGTTAAGAGGTTACTCTTGGTATAATTTGTGTATCTTTGCAGATCAGTTTCCATGCATCAATATGTATGCATATAAAATATGCTTAATTGTATTGTGTGGACTTGTAAAAAATATGTTATCATGATATATATATTACTCTGCAACATATTTTTTTTTTTTTGGTCATTACATGGATTTACTTCATTCTTTAAACTGCTGCTCAGTATTTACATGCCATAGTTTATTTAACCGTTTCCTAGCTACAATACTTTGCTATCTCAAATAATGCCGAAGCAAAGATCCCTTTCTAACATTCTCTGTGCATTTTTGTTTAGTCGAAGTCATGTCTGACTCCTTGTGACCCCAAGGCCCTGCCAGGCTCCTCTAGGATTTCCCAGGCAAGATACTGGAGTGGGTTATCATTTCCTTATCCAGGGTATCCTCCCGACCCAGGGATTACCTGCATCTCGTGCATTGCAGGTAGATTCTTTACCACTGAGCCACCTTGTAAGCACCTCTCTGTGCATATGTGTACATATATCTTCATAAAAGTTGTCCGGAAGTGCTGTGTCAAGGGATAGGTGCAATTTTAAATTTTTATGAACACTGAAAAATTCCCTCCCAAACAACTCTTAATAGCATAGATACATTCTACTGCATTTCACTGACAATTTGTGGAAACATATTTTTTACATTTTAGTTCATAATAATATATAAAACTGATTAGTCAGATAAATACTTATATCTAAGAAATCTGTATAATTTCTCTGTCATCCAAGGTACAAAAGATGCCAGAGGATGTAAAAAATAAAATGGTTATCTGTCTATTTTTGTATAAAGTCCTAAATACTCTACAGATGCTCAAGTACAGCGGTATACTAAGTTAAAAGTTAATTTTTGTCAGAAAAGAAAGAGTTTCAAAACGGCAGCCATATCAGGATCACATCACAGTTTCATCAGGATAGTCATCTCATTAATCTTATAAACCTCAGTCATAAAACCCATTCTATCAGATGCCTTTTTTAATAGTCTTGCAGTTCATAAATGCCATTCTTGTTATAGATGAACTATAATATCCAATCAAAGCACAAGCTGATATATGTACAAAATGCTCACCATGATTTCTGCATCATATTTCACTGTCTTTGCACCCAATTCAATGATCTGTAAAATCTTCTAGTTCTATTCTTTCTTTGCCAGATCATTGAAGTATCAGTAAAGGGTCAGCATTAAAACTCCACCAGATTAATCAGAAAAGCCAACTTTTAAGCACATACCCAGAATGATTTTAGTACAAAATAGCCCCCTCATGCCTCTTAATGTTTTCCTTTTGCACATTACTACCGTATTGCATCACGGGACATTAAGCATATTTCAACTCGTGGGACTAACTCAATCATGTTTTTAGAAATTGAAAACAAATGTTGTAACTGGATGGATGATAATATTGAAGTAATAACAATTTCCTAGTAGGCGTACTTGTTTAATGGATTGCATAGTTTTTCAGCTTGTAAACACTGGAATGTCTATCATTCTCTGAAACCATTTTTTTTTTTTTAATCAAGGCAAAAGTTTGTCAATCGCTTGGTTTACTTTAGTGGAATTACTGTCTTCACTAGAAGGTAACTTAGAAAGTTGGTTTTCCTCCAAGGGTAACAGAAACCAACCTAATCCTAGACTTGATTTCAAAGTGCTGTCCTCTTCCCTTTTTGTTGGAATTTTCTGTAACATAATAAATGTACCAAATTGTGCTGGCCTCAGCCTGAAGCACAGGGTTATGCACTCTTTTTCTTCCCAGAGATATTTAGAAAAATCTGTCTTTGTGCTTGGCAACTACTCTGACAGAAAACAGATAAAAATAAGGGTGGTTTATCAGTTTTGCTGTTCTTATCATGTTTCAGGTTGAAAGCTGTTGAAATGATGAAAAACAAACAGCACTAAATAGGGTTCCGTCATTATTGCTGCCATGAGGAGCTAAGTTTTTCAGGATCAAAGAAAAATGCATTTGCTTTTAGAACTACAATCCTTCATTTTGAAAGGTGCACTGCACGCAGATACTGATGGGTGAAAACTAGAGTAAATTGGAGAAGGAAGTAAAATATGTGTGGCTGTGGGAACTTGGAAATTCAAACAAAAGTAGACTGACATTCTTTTAAAAGCTCTGAATGTACAGCGTTCAGCTTCTTAAAAAAAATGTGGTGCCTCATATCTCTTATTTCTGAGCAACCGGAGTACAACATAAGCACAGGCAGTTTCTATCTCATCAAATTACAAGAACTCCCTTTATCTCTGTAAACATGTGTCTGAGGAATATCCCCATGCATTGGTGCCAGTGGTAAAGAACCTGCCTGCCAATGCAGGAGACATAAGAGAAGTAGGTTCAATCCCTGCGTCAAAAGATTCCCTGGAGAAGGCAATGGCAACCCACTCCAGTATTCTTGCCTGGAGAATCCCATGGACAGAGGAGCCTGGTGGGCTACAGTCCATGGGGTCGCAAAGAGTTGGACACGACTGAAGTGACTTAGCACGCATGCATGCATCCAGGGAATATCCCCAAGCAGGGGTCTTTGAGGGAATGTTCCTGTGCATTTCATAGAAAGTCCGGAAGTAGACTTAATATTTTTTAACTTATGTTTTTAAAAATTTTGCAACTCAAAGTGAGTGCCTCTGATTTCCTTGGCATAGAAATTGACAAGAGAAATTGTCAAACGCAGTAGAGACAAGGAAGCTGTTGTTCTTCCCCTCAAGGAGCTTAGCAACTTTGCATAAAGATAATAAACAGAAAACAAAAAATAAGGTATGGCAGTTACCAATAAAGAGGTATAAACTGTCATAAGGATACAAATAGAGATAAACCAGGGACCAAGTCCAGATCAAGGATGCAGAATGTGAGATGAGTCTTGAAGGAAGGCAGATATCAACACATCTTAGGAGGAGGACACAATAAGGAAGAGGAAGAGTCTGGTAAGCAAAAACCCAGACAGGTGGGAAAGCTGTAAATACATCTAACTTTTCTGGGGCTGAGGGAAAGCTGTGACTCTTAAAGTTAAAGTATTATCTGAGAGCCATGCGGATTTAATGATGAGACTGGTGCCTAAATCACATCCAGATATTTTTGAACTTCTAAGTTAAAGAAAAAACCCACACATATTTGGGGTAAAATTGCTACTGAAAGACCAAAAATAAGACTGGCCTATTACTTCTTCAAAATACAAAGACAGACTGTGGAGCAACAGATTTAGAGTGTGAGCAGATAATATTATAGCCCAGTGATCATGCACATAGCCAAGTTGTTGGCCCTATGTAAAGGCAAATAAAGAACTTCTCAGGAAGATATCAGAAATAATGCTACCAAAGATGTATGCTAGCAATCTAATAGTTGTATCAGAATAAAGAATAGATGAGCCATGTCATAAAGGTAGTGTATGAACAAGTAAAACAATTATTTTAAATAATTGCTGTTAATAGTTATACATATAATAAAAACATCAAACAGTCCTTAAAATGGAAAACAAATAAATATAAAAATAAATATGTCTTTTTTCCCTCACTGCCTTCCAGCCACCATGGCTTTCTTATTACTCCAATATTCTAAGCTATTTTCCATTCCAAGGCCTCTTCTTGGGATATTTTTTCTCCTTGGAAGCTTTCCCATCCTTCTTCACTCTGCAAACCATTTCTTATCCTGAAGGTACTGTATTAGTTTACTGCTGCTGCTAAGTCGCTTCAGTCGTATCCGACTCTGTGCAACCCCATAGACAGCAGCCCACCAGGCTCCGCTGTCCCTGGGATTCTCTAGGCAGGAACACTGGAGTGGGTTGCCATTTCCTTCTCCAATGCATGAAATGAAAAGTGAAAGTGAAGTCTTTCAGTCGTGTCTGACTCTTTTCGACCCCATGGATTGCAGCTTACCAGGCTCTTCCGTCCATGGGATTTTCCAGGCAAGAGTACTGGAGTGGGGTGCCATTACCTTCTCCATATTAGTTTACTAGGGCACCATAATAAAGTGACATAGCCTAGGTGCTTCAAATAATAGAAATTGATTTTTTCACAGTTCAGGAGGCCAGAAGTGCAAGGCTGAGGTGCTGTTAGGGTTGGGTTTTGGTGAGACCTCTCTTCCTGGCCTACTTTAACATGACCTCCTTCTGGCTATGCCTCTGCAAAAGCTTTCCTGTGTGCATGTGCACAGAGTGCAAGATCTCCGGAGTCTCTTATATTCTTACAAGGTCACCAGTCCTCCTGCACTAGGGACCCAGCACTATGACCCCATTGAACCTGAATTACCTCCCTAAAGACCCTAGTTTTGAATAGTCACAGTGGGGGCTTAGAACTTCAACAAATGAATTTTGAGGAGACACAATCCAGTTCATAAAAGATGTCAATTTAAATGACACTTCCCCAAAGGTTCTCTGCCAGGATTCTACACATTTGCCTCACAACAGTTGTTGGGACTTGTAATTGTGTATTTATTCATATGATTATTAATATCAGATTCCCCACTGCACTGTCATCTTCATGAAGGAAGAATCACATTCGTTTTGCTGGCCAATTCCATGATATCTTAGTGCATGATAGACACTCAGGAGGTATCTGTGGGATGATAGCCTGCAGTACGAAAGAGTAGTATAGCAAATGTGGGTGGAAGAACACAGTAATGAGCATTTCCTGTCTGTCCCGCCGAAGTGTTAAAAATGGATGAATTAGGATACTCTGTGTGCTGATAATAAGTAACCACCAGCTCAGGATGGTGGGGAGTGGGTTGGGTGCAGGCAATAGTATTTGTCAGTTTCCTTGGTGTAAATACTCCAGGCTATAAATGTGACATCACTGAATCCAAAAGCTGGGGAGAGATACTCAGTGGCACACCATTATATAATATTTTCACCTGAAGAGCATGAACATAAGATAATTAAGAAGCAATGCATTTTGAGTTTACCTTCATTTTTAATTTAATTGCTTAAGCAGGATTTCTGAGATATCCACAATTGAGTTTTGCCAGCTCCAGCATACCACTAACGGATAGTTGAACAAAACTGTAGAAATTGAATGTGTAGAAATCTATAATTTGTTATTGGGCAGGGCAGAAGGCAAGAACAATGCAAGATGATCCTTCCATTTTAGATCTGAGTGACAAGGAGGAGTATGACAGTGGGAAGAGCAGATCTGAACAGAGATGTTAATTATTCTTGGGATATGTTTATTTCTAGAGAAACCTGAGAATGGTTTGAAATATAGGTATCCTTTATGCTCAAAGAAAGAACAATTACTTTAGGAATCATTTATTTGAAGATTGTTGCTGAACCATGAAGGAGAATGAGAGAAAGGAGGACAGAACTGTGGCGACATTACGTACATTTTGGGGCCTGGCAAAAATATGTAAATTAGAGAAAAGAGTTCATATGGAAAAATCCAGAGCAGAAGAATAGCCAGCACAGGAATCAAATAGAAAAAAACAAAAAACATTTTGTACTGAGTCACAGTCAGAGAGCTGCCTATAGTTTTCTGAAGATGACATTTAGGATTGATCTTTGATTTTGGTTTCCAACTTGAGCGAAATTCTACCCTGTCATAGAGACAATGGAACCATTATACACACGAATCAGATCTTTTTGACTAATTTCATATGCTACATGTTTCAGGCTGTTTTGTATTTGATATCATTATAAAATCTTCTCCCTTTCTCCCATCAATCCCAAGAGGAGTATTTGATATTCCCTGTAATCCCCCAATTAGTGTCACAGAAACCAAGGAAGAGAGACTTTTTAAGAAACCTTCATAAGGATAGTTAAACACTACTAAAGGAGCATTGTTGGAGAAGGCAATGGCACCCCACTCCAGTACTTTTGCCTGGAAAATCCCATGGGTGGAGGAGCCTGGTAGGCTGCAGTCCGTGGGGTCACTAAGAGTCAGACACGACTGAGTGACTTCACTTTCACTTTTCACTTTCCTGCATTGGAGAAGGAAATGGCAACCCACTCCAGTGTTCTTGCCTGGAGAATCCCAGGGATGGGGGAGCCTGGTGGGCTGCCGGCTATGGGGTCTCACAGAGTTGGACACGACTGAAGTGACTTAGCATAGCATAGCAAAGGAGCATTGCAGAGGGGTAGGTCACAAGAAAGTATCCATTTTTAACCCAGATGGCAGAAATGGTGATGCCCTATTGAAATGTGGTGCTAAAACTCAGCATCTCAGAACCTGCATTTGAGTCCCTATTTGGCCATTTACCATTAGCTGTATGACTTCAAAGAAGTCCCTGAATGTTGTGAATCGCTGAAGGGGAAAGGAAACTGACAGATAATGTCAAATGCCTCCAGGATACCCAGCACTGTGGTGAGAAGGCCCTTCACTGCCATCTCATTTACCTTGAGAATAAATGTGAAAGCACAAACTTCCTCAAACATAAGGTATTATTATTGGAAATATGGGGAGAAAAGGAAGAACAGTTAGAGGGAGTAGTTTAAAGCAAGATTCTGAGAGCCTAATCGCAAATGATCCTGTGGTGATTCTATAAAAAATTTCCCGGTATTAACATTGCCTGTTTCTTGTTGTCAGTTTCAGAGGTAGAATCTTTAAATGAAATTTCTGTCTACAAAGCAACTGCATCTTTCTTTATGTCTGCAAAGCAAACATGTTTAAAGCTGTCTTAAAACTTACTAGATAATTAACAAGTTAATTAACATTAGAACAACAGAAAACCCAAGAGAGATTAAGTGCCTTTCTCAAGGACACCCAATCACTGGTATCTGGAAAAAATATTTTGAACTTCATGGTCTTGCTTAAAGCTAAGAGACACCTCTACCATTTAAAACCTCCAAGAAATCTTCATCTTTGAAAAGAGGTAACATGTTAAGTTCCAAGGAGCACTTTCTTCCTCTCTTCCATATAGACAGCAAGATTGGGCTGTTAACAATATATTCTGTTCAGAGGAGAAAAAATAGCTTTTGCACAAGTCAGAGCCTCTGTTCCTGTTTTGTTTTCTTCCCACAATTCATGAGTTAGACACAGGCATATGTTTTATTATTTTCCCTCTTCAATTTTTTTTGAAAAAATGCATTAGTACACCATGAAGAGGTTGAAATTGTTAGGATCTGGAGTTATCCCATCCCTACTAGTTTTGTAGGATTCTGTAGTATCTTTCTGCCAGAATACAGAACCATGCATCATTCAGAAATTAGGAATGGCCTCTGATGCACACTTGGAGAAAATATTCCTGTTGTTATCTATATTTGACTTGATACATCATTACAGTTATATGGCTTACAGTATAGCTTCCATTAGGAAGAACTGCATGATATTGTATCTAGTTAGAAGCAATGCACAATTAGGATGAAAACAGTTTAGAAAGACAACACAGGGAAAAGGAAAAGATTTACTTAATTTTAGGACCTACCAAACAAAGGGGGCTGCCTCCCTTTTCCAGGCTAAGTCTTACCTAGGTTCTTTTCATTGCAATGCCATGGCTCATCAGGAGACCAAGATGTGGAAAACCACTCAAAGCCTTTTCCGGTCTCCCTCTTCCCTACCAGACACTTTGTGAAATAGTCTTCAGGCATTCTTCGCACAGTTCTGAACCTGTGTCAAATGTACGATTTCTTTCGCTGACTGAGGGGTCTTATTACCAAACCTGGGTGGGCCGCTCATTACACAAGGCCTCTCATGCCAATCACTAATTCATTCACTTTTCCACACACATTACTGCATGCTTGGTGCAGAGCAGAGAAAGATAACAGAAAATGTTGTTCCTGCTCTCAAGATATGCTCATTATTTGTGGACAATGGCCCTACCAGACTAATTAATAACACAGTGTGACTTGGACTGCAGGGTGGTATTGAAGACACCAAGGGATCCTGGACAGAGAGTGGTTGTAATCCTGCATAGGGCATGGAGGAGGGACATGGTGGGGTGTGATGGTAAACACCATCTTACTGGTTTCTTTGGTAAAACTCACTAAATCAAATGGAACTTCATGGATCTCAGTGCCTCAGGTTTCTGATCATTCTGTGCTAAGAAATGTGCTATCATGAATCAGTCTCTGTCCCAGAAGGCTTTTGCATTACATCTCAATGTCATGTCCCTTTGTGGTTTAAACTCTGAATGGCGTGTCTTAGAGTCAGTATCCAGAGGCTCTCTAACTAAGACAATGACAGTTTCTATGTCTAACAGGACATAAAAAAGTAAACATTTTTTAAATAGTGGTTATACCCTATTTCCAACTGTTTGTTAATATACAAACCATAGGACTCCTACAAACCCAGGAGGCTGGGTTCAATCTATACTGCTCAGCAGTTAAATAAAGGTATTATATGTTACAAAATGCTCACTTACTACTTGCAGCCACTTGGCAGTTGAATCAAATACCCTTTTGTTCATTAAGCTCATTTATATGAAGTTTGGTATGTTGCCTACACTGGAGCTTCACTAGGTCTATGAAAATTTTACATGTAGCTCCCAGAGTCAGTAGTATGACTGCAAAAGCCATTCTGTCTCTTCTGTTATTCTAGCCTCCTCAGTTCCTCATCCTTCCTGTCCTTCAAGACCAGGTTCAAATGACACATTACCCACAAACCCGCACATCTTTTTTTTTTCTTGTATTGTAAATAGTTATATAAACTATTATCTCTATCGATAGTATGAGCTCTAGGTGGGATACAAGTCACCTTTAATGTTGTATCTCATATGGTAGTTATCAGAGTACTTCACTGCTCATTGAATGAAGAGATGGATATATCAATGCATAGATAGACAAATAAATGAGCACAAAGAAATACAAAAGAGGGGAAACAGTGGCACACAGTGAATGAAGGAGGTTGTCTGTTGCCTGGTGTCTAAGGTGCTGATATATACTTATATTTCCATTGATTACATGTTTCCTAGCCATGTTTCTTCCATGATTGGAAGAAAAACATTTTGGATTCAGCCATTCTTGACACAGAGACAAGAAAAGGCTTACCTTGGATTTCAGAACACAGATGTGTTATTTTGTTAGTATTCTTTCCCACACTCCAGGAAACTCCAACGTTCCAACCATCTGACTCTGTAATTTAGTTCAGTGAATTAGATTGTCTCCTTGGAGCAGCAGAACTTGTCACTGTGCGTTGTTTGATCTTTCACCTCCTCTTCTTTGAATCGGTTTCCACCAACTGGAAAACAACCCATAAGTCCATGAGTAATAGAGTTTAAAAAAATGCCTCAGAGCTTCTCCAGTAACAAAGACTGAAGCTTTTATTTTCCCACACAAGAATACTTGAATTTAACCTGAAATTCCAAAATACATTCAACTCTGGAAGAAAAAGGAGGAAAAGCAAGAAACACACCCACACTCTCAAGTGATTTTTTTTGTTAAGAATGTCTTTCCATTGAGAATACACTAGCTATTTTGAGTATGCAACAACATGTTAATATTTTAATTATATACTTCTCACTAGGTTTTTAAAACTTCCTTGCTGAGTTTTAGATTATGAATGTTTCAAGTTGAATGACTTACTAGTTTTGTTTTTTTTTCCTTTTTTTATAAATTGAACTAAAATAGACTGAAATGGTTTGTAAAAGATAAAGTCTAGTTCGATCTTGACCAGTTTTTTTTTTAATACCTTTAATGTAAAAAGCGTAAATGTAACTTTTTCATAAAGATTTCAAAATACTACTACTTTGTGTTACATGATCAAGGAGCATAGTGATTACAGATTTAATATTTTTATATTTTGAAATCAGTCAAATTTTATTTGTTCATTTGTTCCCTGCCCTTTGGTTTAGAATGCTCCAAAACCATCACAGTAGCTATTTGAGTAGAACTACTGGGTTTAAAATCTAGTTAAATAAAAATAATCAAAATAATTTTATGATGTGTTGGTTTCTCAATAGATTCATTTGTACTTTTCTCTCTCTCTTTTTTTTTTTTCTTTTTGTTTTCCTTGTAGCGCGGGAGTTGGCCGGACTGGGTGTTTCATTGTAATAGATGCCATGTTAGAAAGAATAAAGCATGAAAAAACTGTAGATATTTATGGCCATGTAACTTTAATGAGAGCCCAGAGGAATTACATGGTTCAAACAGAAGACCAATACATCTTTATCCATGATGCACTGTTGGAGGCAGTGACTTGTGGAAATACCGAAGTGCCAGCTAGAAACTTGTATGCCTACATTCAGAAGCTGACACAAATAGAAACAGGAGAGAATGTCACAGGAATGGAGCTCGAATTTAAGGTATGATATTGGATGTGATGTGGTAATTCAGAAGCAAGTCATTCTGGAATTGTCTTTCTTAACCTTTCAAATGGGTGAAGTTACAAGATTCATTTGACCTTCTCCCTCAGGTGTCTGACTATAAAGCACTTTCTTCATCTTTCCCTTTTCTATTTTTTGCTTCCTCATAATACCTTGAGCTCTTTTGTACCCTAATTTAAATTGAGAGAACATATTCTTAGAACATAAATATTTAGAACTTCCTTAGTCTATATGGAGTCATTAGGTAGAAGTGAAAAGCAGTGCAGTTGGAAGAGTGACTGGGTTAAAAGTAAACAGAATCTTTGTATCTAAAGAGAAAATCTTGGGTTCACTGCAGTTACACCACAGGCTAAAATTATCTTTGTTGGATTTTTCTTTTTTTGTTGTTTTTTTGTTTTTCTGTTCAACAGCGTCTAGCCAGTTCTAAAGCTCACACCTCAAGATTCATCAGTGCCAATCTTCCATGTAATAAATTCAAAAATCGCCTTGTTAATATTATGCCATATGAATCCACAAGGGTGTGCCTGCAGCCTATCCGAGGTGTAGAAGGATCTGATTACATCAATGCCAGTTTTATTGATGGATACAGGTATATACTCTTGCTCCCCTGACAGCCCAAGCTCTTGGTATTTACATGTGCCCTAGTTTCATAGCTAAAATGAATTTCATCTCAATTTAAAATGTTTTCTTTCTGCATAGGTCAGCATTCAGTCCCTTGATATTCATTTTTTGTTATTTTGAATAGGACTAAGAAGAAGCAATCATGGAATTTATAATCTGCACTCTTCTTTCAGAAGCTATTTGGATATGGAAGGCGTTAATATAGAAACTGTTTTGAACCAAATTATATAAATGTCATAGATTATATGAGTCATTTCTACAAAATGAAGCTGCACAACTGTTTCTTAAGCGATTTATATGAGACATGAAGTTGAACTATTAGCATTGCTCTAAAGTTTAAATAACAGTGATAAAGACATACATCATTATATAAACAAAGCAATTTCTTTTGCAAAATCCCTAAAATGTCTTAAGTGTTCTTATTTGATTACATAATCTTAATGGGAATTTACTGCAATAGCATTAATAATATTTTCATTTTTATTACCTGGATTTGATATTTACATATCAAATGTGAAGCCTTTGCATATTTTCTGATTACTTTAACATGCTATCTGTGGTTCAGACAACAGAAAGCTTACATCGCTACCCAGGGGCCCTTGGCAGAGACCACTGAAGACTTCTGGCGGATGCTCTGGGAACACAATTCCACCATTGTTGTGATGCTCACCAAGCTGCGTGAGATGGGTAGAGTGAGTATCTTCACATAAGACATTCACTCCACAAAGAAAGGAGGATTTCACTGAAAAAGCTCCAGTGCTAATGTCGTTTCTTTGAAATGTTGAGTATTCCAGATATGTTGTGGGTCATTCATTGCCATGTGTTGGTTTTTAACTTGCAAAGCCACATCAAGTTCTTTCATTTCTGTGTTTTGAAGAAAAAACAGGTACTTTATTTCCAGTGTAGCACTGTCATAGAGACTATTGCTGACTTGTTCTGATTCTCAATGTAGTCTTACTTCCTTTTGCTCTGGACAGGCTATAGCTTAGGTGCCATCATTACTCTGTATGAAGGAATTTGACTTTCTGTCATCTCTGAGGCAAATTTTTGCTTGTTCATCTTCCACTCTGATTAAACTATCAGAAAGTTACATAGTTTTTCTATGAATAAATCTGATAATCTCTGCTCTACTTTAAAAAAAAAAAAAAAGGTTATTCTGAAAAATACCATGAAATGGTATTAGAGCCACCTAATTCATAATAGTATTAGAGCCACTTAGATTCAGCAGATACAAGCACTCTGCCATATTTGCTTAAAAGGCTTTTTTTTTTCTTGTCTTTGTATAAATTCAATGGTAGCAATGCATCTAAAACCCAAATTTTAGAGCCCAGAGAGAGAGTGAAAAAATACCAAACTGGGAAAGAAACTTGACTTTTCTGATTTGGTTACTGAAGTCACTAAAACTGCACGTGCTCCAGGTTCTTCAGCTGACGAAGGAGATTGGATAAGTTCAATTCAGAGGTTTCTTTCTGTGTTCACACTTGACGGTTGTCTTCATTCAAAACCACAGTGGTGAATGTCAATACATGATTGACATGGCTAGCATTATGCCTGAGGACTGATGTAATTATTTGTCTAAATTAACTATGAAGATGCTTACCCTATTGAAGTAGCCAGCTCAACTTATGTGTATTAGGCATCTACTGTATGCCAAGTACTCTGCTTGGTGCCATGAGCAAATAGTGACCCACAATTTCCCTATCCTGAGGAAACCTATGCTTTCAAAGAGAAGATGAGTCACACATAATGAAATGGTCTTAAATTCTAAAATGGTATTAGTGAAAGAAAAACATTAAATATATATATAAACATAAATATATATTAAATAAATATAAAATAAAAAATAAAATATATTTACACTTTACATAGCTCGTCATTAATCTTCGTTTTTCTTAGGAGAAATGTCATCAGTACTGGCCAGCAGAACGATCTGCAAGATACCAGTACTTTGTTGTTGATCCCATGGCTGAGTACAACATGCCACAGTATATCCTAAGAGAATTCAAGGTCACAGATGCCAGGGTAAGTTGGCACAGTCTTATGCTCTTAAACGTTAGCTGAAATATAGTCTAAAAGACATCTCTGGGAGAAAACATTTGCCAAGTGACCATACTCCCAAACTAAAAGAAATCACCCATCTTGGAGAACTTTTTTTTTTTTTTTCCCTCAAATATAAGAGTAACTTTGCCTGTTTGGCAAGTTTTCTTACAAACCCAGGCTTGGCTCACATTCAAAGGTAACATCTGGCAGCCCAACTTTGGGGACGTGCTTGCTGAGTGTGTGTGCCGGGAAGCATTTATTGATTGGTTGGCTGCGCTTACATTCACCTTCTTAGCTCATTCTCTTTGGAGCTTTTTTGACTTCTTCATTACTTGAGGCTGTAAATATGTTGTTGTTTTGCTAAGCCCTTTAGGTCATGTGGGCTTGGAGGTTAATTTGGTATGATTTTAAAACTGCAGAGCAAATGACATTCTTTAGAAGAATCTGACAAGCTTTGCACATTCTAATTTGATTCCTGGCATGGTTTATTCCTCCGTGTGCTAATGTGTCTGTCCATGAGAGCTGTGCACCCATGACCCTTCTTGGCTAATTTTCATCCTGCATTTCTGATCTAGATTGCTGAGTCCAAAGTTCAGCCCTGATGTAAGATGTTCTATGCATAAACTTTAAAATCCTTGTCATTGGCCACTTTTAAACCATGATTACAAACACATCTTAGGAAAGATTGGGTCAGTGCAAAGCCCTGCTTTGTTTTTGGAACTGTCACAGTGGGTGGGTTGTTTAAAACTGTAGGGTAGAACTATTTACTTGATCCATTGTTTTTTCTGGAAAGCAGCTTTCTCAACCAAGACTCATGTTTAGAGATTGTCCACTAATCCCCAAAGCCTGGCCCTGGCTGTTGACCTAAAGTGAAGGAGAAATTGGTTAGCAGGCTGCTTGGCTCAGGTGACAGACCTGTTAATCCTAGAAAGTCTAAAGTCTTAACTATTCTGAAGGTGACTATACTCAAGACAGTAGTTAAGCCCCTAGGTCTCATTTTGAGTTGCCCAAGCAAGCGTGCCTTGATGACCCTGTGTTTAAAAAAAAAAAAAAGAACACCCTTTCAGAATTTGAAGCTAGATATCTGAGTGAAAATTTTGAGTGCATTCCAAGCAAACACACCAACCATTTCTGATGACAAAGTATAGCAGCAGCCAGGCACCACAAACAGCAGAGACAACTTCTTTATTACTCGATTGCCCAGATTAAATCTGACCATGATAAGTAAAAGAAACCTTGGAGGAACTTGTTCACATGTTTTGTTTTGAAGGCTCCCTGTGACTGTATAATTTTTTTAGCTGCTGTGGCATGTGCTATTTGTGCTTCTAATGTGTTTCTAATCTCAACTTTCCAGTTTAAAAAGCAAGTTGGCACTTGAGAATACAGTGTTGTTAAACAGTAGCCTTTAAATGCAGTCAGGTGGTCTCTCTTCCAAATCATAAAGGTTTGTACACATGACTTCTTGCTGTTAAAAGCAACTGTGGTCAGAAATGAAATCACCAAGACAGTCAGAGAAGACAAATCTGTATTACCTAGCCACTGGCTTCCCTTCCTGTGCTTTTCAAACCCTTTTCAGAAACCAAGGGAAGTAAATCATGGTTCCGTAGTAACAATCCATAAGTTAGTTATGGGGCCAAGCACTTATTTTTATATTCCTCAGTATCCTCACAAAGTTGATGTGATCTACCTGTTTTATCTCAATTCCCAAATGATGCCAGTCAGGAATATGCCCTGTTCCTATGGAAACCACCAGACTTGGTGATGTGTCCAGCTCAAGTTGGGCCATGCTGTCTTCTCCATACAACTCAATGAGAAAGATTGGGTCTCTGTTTACTTACTCAGAGGGCTTCTCAGATGGCGCTAGTGGTAAAGAACCCACCTGCCAATGCAGGAAACATAAGAGAAATAGGTTCAGTCCCTTGGTCAGGAAGATCCCCTGGAGGAGGGAATGGCAACCCACTCCTGCATTCTTGCCTGGGAAATTTCATGGACAGAGGAGCCTGGCGGGGTATGGTCCATGAGGTTGCAAAAAGTCAGACACAACTAAAAATGACTTAGCATACATGCTACTTACTCAGAATCTTGGGAACATGAATATCTGTATCAAAAAGGACTTTATTGAGGAGAGAGTTTAATTAAAGAAGTGGAAAGAAGAACCACATTGAAGCCTTAACTAGGAACAGGGCCTCCTCAAATGGGATCCACCCATCTCAAGTTGGAATTTGGATTATCTCTGTCTGTAATTCAGGGAAGAAAGTTGATGGTGATAGTTGTTATTCCTGCTTCAATAAACAGAGAGTCCCTTCTGCTTTTGTTGTCCTTCCAAACACTATAAAATTCCAGAATGAATCCAAAGTCTCTGAGTGTTTTCTTTTGAAGCCATTTATACTTCAGAGTAGTTCTGCCTAATCACTTGAAAGAAAGATTGCTTCTGCATCTGGCTTTTGGTTTGTCTGTGTTAAAGCCACGCATGGACACCTCAGCTTCTGTGGTCAGCCAGAAAGAGTCCTTTTTCAGAACACAGCATTTATTCATTAATAATCTCTCCTATCTCCTTGAGGGACGCCTCACTTCCTGCTCAACGGCACAGTCACCTGGTACACGCTGTGTATACTGCCTTGGCTAGAAATAGTATACCTCTGAGACGTGGGGCATCCAGGTTAACAGCCGCTACCCAATTTGTGTCAGATCCTTTCAGTGTCACTATTTGTCATCTGACAATGCTGCAAATAAGCAAGCACAGCAGATGTGACGGTGTCAGGACAATAGCAAAATCTCTGGTCTGGACGACATGCCTGGATGTTCCTGTCAGCATTAAGAGGTTATTGGATTCTGAAAATTTTGAAATGGAATGTCTGTGTTCCACTTTGGTTTTGAAGACAATCTCTGGGGCTCAGAAGCATTTCCTAATATGAGAATGAGGTGGCTCTTTTTGAGAATTCTGGTTTTTAACTGGGCATTGTGAGAGTAAATCAATTTGCAATTTAAATAGATGTGAAATGTAGACAGTGTTAATAGCAGGTAAGATATGAATGTGACTGATTTTCTAGTTAAACATGTTTCTAACTTTTTCTTTCTTTTTTTGGAAAAAATCATGCCTGCTGTTATGGTCTGCACACTGGCTGAATCTTCCTGGCGTCCTCCTCTGTGGTTGGGTGTGTGGCTTTCTTTCTGAAGGACGGGCAGTCCCGAACCGTGAGGCAGTTCCAGTTCACTGACTGGCCAGAGCAGGGAGTGCCAAAGTCTGGAGAAGGATTTATTGACTTCATTGGCCAAGTCCATAAAACAAAAGAGCAGTTTGGCCAAGATGGACCCATTTCAGTCCATTGCAGGTGAGTTAAGAATCAAGAATGATGAGTTTCCATTTGTGCTTAATGCAGTGATAACTTTGAAAATATGCACTGTTGTCTGTTCATTATTGGTACCGGTTTTCTGAGAGTCTGCATAATCCAGATTTTATTGTTCTCAGAAATGTATTGTAGACCCTAAAGCAAGGACTCATTTCTCTTTCTTTCCACAAAGTGAAAATAATCAAGGAAGATTTCTATCTTCAAATTTTACCTCCTGTAGCAAAGAACCAAATTATGTTTATACTTGTCTGTCTTACCGTATCAGGAATTATTGGTATATCCCTGAGTGATAATTTGTTCAGTTTATCATTCCTTAGCTTTTTTGCTTTCATAGCATTACCCTGATAACTATCTTTCTGTATCTTTCTCCTGTGTTTGTCTTCTTGAGAAAACCATAAATAGTTATTAAGCCTTAATGACAATGCTAATTTCTTGTCAGTCAATAAGTGATTAGAATGGTACCTCAGTTAACATTGCAATGTGCTTGAAAACTGTTGCTATATCAGAAAATGAAGCACCTTAAAGTTAATTATTTTCAATAGTTTCCACAGCATTTTATAATTCAAATCATTGAAGTTAATAGAAATAGCGAGTAAATGGTTCAGAAAGGACACTTACAATTAATGTAGTGCTTTTGGACGTTACTATGCAAAAACCTTCTAGCAAAGGAATTAACTCATTTTTTTTTTTAAAGTCTTAGTTTGTAATTCTTTAGAGTCAAACTCTTGAAAGACTTTATTAAAAAATTTCTTTGCTTTCCCCTTGCCCCAAATCCCAAACTACATTTCTTAGTGATGAGGGTGATAGTGTGTCAAAATGGGGGAACACATGGGCTTCAGAATACCTGAGCTTTAGCCCCGCTTCTGTCATCATGTAATAGCTCTGTGACAAAAGGGAAACTTCTGTACACCTCAGTTTTCTAACTGATCTCTGTGACCCTTTCTGGCACACTGTTTCCCAGACATGGCATATTACGTGAGAAGCAGACCTCATTTATACGTATTTGCTATGCGTTGAGTTTACCCAGACTCCTGTGCTCTAGACAACCAAACAGCATGTAGGAAATGATGCATGGACTCAATATTCAGACAAAGTGGATGGTATACACTGAACTTGAATTACCTGGATCCTC
The DNA here is from genome assembly GCF_055505025.1 of Bos grunniens. Taxonomy (NCBI): domain Eukaryota; kingdom Metazoa; phylum Chordata; class Mammalia; order Artiodactyla; family Bovidae; genus Bos; species Bos grunniens. The sequence goes on from NC_141172.1 coordinate 35,199,009, forward strand.
CCCTTAAGTTTGCACATAATTTACCAAAATCCTAATTCAAATTTTCTAATATAAACTATAAAGAAAAGACTATATTTAACACATTTTTCTTTACCTTCACGCATTCCCATAAGTATAAATAAGTGTGCATATGCATGTTACTTTTCACTGCTTTTGTCACAAAATTATTTGGATAAAGAGTATATACAAAGACTCCTTTAGTAAAATACCATGATGAGTTATTCACATATGTTAAAGACCTCTAGATATTTCCTTTTATCTGAGAGTATTTGTAAAATACCACTTATTTTATTTATAGCTTATTAATAACATGACAAAGTCAATAAATTCAGAAGTTATAAGGCTAGTGTCTGTTATTTTCTTGAAAGCACCTAGTGGAAAGTCAGAAGCCCTGTATTTTTGTAACATTTGAGCAATGAAATCAAGGTAAAATAGATTCTGGAGTACTTGAATCATTCAACGAAAAGATCATAAATCACAGTCTCTTGGGATTAAGAGAGACTTTCAAGGTTGAACGCGACCCTGAAGGTCATCTACTCCGTTTTGACAGAGAGCCTTGTCTGCCCCTGGATATCCTTAGCCACTGTGTAAAACCTGCCTGTGGATTTACATTTCTGTTAGGACTCTTTAGAAAAAACACAGTTTATAAAAGGACACATTATTTATATATCAATTACATCCCCAAGTAAATGAATCCATCCAGTTTCTACAGCCTGTACCCAAGCATTACACATGCTGTTTAATTACGATCCAAAAATGCAGGGATTTTTCAGATTATTCACTCTTCTCCTCATTACCTAAACCTGCAGATGCTTTCCTACTTCTTAAGAGCACAAAAGCTAAGAATTCATTTTCTTCTCTTGCTACAATTATCTTAAAACAATAAATAAAACAGAAACCCAAAACCTTGCTAACATGGTGGAAAGAATCCTGATATTTAGCTACTGAACATCTAAAATTAGTAGATAGGTGTATGTATATAGCTCAGTGGCTCCTAACAAACATTTTTTTTTTTTATAAGTTTAGAGACCCATTTGATAATATGCTAAAGTTATAAGTTTCAGAAACAGAATATATATATATATACATTTACATAATCCATACATAAAAAATATTCATAGACCGTTATGAAGACTAAATGAAGTCTTGTGAAGATCCTGTGTCAGAAAATCCTGCTATAGAATCTCTTTTTGTTTCACCTTATCTGAATTATTTCATAGCTTAAAAATATTAAGCAGGCAAGGCCCAAATTTCAGGATCTGATGAAGAGTGTAAATATATATCTTATTCACTCTTCCTTTAATCAGTTTACTTTATATTTTTATGTTTCCTGGGTCTTTCCACAACGATATATACTCCCTGTTTGAAAAAATCAGTTACTCTATATTCATTGTCACTGTTATCATGGCACACTGTCCTAAGAGTTAATCATTTTGTGAACCCAACAGCACATTTTCTGAAACACTGCTGTAGAAGAACCTGATGTAATATGGAAGCTGGTGGACATATGTTCACCTCCAGGAAAATGTAGCCATGACTGTGCGTGTCTCATCTAGTAATATTGCCTTTGTTACTATGACAGTGCGGGCGTTGGAAGAACTGGAGTCTTCATAACACTAAGCATTGTTTTGGAAAGAATGAGATATGAAGGAGTAGTAGATATCTTCCAGACTGTCAAAATGTTAAGAACACAACGACCAGCCATGGTGCAGACAGAGGTGAGAAAAATCTCCAGGAATATGTCACATCTCAAGAGCCAAATAATAGACTTTATTTGCCAAGATCTCCTAGAGTCCAGAGACTTTCAACACCAGAGACAAAATACAGGGAAATACTGTGGGAAAAACATCCAGTTGTTTAATATTTTTGAACCTTATTCCCCCTCTTTGTAAATGGGAGTGGCAGTGTCAACATCTTAGAGCTGGTTTGGAAGTTATCTAAGATAATATATCAGGTTGAAACATGTCAAATTGTCAGTATTTGGTCATTCGGGGCCTATAAAAATGGCAATTTCATATAATTAATTATATACGTATTAAGGTGATATACATTGCACATAATTAATATATGTAAAAAGCACAAGGGTAGATAATATACCTGGTAGCTAACAGACCCTTGGCCCATTTTACTTCTCCATTCCTCTTCTGTTTGCCTAGGTGGTATCAACTGCTCCATATTTCATTTCTTAATAATGGTATTTTTAAATATTTGCATCCTGGATATGCCCTAATGAAATTAGCCTGCCATTTTCTACTCCAATAATTGATATGAAAATTCTCATATTTCTCAGAATAATAGGAGTTCATGATTTAGTCAATCTGGCCTGTTGACTTCGTTTTAAGGATAATTTAAGGATAGATAGTGTTTCTGTTTCTCAAAAGGCCACCAAATCATACAATTTATATGTATTCCTAAATTCATCACCCACAGTATATTCCAGACTTTGATTTGAAAATAGTGCAAGCATTTGGCTTGCAATACCCAAAACATTATGTCAGCCTGACAAACTTAATAGGTATTGGGGGTGACAGAGGGAAATTGGACTTTTAAAAAGCCTTAACACTTAGCCAAGCAACTTACTGTGACAAGATAGGAAAGCAAACTCCATTTATTTTGCATTACCATTTTTATTGTAGAAAAATGCACATTTAAGCAAAATAGAAACTATCTGCTTTCAGCCCCATTGGCTACTGAAAATAAGTTTCTTTTATGGGAAAATCCTACTTTTTCTCATCCCTTCTCATCTGTAAATTAAAATTTTTCCATCTTATAATGCCCCCACTTACTCCAATTTGACAGTGTTCTTCCCTGTCTATAAAAGGGCATGTTTCATGCTGTTTGAGTTTCGTGTAGGTCTTTGCAGAACAGACAAGTAGCAATCACACTGAATTAGGCCAAATGGCACAGGTATTTTTTGACATGGGCAGCCAGTCTTACGGTGCCATTTTCAAGGGATGAAAAGCTTGACAGTTTAACACCCTGTGTATTCAGCTTTATATGCCTGATGTTCATCCCAAAGATACCTTCTGGCTGCCTCCCTCACTTACATAAGCACATCAGAAACAACAGTGAGTAATTCTGATTGCAGGCGATAAGGACTACTGTCTGATAAGATTTTTTTTTTTTTTTAATTTAGATGGTTTTTTTTTTTGGCAATAGCCCAGAAAATAAATAAACCCATATTTTCCTCTGGACAATGTGTATCTGCATCAGCCTCTTTTAAATATGCAAACTGAGAATTACTTATCACAAATAATTAGATAATTATAAACAATAGCTGTGACATATAAAGGAGTTCACATGTTCAGTTGGTGGTATTGTCTGGTACTACTTGGAGAACAGTTCACATATGTCTGGAAGATAATCTTCACACAAGCTGTCCCTACTTTGGGATTAGGAGACTTATTTTAGTCAAATTGATTGGTAGAGTTAATAAATACCTTTGTGGCTAATGGTGCTTTGCTTAAAAGAAAGCAGTCGGTCATTGGATTGAATTGTTTGATGAAAGTAGTGGTCTTGCCCTCCACCAGCTGTAGCTGTCTTCCAGCATCGGTCTCCGTTTTCCTGTCATGATGGACTCACGGCCCCTTTCCTTCCCCCCGCCCGTGCTTTGTCTCTTGCAGGATCAGTATCAGTTCTGCTATCGAGCCTCACTAGAGTACCTGGGCAGCTTCGATCACTATGCAACGTAGAAACCCCTGACCCACTTTGGATCTTTACCGCAGGCCCTTCAATATCCATGGAGTCTCTTCTGAGCCATACAGGGCACTTGAGAAGTCCTTCTTAACTTCTAGCTAACAACCACTTAGTGGGACTATCACACACAAAACAAATTAAAAAAAAAAAAAAAAAAAAACACAAAACAACAAACTCTTCCGGGTGGACCAAGAATTCACTGTTTAATAATCTAACCTGAAAAATAATAAAGAGAATCCTGACTGAGGAGGCATCTGAAGGATTTTATTTACAGATACCTCAAGGATTCAAAATAAAGGGAAGAAGAAATCACAGCAAAGAACCACCATCTTGTTCAGGATTGTGTGACGGGTGTGAGGAGAAATGGCCTGAGTGCAGAAGCTCAGGGCAAGATCTTTGCTGGCTTCTCATGACAAAATGGACTTGTTTCGACATCGCCCCTTCCCACCATACTACTCATAATAACATTGTAGGGGGTAAGGGGGTGGGGAATGTTTAAAAAGAAAGTCTTTGATTTAGTTTTTTAGTATTGTAAAGATACTGCTGACCTGTGCTTCATTTTTAACTGTGTAAACTTTTTTTTAACAAAATGTATCATTCGATAAAGTGAAATTTTAAAAAAGTTACATAACTGTTCATTTTTTATTTCCAAATTGTAGGTTTTTTTAAGCTGTAGAACTGTTATCTGTAATATCTTGCTGTAGAAATACCGAATAATTTGAAAATTTGCACATTTTTGTGCAATATTCTTAATCTACAGTATTGGTCTCGTCTGATATTATTTTTACACTTCTGTTTGGTTTTCGTTGCTGAGAAAGTACCCATTCTCTTAAAATAATCAAAGAGAACTTTGTTTTGTTTTGTTTTGTTTGGAATCAACAGGGAGGCGCAAAGTATAAAGTTGCTGCTAACATATATACATATATATCCATATTTTATAGGGGTGTCTATGTATATATACAGTGTGTCCACACAAAAAGATAGATATAGCTATTATTCAGTTCTTCCATGATTTAGTTTTTAATTTTTTAAGGTAGAAAAGCTATTGTAACATCTTTTTCAATTTGTTATTAATTTTATGACATACTGATATTTCTTAATATCACACAATTTTAATTTTTAAGGGAAATGAGGAATGCACATCAGTGATTGTCAAACCTCACCCCCTTAATTTCCTACCCAATTTCCCCCAACCCCTCACTCACCCACCTAATCATAATGACAGATACTATTTTGTTAGCCAGGCTTCCAACAAAGTTCAATATTTCTAACACTCTAGTGCAATAAAACATTATTAGATATCTAAGAGGTGTGCATGTGGGAAAGGTCAGTGCATATCCCTTTAGGAGGGGAGAATGTTGTAATATATCAGCTATCAAGATGTTTAAAAAACAGTGTATTCAATCGTATATTGTCTATAGTATGTGCTATGAAATTTGCATTTATGATATGTAACAGGGGCAAAGCCAAACTCATGTTACTCTGTTCAGTCAGAAACTTTTTTTGTGTGTGTGGCATACAGCATTCCTGGGAAGTGCTGTACTTTGTTTTCTTTTGGTTTTAGTTTTGCATTTAGAGTGCCTTATAATTGATGCCTATTTTAATAGCATTTCTTTTTAGCTTTTGGTTCATATTTTCATTCCTTGTTCATATGTGTTTCTCTTCCAATTAAAGTATTATCTGTTTACCACATGTACAAAAACTCTTTGAATAATATGCATTCCTAGTTTTAACCAAGTCGGGGATGTTAGTGATTGTACCAGCCCAAAGCACTTGGATAAGCAGGGCCCTTCTTCCTTTCATAACCATCAACATCAGGAAAAGCTACTTGTTTTATTTGTAATCCCTTCCAAATCTGCTCTGAAACATTCAGTAACTGCACCAAATTTATTAACAAACACCATTGTCAACTTTGAACATATTTACTATTCCATTCAGATTTTTCTAAAAGAAGAATTAAAAACATATATATATATATATATTTACACATATCCCCCCAAATTTTTCGACACAGTTTCTATAGGAAGCCATGAATGATGGCATGAGTTTGCCATATCTTACATGATTTTAAAGAACACTCAAAATATTCAAGGAACTCTTAGAGTTTTAGTATAATTTCAATTTAATATTAGCTTCATTAATGTTCTGCATGGAAGGATTTTTGTTTTCTACATTTCCCATCACTGGCAGAATGAAATCCAAGAGACCAAACACTTGCAAGCATCATATTTGAGCACTTTTGTAAAAAAGAGGAAAAAAAGCTGAGAAAAAAAAAGAAAAAAGAAATAAAAAATTTAAAAAAATATATAATACTAAAAAAAAAAAAAAAGTATCTAGAAGGCTACCTCAGAATGAGACTCTCTAACCTACATCAGAACCAGAGAAGAATGTGCACTATGTGGGTCTGTTGTTTTCTTTTAGTTTGTATCTTTTGGAGAATGATCCAAGTGCCAGATTACTCAGTGCTATAATTTTCATTCAGTGAAACTAAGGGGGTCAGAGAGACATTGCATCATGCAGATGTGCCGTGTTGGACATGTAGAATCCGATGGCGTATTGCATACCAGACCATTGGCCAATGAGCAGTTTCTCTCCCTGAAACTGAAACTGCTCATGTGGCAAAGGGAAAGGGGAGAATAATCACAGGAAGAAAATGTATGGGATGCATACCACAGACGAGCGAGGAGGAGACTATTCCAGATATCTTGCTGTTCAGGAGCTGTTCCGAGAACTAACTCCCTTACTGTCATTGATGTGCATTCCACTGTGCTTTTCTGTACAACCATTCTACTTTATTTTCCCAGGTAAACATCTTTATCTACCATTACCATAAACTCAAGTTTTCAGTTATTTTCATCATCATAACCAGTACGGTGCTATTATTTACCTATGTATGTGTAGTTATGTATAATTTTGTAATTAGTTACAATGGTAAAAAAATCAAAATATATAAAAAGTGATTTGTACAGAACTTTATTTTAGCTCTTTTTTAAAAATGATTTGCATGGTTAGACAACGGCAAGGACAGCCAGGGGAGGGAAGGGCCTCTAGGGAACTCTGCACTTTCTATACCTTTGTACTATGCACTGCCCTATTGATTCTACACCCAATAATGTTAGTACTTGAACCCATCTGTAAGAAACTGCTTCAGAAATTCATTTGTGTGTATGTAAATAACCCAACATAGAAACAGGAAAGGAAAAATTCTGTGCTAATATACAGGTTTTTTTCTTTCATGTTTTTTTTTTTTTCTTTTTGGTTTTGCTTTGTTTTAGGCCCTTCTTTTTATTTTTAATAATCTTTTCTTTTTCCTGTTTTGGGTTTTAGTTTCCTTTGGGTTTATGGGTGCCCTGATACTCCAGCAGAGATCAGAAGGCTGCAGATCCATCCTATCCATCCGTTATGTGGCTTTGCCATCCAAGCTTGGAGTGTCTTTACAAAGATAATAACAGTTGTGTTCTTTGCTCTCGTTTTGGATGCATAGACTGAAAAATTTAAAAAAATAACTTGTAAAATGGCTTGTTAAAAAAATACAATTACCTCTAATTAGTAGTACGCGTAAATGTTTTACAGAATGAAAGGCGTGCTTTTTATTTTCTTACTTCGTTACATTGGTGGCGAAAGAAGTCTGTATGAAAATCAGTTCTTTGCTGACACAAGTTCCATTTGTTACAAATGAATTCTAATAAAAACGTCAGTGTTATGCAGCCCTGGCTTTTGCTTCTGTCCACTCAAGCACTTTGGTTTTGAAATGACTATATATGTTCCCTCTTCTCCTTTGGTTATCTAGTTAGCTCCTTGATACTAATAGTAATTCTTCTTACCAAGAGGCTGCTATCTACAGGTGCCTGCAGTGAGGTGAACACCTTTCACTGGTTAAACAAACTGATGCTTAAAGAAACAGTTTGCTCAAGTTTACAAGCAAAGAAAGAGACCTTGGTATCTCTCAAATTGATTATGGGCAATCTTTAATTCTAATGAAGATGACTACTATATACATATGCATGCATTATATATATGCATGTATATACATATTATCTTGAAACAACTGGCATCTCTCAGGCACATAAAAAAAAATGTTTGGGAACATGGCTCAGAAAATACTTGGCTTGGATTGTTTATGCAGTTATGGGTCAGACCTGTTGTAGGCATCGGGAAGGCAATGCCTCCCAACAAATGAGATACTACATGAGACTGCAGTCTAGGGAGAGAGGCTGGCATTAAATGATAAATTTACACTCTAACAAGTGTTATAAGAGAAAGTAGAGATTCATGAAGTTAGGACTTTCTATTGTGAGGGAAAAAAACCCTGACTTGGCTTAATAGAAAAGGAAAGTATTTTTTGGCTTATGTATTTAAAGATTCGTAATGGACTTAACATTGCAAAAGTAGGGACATATAATCTTCATAAACAATTGGCTCAGGTGCTATCTTTAGCAGTTGGCATCTCTCTCCTTCTCCCAATCTGGTTTCTACTTTCAAGTGTCAGTTCTAAGCAATCTATGTGGTCCCTGGAATCTGGGATTTTAACATGAAAAGTCAGGCAAGTGGAAGAGTTTACTTCCCAACAGTACAAATGGAAACCCTTGAACAGAATGGATGCCTGTTGGCCTTCACTGATGTGACCTGTGGAAAGTGAACATCTCAGGATCACAACTTAGGATAGGAAGAGATAATGTGCTCATTGAGTTTCCAAGTCAAGAAGGATGTAAGGTCTATCATGAATAGACCTAGAGACTGTCATACAGAGTAGAGTAAGTCAGAAATAGCAAAACAAATATAAGATTGTTTATATGTAGAATCTTCCATATATGTGGAATCAAGAAAAATAGTACAGATGAACTGATCTGAAAAGCGGAAATAGAGACAGATGTAAAGAACAAACTTACAGATAACACGTGGGAACAGGGAAAGGGGTGGGATGAATTGAGAGACTGGAATTGACATATATATGTCAATATATATATATATTGTTAAAATAGATAACTAACGAGAACCTACCATATAGCATAGGGAACCCTACTCAATTCTCTGTGGTGACCTAAATGGGAAGGAAATCTAAAAAAGAGGGGAATATATATGTATACATATAACTGATTCACTTCGCTGTGCAGCAGAAACACAACACTGTAAAGCAACAATTAAAAAAAAAAAAGAATGTAAGGTAGCTGTCACCTTGGCAAATAGCAATCAATGTGGTGGGACCAACACATAACTGCAAATAAACCTAATGAATTAAAGTAAGGCAAAGTACAGGTATTCTGGGTAATGTTACAATTACTTGTTGCCATGGAAATGATGAGGGAATGAAACAATACCATTATCCAAAAAGTATTTTGTAAATGTTGATACTAAATAGACAATTAGACTCTTTTTTTCCTCTTTCTTCCTTGTTCTCACCTAAACTGCTTCTTGATTTTATAGATTTAATCACTCTATTGATTGACTGTATAAGCATACAATCCCTAACCAGAAAAACAGACAAAAACTTCAAGATGAATCATACTTAATATTCTGATCATTGTGATGCATTAAACAGATGTGTGGGATGCCAGAAACGGTGAAATCGCTAGTCTCACCCATGTATACGTATGCAGCAGTTGGTAGTTAATAGTGGAAGAACCCACTCCAAAACGTTTCCCTGGAGAGCCCCAAGGACACAGAGCCTGGCAGGCCACAGTCCATGGGGTCACGGAGTTGGACACGGCTGAAGTGACTGAGCACACACGCACAACCAGTCGTTAGATCTGTTTTCTTAGTCATATTTACGGTTAGACTTCGTAAGTTAAAAGGATTTCAGTAAAGTATAATAATCCATCAAATTATAAATCTAAAACATATTTAACATCATAATTTTTGAAGAGTTTCTGCAAATTCTAAGAAAGTAAATACAGTAAGGAAACACTATGAATCTGAAACTATAGATTTTATCATTATTTGTAGTAGCAAAATAAAAGTGAAAAACCCTAAATGTCCAATAATAGGAAATGATTAAGGAAAAAAGTATATATGTGGAATAATATATATAATACACTGCCATTTAATCATTAAGCTGTTGAATAGTTTGTGGGGAAAAAATATAGCATGAAAAGTCATTAAAAGGAGGTATCAAATTATCTATACACATTAGAATAAATGACTGGAAAGAATGTATCAGTTACTAAATGATAACTATGTGATAAAAATTATATTGCACTTTCTACATTTTCTAAAATTTCTAAAATTTTTATAATTATTTGAATAGCAAAGTAGGGGTGCTTTAAAATATATGAGAAGATGGAGTAATTTTTAAAAATCAATTTAAAGAGGCAAGAATGGAGAGAGGGGGAAAAAAAAGAATTCAGGAAAGAACCTAGGACAGGTGGGACAAGTAGAAAGTAATAATATGATAGATTTAACAAAACAAAAATTACATTAAACGTAGATGTAGTATATCCAGCTTAAAAATGTACATTGTAGTCTAGATATATAGTGCTTATAAAAGTATAAGAATGATAAACGCAAAAGAAGGCCATGAAATATGCCATCCAAACATAGCCAAAAGAGTGCTCTGCTATTATTAATTTCAGCAGTAGCATTACCAAATAATAAGTCAATTCCCAATGGAAAAAGCTTCACTGCACCAGAAAGATGTAACAATTATATGTTTGTATGTACTTAACAGCTTCAAAACGGAGACAATAAAATTAGAACTAAATGGAATTATATGCATAAATCACAATCATAATGGGAGTTTTAAAACACTTCTCTCAGTAGTAGCTAAAATTACTGTTTCAGAGCAGACCAAAAGTGTTTAGTAAGCTAATAAAGAACTATAAATAACCCGGTTAACAAAATGAACTTAAGTGACCTATATAGACCATTAGTCAACAACTTAAGAATATGCAGTATTCAACAACTTAATATATTCCATAAGAACTGAATATCTTTTCAGGAGTACAGTTACCAAAATTGATTAGTGACTGGACCATAAAGCAAGTCTCAACAAATTTTGAGTGTTTTAATTCTATAGAGTATATTATACCACATTACATATTGACCACATTACAGTTCAACTAGGAGGCTATACCAAATATATTTGGAAAATTCTCATGGTAATTAAGAAATACCCTTCTAAATAGCCAAAGGGTCAGAAAATAAATCACAAGGGAAGTAAGGAATTACAACTGAAATTAGAAAACACTGAGTATCAAAACTTGTGGGATAAAGCTAAACTGTGCTTTAGAGAGAAATGCATAGCCTTAAATGCATGTTAGTAAAAAGGAAAGGTTGAAAACCAATGATCTTGATTCTTACAAACTAGAAAATTAAAAAATTAACTGTTCATTCTATCCCAAGAAAGTAGAAGGAAGAAAATTAAAAAATAGTAAAATTTATTTAAAAATAGTGGCAAAACCAATACAATATTGTAAAGTTAAAAAATAAAATTAAATTAAATTTTAAAAAAAGTAAAATTTAAATATACAATAGAGAGTATCAATAAATCTTATAGGTAAAAGGTGATTCTCTAAAAGGCAACAAAATTGGTAAACCCTAGAAAAATGATGTAAATGAAAGATGAACAAACAATACTAGGAATTTGAATAAGAGCATAAAACTTTATAACTGACTAACATTAACTACTATAAGTAACAAAGGGTCCATATTCACAATATATAACCAACTGCTATAAATATATGTTAAAAACACAGGCACCTCAACCCCCAATAGAAAACTAGACTTGTGTATGTCAACAATTAGGGGGGAAAAAAGGAATCCATATTGGTCAAAACAAATAAAAAATTAATAAATAATCATGGAAATGCAAGTTAAAGCCACAATGTAATGCCAATTGATACATACCCATCAGAACAGCTAATATTTACAAGACGAACAATATCAAGTGTTGGTGAGAATCCATGAGGTCTGAGTGAAGAGTCCTTACACATATACATTTCTATGGAATTTGTGTGTCATTCCCTGTTAGAAGAACGCACTCTGCTTTTCAGGATGCAATTTTACAGATAGTATAGAACACAGTTAAGCACTGTAAAGTAATGCAGAATATATACATTCTGCATTAGATATGCAGAATAATATATTACATATATATATATATATACTTTATCCAGTAGTTACAGGTTGTAACTACATAATAAATAGAAATGCATGCATATGTTAATAAGAGACTAAGAAGAAAATTCAAGATTCTGTCCATTGCAACAGTAATCATAGAGCCAAAAATTCTAAATAACATAAATGTCAATCCACCACAAGAATGGATAAATAAATTTTGATGTAGTGGCACAATTGACTACAGTGATTAAGTATGATCAATATAACATCAAGGAAAACATGCCACACATAAAAATATACACTATATGATTCTCAAGTGGTTCCCTCTTAGGAAGAAAGAGGTAAGTAGTAATTAGGAGGGCAGAAAGCAAACTTCTTGGGCTGGCAATATTTTATTTCTTGACCTAGATGTGGTTCCATAAGTAGTTGTTTTTGATAAATATATCAAAAACCATACCTTTACTGTCATGTATTTTTCTCTATTTGTTGCATGTCAGTAAAGTTTTATTAATGGCTATTATTTATTCACACATATACATGTATTAAACCAATTAATTTTCAAAATATGAATTCTATAGCAGTGCTTCTCAATGTACAGGATCCAGCCCACTCTTGGACCACAGAAATGTCATGCAATTCCACAGAAAATTTATATGGGTAAGGACCACTCATTCATAACTTGGTGAGGTATTCAATATTGCTAAAATTTAAGGTAGAAATACTTGTTAACATTTAGTGAAACCAAAAATATTTTCTAGTTCTTACCATTTTTTTTTTTTTTCCTACTGGGACTGGAAATAAAAGAGCTGGACAGGATATAGTGACTTTTACTCTGGGTTAGACTTGTCTCGTGGTTCTAAATTGTGCCGCTAGCCTATTCAGCAAGTTGAAAGTATGGAATATTGGCTACCAAGACAGACAAGCATCAGAGTACAGATGAATCAGAGCTGGATTTGTAACAGTTCAGGAAAAATAAACTTCAAGTGCAAAGCCTATTGATTATGACAATGTCATGTTATCAGAAAGAAAAACAAAACCCTGGAATCAGATCTGTGTTCAAATACATGTATGAGCTGGGTTGGTGCTAATCAAGCTACTTAACTTTTTTCTTAATTATGTTTTTATTATTAATGATGAAATAATGACTAGAAAACCAATACTATATGCACTAACAAAACTGTCACTAAAAGGCAAAAGTCAAGATGCCAAAGAATGTACACACTTCATTCAACTAATATTATTTTTCAAGCTGATTAATTTTCTAAGCCTTGATTTTCTCATCTATAAAATGGAGGTGAATTATCTACCTTCCAGATGTATTATACACATTAAAAATAATACAGCATGTATACCGTTATGATTGATGGAAGACTGATGCTCATTGTGAATAAAATAGCATTTCCATGGTCCTATTAAAAAGACACACATGTCTTAAAGGACAATATTAAAGAAGGAAAACAAGTCATCTACAAAACATTTTTTAATGAATTAATATGCAGTTTGATTCTTTATCCTGGCCATGGGACAGTCTTTCAAGATATAGAAGATGGTCATCTCTGCAAAGTCATTCAAGTATTGCTCTACAGATCTCTCCCTTACTGCATGCCAAATTAATTACTGTGAAATAGACTCGGTTGTGCCATGCTGGTGTTTGGATAGTGCTGTGTATTGCAGAGTGTTTTATAGCTATTAATTACTGTCCTCACAATATTGGGAAGTGGACCACTGCAACCTTCTTAGAGCACTAATTAGACTCTGGCACAAAAAGGTCATATAACCTTCTGAAGGTCATTCACTGAAGAAAGATTTGAAGACTGCAGGGACTGAAGGGGCCCAGTTTGCAGAAAGGTAACAAATCACAAAATGAAAATTCAGGATTCTAGTACCGAAGCTCAGTTTTGTCATTCACTCTGTAATCTGGGCAAGTCACATAATCTCTCTCAGTTTCACTTCCTCCTATGAGAAATAATAAGAATGACTCACAGATATTGAGATCTAGATTCTAGGACTATAATAGCCTAAAGTCTCTTGAATAGAAACATACATTGACAATTTTATCTTTAAAAATATATCCTGCCATTTTTTTTAAGTCAATAATTGTCTGAAACATTGGACTCAGTTGCCAAAAGGAACTAAATCCAAGATTGAGTAGAACAAGGCGAGAGGGAGCGCTACAGAATTGTATTTAACCTTCAAAAGACAGTTATGTCTAGGAGACATGGGATTTAGAGCAGGTCAACCAGGCTCCTGTGAGTTTGGCTCTTCCACTTAATAGCTGCATGACTTGGGCAATTAACTTCACTTTTCAAAGCTCGTTACCTCCTCTATAAAACAGGGATAATACTTCTCTTAGGAAGTTATTGTAAAGAGTAAAAGAGATGGTATAGACTAAATACAAACTAAAAATAACTAAGAATACTTTGTTTTGTTTCTAGTAAGTAAACATCTGGTGGCTCAGATGGTAAAGCATCTGCCCACAGTGAAGAAGACCCAGGTTTGATCCCTGGGTCAGGAAGATCCCCTGGAGAAGGGAATGGCTACCCACTCTAGTATTTTTGCCTGGAGAATTACATGGACAGAGGAGCTCAAGTGGGCTACAGTCCATGGGGTCGCAGAGTCAGGCACAACTGAGTGACTAACACTTTCACTTTTCTTCAGGAACAAAGTAAATAATAACTAAGAATATTTGTTTTGTTTCTAGTAAGGAAAGTAAAACATAGAACGGGTGAACTTCTGCTCATCTATACTGATATAGTAATACCTAACACTGAAAAGACTTTTCAATACTTTTAGTAAGAAAATAGGATTCTTCTGTTCCTCCTCTGAAATGTTCTGAACTAAGAAAATGTGTTTTGAGTAAACAAAGATCATCTTAGCATTCCAGCTGCATACTCTACAGGATATTATTAGCAAGGGGCTTGTGATTATTGATAAAGTCACCTGCATGGTCATCTGGACTGTTTATTCCTTCCTTCATTATTTATTCAGTTATTTAACATTCATCTCATTTCCTTAAAACTGAGCAAGTAATTGGCATGCATTTGATGGACCCTGAAAAGATCATAAAATCCCTATCCTCAAGGTGCTTCCAGACTATGAAGGAGCCTTATACCAACAGATTATTGCAACAGAGCAATAACTTAACTCTACCTGGGAAAGTCCATTTAGACATCTTGTCCTCTGCAAAGCTGCACTGCATCTTGAAAGATGAGTAGGATTAAATCAGTTGGATAAGTTTGGGGAGCACATTATGGACAGAGAGAATAAGGTGCTAAAGGGCAAAGATCAGCATGTCAGGTTAGAGAAATGGCAAGGGTTTTGTCATCAGGGCTGCATGGGGAGAGACTGAGGTCAGGGCACAAATCAGGCTTTCTAACTCTAATTATACTATCGTTTGATTCCATCCTTAACATCTAACCACATCTTTAGAGCCTCACTAAATCCCTTGAGGATGCACAGGTGCTCTATCCTCTGCTCACTTAAAAAAGCTAATCCCAATAGAATGTGAAATGAGAATTTTAAAAGTTCACTAGATATCACACCATAAGCGATACACTTGCCACATTTAAATCATTCAGATGATCTGCTGTGAAAAGTGCCCTGAAGATACATTTTAAAAATTGCAGAGAATATGACAATAGATATCCATTAAGTGGGTGGTGTTTACCAGACATTTTTGCTTGGATTAGGATACAAAGATGAGTTAAATGCAGCACCTGCCTTAAAGGAAATTTTTATGTAATACGGTATACTAAGATAACTAATATAGGACTGAATATGACAAAAGCCTTAAGAGTAGTACAAGTAGAATATGCTATGAACAGGAGATATAAATGGTGAGATCAGAAAGGTTAATCTTGTCACACCAAACATCCAACTCTGAGATTAGAATCTCTTTTAATTGAAAATGTCTATCTCATGCACAAACAACCTCAATGTCAGCATTACCATGAGCCCTAAAGAACGCACAGCATTTTAATGGATAAAATCAAGGTAGAGGGAATTCTAAGTAGAGGAAATGAAGACAAAGTTTTGAAGGCAGGAATGTGGGATCAGTTCTCATAGCCAAAAAGTCATGGGCATGAAGCCCCAATGCTGAATCTGTTCTCCTTGATGCTCCCATTCCACCCTCACTTTTCCACAAGGTTCTCAGTGTCTCTTCCAGTTGTCCCACTATATCTACAACAGGCCAGCTTATCCCCAGCTTCCCTCCAGTTTTCATCCAGATGGTATTATAAATCATCTCCTTTTATCTCCCCTGGGTTTCAGGAAAGGACTTCAGTTACAGATAAGTATTTCTTAGGACTATTCTCTCAATCTTTCTTTTACTAACAAGATCACTGGAAGGTATGCAGAATAAAAGATTTCTGCAAGATAAATTTTCTGTGTGTTTCCAGAATAAAGTCTCCTTAGAGAAATCAAATAAATTCAAAGAAATAACAAATCATTGTTTGCTCTAAAAACACTATTCAGAAGTGCACCTGTGACAGATATCCAGTTCTTAGGTTAAGATAGGGTCTGTAATAAAACTGGGAGCCTTTGACCTGTGAAAACTCCTTTGGGTGGACCTGCAGCCTACCTAGTCTCTGTAGTTTGAATCCATGTCAGCTCCATTCTTGATACAGGAGAAAATATTTTGTTTAATCTCCAAGGATATTTCCCAACCTATTCTCCAAAAGTAGGTAGGGACCAGACAGTTCCAAGTTTCCCTTTACTGCCTCAGCCAGGAGGGCCCCTTGCATGTCTGTGCCTACCTTCATGGATGGAGAATGAGAACCTGCAAAGGCAGCATTGCAATGAATAGAGATTACCTGGAAATGGGGCTATAAATAGGGTGCTTTAGAACCCAAAGCACATTCAGCCAGCTACTGTCAGCATAGACTAAGAAAGGAGGCTTTATTATTATAGCAGAAGCAAGCAAACAGGCTTTCCTTGTCAGTAAAAGCAGCACATAATACACTCAACATGCTGACTGGAATTAGAGTACAAATCACAGGTCAGTTCTGAACAGCATAGAGAGAGTTTTCTCTCATCTAAAGCCAAAAAACACACCTGGGCAACGTGCCATTGGGAAAAAGAAATTGATCAGTCGGTCTTCCATATTTTCTGATGATGTTTTAGTCATTGGGTGGGATAGATGTAGACATGTCTCCACAGTCTCCAGTGAGAGAACGAGATGGTGTAGATGAGCAGGTAAGACACTGAGTAAATCGACCTGGGGCTTCTGAATACAAGGGAGATATATCAGCCTGCCCTTGGTGGCTGAGATGAGTAGAACTAGCAGCTCAGGGTGGAGCGATGGATTAAAAGAGCTTTCTATAAATGAGACATGACCAAAGAAGGACTGACCTTCACTGGAGCTGTCCCAGCAGAAGGCGATTGGCAACCAAGTCAAGGATGCTGGATTGATCACAGATGCGAGAAAGGAGAATGAGATAAGAATGGGTGGCCTAGATGTTCACCTAATGTCGCTCCCATCTTCAAATGCTTTAATAAATCAATTTCTCAGAATACAAAGTAACAGTCCCTATGGAAGAGCTTATTCCTTTTCATTCAGGGAAATGTGCCTATTCTTCCATAGCCCCATATAGGTTCACAGCTCCCTTGTCTAACCACCTGGCAAAGGCAGGCTTCTCAACTGCAGTTAAGAGTTTGGAATATGTTCTTCTTTTTAAAAAGGTTAGTGTTGCCTGTGTTTCCATTATGAAAAAGGTAAGTTCAAGGCGGTCCTAAGATGGCAGAGGAATAGGACGAGGAGACCACTTTCTCCCCCACAAATTCATAAAAAGAACATTTAAACGCTGAGTAAATTCCACAAAACAACTTCTGGATGCTGATAGAGGACATCAGGCACCCAGAAAAACGGCCCATTGTCTTTGAAAAGAGGTAGGAAAAAATATAAAAGACAAAAAAAAGACGGAGCTCCATCCCGGGAAGGGAGTCTTAAAAAGAGAAGTTTCCAAACACCAGGAAACACTCTCTTTGCCGAGTCTGTGGTGAGCCTTGGAAGCACAGAGGGCAATATAACAGGGAGGAAAAATAAATAAAAAATTAAAACCCACAGATTACGAGCCCAACAGTAACTCCCCCAGCGGAAAAGCAGTGCAGATGCCTGCATCCGCCACTACCAAGCTGGGGCTGGGCAGGGAGGTGCGGGCTGCATTGCTTAGAGTAAGGATCAGGCCTGAATGCCCCGAGGGTAGTCAGAGAGAACAAACTTAGGCTAGCAAACCAGACTGTGGGATAGCTACCATGCGAAAAGCCCTAAGACACCGCCAGGCCCACTCACAGAACAAAGGACTGAGCAGAGCTAGTCGGCTGCAGACCATCCCCCTCCAGTGACAGGCAGCCAAAGCCGGAAGCGGGCAATCGCAGCCCCAGAGAGACATTATCTACCAAACTGCAAGCAGGCTTCTTTGCTAACTAAGACTTCTTGGGGTTCTGGACAGTCATCATCCGCCTGAGAAGGTGCGCCGGTTGTACACCCAGAAAACCGAGCAGCAGGGATGGGAGAGGTGATAAGTCGCAGCGACCATGCTCGCCAAACACCTCATCACCTGAGCTGCTCGGACCTGGGAAGGGCACAAAACACAGGCCCAATGGAGTCTGCACCTCTGAGGACTACCAGAGTACATGAACCTGAGCTGCTTAGACCTGGGAGGTGCATGCAGCCCAGGGCTGGCCTTGGACAGTTCCCAGCAGAGCAACCTAGAGGCTGCGCTGTGTGGGCAAGGATAGCACATACGCCGTGAGCAAGGGCAGGCCCAGTGTGGCTGAGACACTGCGAGCACACGCCAGTGTTATTTGTTTGTAGCGTCCCTCTCTCCCCACAGCGCGACTGAACAAGTGAGCCTAAAAAAGTGTCTACCACCACCACCTTGTGTCAGGGCGGAAATCAGACACTGAAGAGACGAGCAAACAGAAGAAGCTAAAACAGAGGGAACCGCCTTGGAAGTGACAGGTGCAATATATTAAAACCCTGTAGTTAGTACCGACAACATAGGAAGGGGCCTATAGATCCTGAGAAATATAAGCTAGACCAAGAAACTATCCAAAAATGAACTGACCCCACACTGCCCAGAACAACACCAGAGAAAGTCCTAGATATATTTTTACTATTTTTACCATCATTTTTTTTTCTTTTTTTTTTAACTTTTTAAAATTTTTAAGTCCTCTATTACTCCTTTAATTTTCATTTTTGTAACCTACCATTACTTTTCAAAAAAAAAAAAAGGACCCTTTTTTTTAAAAGCAAACTTCATATATATATACTTTTTTAAAATAATTTTTGTGACTTTTTTTTTCTTCTTTTCTTTAATATTGTATTTTTGAAAATCCAACCTCTACTCTAGATTTTTAATCTTTGCTTTTTGGTATTTGTTATCAATTTTGTACCTTTAAGAACCCAATCTTCAGTACCCATTTTTACTTGGGAGCAAGATTACTAACTTGACTGCTCTCTCATCCTTTGGACTCTCCTTTTTCTCCACCAGGTCACCTCTGTCTCCTCCCTCCCCCTTCTCTTCTCTACCCAACTCTATGAATTTCTGTGTGTTCCAGATGGTGGAAAACACTTAGGGAACTGATTACTGGCTGGATCTGTCTCTCTCCTTTTCATTCCCCCCTTTTATCCTCCTGGCCACCTCTGTCTCCTTCCTCCCACTTCTCTTCTCTGTATAACTCCATGAACATCTCTAAGCGGTCCAGACTGTGGAGCGCACATAAGGAAGGGATTACTGGCTAGCTTGCTCTCTCCTCTTTTGATTCCACCTCATCTCATTCAGGTCACCTCTAACTCCCTCCTCCCTCTTTTCCATGTAACTCTGTGAACCTCTCTGGGTGTCCCTCACTGTGGAGAAACTTTTCATCTTTAACCTAGATGTTTTATCAACTGTGCTGTATAGAAGGAGCAGTCTTGAGACTACTGTAAAAATAAGACTGAAAACCAGAAGCAGGAAGCTTAAGTCCAAATCCTGAGAACATCAGAGAACTCCTGACTCCAGGGAACATTAATCAATAGGAGCTCATCAAACACCTCCATACCTACACTGAAACCAAGCACCACCCAAGGGCCAACAAGTTCCAGAGCAAGATATACCACACAAATTCTCCAGAAACACAGGAACACAGCCCTGAGCTTCAATATACAGGCTGCCCAAAGTTACTCCAAAACCACTGACATCTCATAACACATTACTGGACACTTCATTGCACTCCAGAGAGAAGAAATCCAGCTCCACCCACCAGAACATCGACACAAGCTTCCCTAACCAAGAAACCTTGACAAGCCACCGATACAACCCCACCCAAAGCAAGGAAACTCCACAATAAAGAGAACTCCACAAACTGCCAGAATACAGAAAGGCCACCCCAAACGCAGCAATATAAAGAAGATGAAGAGACAGAAGAATATCCAGCAGGTAAAGGAACAGGATAAATGCCCACCAAACCAAACAAAAGAGGAAGAGATAGGGAATCTACCTGATAAAGAATTCCGAATAATGATAGTGAAAATGATCCAAAATCTTGAAATCAAAATGGAATCACAGATAAATAGCCTGGAGACAAGGATTGAGAAGATGCAAGAAAGGTTTAACAAGGACCCAGAAGAAATAAAAAAGAGTCAATATATAATGAATAATGTAATATATGAGATCAAAAACACTCTGGAGGCAACAAATAGTAGAATAATGGAGGCAGAAGATAGGATTAGTGAAGTAGAAGATAGAATGGTAGAAATAAATGAATCAGGAAAAAATAAAAACGAATTAAAAGAAATCAGGACAATCTCAGAGACCCCCAGGACAATATTAAACACTCCAACATTCAAATCATGGGAGTCCCAGAAGAACAAGACAAAAAGAAAGACCATGAGAAAATGAGGAGGAGATGATAGTTGATAGGAGATAATAGTTGAAAACTTCCCTAAAATGAAGAAGGAAATAATCACCCAAGTCCAAGAAACCCAGAGAGTCCCAAACAGGATAAACCCAAGGCGAAACAACCCAAGACACATATTAATCAAATTAACAAAGGTCAAACACAAAGAACAAATGTTAAAAGCAGCAAGGGAAAAACAACAAATAACACACAAGGGGATTCCCATAAGGATAACAGTTGATCTTTCAATAGAAACTCTTCAGGCCAGGAGGGAATGGCAAGACATACTTAAAGTGATGAAAGAAAATAACCTACAGCCCAGATTACTGTACCCAGCAAGGATCTCATTCAAATATGAAGGAGAAATCAAAAGCTTTACAGACAAGCAAAAGCTGAGAGAATTCAGCACCACCAAACCAGCTCTCCAACAAATGCTAAAGGATCTTCCCTAGACAGGAAACACAAAAAGGGTGTATAAACTCGAACCCAAAATAATAAAGTAAATGGCAATGGGATCATACTTATCAATAATTACCTTAAACATAAATGGGTTGAATGCCCCAACCAAAAGACAAAGACTGGCTGAATGGATACAAAAACAAGACCCCTATATATGTTGTCTACAAGAGACCCACCTCAAAACAAGGCACACATACAGACTGAAAGTGAAGGGCTGGGAAAAGATATTCCATGCAAATAGAGACCAAAAGAAAGCAGGAGTAGCAATGCTCCTATCAGATATAACAGACTTTAAAACAAAGGTTGTGAAAAGAGACAAAAAAGGACACTACATAATGATCAAAGAATCAATCCAAGAACAAGATATAACAATCATAAATACATATGCATCCAACATAGCAGCACCACAATATGTAAGACAAATGCTAACAAGTATGAAGGGGAAATTAACAATAACACAATACTAGTGGGAGACTTTAATACCCCACTCACACATATGGATAGATCAACTAAACAGAAAATTAACAAAGAAACACAAACTTTAAATGATACAATAGACCAGTTAGACCTAATTGATATCTATAGGACATTTCACCCCCAAAACAATGAATTTCACCTTTTTCTCAAGCGCACATGGAACCTTCCCCAGGATAGATCACATCCTGGGCCATAAATCTAGCCTTGGTAAATTCAAAAAAATTGAAATCATTCCAAGCATCTTTTCTGACCATAATGCAGTAAGATTAGATCTCAATTACAGGAGAAAAACTATTAAAAATCCCAACATAGGGAGGCTGAACAACACGCTTCTGAATAACCAACAAATCACAGAAGAAATCAAAAAAGAAATCAAAATATACATAGAAATGAATGAAAATGAAAACACAACAACCCAAAACCTGTGGGACACTGTAAAAGCAGTGCTAAGGGGAAAGTTCACAGCAATACAGGCATACCTCAAGAAACAAGAAAAAAGTCAAATAAATAACCTAATTCTACACCTAAAGCCACTAGAAAAGGAAGAAATGAAGAACCCCAGGGTTAGTAGAAGGAAAGAAATCTTAAAAATTAGGGCAGAAATAAATGCAAAAGAAACAAAAGAGACCATAGCAAAAATCAACAAAGCCAAAAGCTGGTTCTTTGAAAGGATAAATAAAATTGACAAAACATTAGCCAGACTCATCAAGAAACAAAGGGAGAAAAATCAAATCAATAAAATTAGAAATGAAAATGGAGAGATCACAACAGACAACACAGAAATACAAAGGATCATAAGAGACTACTATCAGCAATTATATGCCAATAAAATGGACAACGTGGAAGAAATGGACAAATTCTTAGAAAAGTACAACTTTCCAAAACTGGACCAGGTAGAAATAGAAAATCTTAACACCCCCATCACAAGCACAGAAATTGAAACTGTAATCAAAAATCTTCCAGCAAACAAAAGCCCAGGTCCAGACAGCTTCACAGCTGAATTCTACCAAAAATTTAGAGAAGAGCTAACACCTATTCCACTCAAACTCTTCCAGAAAATTGCAGAGGAAGGTAAACTTCCAAACTCATTCTATGAGGCCACCATCACCCTAATACCAAAGCCTGACAAAGATGCCACAAAAAAGAAAACTACAGGCCAATATCACTGATGAACATAGATGCAAAAATCCTTAACAAAATTCTAGCAATCAGACTCCAACAACACATTAAAAAGATCATACACCATGACCAAGTGGGCTTTATCCCAGGGATGCAAGGATTCTTCAATATCCGTAAATCAATCAATATAATACACCACATTAACAAATTGAAAAATAAAAGCCATATGATTATCTCAATAGATGCAGAGAAAGCTTTTGACAAAATTTAACATCCATTTATGATAAAAACACTCCAAAAAGCAGGAATAGGAGGAACATACCTCAACATAATAAAAGCTATATATGACAAACCCACAGCAAACATTATCCTCAATGGTGAAATATTGAAAGCATTTCCCCTAAAGTCAGGAACAAGGCAAGGGTGCCCACTTTCACCACTACTATTCAACATAGTTTTGTAAGTTTTTGGCACAGCAATCAGAGCAGAAAAAGAAATAAAAGGAATCCAGATTGGAAAAGAAGAAGTAAAATTCTCACTGTTTGCAGATGACATGATCCTCTACATAGAAAACCCTAAAGACTCCACCAGAAAATTACTAGAGCTAATCAATGGAAATAGTAAAGTTGCAGGATATAAAATCAACACACAGAAATCCCTTGCATTCCTATACACTAATAATGAGAAAATAGAAAGAGAAATTAAGGAAACAATTCCATTCCCCATCGCAACGAAAATAATAAAATACTTAGGAATATATCTACCTAAAGAAACTAAAGATCTATATATAGAAAACTATAAAACACTACTGAAAGAAATCAAAGAGGACACTAATAGATGGAGAAATATACCATGTTCATGGATCAGAAGAATCAATATAGTGAAAATGAGTATACTACCCAAAGCAATCTATAGATTCAATGCAATCCCTATCAAGCTACCAACGGTATTTTTCACAGAGCTAGAACAAATAATTTCACAATTTGTATGGAAATACAAAAAACCATGAATAGCCAAAGCAATCTTGAGAAAGAAGAATGGAACTGGAGGAATCAACCTGCCTGACTTCAGGCTCTACTACAAAGCCACAGTCATCAAGACAGTATGGTACTGGCACAAAGACAGAAACATAGATCAGTGGAACAAAATAGAAAGCCCAGAGATAAATCCATGCACCTATGGACACCTTACCTTTGACAAAGGAGGCAAGAGTATACAATGGAGAAAAGACAATCTCTTTAACAAATGGTGCTGGGAAAACTGGTCAACCACTTATAAAAGAATGAAACTAGAACACTTTCTAACACCATACCAAAAATAAACTCAAAATGGATTAAAGATCTAAATGTAAGACCAGAAACTATACAACTCTTAGAGGAGAAAATAGGCAAAACACTCTCTGACATACATCACAGCAGGATCCTCTATGACCCACCTCCCAGAATATTGGAAATAAAAGCAAAAATAAACAAATGGGACCTAATTAAAATTAAAAGCTTCTGCACAACAAAGGAAACTATAAGCAAGGTGAAAAGAGAGCCTTCAGAATGGGAGAAAATAATAGCAAATGAAGCAACTGACAAACAACTAATCTCAAAAATATACAAGCAACTGTTGCAACTCAATTCCAGAAAAATAAAAGACCCAATCAAAAAATGGGCCAAAGAACTAAATAGACATTTCTCCAAAGAAGACATACAGATGGCTAACAAACACATGAAAAGATGCTCAACATCACTTATTATTAGAGAAATGCAAATCAAAACCACAATGAGGTACCATTTCATGCCAGTCAGAATGGCTGCAATCCAAAAGTCTACAAGCAATAAATGCTGGAGAGGGTGTGGAGAATAGGGAACCCTCTTACACTGTTGGTGGGAATGCAAACTAGTACAGCCACTATGGAGAACAGTGTGGAGATTCCTTAAAAAACTGGAAATAGAACTGCCTTATGACCCAGCAATCCCACTGGGATTTCAATTCAAACCAGAATTGAAAGAGACACATGTACCCCAATATTCATTGCAGCACTGTTTATAATAGCCAGGGCATGGAAGCAACCTAGATGTCCATCAGCAGATGAATGGAAGTAAGCTGTGGTACATGTATACAGTGGAGTATTACTCAGCCATTAAAAAGAATACATTTGAATCAGTTCTACTGAGGTGGATGAAATTGGAGCCTATTATACAGAGTGAAGTAAGCCAGAAAGAAAAACGCCAATACAGTATACTAATGCATATATATGGAATTTAGAAAGATGGTAACGATAACCTGTATGTGAGACAGCAAAAAAGACACAGATGTGTAGAACAGTCTTTTGGACTCTGTGGGAGAGGGAGAGGGTGGGATGATTTGGGAGAATGGCATTGAAACATGTATAATATCATATAAGAAACGAATCACCAGTCCAGGGTCCATGCAGGATACAGGATGCTTGGGGCTGATGCACTGGGATGACCCAGAGGGATGGTATGGGGAGGGAGGTGGGAAGGGGATTCAGGATTGGGAAAATGTGTACACCCATGGCAGATTCATGTCGATGTATCGCAAAACCAATACAATATTGTAAAGTAATTAGCGTCCAATTAAAATAAATACATTAAAAAAATAATTAAAAAATAAATTTTAAGGAAATACTTTAAAAAAAAGTAAGTTCTAGGAAATCTGAATTATAAGTGCTGTTTTGAATGCACTAAGGATGCATTCAAATGCATTCATTATGCACTAATGAATAACTAAATTATGTTATTTATTACATAAAGGAATCCTGTGAAAAATTAATCAGGACTATAGGAGAGTTGCTTTTTTATTTACCAATTTATTAATCTATATTATGGTCACCTGTAGAGGCAGAAGGGGCCTCATCCAGTTTTGGTTCACTGTCCTGGATGATGATACCACATACACCTCAAAAGAGTATGAGAAGTTTACTACTGACATAAACTCAGGTCTCCAGGAAGCTAGGGCATTCCTCCCAAGCAGGTCGAAATGGTAAATGGTTTGAGAGAGCAAAGGAAAGAGGCAGACCTGGGCTGATCATAGTTAAGAGGTGGGGCCAGGCAGAGAGCACCCACCTTGCAGTGGCCTTGTGGTTTGAATCTCCACTGGCACCAAAGGAAGAACTGCCCAGGATTTCTCACCACATGTCCAGAGGTGAGCCAAAGAGGGAGGGGTGAGACTTAAAAGCTGTCAAACATCAGACATCAAAAAAAAAAAAAAAAGGAGTCAAACTCCTCATTACAACCCACTATAGTGACATATGACACCACCCTTATGGCAGAAAGTGAAGAGGAACTAAAATGCCTCTTGATGAAAGTGAAAGAGGAGAGTGAAAAAGTTGGCTTAAAGCTCAACATTCAGAAAACTAAGATCATGGCATCTGGTCCCATCACTTCATGGGAAATAGATGGGGAAACAGTGGAAACAGTCAGACTTTATTTTTTGGGGCTCCAAAATCACTGCAGATGGTGATTGCAGACATGAAATTAAAAGATACTTACTCTTTGGAATTAAAGTTATGACCCACCTAGATAGCATATTCAAAAGCAGAGGCATTACTTTGCCAACAAAGGTCCGTCTAGTCAAGGCTATGGTTTTTCCAATAGTCACGTATGGATGTGAGAGTTGGACTGTGAAGAAAGCTGAGCGCCAAAGAATTGATGCTTTTGAACTATGGTGTTGAAGAAGACTCTTGAGAGTCCCTTGGACTGCAAGGAGATCCAACCAGTCCATTCTAATGGAGACCAGTCCTGTGTGTTCTTCGGAAGGAATGATGCTAAAGCTGAAACTCCAGTACTTTGGCCACCTCATGTGAAAAGCTGACTCATTGGAAAAGACTCTGATGCTGAGAGAGATTGGGGGCAGGAGGAGAAGGGGACAACAGAGGATGAGATGGCTGGATGGCATCACCGACTCGATGGACGTGAGTTTGAGTGAACTCTGGGAGTTGGTGATGGACAGGGAGGCCTGGCGTGCTGCGATTCATGGGGTCACAAAGAGTCGGACATGACTGAGCAACTGAACTGAACTGATAGTGACACATGCTGCCTTTGCTTTGGTTAACTCACATTTGAATCTCTTCCTAGGTTTGGAGAATCCACCACCTTAGGCATCTTGTATAGAAATAGGGACCTGCCTTCTAGCCCCCAGGAGCCAAAAAGTCCCAGACATTGGCACTCTTTGAAGCCTGGAAGCTTGAGTGTAGGTATGTAATCCAAGCTAATTCAAGCAGGAAACAAGTTTCATTCAGAGGTCTTGGTTAACGTCCAGCATTGGCAAAAGCAGAAACACCAGTCGTGGTGAACTGCTGTAGAGGTTGTGGTGCCCTGACCAAAGTCTTTTCAAGGTGTAAAATTGGCTACAGTCATGGCAACCTGCCTCGCTTTGTTCCTACCTATAAGTTTGGTTCTTCAGGCCTCCCATCTGTGAACCAGATAACATCTTCCCACAAATTCTTTTCTGTTCAGCCACCTGAAGTCAATTTCTGTTGTTTGAAATGAAGAATCCTGACTGGTCACACACACATGCAGAGGCATTCACATGCAGGCATATGTGCACACTCTGAGTAGGGATAATGCACTACACAGTGAGCATAAGGATAGGCCAAGGAAATAAGTAGTCTAACTTTGGCTTGACAATAAGTCTTTGGTATGGTGCTCAATAACTGGAGTGCCTGTTAGAAATATTTTCTAAAAAGGAAGTATATAAACAGAAAATTATAAGCCCTCAATTTTAGATTCAGCAGTTTTAAAAGCCTATTTTGTATTAAAGCCATTGATCACAAGTTATAATTGTAAGTTAGTGAGAAATCTTTAGAGAACAACAAGATGGATGATGCAAGTATTTGAGAATGCAAAGTACTGGCTGTGTGAATATCCTGAAAGAGGTACATATAAACATCACATGTACCTCAGCAATATAAAAATTGAGTGTGTAGGCAGTTTGTTTGCCAATAATGATCAGAACTTCTCCTGTGACAGTCTGCTCTTTAAGTACATATTTTATTTCATTTCTTATAGAATAGAATTCTTAACCTTGAGGCTACAATTACTGCAAAAATGCTTTATATATCTGTTATTGGATATTGAATTTACTCTCTGTATGTTGTTAGAGAACACATTTGTTAGACTATGTTTGTTGTAGCAAATTGAATTTAACTATCTAAGTTGAAATGTACACATCAGCTCTGTGATGATTTCCTCATTAAAAATGACTGTGCTAACTTTATGTTCTACAAAAATATAAATGTCTTGAAGTTACTGCCTAGTCAAAGAGCAAACTTGTCTCAGCTTAATCCTTTATGCAATTTCAGAAAACAAAGCTTGTGGTTCTAAAAGACTTATTTATAAAAGCAACAAGAAGCTTCTTTCAGTCACAGAAGAAAATGGATGTCATTGTCTTCTAAATTATGAACAGTGAAAAGTTAAACATATCCATGCATATAGATATAACTGCAATGGTATTGCACTATCTAGGTTTGTTATAGTTTTTCTTCCAAGGAGCAAGTGTCTTTTAATTTCATGGCTGTCTTTCTCCTAGAGACACAGAGAGGAACATTATACCCAGGGGCAGAGGATTTTTATTCAGAGAGAGCCCCTGTGGACCTGCCTGAAGATTTCCTCAGCCGGGCCAAGGAAGATTCCACATCAGTATGCATGAGTAGATTACCCAAGCTGGGGACCAAAGGAGAGCATGGCTGCAATTTACTAAAGATTGCCAGCATCATAGAATTGAGAGCATGCTGAATGAATATTTGCAATCTA
This sequence comes from Bos grunniens, assembly GCF_055505025.1. NCBI lineage: Eukaryota > Metazoa > Chordata > Mammalia > Artiodactyla > Bovidae > Bos > Bos grunniens. Next base: position 35,227,460 of record NC_141172.1, read on the forward strand.
TTCAGTTACTGCCTTCTGCAGAAAGCATTGGGCATTCCTGGAGACAAACACATGCTGGATTCGACATCATCCATAATTGAGTGGAGATAAAACCAAGAAGGAAACCCTTTTCTCTCCAATACCATCACTGGACCATTACCAACATGCTTTCAAATTTTTGGGGGACCTAGTTATTTATCCCAAAACTTATATATGAATGTCCATAGCAGCATTATTCATAGTACTTAAAAGTAGAAACAATCCAAAGGTCCATCAATTGCAGATAAGCAAAATGTGGTATATCCAAACAATGGAATATTATTTAGCAATAAAAATCAAGGAAGTACAGAAAGAGGTTATAACATAGATGAATATTAAAAACATTGCATTAATCTGAAGAAGCCAGACATGAAAGGCTATATACTGTATGATTCCATTTATATGAAATGCCCAGAAGAGGAAAATCCATAGAGTCAGAAAGTAGATTTGTGCTTGCCAGAGACTGGGTATGTTGGGGAAAAAAGGGAGATTGCTAATGGTGATGAAGTTTCTTTTTAAAGTGATGAAGATGCTCTAAAATTGATTATGGTGATGGTTTCACAGCCCTTTATTAAAATAAAATAAACATCATTTTATTTTACACTTTAATAGATGAATTGTATGGGATGTAAATTGCATCCCAATATATATTACTGTGAGATTATTTTAAAAAAGAATCTTGGTGGGGGTTAGAGGGAACCGTGGGGAGGAAGGAGATGGTGAGGGGCTGATAGAATTAATCATAAGCTGGAAATAATTAAATTATTGTTGAATCAGCTAAAAAAAGCACCTAAAAGTGATTTAATATTTTTTACAATTATCAGAAATGGGAGCTGGTCATGTACTGGTTCTTTTGGAAGGCTGACTTTGTGATACAAAAGCCAAATATTTTGTTTAAAGACAGAGAGTTGAGTTAGATAACACAAAAAAAGGCAGTATTCTTATCAAATTCTCTGGAAATAAGAAATTTTTAGAATCTTATGTTAAAGCCAGATTTTTTTAGCAAGGTGTATGTGTGTGCAGTAATCAGAAAGTGAAGGTATACAGAATGAAAGGGTTGACAGAAGATAAGTATTTCAAACTTAGGCTTTCAAGATGGCTCAATCTTGCATTAATTAGGCAACTGAGAAAATCTAATTTCTTTCTTCCATTTTTCCCTTTGTTTTCCTCCTCTTTGCCCTTTGAATTTTCTAGTAGAAAAGACAATTTAGGACCAGCACTCCAATAGTTTGAGCCTGTATGACCTCTCCTCTCTCTTGCCTTCTCTATGAGGTAATTTCAACCTATCAGAATCCTTGAAATCTTTGTGTCTTCATGCTCAAGAACACCACCAGCAAAATCACTCGTTCTTCATTTAATCTGGAAAAAGCCATAAAAACTCCACTTGAATGTGCTTTCCCAGTTAGAAACTCCATCAGCAGAAAATATGCCATTTCTCAGCTCAGGTCCAACTCCAACTGTACAATCCTGAGATGCTGCTACTCTGGGACATAAATGGCAGTGCCAAAGGAGCACTAAAAATTCATATGTTCGATCTCCCAGAATTATGGAATCATTTGAGAGACTTCAGGAATGGAACTGCACAACAGTGCTGAGGAAAGGGAGGAAAAGAGGCTCCTTCTTTTCAGGCCCTTCGTCCAAAAAGATGACAAGGAAATGAACAGACACAGTGTCAATTCTGAAAAGAAGTTACATGGCTGGAGAGCATGACAGGCAAGAAGTAGAGGCTCTAACCAAGAAGAGACCCTTTGTTCTCAACAACAATCCTTTCTATCCCCTGAAAATTCATCTTAGGTGTCAACATGAAGTCATCCTAAGTCTCCTATTTAAATATGTCCTAGTTAGAATTCTTTTCTGCTGGGCATCTTGGAACACCTAATATGAGTTTTGTTTTATATTAACCTAACATGTTAATAGGTTGCCCTTTAACATCTTAAAATACTAAGACACCTAAAACGGACTGGAAACCATGGTAGGAGAAGGAAAAGAGTAAATATGCAGTTTTTCTTAATCCCAAACATTTTTGACCTTAGAATCTATATTCCTCCAGAATACTGATTAAATTCATGCGGAAGTCTAGTGTTCCAAGACGTGAAGCTTGGAAAGCATTGATAAATATCAAACTCCCATGGTAAAAACTGATAGTTGCTCAGTCATGTCCAACTCTTTGTGATCCCATGAATAGCAGCCCACCAGACACCTCTGTCTGCGAGAATCTCCAGGCAAGAATACTGGGTTGCCATGCCCTTCTCCAGGGGATCTTCCCTACCCAGGGGTGGAACCTGGGTAACCCACATTGCAGGCAGATCCTTTACCATCTGAGCCACCAGGCAAGTCAGCCCACGGTAAAGAGTAAGCCAAAAAGTTGACTGTATTCATTTCCCAAAGAGTGTCTCTTGGAAATTTAGTCATGCATAGTATTCCTCTATTGATATTCCATAGAGGAATTCCATGCTTAAGCAGATTTTTGGAAAAGTGCCCTTGCTAGAAATTATTTGATTTTTTTATACTCCTAAATACTTACGGATTAATTTATATCACTTTATCTTTGCCTCCAGCCATTACTTTATCTGAGGGAAAGGGCTTGAATATTTGCTTGAGTGAAATAATCACACATATTTGAGAATGTTACAATTAATTTCTAGTCTAAGGTATGTCAGCACCAAATTAGATGATGAGCCTGCCCCCACCCTTTTTTATAATTGAAATAAATTGTATTTCCACTGGTTCCATAAGTTTCACATATGATTCATCTCTGGAGCTCCTCTCCTGCAATAACACCTTGAATACAGAAGATATGCAAGAAATTTTTGTTGAATCAAAGAAGATAACAAAAGAGCCATAGCTGACTGCAAAATATAGACCTAGGTGGAAGATAGGTTTGACTTATATTTTTCCTGATAATCTATAGTAGCCATCAGACCTCTGCCACTCATGACTGTGTCCAAGCACTTTTAAAAGCCACAATATGGTTTGCCAGTTTCTCATAGGTATATATTCTACATACACCTGGAGAAAACTAGCAAAACTCTTTGACTGAGATTAAATGATGTCCAGAGGCTAAAATCAAACTTCTGGGATATTGTCCAAGGAAGGCCTAGCATGCAGGGTTTTAGCCTTGAGGACTGGCAGTAATATCTCCACTGTGGAGATAATTGATCCCTCATCCAGTGAGCAGATGTTCCTAGAAGGATGATGTTTGTAGCAAAGGATGGCCCCAGGCATTTTATAGCTTCCATGGTGGTTTCAACAAGAAGCTAAAGAAGCTGGCACTAATGGTCAAGTATTATCTGCTTCTCTGCATCACCCTTGTGCTAAGAAAGCTACTCTACTTAGTATGGTAAACTTCTAGAAGTTACACTCTACTGTATCACCTTCCCTCAGTGTAATTTTGTCATTCCACTGCTCAAATATGGTTGTGAAAGAACAGTTCACCAGATTGGTGGTTATCCGGCCCAGGAGTCAAAATTATCCCAATGTGTCATGATTCCTCGTATTTTGAGCTATTAAGTTGTTGAGAAGGAAGATAAGGCGAGGGTTGATCGATTCCTTCACAAATTCCTGTACCCATTTGTTCACTCAGCAACATTTATTGAATGCCTAGTATGTCCCAGGAGAAGGCAATGGCACCCCACTCCAGTACTCTTGCCTGGAAAATCCCATGGATGGCGGAGCCTGGAAGGCTGCAGTCCATGGGATCGCTGAGGATCGGACATGACTGAGCGACTTCACTTTCACTTTTCACTTCCCTGCATTGGAGAAGGAAATGGCAACCCACTCCAGTGTTCTTGCCTGGAGAATCCCAGGGACAGGGGAGCCTGGTGGGTTGCCGTCTATGGGGTTGCACAGTGTTGGACATGAATGAAGTGACTTAGCAGCAGCAGCAGCAGTATGTCCCAAGAATTGCTAAGTTGATCCTTAATTTAAATATGACCAACTCACACCAACCTTAGCTTCTACATGTGCTTACATTTCACATCTGGAAGTTACGTAGTTTTGGCTAGTCACTATCTCTGCTATTCCTTGTTCCTTATATTTCTGGTTTCTTTTCCCTACTTTGACTCCATACCTCAACTTTTACCCTCTTTCTAGCTAGTTGGTTTACATATCAAAAGGTTTCTCTAGAAAAATAGAATCAAGAGGAGATCAATATGAATGCTTATTTTAAGGAACTGGCTCACATGATTATGAGTGCTGATGAGTTTGAAATTTAACCAGCACACTGGAAACTCAGGTAAGATTTGATGTTCTAGTGTTGATTTTGAAATCTATAGGACAGGCCAGCAGACTGGAAATTCAGGCAGAGTAGCTGTTGCAGTCTTGAGTCTGAAAGTTGTAAGAAAGAGCAGCAAGGTAGAAATTCAGACAGATTTCCATGTTACTGTCTTGGGGCAGGGCTCCTTCTTAGACAGGAAATCTATTTATGTTCTTGAGGCTTTCAGCTGATTGGATGAGGCCCAGAGACATAATCAAGGTCATTCTCCTTTACTTAAAGTAAATTTACTGAAGATGTTAATTACAACTATAAAATGCCTTCATAAAAACATCTTGACTAATATTTGGCTACACTGGGTACCATAGCCTTGCTAAATTAATACACAACATTTAAGCACCACAGCTTGATATCCTGGATTTTGTCTTATTTTCCTTTGGTGAACATGTAGGTTTTGACTTTCAGTTCCTGTATATTAGTTCTATATCTTTGAACTACTAACTACAACAGGTTTGTGGGTTGAGAGGGAATCTAAAAATGGCAATGCATATATGGAAGAGATTTGGACCCAACCCTTGAAGAACTTCTGCTGTCAGTAAAGAAACATTATTTAGAATACTGTATTTAATCATAAGCCTAAGTCTCTATAACGGGTATGTGTATGCAAAATGCTAGAATGACACAGTGGAATGAGGGATTAGTTCCATCTACTAGAGGGAAAGTGTGGAAGTGTTAGTTGTTTAGTCATGTCTCACTCTTTATGGCCCTATGGATTGTAGCCAGTCAGGCTTCTTTGTCCATAGAATTTTTCAGGCAAGAATACTGGAGTGGGTTGCCATTGCCTTCTCCAGGGTACCTTCCCAGCCCAGGGCTCAAATCAGATTCATCCACTCGATTCTCCAATAGGCGGATTCTTTTGCCATCTGAGCCACCAGGGAAGCCTGGTGGAGGGAAGAGAGGAGAGAATTCACAAAGTTGAAATGCTCTATCTTGAGGACGAATACAGTGACTTGTGGTTGGAAAATGGCAAGAAAACACCCTTGGGTAAAGGAAACTGAAAGAATAAAGCCTGGGTGGAATACTATGGAGTCTAGTTGCTCATTTATCTGGAGAGAGGGAGGAGCAAATAAAATGATCAGAAAGAAGATGGGAAAAGAAGATTGGGAACAGAATGAGAAGGACTTTAGCTGTCATAATTAGTGGCTGTCATCTTACCCTATCGACAACAACAAGACAAAAACTTGGCACAAGATACAGATAGAGTGGGAAGGTTCCCATATATAGGGACTTAGAAGATAAGGGGTAACTGTCTCAGAAAGATGATATGGTGAAAGATAAAGAGGCAGCCTTGCCAAGGGGCTGCATCATCTGATTTTCTGGGCTAAACTTCATCACCTCATTGTCAGAATTAGACATTTGTATCAGCTAGCACCTTCCCACAGGAGCCCTATTCTCTTTCACCAGGAGACCAGAGGCAGCTCATCCAATTTGTAGCTTGTCATCTGTTGGGATTTGTAGCTTCACCTGATCCACAGCCTCATTAACATTATGTGCAAAGGCCTTGGGATTTTCATGACTTGGTGTAAACTTTGTGACTGCTCGGGAGGTGAGCTTGAGTTTGTGAGTTGCCCCTGACTCATCCACCCTCTATGAAACCTTTGGCTAATCAACTCAGTTTATAAAAAGGAAAGTGACTTTTTCCTTTCAATTATAAAAAGGAGGGAGGTGTTTATTCACCATATGACTTGGTCCCAATTGTAGCTTAGATGAAAATCAGTTGTAATTTTCTCAGATATATATGGTTATATAACTCAAGCAAATATTAAATAAATTTTCCTGAGATGAAGTAATGCCTGAAGGCTAGAATCAAGGCCGATGTCAAGTGAGGTTTTATGTTGCCTACTTCAGGGGTCACCATAGAGCATGTTCCATAACGTGAGCTTCAGGAGGTTGATCCTGAGGGCCAAGTACATGTGGAATAGTGATCTGTAGAAGGGAGGGGGTCACCCATGTCAAATCTGTTCCCTTGTTCTGACAGTTCAGAGTACGGATGAGGCAACCGGTTCATAGACTTATGCTAAGTATGGAAGACTTTGAATCATTGAGATGCCTTAAGACATTATTATTTCTCAACTTTTTTACAAAGGACCTTAGAGTGGAGGAATTATCATTCTGCTTTCTCCCAACATGGAATCTCTCTCCTTCCACCTCTCTCTCTCCACTTCCTTTGACCAATAACAAAGAAAAAAACAAAAAACATAAAGGTGAGTACTACCCAGTCTCTGTGTGTTTACCAAACTGTTCATAAGGTACGTAATTCAACTAGAGATCCCACATCTTTAAATGGGGTTCAAGAGGGTGGGTGGAAGAATAAAGATTCACTCTAAGTCTTCTGACAGTAAAGTCCAGTTATTTCCATGCAATATTCCCACCCTTAGAAAGGCTACATACCTAAGAGAAAAGGGATCAGTTGTAATAACTTCAAATAACAGTGCCTTTTCAATTCCTCAAACAATATGGTGAATGCTAAGCTCAGAACAGTTAAGACGATGAAGAGGAAGCAGTGTGAAACCAAGACTATGCAATACATAGAAAAGGTCCCGACAGGGAAACACTGTTTTATGTGCTTAATTTCCTAACGTGCAGTAGCACAAGGATGTCCTAGCCCTCCCACTTTCAACTCCTCTATAGTCAGAACTCTCTCAGCTTCGGCCTGTCTGCTTTTTGTGGGGTAGTTTCACAAGCGACTGTCCTTGTGGCTCAGCTGGTAAAGAATCTACCCACAATGCAGGAGATCTGGGTTCAATCCCTGGGTTGGGAAGATCCCCTAGAGGAGGGAAAGGCTACCCACTCCAGTATTCTGGCCTGGAGAATTACATGCACTGTATAGTCCATGGGGTCACAAAGAGTCAGACACGACTGAGTGACTTTCACTTCACTTCACAAGTGACTTCCTGAATGTAGAGCTGCCCAAAGGGCATGTTTCATATTGAAAAGTGTAACATTTATCTCACTATTATCAAAAGCTTCCGTCAGTCCTCTATGCCTCATTTTGTATTCAAAATGAGAGAGAAATGAAAGTTTAGTAATACCAATCCTAACCCCTGAGAAATTATTTCAATGAGCCAATTAGATACAAACAAAGTTTCTTTTCTAAAAATTATTTCTACTTACAATAGTCTCCAGAACAGTCTATCTTTACCAGGTACCTATTTAGGCATAGCTTTCCCTCAGAAAGCGAAGTCGCTCAGTCGTGTCCAACTCTTTGCAACCCTATGGACTGTAGCCCACCAGGTTCCTCCATCCATGGGATTTTCCAGTCAATAATACTGGAGTGGGTTGCCATGTTTCCAGGGGATCTTCACAACTCAGGGATCAAAACCAGTCTCTTGCATTGCAGGCAGACTCTACCATCTGAGCTACCAGGGAAGTTCCCCCAAGAAGGCAGCATGTAAAACCTTCCAGGAAATTGCAGCTTACGGGAAATGCAGAAACTGTTCCCTGTTCATAGCTGCATTAGACCATCACGCTAGAATGGTCAATGAATGACACTTCTGGATATCTACACCCTTGTTTAATCCTATTTCACACTGACACTAAGTAGGGAAAACCACTAGACCATTCAGGTATGACCTAATTCAAATCCCTAACAATTATACAGTAGAAGTGAGAAATAGATTTAAGATCTCATAGACAGAGTGCCTGATGAATTATGGACATAGGTTTGTGACACTGTACAGGAGACAGGGAGCAAGACCATCCCCCAAAAAAAAGAAATGCAAAAAGGCAAAATGGTTGTCTGAGGAGGCCTTACAAATAGCTGTGAAAAGAAGAGAAGCGAAAAGCAAAGGAGAAAGGGAAACATGTACCCATTTAAATGCAAAGTTCAAAATTATAGCAAGAAGAGATAAGAAAGCCTTCCTCATGATCAGTGCAAAGAAATACAGGAAAACAATAGAATGGGAAAGACTAGCGATCTCTTCAAGAAAATTAGAGATACCAAGGGAACATTTCATGCAAAGATGGGCTCAACAAAGGACAGAAATGGTAAGGACCTAACAGAAGCAGAAGATATTAAGAAGAGGTGGTAAGAATACACAGAAGAACTGTACAAAAAAGATCTTCATGACCCACATAATCACGGTGGTGTAATCACTCACCTAGAGTGTCCAGACATCCTGGAATGTGAAGTCAAGTGGGCTGGGCCTTAGGAAGCATCACTATGAACAAAGCTAGTGGAGGTGATGGAATTCCAGTTAAGCTATTTCAAATCCTAAAAGATGATGCTGTGAAAGTACTGCACTCAATATGCTAGCAAATTTGAAAAACTCAGCAGTGGCCACAGGTTGGAAAAGGTCCGTTTTCATTCCAATCCCAAAGAAAGGAAAGGCCAAAGAATGTTCAAACTACCGTGCAATTGCACTCATCTCATACGTTGGTAAAGTAATGCTCAAAATTCCCCAATCCAGGCTTCCACAATACGTGAACTGTGAACTTCCAGATGTTCAAGCAGGTTTTAGAAAAGGCAGAGGAACCAGAGATCAAATTGCCAACATCTGCTGGATGATCAAAAAAGCAAGATAATTCCAGAAGAACATCTATTTCTGCTTTATTGACTATGCCAAAGCCTTTGACTGTGTAGATCACAATAAACTGTGGAAAATTCTGAAAGTGACAGGAATACCAGACCACCTGACCTGCCTCTTGAGAAACCTGTATACAGGTTAGGAAGCAACAGTTAGAACTGGACATGGAACAACAGACTGGTTCTAAATAGGAAAAGGAGTACATCAAGGCTGTATATTGTCACCCTGCTTATTTAACTTATATGCAGAGTACATCATGAGAAACACTGGACTAGATGAAGCACAAACTGGAATCAAGATTGCTGGGATAAATGTCAGTAACCTCGACACCATCATTATGGCAGAAAGTGAAGAAGAACTAAAGAGCTTCTTGATGAAAGTGAAAGAGGAGAGTGAAAAAGTTGGCTTAAAGCTCAACATTCAGAAAACTAAGATCATGGCATTTGGTCCTATCACTTCATACCAACTAGATGGGGAAACAGTGGAAACAGTGGCTGATTTTAATTTTGGGGGCTCCAAATTCACTGCAGATGGTGACTGAAGCTTTGAAATTAAAAGATGCTTACCCTTGGAAGAAAAGTTATGACCAACCTAGACAGCATATTAAAAGTCAGAGACATTACTTTGCCAACAAAGTTCCATCCAGTCAAGGCTATGGTTTTTCCAGTAGTCATGTATGGATGTGAGAGCTGAACTATAAAGAAAGCTGAGCGCCAAAGAATCGATGCTTTTGAACTGTGATGTTGAAGAAGACTCTTGAGAGTCCCTTGGAGTGCAAGGAGATCCAACCAGTCCATCCTAAAGGAAATCAGTCCTGAATAGCCATTGGAAGGACTGATGTTGAAGCTGAAACTCCTATACTTTGGCCACCTGATGCGAAGAGTTGACTCATTTGAAAAGACCCTTATGCTGGGAAAGATTGAAGGGGGGAAGAGAAGGGGATGGCAGAGGATGAGATGGTTGAATGGCATCAGCAACTCAATGGATATAAGTCTGAGTAAACTCAAGGAGTTGGTGATGGACAGGGAGGCCTGGCATGCTGCAGTCCATGGGGTCGCAAAGAGTCAGACATGACTGAGCGACTGAACTGAACTGAAAATTGACTCTGGTCTTAGTCATATGACTTGCCAAAGCCAACTGAGCAACAGTAAATATAAGGTCTGACAGTGATTACTCATTATGGCTTAGCCTCTCAGAACACGGCTATTGCAATGTGAAGAAACTCTGTCTAAATTTAAAGATGAAATATCAAGTGAAGATAAAATTCCAACATTAATTCACTTTTTCAGTGAAGCAGAATTCAGGATGGGATTAGATGTGCAACACATTTATTGAGAGAAAATACTGCAGGGAATAGAGAGGAGGGCTAGCAATCAGAAGAGTCATCATGATGTTTTACAGGTCTGGCTTTTGAAGGAGAGGAGGAAGGAAGGGTACTAGATATGCTAAATGTGATTCCAAGAAAGTCTTAGCTATGCAGATACAGATTCCTGGGCCCAAAGTGGCCTGTCACACAGAAATAGGCCTGTCTTCCTGTGCCTTCCATGCTTACTCACTGGCCCTTGGGAAATGTGGTCTCCATGTGAATAGGAAAGTGGACATGGAGCCAGGAGCTGGGCCTGGGGGTCAATAACCTTTCCCCAAGCAGGAGGTCCTAGTGACCTATTGTCAGGGCCACCTCAACAGATCTAGAATTTCACATTACTCAGTTTCCACTGCCAGAGAAAGACTAATGTGTGTCCCATAAGTTTGGTTGAAATAATTCAGTGGAAGGATCTAAATGGTCCAGCTTGATCTGGAACCAACACCTGGTCTAATTGGCTCTATCCAGAGAGGCAGTGTCACATGTGGTCACAGAGACATGTCACAAAGAGTCCATCCTATGTGTTGGTGAGGCAGCTCCTAGAGGGGGATGCATTGTGAGCCAGCCAGTCATCAACAATGGGAGGAAGAGGAAGATGCAACCAGAGGACTGTAGCTCACACCACCCATTTTATATGATCAGGATTGTAAAGATGGTCCCTTCAGTCCATGAGCTTCCATCTGTGACAGTAGTCCTTGAAGCCTTCCTAACCTCCCAACTCAGAATAAACCATTCCTTCTCCTCTAAGTGCATAGTATTTCTCCCTTATTACACTACACTTTATATGAGGATTAAATGAGTCAACACATTTAAGGGGCTTAGAAGAGAAAGGGACCTCAGGTCAGTAAGTGTTCAAGTAGTGTTAGCTCCAATTATCATTATTTCTATTGTTAAATTCAGTGGGATGTGTACCCATCTCCTTCACTAGATTGTATATCCCTTACAACCAGGGACTACTTCTTGGACATTTTAGCACATTGCAGAGCAAATCAGTCTTCCAGGAATGCCTGGTGAATTGAATCAAATTTACTTTCAAGACCTCTAAGGATAGAGCCTCTGAAAAACTGGAGAGCCCCATGATACGACAATGCGTGAGCTGTTGTTCCATGCTCAGATCTTAATTATCCATGTGTAGAGCCTTCACTTGGATTAGCCACAACACATGTTTAATCCCCTGTCACCAAAATGCTTCTGAGACTCTGCCCTGAAAAAGATCGGTTGGGACTGGAAAAGTAATTTTAGTAATTAGCCTATGCAGAACCTGATCAAAAGGTTAATTTTCTACTCTCCAAAGCACACAGCACAGACAGAAATGATTTTCAGATTCTCTACCCTTATCTCTCTCTTACATTAGTATGAATGATTGAGAGGTTCCTATAAAAATCACAATTATTGTGCTAGAATCAACGAAAATGCTAGAAGTGATGGTCTCCAGGTGTTAGGATTAGGCAATTTTTCTTTTCACTTTTGTTTATATATATATTTTTTTTTTAATGAGGATGTTCTCTTAGTATAACAAGAATGTTCTCTCCTTCCCTTACCTACCTAATCACTGTTTAACTGTGTTAGAATAAATTTCATGGTAATGATAAAAATTTCATTTGTCAAAACGCTGAGTCTCAACTTTCTCATCTGTAAAGTAGAATAATTCCCTTAAATAGTGGCATGAGAAACACATAGCACAGCACATATTTCATGTTTTAAAATGTTTTAACTTATTTTGTAACCAAGTTTTTGTGCTTGTGAGGAGCACACACCTCAATAGAGGATATCCATGCATGTCAGACATTAAATTGATAATAGAAATCTTCACATGATATATTTAAATTGTACTATAGCACACAGTCATTTTCTGAGGTATTTTTGTCATAAATGTAGTGTCCGAACACATGATACATATAGCTCAGGCTTACTGCTGAAAAGTTTGATTTTTCATCTAAATAAACACATTAAAAAAACACATTTTTGAGGTGACTGCAAAAAAGAAAAAGTTTTTTTTCCCTATACATACTTGGCCCTACCCTTTGCTTTCTTTCTTAAACAATTTATTAAGGTAGGGTTGACATACCTCAAAAGTTGTACATATTTAATACGCAACATGATGAGTTTGAAGATAAGTATGTATCCATCAATACATGAAACTATCAATATAATCTATTCCATAAATATATCCATTGCCTCTTTTCAAAAGTTTCCTCCTGCCTTCTTTATGCTTCCTGAAGAGTACAGAAAGTAACCCTCCAAGGCTTGTAGATTTGGAATGCTATAGAGACAACAATTGTGTCTGTAAGGAGACTAATAATAAAAGAGAGACTAGTAAGAAAAGACCTCAGATCAGAGAAAGTGCTCTAAGTAATGCAAAAGTGCTAAGGTATTTAACAAACAGAAATTATAAATTTTTAGAAGAGCATAGTTATAGGAGCTTCCAAAAACAGTAATAGCAATGATGATCAACATCCAGCATGAACAAATATTTGCTGAGTAATTGCCATGTGTCACGTGCTGAGCCAAGTGTCATGTGCTGATTTTACATGCATCATTTTACAAGAGCCCATCGAAGTATGGTCATGCCCTTTTTGCAGATGCAAATACTTAAGTTTTGAAAGGTTAAATGACGCCCTTAAGCTCATGAAACTAGTAAATATCGTGGCCGATTTGTCTGGTTGGGGAACCTGTGCACCAAACCAACTAGTGTGGGGTAGAAGAACTGCATAGACCTTGGAGGCCTATAGATATCCTTGGCTTTGGATACAAGAATGGGCCCATGGAGAAGGCTGAGTATCCCAAACTATAGGGGAGAGACAGGTTTTGTATGGAATCATACAGTAAACTTCTAGTAATGATGCGTGATCAGGGTAGCTATTTCTGTAAGAAATTTAAAAGACAGTAAAAGTCTCTCATAGGAAGGAATTACAGCAGGAGGATCCAGGGTTGGGAGCAGCTATGTATGTGAAGTCTGTTTATGCTTAGCTTATTAGAGGTGATTTGAAGGAAGTATCAATTTTCTAGGACTGCCATAACAAAATGCCTCAGAATAAGCGACTTTAGGAAATTTACATTTTCTCAGACTTCTAGAGACTGGAAGTCTATGATAAAGGTGCTGGCATGAAAAAGTCCATGGCTCAGGGCCATGATGGAAGGATTTGTTCCAGGCCTTTCTCTTTAGCTTATAGACAGTCACCTTCTCCCTGCTTTGTCCTCAAGGCCTGTCCTTTTATACCTCTGGTGTCTCTTCCTCTTCTTATAAGGATACCAGTGATACTGTATGAGGGCCCTCCTAAAAGACCCTATGGCCAAATATAGTTACATTCTGAAGGACTGGGGACTGGGATCTCAACGCACGACTTTTGGGAGGTACAGGAGTTAGCCCCATTATATTGTCTGATAGAAATAACTAGGAGGAGGGTGCACTGGATCTGTGTAAGACATGCCCTGTGCATCTCCAACTGTGAAAGGCAGCAGCTACTGGGGGTCGCCACCCCAGGGGGCTGCATTCAAATACATCCCTGTCAAATCCCATCTGTCCACTGCAAATCTACTGTGAGTTGATATTCTCTGTCAAACAAAACTCCTTACAACACTTGAAGGCATGTAGTGAGAACAAGCTGTCCGGTAGAGAACAGCGTCTGTATTCGATGCTGGTAGGGCTCAGGGCAAGTGAATATAACGGTATGACCCCTCCATCCTCCTCACCAAGCCAGTGAATCAAGGTCCACAAGAGGGTTCTGTTTGAGGAAGCAGAGTGATGTGGCTACAGAATTTCTGTCTGACGTCTGATGGAGAGACGGATTGACACTGATCCAGGGTTAGCAAGGAATCCTGGCCAGCTTCGCCCTCTATCTTAATTCACACTGAGATTTGCTAGCATGTTTGGCTTCCATATCTTCCTTTTCTGGTTCTCTCATACCCTGGGTTCCTTTGAGATAGGTTTTAAATGGCACATCCATGGAGGCATACTGAAACAGTGGTTGATCCAGGGTGTCTCATGCTGATCACAGTTGGCAGGTAAAGCTATGCACTGCCCTCTCCCCTTCACCTTTCCAATCTCTCTTTTGCAGATATTGCCGCAAAAGAACCTCCAGGGAGGATGATAAAGGGACTCATGTAATGGCTTTAGAATTGGAATTCAGACTTGTAAATGCATGTGTGGAGCATGGGGCAGGAATGCAAGGACATATTAAAAGGCAATTTTGGGCAGAATCTTCTAAAAACTCAGACAGAAATATCATCAACATGGAAGCTTGATACACTGAAGCAGACTCAGTAACCTTGCAGGTGGCCTCAGGCCAATAGTTGTTCCAAGAATTACGGAACTTGAATTGAGCCAAATAGCATCACTCAGATAGTATTTTTTTGTGCTTCAGTAAGAAATAGGCTATGTGTGTGTAACCTTAGTAACTTAGTGAATGCAAAACACTTCATGACCAAGCAAGCAATGTTACTTATCAGAGCACAACTCTTAGGTTTCAACCTTCCATTCTGCACCCCTAGACAGTCCCTGCTGCTGCTGCTGCTGCTGTTAAGTCACTTCAGTTGTGTCCGACTCTGTGCGACCCCATAGATGGCAGCCCACCAGGCTCCCCCGTCCCTGGGATTCTCCAGGCAAGAACACTGGAGTGGGGTGCCATTTCCTTCTCCAATACATGAAAGTGAAAAGTGAAAGTGACGTCGCTCAGTCATGTCCGACTCTTAGCGACCCCATGGACTGCAGCCCACCAGGCTCTTCCATCCATGGGATTCACTAGGCAAGAGTACTGGAGTGGGGTGCCATTGCCTATGACAAATTAGGGCCCAGTGATTGGAATAATTGTCCACAATTTACATCTAGAGATACCACTGGAAAATCACATCTTTCCTTGTCTACACAGAACCTCTATGGGGAATTAATAGCCTGGGGCACTTTATAAGGAATCACTAAATTCAGGCTTCAGGCAAAAGTGAGGTGAAACATTTATGTGATAACATCTCTTGCCATCTGCTGGTAAAGCCTGAGTACGTTGGGACCATAATTAGCAAGAACAGTTTTTGTTCCTTATTTTTATAAGGTGAAAAGGTTTCCCCTTTCTAAGCTGTTCTTATTTTGTTTGTATTTATCATCAGACATAAACTTTCCATTTGATGCTTGACCTTAAGCCTAGGAGGTTAATTTAAGTAATTAGGACAAGATTATGGCAAAATAAGTATCATGACAAAGAGTAGTGAGGAACCCTGAGTCTAGGAAACTAGAGCCCTTTGTAGGACTTCTAAGAATCTAGTAAATGGAAAGAATGAAGTCTTTAATACTGTGAGGTGACACTCAGGAAGCTGAGAAAGTGGTTGGCACAAGAGAAACACATCATGACCCTTAGTTCTTATGAGTGTTATGTCAGGTGTCCATGCTTCCCTCCTGCTTTTCCAACCAGCACAGGATGTCAAGACCTGGGATTCCACTGGCTATTAAACTCAAGATGTTTTGAACGAAACCCATTATTGTCTGCAGTGAAGATCCCTGGGTGCTGGTAAGTGGTGGCATAAGGATTTGAACCCAGGTAGTTTGATGCTGAGATTCACACACTTAAACCATTGTCCTATACTGACTGTGCAGCTCAGGCAGCCTCTTCATATCTCAGCTTCTCTAAGTCCTCCTTGATCCTTTCTATCTGATACCTTTCCTCGCCTGAAGGATAAATAGGGACTGGACTCCATTTCCTTGGAACTCAGCCAGCACAGAGAAGAATATATTAAGTGGCAAACAAATGGTACAGACTAGTTCCTCAGAGAGAGAATGAAATGTGATTTTTAAGGTCACAGTTTTGTTTAGCTTGTTTTGTTTCCTGCAGGGATTCACAAATGAGCTCTCAGCTCCTCACGTCTGCAAGGAGTTTCTTTCATTCCTGGACTTTGCACAGACTTCTGATTTATAATGTGTGTTCTCTGCAGATTGTCACAGAACAAGAATCTTGCCTAACCAAACATAATGGAGGCACCAGACCTCTGCTGACATTATTGGGGAGCATCAGCTTGCCTGCCATGGGGTGTGAACAGTCATCCAGAAAAGAAGAAAATAGCATAAAGGAAGGGTGGATGACAGATTCTCAAGGGAAGAGCGAACTGTTTTGAATAGCAGTTCTAGGAACGACTTCCTGCCCGGGTTTTCTGTATTCTGGTTTGTGTGCTGCAGGACTGAGCAGATAAACAGAAGAGGGTATCTGTGCAGTGTTGCAAGTGAGTGGGACTGGACTCTAGCCCTGTTTCTTTTATTAATTAGTTTTGCAACTCTGAGCAAGACCCTGACCTTCTTTAAGACTCAATTCCCTTTTTTCTCAAATTGATATTATAACGTCTGCTATGAAGATCAAAAGATAAGAAAGATGTAAATTGATTTTAATTCATTCATGTATTCAAGAAATATGTACTGAGCTCCAAATAAGATGCAGTCTCTGTGGTCTGAGATTGTAGGAGGAGGCCCGTATGCTAGAGTCTGAGCTGTTCTCCCTACTCTTTCCGTGTCTAAGATGAACCCAGTAATGTTTTCTTCCCTGACACTCACAATCAAAGTATTTTACATTTAAAAGAAAAGAATGAACAAAAAGTAAAGGAAAAGCTTTGAAAGGATATTTAAAACCACTATTTTTAATCACTTTAAGTATTCAGTTGAAGCCACTTCTGAAGAATCTAGTGGTCTTGTTGTCAACATCATCTCTGGAGAGAGATCACCATGGTTTAAATCCTAGTATGTATTGGCTAAGTAATCTGGGAAAAATTATTTAGTCTCATAAACCTCTTCCCCCACTTAAAGGGAACGTGGATGACATCTATATCACAGAACTGTTCTAAGGATTAAATGAATATATTGATGAGTATAGACAGGAAAGAAAGGAAGTAAAATGTAATGATTCACTCAAAAACCTAAGGCAAAACAAGACCCGAAATATATACATTTATTCAGCATACTGCTGGTTAAATGCCTTAAATAATATATTTGTGATATGTAAACACACATTGTTCAGGTAAGTGTACTCCAAGGGAATCTAACTCCAACTTAAAAAAACATGGCCATGAGAGTGATAATAATTACAATGCTTTGAATGTCCCATTCTTAGTGCTATGCTAAGTAATTTACATATATTACTTCATATAACTCTTTAAAATATCAGTTACAGAGATGTGAATGGACCTAGAGACTATCATACAGAGTGAAGTTAAGTCAGAAAAACAAACATTTCATATTAATGCATATATATGGAATCTAGGAAATGGTACGGATGGGCCTATTTGCAAAGCAGAAATAGAGACACGGATGAAGAGAACAGACATATGGACACCAAGAGGGGAGAGGGGACGGGATGAATTAGGAGCCGGGGATTGACATATATACACCATTGATTGTTGTTGTTCAGTTGCTAAATCATGTCCGACTCTTTTGCGACCCCATGGACTAGCCCACCAGACTCCTCTGTCCATGGGATTTCCTGGCAAGCATACTGGAATCGGTTGCCATTTCCTTCTCCAGGGGATCTTCCCAATGCAGGGATCAAAGCCAGGTCATCTGCATTGCAGGTAGATTCCTCACCACTGAGCCACCAGGGGAATCAACACTACTGATACTATATATAAAATAGATAACTAATGAGAACCTACTGTAGAGCACAGGGAGCTCTACTCAGTGCTCTCCGATGACCTAAATGGGAAAGAAATCTAAAAAAGGGGATATATGTATATGTAGAGCTGATCACTTTGCTGTACAGCAGAAACTAACACAGCATGGTAAAGCAACCATACTCCAATAAATTTGTTTTAAAAATACCAGTAGATTTGATTGTTATCACCAACTTATAGATAAGAAAATTAAGGTGAAGTGAATTTAAACATCTTGTCCAAAGTTGTACAGGTGGCAGGTGGTGGAGTCGGGCTTTGAACTCAGGTGGTTTTACTACAGCATCTGAATTCTTAACCACTCTGCAGCTGAACAGATTTGATCTCCTTTTGAGCTTTGTGCCCCTTGTGGCCTGGTATACCCGCATGTTGTGAGCCAGATGGAATCACTTGATCAGTCCCTGGGACAGGGGTGGCCAGTCTTCTCATTGTCTCCTATACTAGACCTGAGTGCCTGCAGAGGCTGTGTCTCACCTTCCATCACTAGGAAGGGTGGGGCAGCAGTGGTGAGGGAGCTGGGGGAAGGGGCTGCAGCATCAGTACAGCTTCCATCTGGAGTTAGCTCCTAGATTTAAGGATGGTGATGCTGGGGTCAAATTTAGTATTCAACAGGGCAGCTGAACGAAAGAATTCCTTTTGGTAGGGCATTGATGAAAGGTTCCTCAAACATTTGAAGATCAAAGTGGTCTAATTCTTAAAAGTGGTTACCCTTTAAAGAAAGTGACCTTTTTTCTACAGGGAGATGGATAATTAACTTTGGAAGGAGTTAAAAGGCAGAAAGTTAATGGGTTAACTGGTTAGGTAACAGAAAATGAGAACCAAGATCAAAATATACCACTATATACCGTGGAAATGAGATTTAATAAGAAGGGAGGGAAATAACCAGGGGAGACAGGAAGAGAGTAGTTGAGGACCTGTTCTGACTTCCCCCTAATCAGACTCTATTCTTTGTGGGTTAGCAGGCAGGAAGGCAGGAGGACAGGTATTACTCTGCTCCTCTACGGCCTTGGCCTCTGCACCTGTGTTTTTTCCCTCCAATGCTAGAGTCTTTCAGATCTGCATGAGAATGCAGGAGAAGAGAGAACACATTAGAATGCGGAATATCCACTGACCATGTCAGCATCTCCAAACAACTACAGAAACTTCCTCTGATCTGGCCAGCATCTGGCTAAACCCTCTGATTCTCTCTCTCCTCTCCTGACTAACTTCTGGGTTGCTTACATTTGAATGGATGATATTTTACAGGAATGATAATAGTGAGCATTTGATGGTAGGATGTTCATAAAATATACTGTCTAAATCACAATACTTCTGACAGTATCAATGTGCCACTGATAGGCATAAACCAAGATAGTCCTGGGCAAATGCAAGCCATAAGGTCATTCTATTTATTGAATATTTACTGTGTGCCAGCACTGGACAAAGGATTTTGAAGGTTTTATCTCATTTATTCCTGCAAACAGTCCTCTAAAGGAAGAGTTAGTGTGATCCTCATCTTATACACAAGGAAACTAAGTTCTGGAAATCTCCCCAAGGCTGTCATTCAAACTCAGAGAGAAGTGCTGAGTGTGTGCGTGAGCCTGGGCCAGCCACCACCCTGAGGACTAACATGGTTCTGTGGAACCATTGATTCAGCCATAGCTTTGCCATCAGCTGCTCAGCCATCTTTCAATCTTAAGCTAATGCCTCCTTTTCCCACTAGGATACCACCTCCCCACCCTGACCGCCTGGGCCAAGTACACCAGAAGCCACAAGTGACAACCTGAAGGACTCAATATTGTACTGAATTCAGTAGCTACCTGATTAGGTACCACAATTATTTCCCTCACAGGCACAGAAACTCTTGAAATGTCTCTCCTTTTCTCCTGGTAAGTAAGGAAAGACTTCTCAGAAATGATTACACTGTAGCCCAAGAGACAGCAAACAGATGGAATGGGAGAAGAGTCCTTCAGAGGAGAGTCGTGTGCCCTCTTATAAAATTTAAATACAAATTAATCTTCAAAGAGGGCTTCTACCTGTTGAAGACATGTCCTCATTGTGATAACTTCAGAAGACAGAAGGGAGAATGTGATGATAAATGGGAAAAGAGGTGGACAGTCTACAATTTCTTTCTTCATTCACGCACTAAGGAGGAGGGCATGGCTGTGCTATTCAGCAGCTTTGTGCACATGGGCACATTAATCTAATTCTCTGAAATTCAATTTCCTCCTCCATATAAAGTAGAAATAACATCTACTTTGCAATATAGGAGATATTATTATCTTCTATAATAGGGTTCAGGGACATGATCTAGATATACCATTTGACTCAACAGACTAGCTACAAGTATTTCTCACACAAAGACAGGCAGAGGTTCCAACCCTGGGCTTTTAGATTCGTTCCTGTCCACAGCCTCCCAGAACGCAGACATCACAAAGACCAAAATGTTCTGAGGGAGCCAACCAATCCACAGCAATGATACGAGTGAAGCAGAAGGTACCCCCTAGCTCTGCGGGCTATGGAGCCTGAAGCAGATCTTTGCATGTCTGAAAAACACAAGGCACTCAAGAAAATGAGAACAGAAAACCTGTCAGTCCAGAAAGAGAGAGAGGGCTGCACTGGGGAAAGTATTTTAGAAGGAGATAGATGTAACTGTGAATCCAACCAAGTTCAGCTCCTTAGTAGCTGTGCTTTCCCAAGAAAGCTTTCCAGACCTTACTTTCTTCATCAGTGAGAAGGGATGAAAGAACCAACAAGACAATTGTGAAGATTGAAGAGAGTGTATAGAAAGCTCCTGTGAAAGTGAAAAGTGAAAGTCGCTCAGTCGTGTCCAACTCTTTGCCACCCCATGGACCCCTAGGCCAGAACACTGGAGCGCGTACCTTTCCCTTCTGCAGGGGATCTTCCTAACCCAGGGATCGAACCCAGGTCTCCCACATTGTAGGCAGATTCTTTACCAGCTGGGGATCTTCCTAACCCAGGGATCGAACCCAGGTCTCCCGCATTGTAGGCAGATTCTTTACCAGCTGAGCCACAAAAGAAGCCCATAGAAAGCTCCTGTAGCTCATTCAATGAACTATGAGTGTGATTTTATTTCATCTTTGCACACAAGGGAAAAAGACTCCTCTTAGAAATATTTGCATATTCTGTTACATATAATATGAAACAAGAATACTCATAGAATCACTGTATGATGTATGAGACACCATACGTCATGAGATATCACTGATGCAAAGAGACAAAAATGTTTGGTTAAAAGTCACTGGATTCTTGACTGATTATCAGCTGACAGTTAACTAGGAGGATGAGTAAGGACTTATCCTTAAAGTGTATTAGAAACTTGTTTAAGCATTTTATCGAGAAGCACGTTTTCCTCCCAGAGGACACTGGGAATAAAACAACCCCAAATTTTCTAACCCAAACAAGGTGGCAAACAAATTTTGTTTTACCCTGCCTAGCACTGTTCCTGATGTATATAGAGAGCCATTATACATCAAGTATTCCTATGGCAATTAACTGTGTGAGCGGAGGACTACTGTTAAATAGTTAAGCCTCCAAAATAAAACAGTCTTCCTTTAAACATGCATCAGCAGAGAAGAACTGAAGCATAGATAATGCCAAGCAGGGAGAAATGGAAAGAAAAAAATCAGCACATGGTTTAAGAAAAATACTAAATAAGTGCTCTAGCAGCAGAGTCAAATGATTAAATCTATCAGATTTAATTGGGATTGTTACCAGAGTATGTTCCAACTTATGGTGAAGAATAGAGGGAAATGGTTTTGATTTTTATTTTTTTCCTATCTTTAAATGTAGAAAACCTATACAAGTAAGTAATAAATATTGCCTGCAGCACTATTCAGAACTTCTCAGAACATCTGAGAAGACCCTGGGCTACTCCTCTGACCTTCTACTAACAGGATGTCAAGGACTAGGGCCTGAACAAACAGGCATGTTGTAGGAACAAATTCTTTTCCAAAAGCCGTTACTCTTACAAAAACTCTTGAGATTTCTTCTCCTCACTGCTAAATGTAGTATCATTGCATCAGTCTCCTCCTTGATCCTCCTATGCCTTGTTTCACATGGGAAACTTTCAGCACTAAAAATCTGGTCAAAGCATCACATGCTTTTTCTACCCCTGCGCCTTCCAGAATGATGAACTGTGATGGTTAAGGACGTGTAAGTGTTCCACACTATTGAATCTGAGCTCGAACTTGACAGGATGTCTGAGAATGTCACATCCATGCCCAGTTTTCTTTCAATGGCAAGCACTTTCATTCATATTTGTGAGAATGAATACACATTCAAACTTTCATAAAGCACAAGTGTTTAATGATGTATCAGTTTTATTCTACATGCTTACTGGGGGGTCAGTTGTCACTATTCTAAGCCAATCAGGAACTGGAGACCCCATGGACTATCTGTTTACTCAGCTTTCAGCTGTGGCTCAGCTCAGATTTGGCCATCTGGTTCTCTGCTGCTGTCCCAAGCGTTGCACAGTGCCTAGCAATGGGTAGGCACTCAAGTAATCGACGAATGAGTGTGCTAACACTCAGCTATTTTGAACACGGAAACCAGAGTGCACACTATTTTCCAAGGCTTCTACTTCTCCAGCCCCAGGCTTTAAATCATGGCATTTGCTTGAGGCATACAGGAACGACATTTCCCAGGATTATAAAGCTCACCTCCTACAACCTCCTCTGGAGTGATGGCATGTACCAATCATCAGTCTTTCTGACTAAGACTGCTTTAGTCTCAGAATCCTTCTCAGCACAGGGCTTCAAATAACCACTTACCACTCAGCGCATGAGAGAAACTTATTTGTTGTTGCCACTTGAGAAGAAACATGGCGTTTTACCACTATCTGGAGCAAAAGAACCAGATGGCTTTCCAACAGAAAGCCTTAGCTCAAGAGCTAAATGATTCCCACTTTTAATTTCTGTCTCTCTTGCCCCCACCTCTCTTGCCCCATACATGTATGTGAACATGTACACATACACATACATACAGCTACTCTGAACACATGGCCAAATATCCTGCACACCTATATCCTGACGTGTCCTGGGAGGCAAAAGAGATCAATCCTGTGGAAAGTCAACAGCTGCATTTGATGGCTTGGCCCAACTTTGCTCAGCCAGCTCATTGTGGGTGATTATGTTCTCATTTCAACCCTCAGACTGCAAAAGGAGAAAGGTCAGCTAGTCTGGGATCCCTTATACAGCTGTTACAGATGATTATGGAAGAACTTGATATGCCAAGCCTTTCCCAGAAGTTACAAAACAAGAGAGAGACTTGTGAATGGGATATTGAAAGCTCTAAATTAGTGGAAGTGAGAGAACAGATTTCTTTGTTAACTGACCCAGAACATTAAATTGATTATGTAATTTAACACTACTGTTCTATTTGATAGCTGCCTATTAATACTGCACCCTCCTACATTACATTCAATTGCAAACTCCAGAAATGGGAGAACATATTTATTTTGCTTGGAATTTGCAATTTTCTGCCATATGAACTATTAGTAATTTGCAATTTCTTTCTCCAAGGGGAGCCTATTACCCCAGGAGGAATGATGATCACCCTTACATGAAACTTGCAGTCTTTGGCTTCTCTTTTCTCATTCCTTGCTGCAGGTGGATGTGGGATTCAAAGAGCTAAAAAATGTACCCATGTTTGGAGGTGTGCTTTCTAACTTTGGGAAAATTGTACTCTACACAGACTCCCTGCCGTCCATCTCAGGGACAGCCAGGAGGCAAAAGAAGAAGACCTCAGAGCAGAGTCACCATCAGCCAAACAGAAGCAATGAGCTACTAAATTCACCTACAATGCAGTTCAAAAATGCAGATTCCTGGGTCCCGTTCCTGATCAGCTGAGTCAGAATATCTAATCCAGATTATTCTTATGCACAGTAAGTTTGAGAACTATCTCATCTAAAGATGAAATGCCTAGAGAAGGACTGGGAAAACAGAATATGAGCTGCTGCTGCTGCTGCTAAGTCGCTTCAGTTATGTCCAACTCTGTGAGACCCCATAGACAGCAGCCCACCAGGCTCCCCCGTCCCTGGGGTTTTCCAGGCAAGAACTCTGGAGTGGGTTGCCATTTCCTTCTCCAATGCATGAAAGTGAAAAGTGAAAGTGAAGTCACTCAGTCGTGTCTGACTCTTAGCGACCCCATGGACTACAGCCTACCAGACTCCTCTGTCCATGGGATTTTCCAGGCAAGAGTACTGGAGTGGGGTGCCATTGCCTTCTCTGGGGAATATGAGCATTTTAGTCAATAAGGAGACTTTTCAGGTAAAACAACTCTAATGCTATATGTCATTCTCAGTAGAGCCCTACCTCAGAGAAGCCAGTCCCCATGATGGTTTTTCACTCAAAGATCCAAGATGCTGTGTGATTCTGCATCCTACCATTCCTTAGGTTCCTTCAAGATTCCTCTGAATTCAACTCAAAATTCAAATAATGTACATATCTTTCCAAGGATGATCATTCTCTAGCTGATTATATGCTGTGTGGGCTGAGTTCATGAAGATACTATTTTTTGCTTATACATGTTCTTAAACAAATAAAATCAGAAGACTGAGAACTGTCATGACAGTCCCCGTTGGTATTTTCCACTGTGGGTATTATCCTTCCACACTGTTTCAGCCAGTGATGATGGCTGGGGCCTGACCCCAGGCAGAGCTCTCCAAAGAGCATACCAGCCAACTGTGCTTCCAAAATTCCCTGTAACAGCTGAATAGAGCCAAGGAGGCCAGGTGTTGGGCAGGAGGATATTTTAGGCTCGACTGATGGTCCAAACTGGACACTTCCTCTGCCTCCCAGAACCATCCATTAAGAAAGGGAGCCTTGTGTCTTTCCTCCTGTGCTCCCATCTCCTCTTTCCCATGCTGCATGTTGTACTCCTGTCATTTCAGCATGAATTGTGGGAAATTATCTTTGTACTACGTAAAACAATGCACATATGCAAACGGTTAATGGGAAGGATCTGAGTGTCAGGAAGGACTGGTTGTTTAACCCTCTAATTATGCTCCTTTTCCTTGGTAAAGACTGGGGAGCACTGGATGAACAATGGGAATCAGAAGCACGGATGAGTTGTATATAAATCTAGGAACTGAAAGTAGCTCTGAGGCAATTAGCGAGCTTGGAGCTTAGGGACATAGCAGGCAAATGCCTTAGTAGTTAATGCGGGCTCATCCAGTAAAAGGAAAGCTAGTCTCCACTCTCTCAGTACTGAGTCTTCGAGGGGGCAAGAATTCTCCTTTTTCTTCAAAATTTCACCACATCCTTGAGACCACTTGGTTCCTTACAACAATATGCTATCAACTGTCCCCTTTCTCTTCATCTCCACTACCATAATTTCAGCACAGGTCCTCATTAAGTCTTGCATTCTCTATATCTCTTACGTGCTGAAGGAAATAGCTTCTGGTACATCCTGCTACATCTACAATGCTGCCAGGGTGATTTCTTACGACACAGTTTTTATCATTTCAGCCTAAACACCTTGGATGACTCTCCCGTTGCTCAAAGGAAAAAGCCAAAAATTCTTAGGCCTTCATCAGGTTCGAAAATATCTTTTCACACTTATCTCCTAAGATCCTTCTCCACATTCTATATTTCTGTATATCCAGCATCTCAGGCCTTGCAAAAATGTTTTTCTCTCATATTTTCAGAATTCTCTCTTGAATGCCCCCTCACCCTTGTAACCAACTGGAAAATTTCTTTGAATTCCAGCTGAAAAATCACTTCTTGTGCTATGTTTCACTGATTTTCTTGGTAAGAATTACTCCCTACTATGTATTATAGCACACATAACTATAGCATGTATTTTCCCAACTGCCTCAACACATCTTGCATCATAGTTGTTTGGCTATCTGATTACCTACTGGACTGCAAGCTCCTGAAGGTTAGGGGTGAGTTGATTCATCCTCACGTGAGTAACAGTGTCCAGCATAGCACCCTGTCCATAGGACACTTCAAGATATGTTGGTTTGTAATAAATGAATGATTCATGCTCATAGCAGGCAGCTACTTTCCACTGCCTGCATAATTAAGCTGTAATTTTCACATCTGCAGAAAGCCTGCAGGATAGAAAAGAAAAAGCAAGCCCAGGGTAGAAGGCAGTGAAAATTTTTGAAAGACATTTGCCCTTTAAGGTCTATCTTCATTACTCCCCACAAGACCTAAACAAAAACCCTTTCTGTTGTCTCTCTTACCTCCTTCCAGCTTCTAGACTTCTTTCATATTCTTATCTCAGTGGCACATAGCTTCTTGGAAGTAGTTTTATTAAAATGTATTTGAGGAAGTCACTGGTCCATTAGCACCTTCTTGCACCCAGCTGTGTCAGATAAGCACTGAGAATTTTATTTTTCTCAATTAAGAAAACTTGTAGCTTCAGAGACAAGGGAGAGGCTTCTGGGTCTACCTAGGATGCAGTAACACCAGAAATGGCACAGTTGCTATGCCTTGGTAGCTAGTACTCATGTGGTTATACTGAGACCCTGAGCCCAAACCAGAGAAATTTCTGCAGTTGCCAAATCCCCCTGACAGAATTCACGGCAGTTTCTAGATCCTAAAGATCAACTAAAGGATTCACCTTCAAAGCTGAAGTAAAAGCGTAAGAATATGAAAGATGCAGAAGCAAAATAACCACAAGAGACAGATATTTCTAGTGCTAATCCATCATGCCCTTGACGGAGGATGGGTAACATTAAGTACAAGATTATGGCTTCTACTTCGGATCTTGAGGGATTGGGCACTAGAGCTCATGCCAGAAGCTCGGGCAAGCTCAAATACCTTTCATAATAGAAAGGAAAGAGGTGAGAGTTCCCACACAGAAATTCATATAGGAAGAAAAGAGGAAAAATGGGAGAATTATAACAGGAAGGGGATTAAAAGGAGACAGAAGACCATGTTCTCTGTCATGTGAAAATGTTTCTTGTGGAAATTCATGAATGTCCTAAGTTTCTCACCCCAGGTTGAAAATAAAAGAATTAGAGTCAATATGTACAATGCCCAAGACAACGAAGCCAAGGGTCTGGGCAATCTTGCCTCAGAGGCCACTAACCTTGAACCTTAAACATATGAAAACCCTTCCTTAATCAAATCCTAAAAGATGATGCTGTTAAAA
The DNA here is from genome assembly GCF_055505025.1 of Bos grunniens. Lineage (NCBI taxonomy): Eukaryota > Metazoa > Chordata > Mammalia > Artiodactyla > Bovidae > Bos > Bos grunniens. Next base: position 35,254,380 of record NC_141172.1, read on the forward strand.
TGCTACACTCAGCAGTGACCACAGGACTGGAAAATGTCAGTGTTTGGAAGTGCTGATTATATATGATTCATGACTTTGCTGTCACTGAAATCCTTTTGCCTGCTTCTCCTAATACAGAGCAGATAAGCCTCAACTGTTTGAATATTTGAAACAAAGACAGAAACCTCCCTAGCAGAGACCTGACAAATCAGGTGGGAAATAACTTATTATGACTTGATATTCTCTTGAGTCAAAAATGAAAGGAACTTTGTTGGAAAAACTCTTTGACTGAGTCTATCAGAGATCTAAAACATTTGTTCACACCTTTAAGAAAAGAGCCAACTAATTGATTTAAGGCCTGGCAAGAAGGGAGTTTCTTTTGATCCTCCATCATGAATGCTCTTCATCAGCCCACAGGGCTTTAGACCTGGGGACTCACCAGACATTTAAGACAGGACTGTGGAGTCTGTCATTCCTGAGACTGAATCAAACATTCTAGAAATCTAGGAGAGAAAGGGCCCCAGCTGACATCAAGGTTACATGAAGAAGATTAAGGGCCCATGAAAGAGAAACAATCACAGCAGAATAGGAGACAATGGGGCAAATTACGATCATTCGCCTGCAATCCTGACAATTTAATGTAATAGGAGAATGTGATTGATAAAGGGGAATTTCAGAGACAGGAGATAAGTCGATTTGGGAAGGGATTTGAAGGTCAAGAGTAAGATTTTGACATGTGTTCCTTGTTTCTCCAGACTTCTCTAGCCTTTAGGACATTTGAGTAATTGTGTGCTGAGCTCCTTCCCAGTTCAGCTGTTGTTACAGCAGGGCCCTGTGTTTCTTCCCTTTTCCCTGTGAGCCTTAGTCTCCAGAGGCCTCCTGGCAGGTTATACTCAGGCTTCCTCCAAAAGGCACCTTTCTCTCTCCTCTGATCAATTGTGCACAGGATGGCTTCATGGCAGTTGTAGCTTTTTAGATCCCCCTTTGTACCTGGGCACTAAAAGTAAGGACCCTGAGGTGGGGGCTCTGTGTGCACCCTGGGTACAAAATTCCTTACCTCCTCCTTCCCTACCTCAGCCCTGGCAACAGATATAATTCCCTGTTCAGTTTGTGACATAATCCTGAAAACCTTGCCCTTCTTCTGTGAAGCTGGGTTTGGGATTGACTGTTTGAAGCTGGATTTAAGATGGTTACTATTTGTTCATCCTAAACCTCTGTGTATTCACTGGCACCTACCTGTGTGTGTCCACACACATGCATACATAGACGTGCACACGCAGACACATCTCATGACTGATGCAAAAGAAAAAGATTCCATATTCTATGTAAGTTGACTGTTTTGGATGCTCCCTACTAATGCTCTTCATTTATTATTCTATTTCGGCAGCCAGCAGTTCTTTCCCTTCATCTTTGGGTTCTGACCAACTTCCTTTACCACTTTCCTTTCTTTTCTCCTGGACCTGATGATGGCTCTACCTGCTTGAAATGAGGCCCCAACACACCAGGGCGTACCTGATCTTTTCCCTCTAACTCCTCATGATCCTGGCCACTCAGACAAGTATCCTGTCCACACCTCAGCCTGGACCACTGGGCAGCACTCCTCTTGGAGCTTCAGGCCAGAAAGTTTGGGTCCTAGAAGGGTGCTAGGTGACTGTACAGTCTGCAAAATGTTGTACTTGGAAGGGTGGTATTACCCCTATAAATACAATTCTGTGTGTTCAGTCGTGTTTGACCCTTTGCAACCAAAAGGACTGTAGCCCGCCAGGCTCCTCTGTCCATGGGATTTCCCAGGAAAGAATACTGAAGCAGGGTGCCATTTCCTTCTCCAGGGGATATTCCTGACCCAGGGATTGAACCTGTGTCTCCTGCATTGCAGGCAGATTCTTTACTGCTGAGCCACTGGAGAAGCCCTACTCTCCAAAACTGAAAGCTCCAAATTCACAAAATTGAAGCTCAACAAAGGAAAGAAAAAAAAAAAAAAGGAAAGAAAGCTTCAACATATTTGTCTATTACAGATTGCACAGACACCACTTTCAGTTACTGTGACCAAGCTCAGATGGGACACTCTTTTGTAAGGCAACACTCAGGGCCTTTAGAATTTCCCTTTCCAAATAGAAAATGGCACTTCAAAATCACCTCAGGAACCACCAAGTAGATTAGAACCCACAGACTGCTGAGCTCTAATGACAGGAAAAATCCCGGACAAAGAATCTATGTGTGAAGAAGACAGAGAACATGAGGTTGGGGGAAATTATGCCTTTTGAACAGAACGCTGGTCAAATCCCAACTACTCTTCCCTAGCTACTCCAGAAAAGTCACCTCCAGAAAAGGTGACTCCGATGCTAGTCGCCAGAGTCAGGTTTAAGCAGCTGGAAGCTCTCCCCTAGAAAGTCCAGGCGACTCTGGGAAATGTGTCTTGTCTTCCCAAACACTACCCTGCTGTTCAATTCCATTCTGTAAAGGGAGGCTATAAATATTAGGTCTTAGAAAGAGCTCATGTCACAAAGAATTAAAGAATGTCTAGGCTGCCAGCACCTCCAGGGTATAGAAACCACTGACACACTCTCACCAGGGAGCAGATGACTGACAGCAAACCCAGCCAATAGAAGCCCTATTGAGACACCTGAGAAACTGGCCCCTGGCCTTTGAGACGAGAAGACGAAGAGAACTTTAGGGTTCAGAAGGGGCAGTTGCTAACGTGGGAAAGCAGAAAGCTTCCGGTGAGTGCTTGAGGCTACCCTTCCCGCAAGTGGAGAGCCAGGATTCATTTGGGCTTCTGGGCCAGGCAGACCTGCACTGGAATCCATGCTCTGCTTCCGTAATTCTTCTTGTGTCCTGAGAAAAGCTCTTCTGCATCTGAGAAGGTACCAGTTTCCTCACAGGCATGTGAACAGGCATGACAGCAGCATCTACCATAGAGACTTAGCTGATCTAAGGATTAAAAGAGGTCACGGCAGAACAGTCCCTAGCTTTGCATCTGGCATTCAGTTTTGTCACTTCCCTTCATCTCCAAAATCCAATGTTGCCTCCTTCAAATTCCTCTGCACCCAAGACCCCTTCATCTCCTGCCCTTGCCTTGGCACAGGCACTTCTGATTCAGTCTGCAAATTCACCAGTTCTTTACAGGCTCTGCTTAGAGCCCTAGAATAAAGTGGGTTTTGGCTTTTGAGAATCAGTTCCTAGCAAAGTCATCCATGGAGACTTGGTTGAACCCTGGCTAAACAAGAGTGAGACTTAACAGCCTGCCTCTTAACAGTTGCCCAGACAGTGTTGCTGTAGTAAAACTGTCACTCCAGCCCTTCTACTATAGGCTTTGTGGCAGCTATTTACACAGTGAAGCAGGCCCATTTCTTTTTTTCCTGTGTTAAATACCCCGAGGCAATAATCCTCATTATGGGCCAATAGCTTGGAAAATGTTATTATTAAATCAAAACCATTTGCAATAAGGGGAAAAATTCATCTGCAACTGTAAACTCTGTTGCTTATAGCTGGGCATTAAGAAAACAAGTAGTGGCCAAGTCTCCTCAAGCCCAGAACTTTTCAGCTTAATCCAATGGCAGGTTGTCTTGGGTCATGCTGGGAGAGGGGAGATCACTGGCCTAGGAGATTTCCCAGAATGTGGCTGGCTTTTCCTGGAAGACTGAAGTGGACCCTGAGTCTCAGCAGGGAGTAGCACTGGGCATGGGGGCTTGATGGACTGGCTGTGACTCAGAACGTTCTATTATCTACTCAGTTTGTCTTCTGAAAAGATACTGGGAAGGTTTACCTGGTAGAAGACTCCCATGACCTTTTTATAAAAGACTGAGCTTGGACTCTGGGATCAGACACATGTGGCTGATAAAGCCAAGGGTGCCACTTACTGGAATAAATTTGGGCAAGTGACTCAAAGTGTCCATTTCTACCCCTCGGGGTTGTTATGGAGTTACAGAGACTGATAGATCAGAACATATTTCACCAGAGGTGTGGCCATGCCTCAGGTTATAGGTCTTGAGTCTAAGAGGGAGGTCATGCCTTGTCCTGCTGCACTCGTTATTCGAGTGTGTGCTCAGGGGGTCTGTGCTGTGGTGGAGGATGATGAAACTCAACTGACACATTCCCTTCCCTCTGTTCCCCAGTGACCCAGGCACCACAGCCAACACCTACCTATGCTGAGTCCTAAGGTCTCAACCAAGGGTGCTAATTATTAATAGAATCTGGTGACTTAACAGGAATAGGTGACCCTTCCTTGAACCAGTTAATTTAGGATCTCTGAAAGTGGAGACCAGATATCTATGTTTTTAAAAAAACTCCTCTTACTTATCCTTTGGGATTCTTCCAGAGGATTTGCAATCTGAACCCACAGTCCATGGTCTAATAAAGCCTGTACATTTACCTATGAAAGGTTAATCAATAATTGATGTAATGCCCTTCCAGTGTGGAAGCCTTTTAAAATACTAGAATAATGTTTATTACCTAGGTTTTGGGTCTTCATCAATTTTGACTTTGGTGATATCACTGATGGTCTAGGGTCTGGCTTTCAGGTTCTCACTTAGAAACTGATTCTTGACTTAGGAATACTGAGTCTCACTAAATCACTCACAGGTTTGGAATATACAAATCATCATGTTGTTCCACATTCATTATCAGAAACAGAATTGTCAAACTGTTAAAGTGGGTCCCTGGTTTGATTAGAGAAATTAAGAATAGGGAAAACATAGTCTAGCTGGATTAAGATCCTTCCAGGCTATAAACACTAAAAAAAATATGATATTTCATCCATAAGTAATTAAAAATAAAACAAATGTTTAACTTTTTCCCCCAACGATGATTCCTTTTTCATTAAATATCAAATTAATTCCAAAAATCTTTTTTCTTGTTCTTCCTACAATACTGGTGTCTATACTGACTTTTGGGGAATTCAGCAGTTAATAATTCTCATCTCTAAAGAATTCAGTAGTAAATAATTTTCATTTCATCTGTCTTCATAAACCCACACACAGAAATCAGTGTAAGTGAAAAATAAATATGTATTTGGGTTCACTGAACAAAGAAGGAATGGTATGCAGTGTCCATGTCTCCTTAACCTGCCTCCTTATATACAGAATAAAAGAATCCACTGGGTCAGGCAATCTGTTTCAGGGTACTGGTGGCTGATGTGTTACTAGTATCCTGTTGTATATGCTATAGGACCAAAGAGGGTCTCAGCACCTAATTCTGTGGAACAGGATGCAGACCAGAGCAGTGACATGCTGAACCAGAGTCCCACCACGTTCATATCATTAGCAGTAAGATTATGACTCACTGGGGCATTCCTCCAACACTATTACAGAACACACTAAATCTTATTTTTTTCACTTAGTTACATATTTGAAGAACCCAATAAGTAGTGATTCCTTCTGAGTACAAATTAAATGAGACAGAAGAAAGTGACAGATAGAGATCAAAATATCAGTTTTTAGTATTGGTAAGTTGATTGGAGATCAAGACTGTAAATCTGTGACGAAAAGAGCTTGCTACTATCCTGTGTCCCATTCTCTGCCTCAGTCAAGTCCAGGGACAGCTACTCTGAAAGAAACTTTGGTTCCACAGAATAGCTATAGCAAGGAAGTGTTGCTTCACTTTGGTCCAGGATGTTTGGCACTTTCAGCTTTTCCGTGGAAACATTTTAAGGGACTATACCTTATTATTAATAAATTTTGCTTTTCCTCTTTTTTTGTGTGTATAATTTCTTGTGTATGTGTATGTTTAGATAGATGATTTACCTGTATGTCTACAGATGTATTGAATATATATTGTTATATATTAATTTGATTGGATTCGAGTGAGCTGGCATTCCCAAACCAGTAACTTGTAAGAGTATAGAAGAACCAAGGCAGCATTCCTCCATGCTAGCAGGTTTTCAAAACAAAAAGCTCTCAGTAGGTATTCCGACTCTTTCAAATATCATTTTTCTGTGATACTTCAAGTAGCCCTGCCTCCTCTGCTTCTCAAATAAATGAATTAAGGAGAGGGCTTCTGTCTCCCCTTGCTCTTTCTAACCTCCACATCCTCTAGAGATCAAGGAAGAGTTTTGGCTCTTCAGCATCGTGGACGGGGTTGTTGCCTGCCATTTCAGTAAACAAAGAACGCTGCCCACCATCCCAGTTTTACAAGGATCAAGCCGTTAGCCATTGCCGCTTCCCATCAGTGGTTTGCCACCAAGGGAATTCAGGATGGAGAAAAACAGGAATCCTTCTGTGCTTTGTATATTGTCTCTATATAATTGAGATGCATATTTAAGGAATAATTTCAGTGAACCCAAATCTTTGAATCTTCCCATACATAGAAACACACTAAAACCATTAACTTGAGATGTCTATTCTCTGTGACTGGCAGTAATCATTTGATGTTCAACTATATTTGTTTTTTTTGTTGTTGTTGTTTTATAGCAAAGAACTTCTATTTTTCCTGGCTTCTCCCTTACCTCTTTGGAGCGTCTCCTCAGAACTATCTATCTGAGAGGCTGTCTCCTGAGCTACAGTCAAATCCAAATAAAACTTAACTCTCAATTTTTAAGTTATATGTTTTCCTTCAGTTGACAGATTATTCAGCCCACCGTCAGGAAACAGTAAATTTTTTTGTGTGTGTGGGCAGTTTCTGAAACTGGTTTTGATGTTTTATTTTCTTTCCAGTGAAATTTCTTCTCAGCTTGTTTCTACTTAGCCTTGGGGGGCTTTAGTGCAAAATCATCTATTTTTGGCTTCCTTTGAAAATATTTTTGAGTCTGTCTACTAATTTTACTAAAAGTGGATTTTTCAAAATTTTCCATTCTTATTACTTCTTTTGGATGATTTCCAGAAGAAAGGGAAAAGTGTTAAAACTGTTCAGCCATTCTTTACTCTTAATGTGAACAAATAGCCAAGTTTCACCAGGCATTTGAAAGAAATGCTTCAAGAGAAAGCTGAAAGTGAAGAGAAAAATAGAAGTAGCCCTGAGGAAACAGAAAAGGAGAGAAGCAAAACTTAAAAACAAAGCCTTAGAAAGGTATGAGAAAATGCCACCTCTATGAAATACTATCAGGATGTTATTTGTAGAAATAATTAACATACTATAAAAATACACAGATAATTAAAAAAAATATTGGAAATTTAAATACAAGAGGGTTTTTACTGTAAAAATCTTTCAACTTTGAGATAAAACTGAAATTTTCTACTTAAAAATGTGAGAAAATTCAACTCAAGAGCTAAAATGTAAAATCAGGAAAATTTTCCAAAAGGAGAACAAAGCAAAGAGAGGAAAGACAAGAAGGAATTTAGAGAACCAACTAAGGCAGTCCAATAGCTGACTAGTAGCCATTCTAGAAAAAGAAGCAGGTGAGAGTAAGAAGGAAATGATCATGAAATGATTCAAAGGACAAGAACTTCAGATTTTGAGAGCCTAGAACTTGAACCTATGTCTTCACCAAGGATCCTGTTCCAAGACTATAGAATTAGCCATCAAGAAAGCAGCCTCAGAGTCTGATAAAGAAAAAAAAAAAAAACTCAGTTTACATAGAATGGATTAAAAATTCAATATGGCATTTGACTTTTTCAAGCGCAACATTGGAAGCTGAAAGATAACAGAGTAATGTATTTAAAATTCTAAAGGAGAATATTTTTCAATTTAAGATACTCTACCTACACAAATTAATATTCAATTGTGAGGATGGAATAAAGATGTTTTCAAGCTAAGTTTCCTAAATAATGTACTTTGAAAGCACTTTTTTTCCCAGGAAACTGCTGGAGATATACTCCATCAAAAGGAGAATCTTATCTAAGGAAGAGGAAGACACGGATCAAGCAAAGGGGCTCTGACACCTGAGAGAGGCAAAGGGATTTCTCAGGAGGATGGAGAAGGAGAGGTGGCAGAGGACAGCCACGGAGCAACCAGGAGGTGCAAAACTGTGGGTGAGCTGCGGAACTGGTAGGTTCTTACCTCGCCTGCACCTTGTAAGACTCAGTTTACAAACTGAAAGGGATTCTGCCAATGATTTAGTTGATAGAAAGAGAGGCAAACCAACACTGTACCCCGTCCTCTTGCCAAAGCAATGATTAATTCCAGAGACAATGGAAATTTTACAAGAAATGAAATGTAATCATAATACAGGGTGCTAATGGTAAAGAACCTGTCAATGCAGGGGACTTAAGAGACACAGGATCAATCCCTGGGTAGGAAAGATTCCCTGGAGGAAGGAATGGCAATCCATTCCAGTATTCCTGCCTGGAGAATCCCATATACAGAGGAGCCTGGTGGGCTACAGTCTATGGGGTCACAAAAAGACAGACATGACTGAAGTGACTGAGCATCATGCATGTGTAAAATAAATGTACATAGTCAAAATAAGGTAAATATTGACCCCTCAGACTCAAACAAAATAATCTTACTGAAACCAACACTTCTGGTCCTCTATTCTCTACACTTCACCTTACTCCCGCCCTCCCTGATTCCTGCCCACCCCGCCAAGCTATTATCTACCTGATGGTGTATATCAGTATTTGGTTGCTTTGGTCTGTCTTATTAGAGCATAAGCCCAGTGAAGGCAAGGGCTTGGTTTATTCTGGCTATCTTTATCATCACATTGCCTAGAACAGAGCTGAGTACTCAGTTGTTGTCGCCCAGTCTTATCCAACTGCAGCACTCCAGGCCTCCCTGTCCCTCACCATCTCCCAGAGTTTTCCCAAGTTCATTTCTTTGCAGCCATGGAGCAACCAGGAGTTGGAAAGTGTGGAGGACTTAATATACCTCAATAATTTCTCCTAAATAAATTAATATAAATTTAGGAGGATTGGAAGTGCATGTATGTGTACATATGAAGTGTTAGAAACCTAAATATTCACATCATGCTCAATAGATAATGTCTAAAATAAAACAATCAAATAATACAGCAGTAAATCACTATATAGCAACATGAAGGTGAACAGCAGAAGAGCCCAAAGAGTTAAGAAGTGGCTCCTCTGAATAGCAGATATGGCTGGGACAGGAACTTTGTTATGAGACTTGTAGCACTGCTTGACTTTGAAACCTGGCACATGTGTTACTTTGATAAAACCAAATTAAAAAACAACAACAACAACTAGGAAAGGTTGAACACTTTCATGTTTTGTACATATCACCATATAAGATCCATGTTTCTTTCAGAAGTAAAGAGACTAATAGATTTTAGGTCTGCTTAGTGGAATAGGATTAATGTCTAGGTAACAAGTCAAACTTCTGGCTCCGCTAAGAAGAGTGATTTCTTGTGAAACCTTTTCTAAAGGAATACAAATATCTGTTTACATCGTTATTGTTCAGTCGCTGAGCTGTGCCGCACTATTTGCGACCTCATGACTGCAGCGCACCAGGCTTCCCTGTCCTTCACCGTCTCCTGGATTTTGCTCAAACTCATGTCCATTGAGTTGGTGATGCCATCCAACTATCTCATCCTCTGTCGCTCCCTTCTGTGTTTACAATGAATACCTTTAAAGTGCTTCTTCACACCTAATTAGATTCTTTTGAAAATCAAGTAGAAAAACATTGACAAGACAAGGACTTTAGCACCCTCAGTTTTCTGAGGTGTGAGCTTGAACAAGCCATTTAACCTCCTGAGCCCTCTCAGTTCTTTCTTTTATAAAATGAGGGTGATAATACGCAACTTACTGGATTAAAGTGTGTATCAAATAAATTATCTCTGTGAAATCCAGTACAAGACAGATACTTGACATCTGCTAGTTTTCTTCCCACCCTTTCTTCCTCCCAGAACTGACTAGGACTATGGCTGATTTACCTAATCAAAAAAACAAAAACAAAAACAAAACCAATTTGTTTGTCATGCCAGGGACAGGATTTAAGCTTTTCTAAGCCTGGAAAGAGCTTGAGGAAAGTTTGTACTTCTTTTCACATTACTGGATACTTCCATGGGGATGCATGGTCCACAAGTGTTCGTGTGTGGGAGGGACGTTCATTCAGAGCATTGATATTTATTATGAAGTGTGTCACGGGAGAAAGAGGGCACTTCCGCCAGGTATTACTCATCTGTGCATTCCCCATGGCACTTAACACTAAGCACTCATTTGGAGCCCTTGAATTTGGTTTGTGTATTGAGACTGGTCACTATGGATCAGTTTGGAGACCCTCAAGCATTCTGTCCAGGTGTCATATGGGGCACGATATAGTTAATTCAACTATAGATGTGAGAATACACTGTTATCACCTCAAATATTGAATTAAGCAACTTGTTTGCCAGAGACTGTAGAGACTCCTTCACTGGTCAGACTCTGCATAAGGAATTCTCTAATAGACCTGCTAGTACTCTACAAAAGGTTAATTTCTTTCTCTATGACTAAGCTTAGTGAATGGTCCCCAGGGCAGTCCTTGGTAAAGGAAGAGAAGGTCTTGTTAAGTATTAATGATCAAAGTGGTAGGTTCAGAGTGTCACCTGGGAAGGAAAAGATTGCTTCACTGACATTGATCAAGGGTACTTCCACTGCGGACCAAGAACATGGCCATCATTACTCCCCACAGTGGGCACAGTGGAAAATGGCAGATTCTCTCTATCTGACTGTGCCAAACCCAGAAATAAATGAAGCTACAGACACAATAAGGATAGATGGCATAGGGGCAGGGTGAGGATCAGAATTTTAATTTAAAGAGAGATTATGCTAATTTTATCTTTATAAATTAAGAAAGATATTTGCAGATTTAACTTGTGCTGCTTTTTTCTTATTCCCTCTCTCCTTGTGTGAAAAAGTTTCTTTGAAAGATAGATAATCAATCTCATGTCAATTAGGCATTTCCCAAATCAGGGCATTTGGCAATTCAGCCTCTTCTACATGAAACACTAGATAAGAGGTGTTTTATAAGAATGAAGCAGAATAAACTGAGGACTATTTGTGCCCCTACACATCCCTTATCAGAAAACAAATTTTAAATTTCAAAAAAATGTATTAATATAAAATTTTATTTGGTGAAGGACATCAGCAGCCAAGAAGTTTTTGCCTTAAATGATGTATGAGCTCTTTCTTTTGACCCCTTAAAAAAGATCTCCCTTTACATAAAGTATTAAGTGCTCTGCTGTACCCTAGGCTCTCCCCTCTCCCAGGCTGCCACTAAAGAAGAGTCAGAGGACCGGACTGCCTGGGGGGAGGTGCTTCCTCCTCCCTCTCCAGATGACAGCAGGACATCCCCACCATTCTTCCCATATCTTCTCTTGTTTCTCTTCCACTAAGCATTATGCAGGGAAGGGGCTTTGATTGCAGTGGGTTCCAAGCCACCTTTTATCTCCCTGCCTTCACGTAGTGAAAACCTGACTCAGGTGAATCACTGAGGGCCTAGAAGGGCACCAGAATCACACTGCTTTCCCTGGCATTCATATATACAGCCGCTTTGTCAGCTACTTTCTAGATGGATTACGTGGGGGGCACATCACAGTTTGAGCATCACTTTTATAATCTGGGCTGTTGCAAGATTAATTAGGCTTGCACATATAAAATGTTCAGTCTAGTGTCTGACACAGAATAAGCACCAAATAAAAAGGAGTATTAACCTCTTCTTTCACTGCTACAACAGACAGGAAAATATTTACTGATCCCTTAAAAACTGAGTATACACTTTTGAAATTTTGGAAAACATATCAAAGCTTCTCTCTCTTATTCTGTTTGGAGTATGGCATCTATTGTAACTCTTGGCTTCATAGTTGGGGCTCAACAATCCATCACCATATAATTAATGTCCATTGTTTTAAAAACTCTGCTTGCAAAAACACATTGATGGAGTGAATATTTTCATGGATCTCTATGAAAGAAATACCTGAAATAGTGATAGAGTAAGAAGACTAAGTTATCAAGTGTAAGACATTTAAGAATTAGACACTTTTAGGGTTACATCAGTGAGCAAGTGCTTGCAGAGGACAAGAAGTGCTAGGAATCTTTTTTACACCTAAAAAGTCCTTTCCCCTGCATTTTATATTTCTGTAATTATCTTAAATCTATTACCCTGGAAAAGCAACTAGACTGAGAATATTCGAAGTAGTTTCATTTCATAAAATTTCATCCTAAGATTATTGGTATCCTAGTACTTATCTGTGCTTGGCACACAGGTATATGCATTCATTAATACAACCATTTAAAACTTGATTTGATTCACTTAGTACTAGGGAAAGATAGAAGGAAAAGGGAGAAAAGAGTAGCTATGCATTCACATTAAATATGCATTGACATCAGTATCCACTAGGTAGCATGTGGCTTTCTTCTATGTAGGTGTAGTAGCTAATGGTCTATCTGCACTAAGAATACTCATGATTCCCAGAACTCCAAGAACATATACCCCCATTATACATAAGCTCTCCTATCTGTACTATTTATCCTTTATGACATATTTCTTGCACATAGTAGACATTCAGTTTTTTCCTAGGTTGTTTAACACTACCATGCCTTCCATCTTCTCATCTCTGTTTCTCAATATTGTACCCATTCCTACAGCACAGCTCAAATGACAACTTCTCTATGATCACTTCCTTGATTCTCCTACTACAATTTTTACCGAATAATGGGTTTGAACCATTACTCTTAAACTTATCACAGTCTATCCTAATTGTTGTTTGTTTTTATATGTAATTCCCCCTTTGCCCTTTTAGGTAATGCAACTAGAGGAAAGTGCATGTGGGACGAGCAATGTTTGCAGATGTGGTCTCAAGATCTAAAGTCAGGTTATCTAAGACTTTTCCTTGAAGGTAAAGACTTGCATGGTTATTACGAACATGATAAGAATTTTAAGTAGTGATAAAGATTGCTGGGAGAAATATCAATAACCTCAGATATGCAGATGACACCACCTTTATGGCAGAAAGTGAAGAGGAACTAAAAAGCCTCTTGATGAAAGTGAAATAGGAGAGTGAAAAAGTTGGCTTAAAGCTCAACATTCAAAAAACTAAGATAATGGCATCTGGTCCCATCCCTTCATGGGAAATAGATGGGGAAACAATGTAAATAGTGTCAGACTTTATTTTGGGGGGTTCCAAAATCACTGCAGATGGTGATTGCAGCCATGAAATTAAAAGACGCTTACTCCTTGGAAGGAAAGTTATGAGCACCTAGATAGCATATTGAAAAGGAGAGACATTACTTTGCCAAAAAAGGTCCATCTAGTCAAGGCCATGGTTTTTCCAGTGGTCATGTATGGATGTGAGAGTTGGACTGTGAAGAAAGCTGAGCACTGAAGAATTGATGCTTTTGAACTGTGGTGTTGGAGAAGACTCTTGAGAGTCCTTTGGACTGCAAGGAGATCCAACCAGTCCATTCTAGAAGAGATCAGTCCTGTGTGTTCACTGGAAGGACTGATGCTGAAGCTGAAACTCCAATACTTTGGGCACCTCATGCAAAGAGTTGACTCATTGGAAAAGACTCTGATGCTGGGAGGGGTTGGGGGCAAGAGGAGAAGGGACGACAGAAGATGAGATGGCTGGATGGCATCACCAACTCGATGGACATGAGTTTGAGTAAACTCTGGGAGTTGGTGATGGACAGGGAGGCCTGGCGTGCTGCGATTCATGGGGTCGCAAAGAGTCGGACACGACTGAGCAACTGAACTGAACTGAACGTAATTATATTTCTAAAGGACCACTCTCATTGCTGTATGAGAAATAGATTGTAGGATTACAAAGATGGGAGAGGAAAGGTAAGCCGAGAGGTTATTGCACTAATAAATGTGAACAGTGATGGTGTGTTTGACATGGTAGCAACAATGAAGTTGAGAAAAGTTTGAATTCTAAACACCTATTAATATATGAATAAATAATGATATAGAATCAATGGGAGAGTGTGAAGAAAAAAAAGAAATAAAAAATGGCTTCAATTTTTTTGACCTAAACACTTGGTTGAATTTTCTAAAATGCAGAAAGATAAAATACGTAAGGTAAAAATCAAGAGGCTTTTTTCCCCTGGTCATATACATTTGAATACATATTATACTTCTAAGAGAGATGTCATGTGATTGTTGTGTATATGAATAGGGCATAAAGAAGAGAAAATTCTGGAGCTACAAATTTAGGAGTCTTCAGTGTACAATGGGTTTCCCAGGTGGCACTAGTGGTAAAGAATCCACCTGTTAATGCAGGAGAAGCAAGAGACGCAGGTTCAATCCCTGGGTCAGGAAGATTCCCTTGAGAAGGAAATGCAGCCCACTCCACTATTCTTGCCCAGAAAATTTCATGGACACAAGCGCCTGGTAGGTTACAGTCCATGGGGTCACACAGTCAGACACGACTGAATGACTGAACACACACACAATGTGCAGATAACATTTACATAAACATGTCTATAAGGCCATACGGGAGAGTCTAACTACAGAGAGGAGAGAAGCCCTAAGGACTCCAATGGTTAGGCATGGGTATTAAAAGAACTGGAAGGGGAGACTAAAAATGTGACTAGTGAGTTGGAAAAAAAGTGTGATAAACTGAAGGCCAAATTATTATGTTGTTTGAGGAGAAGAGAATGATCTGTAGTTTAAGTATAAAGAGGAATGAGAATCGATCACCTGTTGGATTTAGCAATGGGAATAGAGTGGTGGACACCAAAGTAGGATTGGAGTGAGTTAAAGAGAGAATGATCAAAATGAATGGGCAACCACAAATATGAACAGCTCTATCTTGTACTTTGATGCAAAACATATCAGAATGGGGCAGTACTCAGAGGGCAGTAACTGAAAAGAAAAGGGGGGAGGGGCAGGATAGAAAGGTATTTGTCTGTTCTTAAGATGAGTGCACAATTGCACTCATCTCACACGCTAGTAAAGTAATGCTCAAAATTCTCCAAGCCAGGCTTCAGCAATATGTGAACTGTGAACTTCAAGATGTTCAAGCTGGTTTTAGAAAAGGCAGAGGAACCAGAGATCAAATTGCCAACATCCACTGGATCATTGAAAAAGCAAGAGAGTTCCAGAAAAACATCTACTTCTGCTTTATTGACTATGCCAAACCTTGACTGTGTGGATCACAATCAACTGTGGAAAATTTTGAAAGAGATGGGAATACCAGACCACCTAACCTGCCTCTTGAGAAACCTATATGCAGGTCAGGAAGCAACAGTTAGAACTGGACATGGAACAACAGACTGGTTCCAAATAGGAAAAGGAGTACATCAAGGCCGTATATTGTTGCCCTGCTTATTTAACTTCTATGCAGAGTACATCATGAGAAACGCTGGGCTGGAAGAAGTACAAGCTGGAATCAAGATTGCCAGGAGAAATATCAATAACCTCAGATATGCAGATGATACCACCCTTATGGCAGAAAGTGAAGAGGAACTAAAAAGCCTCTTGATGAAAGTGAAAGAGGAGAGTGAAAAAGTTGGCTTAAAGCTCAACATTCAGAAAACGAAGATCATGGCATCCGGTCCCATCACTTCATGGCAAATAGATGGGGAAACAGTGTCAGACTTTATTTTTTGGGGCTCCAAAATCACTGCAGATGGTGATTGCAGCCATGAAATTAAAGACACTTTCTTCTTGGAAAGAAAGTTATGACCAACCTAGATAGCATATTGAAAAGCAGAGACATTACTTTGCCAACAAAGGTCCGTCTAATCAAGGCTATGGTTTTTCCAGTGGTCACATATAGATGAGAGAGTTGGACTATAAAGAAAGCTGAGCACCGAAGAATTGATGCTTTTGAACTGTGGTGTTGGAGAAGACTCTTGAGAGTCCCTTGGACTGCAAGGAGATCCAACCAGTCCATCCTAAAGGAGATCAGTCCTGGGTGTTCATTGGAAGGACTGATGCCGAAGCTGAAACTTTGGCCACCTCACGCAAAGAGCTGACTCATTGGAGAAGACCCTGATGCTGGGAAAGATTGAGGGTGGGAGGAGAAGGGGATGACAGAGGATGAGATGGCTGTATGGCATCACCAACTCAATAGACATGAGTTTGGGTGGACTCCAGGAGTTGGTGATGGACAGGGAGGCCTGGAGTGCTGTGATTCATGGGTTTGCAGAGTCGGACACAACTGAGCTACTGAACTGAACTGAAGATGACAGGAATAACAATATGCTTATATTCTGCTGATACTAATCTGGTAGAAAGAGTAACATTTCTAATGTGCTTTTAGAGCAGTGCTCTTGAGGAGGTGAGAGAGGACAGATGTGGTACACAAGGAGAAGAATTACCCTTAGATAGAAACATGGAGAATTTCTTTCTGTTTTCCTTAATTAACTGGCTGATTTAATTGATTATTTTTAACTGAAAACAATTATGTACACATCAGATTGTATTTATAAAGGTCATTTGTTAGGATTTCCTGCCTTTCAGCATCTTTTTGAAACCCTACACTCTTTTGAAGTTTTTGCTTTTTTCCTTTATTGTTTTTGTTTCCTTGTTTGCTTTGGAGTCCTGCCTCCTCCAGGTAAAAGGCAGGCAACTAATTCAATTCCTAGCCTCCCTTCCCAGTTAGGATACAGTAAAATGATCCAGCTCCTTCTCCAATTAGATACACTCCCATGAGACTTAAAATAAGAAGTGATCAGCATGAAGAGCATGATCCAGTTCCTGGTAAAACTAGCATCAGCTGTGACTACCTTAGCTTCCTCCCTCCTGTAGAAATGTGGCTTTGGAGTGGCAGACGGTGGTAGATGAAATAAAATTGAGTTCCTGGTACTCATGGGGCAGAGATACAAAACAGGGCTCTGCAACATGAGGGAGGCAGGTTTAGTTTTGTTTTTTTAAACACACACTGATTCTGTGGAGTGATTTAGAGCTTTGTTCCTGGAAGTTTAGGATTGAGCCTGATTTTCTGCCCTTCCTGTGTGTCTGAGGGAGCTCCTATTTTTAATGAAATCCTTTTTCTCCTTAATCTGCCAGACTCCGTTTTTGTTGCTTGCAGTGGCGGACTCTGCCTGGCTTAAGGAATGTAGCAAAATGTTAAACTCTTTAACTAGTCTTTTCAAGTTCCTTTTGGAAGTTATTCTGTTGTTTAAACAGATAACTCTTTAAGAATAAGGAAATAAAGCATAATATTGAAAAACACATTTTCAGTATTAGCAAAAATCTGTTAACTGTCAGAGCATGTGAGGACAGTGGTCCTAACTCATTTGTGATATCATTTTTGTGTTGTATGTGAAATTACAACTGCTGAAGAGAAAATCATGATGAAAAATCTAACAGAAGGGGAATGAATGGAGACCTTGGGACAGAATATTTGAAGTGGCTATTTTTCCAGAAGACCTAGGATTTCAATATACAAGCACGTGTGTGCATGCATATGTAGATGTACACCATGTGCAAATGCGAAGAGTCTAAAAAACAAAGATCACTTGTAAACAACTACCCCATACCCTAGCTGTAACCATAGCAACTGAAACTATTCATTTTCTGTCTCAAATAATGTGTGCAAGTCTGTCTCACTAACAATTCAGAAGGGATACTGACAAATGATCACTATATTCACCCAGCCATTTTAAATAGGAAGGCATTTGGCTGAATTCTAATATGACCAATGAATATTTAACTGACAATCCTGCCAGATAAGATACTGGCCAAAAGAGAGAAAAGAGAAATGAAACTAGAGTTGCTATCATGCAAAAATCAGTTAATGAAAGACATGAAAGGAAATGCTGTGAATTTTGGACTGAAAATCTGTTCTGTATTGGGTTATGGAAAAGCTGTTCCACAATTTGGAAATTTGGAAGATTCAGTGACCCCTAGAATATCTGCCATGAAGGGTGTTTTTTTCCTCTTTTGTTTAATGTTTTTATTTTCAAGAGTATGAAAGAAAATGCTTAACTTCAAAGCAACAGAAACAAGGTGAAGTCCTGCAGTACTAGAAAATTAAAAAACTGACCAGGTCCTAAAATTTCAGACTTTTCCTCTTCATAGATTGCACTGCATCTTAACATCTTGGGCAAACTTGTTGATTTATTTTGAATCTCCACTGGTTCCAGGAACATTCAGTAGTAAGGCTCAGAAGATCCAAACTCAGATTAAGTTTTCAAGCAGATTTCATAATAATTAACATTTATTGAATATTCATTACTTGCAAGGCCTTCTTCTTAGTATACTGAGTCTTTTAATTTTTACAAGAATTCTCTGAAATGGGTACTATTTTTCTTTTTTTTTTTTTTCTTTTTTGTTCCTGATCTTAGAGGGAATGCTTTCAGTTTTACACCTTTGAGAATAATGTTTGCTGTAGGCTTCTCATATATGGCCCTTACTCTGTTGAGGTAGGTTCCTTCTTTTTTTTTTTTTTTTTTTCTTTCTCAAAGTGATTCAGTTGATGCATATATACATATATACACACACTTATATATATTCTTTTTCAGATTCTTTTCCATTATAGGTTATCACAAGATATTAAATATAGTTCCTTGTGCTATACAGTAGGCTCTTGTTGCTTATTTTTTTATATATATAGTAGTGTGTATATCTTAATCCCAAGCTCTTAATTTATCCCTTTCCTACCTCTCTTTCCCCTTTGGTAACCATAAATTTGTTCTCTACGTCTATGAATCTGTTTCTCTTTTTTAAATTGTTAAAAATCATTGTATCATATTTTTAAATTCTGCATATATGTGATATCATATGATATTTGTTTTTATTCAGTGTCATCTCAATGTGATCTTAGGAAGTTAAACCTGAAATGGGAGAGTAGTGATCACAGAGTTCACAGAGGTGTTATAATTTGCTAGAAGTAATGAAGTGAATTATTGACAAATTCAGAACTGAAACCCAAATCATTTACCTTCCAGCCTGTGTACTTTTTTTTTTCTTATTTGAACTGTGGACACACTGTTTTGCCTATGTTTGTTTGGTTATTTCTCCTATTAAATTGAGGCTGCTAGGAAAGCAAAACAAATATTGGGCTTCCCTGGGGGATCAGATGGTAAAGAAGCTGCCTGCAATGCATGAGACCCAGGTTCAGTCCTTGGGTTGGGAAGGTGCCCTGGAGAAGGGGATGGCAATCCACTCTAGTATTCTTGCCTGGAGAATTCCATGAACAGAGGAGCCTAACGGGCTACAGTCCATGGAGCCGCAAAGAATCAGACACAACTGAGTGACTAACATTAAGTTAGAAACAAATATTGCCTCTTTCTGTTCTTCTACTATTCCTCTAAAACTTCATGAAAAGTAGGATAATCTTATGTGTATTTTCCAAATTGAGGCACTTTTGAGAATGAAAAGGAGGGACTGCTAATAATTTAGCATGATACATATTAATGAGTGAATCTACTTTACTGAAGTTCTGCTTTTCTTTTATAAATTTAAGGTATTCCTGTTCTTTAAGGAGCTTCTGTCCTCACTCCCTATATTGTTGTTGTGGTTCAGTCACCCATTCGTGTCCGACTCTTCACGACCCCATGAACTGCAGCACGCCAGGCCTCCCTGTCCCTCACCATCTCCAGGTGTTTGCCCAAGTTCATGTCCATTGCATCAGTGATGCCATCCAACCATCTCATCTTCTGATGCCCATTTCTACTTTTGCCCTCAATCTTTCCCAGCATCAGAGTCTTTTCCATGGAGTCAGTTCTTCACATCAGAAGGCTAAATATTGGAGCTTATACTTCAGCATCAGTCCTTCCAATGAGTATTCATGGTTGATTTCCTTTAAGACTGACCAATTTGATCTCCTTGCTGTCTAAGGGACTCTCAGGAGTCTTCTGAAGCACCACAGTTTGGTTTTTTTTTTTTTTTCTATTACAGAATTGACAGCTTTAATTTTTCAGCACTTTATTTTTTTTTTATTTGATAAATTTAATGCCTTTTATTGCCATACCTCATTTTACTGTGCTTTGCTTTAGTGAGCTTTATAGATACATGTTTTTTTTTTTCCTTGTTAATTTTCTGTTTAGTTGATCTATCCATAAGTGTGAGTGGGGTATTAAAGTCTCCCACTATTATTGTGTTATTGTTAATTTCTCCTTTCATACTTGTTAGGATTTGTCTTACATACTGCGGTGCTCCCATGTTGGGTGGATATATATTTATAATTGTTATATCTTCTTCTTGGATTGATCCTTTGATCATTATGTAGTGACCTTCTTTGTCTCTTTTCACAGCCTTTGTTTTAAAGTCTAATTTATCTGATACGAGTATTGTGACTCCTGCTTTCTTTTGGTCCCAATTTGCATGGAAAATCTTTTTCCAGCCCTTCACTTTCAGTCTGTATGTGTCCCCTGTTTTGAGGTGGGTCTCTTGTAGACAACATATGTAGGGGTCTTGTTTTTGTATCCATTCAGCCAGTCTTTGTCTTTTGGTTGGGGCATTCAACCCATTTACGTTTAAGGTAATTACTAATAAGTATGATCTCATTGCCATTTACTTTATTGTTTTGGGTTCGAGATTATACACCATTTTTGTGTTTCCTGTCTAGAGAATATCCTTTAGTATTTGTTGGAGAGCTGGTTTGGTGGTGCAGAATTCTCTCAGCTTTTGCTTGTCTGAAAAGCTTTTGATTTCTCCTTCATACTTGAATGAGATCCTTGCTGGGTACAATAATCTGGGCTGTAGGTTATTTTCTTTCATCATTTTAAGTATGTCTTGCCATTCCCTCCTGGCTTGAAGAGTTTCTATTGAAAGATCAGCTGTTATCCTTATGGGAATTCCCTTGTGTGTTATTTGCTGTTTTTCCCTTGCTGCTTTTAATATTTGTTCTTTGTGTTTGATCTTTGTTAATTTGATTAATATGTGTCTTGGGGTGTTTCGCCTTGGGTTTATCCTGTTTGGGACTCTCTGGGTTTCTTGGACTTGGGTGATTATTTCTTTCCCCATTTTAGGGAAGTTTTCAACTATTATCTCCTCAAGTATTTTCTCATGGTCTTTCTTTTTGTCTTCTTCTTCTGGAACCCCTATGATTCGAATGTTGTAGCGTTTAATATTGTCCTGGAGGTCTCTGAGATTGTCCTCATTTCTTTTAATTCGTTTTTCTTTTATCCTCTCTGATTCATTTATTTCTACCATTCTATCTTCTAATTCACTAATCCTATCTTCTGCCTCTGTTATTCTACTATTTGTTGCCTCCAGAGTGTTTTTAATTTCATTTATTGCATTATTCATTATATATTGACTCTTTTTTAGTTCTTCTAGGTCCTTGTTAAACCTTTCTTGCATCTTCTCAATCCTTGTCTCCAGGCTATTTATCTGTGATTCCATTTTAATTTCAAGATTTTGGATCAATTTCACTATCATTATTTGGAATTCTTTATCAGGTAGATTCCCTATCTCTTCCTCTTTTGTTTGGTTTGGTGGGCATTTATCCTGTTCCTTTATCTGCTGGGTATTCCTCTGTCTCTTCATCTTGTTTAAATTGCTGAGTTTGGGAGTCCTTTCTGTATTCTGGCAGTTTGTGGAGTTCTCTTTATTGGGGCGTTTCCTCGCTGTGTGTGGGTATGTAGAGGTGGCTTGTCAAGGTTTCCTGGTTAGGGAAGCTTGTGTCGGTGTTCTGGTGGGTGGAGCTGGATTTCTTCTCTTTGTTCAGTCGCGCTATGGGGAGGGAGAGAGGGATGCTGCAAACAAATGACACTGGCGTGCGCTCGCAGTGCCTCAGCCACACTGGGTCTGCCCCCGCTCACGGCGCGTGTAGCCTCCCTGCCCACACTGCTCAGGCTCTAGGTTGTTCCGCCGGGAACAATCCGAGGCTGGCCCTGGGTTGCATGCACCTCCCAGGTCCAAGCCGCTCAGGTTCAGGCACTCAGGTAGTCCTCAGAGGCGCAGAGTCAGTTGGGGCTGCGTTTTGTGCTCTTCCCAGGTCCGAGCAGCTCAGGTGATGAGGTGTTTGGCAAGCGCCAATGCTGCGACTTATCGCCTCCCCGCCACTTGGTTATCTGGGTGTAAAACCGGCGCACCTTCTCAGACAAATGTTGACCGTCCAGACCCCCAATAAGTTTTAGTTAGCAAAGAAGCCAGTTTTATAGATAATGTCTCTCTGGGGCTGCGATTGCCCCCTTCCGGCTCTGGCTGCCTGTCACCGGAGGGGGAAGGTTTGCAGCCGGCTACCTCTGTTTAGTCCTTTGTTCCGTGCACGGGCTGGCGGTGTCTTAGGTTAGGGCTGGCTTTTCGCATGGTAGATATCCCACAGTCTGGTTTGCTAGCCCAAATTATTTCGCTCAGATAGTGCTCAGGGTATTCAGGCCAGATTCTTACTCTCAGCGATGCAGCCCGCGCCGCGCCTCCCTGCCCAGCCCCCGCTTGCTAATGGCGGATGCAGGCATCTGCGCTGCTTCTCCGCTGGAGGAGTTACCGTAGGGCTCGCAATCTGTGAGTTTTAATTGTTTGTTTATTTTTTCTCCCTGTTATGTTGTCCTCTGTGCTTCCAAAGCTCGGCACGGATTCGGCAGTGAGAAGGTTTCCTGGTGTTTGGAAACTTCTCTCTTTTTAAGACTCCCTTCCTGGGATGGAACTCCGTCCCTCCCTCTTTTGTCTCTTTTATTGTCTTTAATATTTTTTCCTACCTCCTTTCGAGGAGTTGGGTTGCTTTTCTGGGTGCCTGATGTCCTCTGCCGGCATTCAGAAGTTGTTTTGTGGAATTTACTCGATGTTTAAATGCTCTTTTGATGAATTTGTGGGGGAGAAAGTGTTTTCCCCGTCCTACTCCTCCGCCATCTTGGCGCCTTCCCTGGGTACTATTTTTCATTCCATTTTGTAGATAATGAAACCAAAGTTCAGATGCATTAAAACTTGCCCAAGGTAGTACTAAAACTTAAAGGAGCATCTAGAAGTATAACTCTTAAATCTCTCTCTAAAAATCTAGGGCTGAGCCCCCTGACTGCACTGCATTTTGTTTTTCTATTTCTCTAATCTTTATCTCTGCCCTTTATTCTCTTCCCTTTTTTCAAATGTCTTCATAAAGTTCTCATAAAGACATATATACTCCAAAGAGAAAAAGAAAGTGAACAAAATGTATAGTTGTGACTAATTCATTCATTGTAGCCATTCAATAAATTTATGAATAGTAACTATTTATATGCACACACATTTGCTATTTGAAATATTGGACTTGATTGCTCAGCATATTTTCTTTGTGTAGGAAAGTTTTTGAGTGGTCAAGTTACAACCAGAAGGTTATTTGGAAAACATTAAATAGGAGCAATTTAATACAACAGAAAATCAAAATGGCTAGTCATCAAGCTAAAAGAAACCAGGGCACTCATCCAGGGCCATTCAGTCTATTGCCCCCACAGATACAATGCCTGGGGCTACGACCTTCTCAAGGTCTTGCTAAAATGGTTAAATACTGAGGGAAAAAAGTTGGCTCTAAATATGAAAATATAATAGCACAATTAAAATTCTTAGGTTTTTTTTCCATGTCTACAAAATGAAACATTATGTCAGCTTAACTCATTATGTTTTGACATGGTTGAATACAATTTTCAGGATCATAGAAAATTTGTGATGATTTCTGAGAGGTTATAGTCAATGATAAATTAAATGAGTGACCTGTAGTCACATATTGTTGAAAGCAAATATATGTTTCTTTTCTAAAATCTTTACCCCAAAGTATATATGTAATGAGAATGTGGATGCATTTAAATATATTTCAGAGGGTGGTGAAGTCTAAAAATGGCCCTGTATCCATCTTTCATAGGGGGATATTCCTGCTGCTTCGTTGAAAATAAGTCTGGAATCAGCTGGCCAGGAATCCCTTTTACTTGGATAGTTAAGGAGATCTGCCCGACCATATAATTTTCTTGAAGAAGAGTTAATTTCCTTACACGATTGGTGGGTAACTACTGATGCTCAAATGGCTCATTTTTTCCTCCAAGTTCTACTTCCCCCTATTCATCTTTCATTAGTCCATGAAGCATTTAAGGTCGCTTAGATGCCAAATAGATTGATGATTTCTCCACTCCAGAAAATATTATTAATTGGTTTATAGAATGCTGGTCCCACACATCCTGGCATTCTATAAAGTCACCTCAGTATTAACAGAGGCTACATTAGCATAACAATAGCAGGCCACATTAAACAGCCCAGGAAAGAAACTGTCAATTTAGTTTCAGAGGCAGAGATTTCTCTGTAAAAAGTCTTTATAGGCTGACTTACTGTGGGACATTCAGGCAAAATGCTGATCAGTGGCTCACTGCAAAGCAATTCATAAGTAATTAAGACTGTGATCTCTAAGTGCAATAATCTAAATGGGTTTTTGTTTCCTTTGGTTATGTAGTGCTTTCCATGTATGTGGTCTGATCGTTTTCCCTAGATCTCCTCAAGAAACAATTCTCTTACAGGTTTCCCAATGCTCTGGATTCAGATGTACCTACTCTTCAGCTCCATGGGACTTGGGGCCCTGGAGACTATAAGTTCCCTCTTGAGGAACTGAGGAGAATTGAGCCAGAGGTATCCTAGGACTGAGAAACATGGATAAAAGAGGGAGTGAATACTCAAAAACGCTAGAGGACAGGTGTAAGGAGATGGGAAAGGAGACCAGTAGTCAAAGTTAAGAAATGTAAAAGAAATATGCCTAATTATAATAAAGACAAAGGAATAGGAAACATGAGGCAACATTAGGGATCTCACAGTGAGGCTGAAATGGCAGGTAGGTTTATCCCACACTTTGAGGCATAATTCAGTTCAGTTCAGTTCAGTCACTCAGTCATGTCCAACTCTTTGTGACCTCATGAATCACAGCATGCCAGGCCTCCCTGTCCATCAACAACTCCCGGAGTCCATCCAGACTCATGTCCGTCGAGTTGGTGATGCCATCCAGCCATCTCATCCTCTGTTGTCCCCTTCTCCTCCCACCCTCAATCTTTCCCAGCATCAGAGTCTTCTCCAATGAGTCAGCTCTTCACATAGGTGACCAAAGTATTGGAGTTTCAGCTTCAGCATCAGTCCTTCCAATGAACACCCAGGACTGATCTTTAGGATGGACTGGTTGGATCTCCTTGCAGTCCAAGGGACTCTCAAGAGTCTTCTCCAACACCACAGTTCAAAAGCATCAATTCTTCAGCGCTCAGCTTTCTTCACAGTCCAACTCTCACATCCATACATGACCACTGGAAAAACCATAGCCTTGACTAGATGGACCTTTGTTGGCAAAGTAATGTCTTTGCTTTTCAATATGCTATCTAGGTTGTCATAACTTTCCTTTCAAGGAGTAAGCATCTTTTAATTTCATGGCTGCAGTCACCATCTGCAGTGATTTTGGAGCCCCCAAAATAAAGTCAGCCACTGTTTTCACTGTTTCCCCATCTATTTGCCATGAAGTGATGGGACCAGATGCCATGATCTTCTTTTTCTGAATGTTGAGCTTTAAGCCAACTTTTTCACTCTCCTCTTTCACTTTCATCAAGAGGCTCTTTAGTTCTTCTTCACTTTCTTCCATAAGGATGGTGTCATCTGCATATCTGAGGTTATCCATATTTCTCCTGGCAATCTTGATTCCAGCTTGTGCTTCTTCCAGCCCAGCGTTTCTCATGAATGTACTCTGCATAGAAGTTAAATAAACAGGGTGGCAATATACAGCCTTGACATACTGCTTTTCCTATTTGGAACCAGTTGCTCCATGTCCAGTTCGAACTGTTGCTTCCTGACCTGCATACCAGTTTCTCAAGAGGCAGGTCGTGTAGTCTGGTATTCACATCTCTTTCAGAATTTTCCACAGTTTATTGTGATCCACACAGTCAAAGGCTTTGGCATAGTCAATAAACTGTGCCCAATTAGGCAGTTACTCCTGTGATATACACTAGAAGTTGCCCATGTGCCCAGATACAGAGACATGGTGAACATAGCATGGATACTGGATGCTGAAACACTTGGCTTACAATTGTCTCTGTAAAATAACATCTATCTGCAAGGTGTTTGGGAGATGGTAGCTGTAAAGCCTGAAAGTATTTGGGTCATATTAAGTGCTCAAAAAAGTGACAGGTAGATTTACATCAGGGGATAAACATACATCAGATATTAAATTCAATTTAAAAAGATGAAAATATTTATAGCAGGGTTTTTCCTATTCTACAAAGTCAGTAAGTATTTCTTATTTGTATCGCTGAGAGAGAGAGAGATTTAGGTTAAATAGTATTGTTTTACTTCGGTAATTCAGCAAGCATTCACTATTAAGCTCCTACTACGTATGAGGCAGTATTTCAGTCCTGTCCAAGGTCTAAGGAGGGCTAGTCTCAGATAAGACCAAGTATATTACCCCCTAATTGACTTAGTGAGATATTTCTAACAGCACAGCTGCAGGTCTGAAAATTACTGACCCGGAAAGTTGTGAACTTGGTTGGCTGTAAAAGTCAGCCACTTACTTTTACAATGACTGCTCTAGCACCTACTGTGCCATGTACTTCTTGTTTCTTTGTGATTCTCTCTTGGGGCTGATAATGAATCACTTGAGTAACTGAAGTACCTTGCTGAATAGCTACTCCCCCACCCACCCACCCCCCACCAAATGGACTATGAGCTTCATGAGGGCATGGGCCAACTCTATTTTTGCTCATTATTTGTAGTGGGTTGAATAGTCCTTTATGCCTAATCACTTCTACCCAGATCCTCAGAATGTGATCTTGTTTTGGGAAATAGTGTCTTTGCAGACATATTTAAGGTAAAGCTTTAGAGGAGATCATACTGGATTAGGGAGGGGCCTAAATCTAAGGAGAGTATCTTTATAAAAGATAGGAAAGGACACAGAGAGAGACAGCAAATGTGTGAATTTGAAGGCAGAGATTAGAGTAATACATGTATAAGCCAAGGAATACCAAGGATTGTCAGTAAACTATCAGAAGCTAGGAGAGAGGCATGGGACAGATTCTCGGAGCCTCCAAAAGGAATGACTCTGTTCACACCTTGATTTTGGATTTCTGGATTCCAAAACTCTCCAAAAGAGAATGGATTTCTGCTGTGTTAAACATGTCCGATGTGTGATAATATGTTACATTATCCCTAGAAAACAAATATACCATCATGTCTCTATTACACAGCAAAGTACCTGGCCCATAGTAAGAGTTCCCAACAACTATCTGTGGGAGGAAGGAAGGTAGGTTAATTCTTGTCCTTCCTCTACCTCTTTTTTCTAGTTCAGTGTTTCTTTAAGTGTAATTCTGGAACTTACTCTTGAAGAATCCTCTGAGTACTTATTTAAAATGGTAGATTCCCAGGACCACCCCAAACGAGTTGCCTCAAAATTTCAAGGGCTGAACATACATTTCTACAACACACTCCCATAGCAGGTCTTATACCCAGGAAAATGTTTGAACTGATCTTTGTTATGATAATTCTTCAGGCTCTTTGAATTTTATCAAAGACATTTCTCTAGCCTTATGGACAAAACACCTGATAAGAGGAGGAAGCCTGCCTCCTTGCAGGAGGTATGAGGCTGACCTCCTCGTTAATGCTACTGGGAATTTCTGAGGCAGGATTCTCCAGCTGTCACTTCCTTTTTTTCCTTGAGGGTACACCTGGCTGCTTGACATGACCCCAAACCCTGTCTAGAGGTGAGGTTTTTGCTTGATAGCAGTTTTTCAAGAAAAGAATCAAAGTCAGAATAAGACAGATGTAGAATCCCTCTATTTTTAGGGCTATTTTTTCCCAAACTATAATGTCCCTGTAGCACCACAGGTAAACTTCTTCAGATTTCTAACTTCCAAATTCAATGACATTTCACCTCTTAAAAAACTTGCCTCTCCAAATATAGGTGACAGTTTATTACAAACAAGCTGTTTTTTGTTTCATATTCATCTTCCATTTATCATTTTCTCATCCAATTTGCTGAGTCCTCAAATCAAAACACATACCAGGCTGTAAGCTCAAATTGGCATCTGTAAATCAAGCTGTGTGCTTTCTGCTGTGTGCCTCCCCCCAGGAACTCTCAGAGACCTGCAGTTGTCATTCACGTGGGTGTGAACAGCTCTCTGGACCCCTGTGGCAGAGCCAACTTCCCTTCCAGGCATCTTACTCTATGATTTTTAATCTTCTTACTTAGGAAGTCTTTTTTCTACACACCTGAAAGACCAAGCTCAAAGTCAAAACAAGAACTGGGAGGTTAGTTCAGCTCCATGACTTCTTCACACTAAGTCTGGAAAGATTTGTGGGTTTGTCAGGAGGGATTTGTCCAAAAAACCCAAGTGAATCTTGGGAGTGGAGGTGGATATTAAGTCAAAGAGGCTGAGAAGGATGAAAGGGAAATGTCATGGAATGTGTAGAAGCACTCTGAGCTAGCTGGGGTGTCCTGAATTCAAATAATCACCTGTGTGCAACATTAAAAACTGGCTTTGAATACTAAACTATAACATATACCTCTTTTATATCAGAGTCTGAAGTTGATTTCAGTCTGAAGTAACATTTCCACCACTAGAAAAATAAAGTTTATCCAACTCCTATTACTTTTGTTCTCTCCTTCAAATCAAACACCACCCATCCTCATCACACTGCCTGGAAATTTCAAGGTTATTTTCAACTTGTCCTTACATTCCCCCCAATCCCATATCATATCTATCACAAATTACATTTTTTTCTATGAGATAGTGTTCCCTTATGTCCCTTTCCTAAGGCTGGTCCAAATGCTCTGGGTTGGCCACATGGCTCCTCCAACTTTTTGACCTTTTGTAACATTTGTTACCTGCACCATTCCTTTGAAAATGTAATCATCCCCTGCTTGTCACTCATCCAGGCTGAAAAATTTGAAATAAAGTTCACTGCTTTATTCTTCCTCTTTTCCACTAGTATTACCAAGATTCTTCTCTCCTCATCACCCTCACTGCCACCCTCACTGAGCTTTCACACTTGAGCTTCTGCTCTGTGCTGGTGCTCAGCCATGTCCAACTCTTCTACCCCATAGACTGTAGCCCACCAGGCTTCTCTGTCCATGGGATTTCCCAGGCAAGAATACTGGAAGGGTTGCCATTTCCTCCTCCAGGGGATCTTCCCAACGCAGATACCAAATCTGAGTCTCCTGTGTCTCCTGCATTGCAGGCAGATTCTTTACCTACTGAGTTACTGGAGAAGGCCCTATAGCTACCTTCATATTGCCTTGGAGACAGGGATGGTTCTGCCATGGGTTTTCTTTTTTAAATGACATATTTAATAGTTTTAACTACTAAAAGTAAAAATAGCTAATATTTAATGGAATACATAATATGGTCAGACACTTTGATAAAAATTCAGCAGATCTGATGTAGAATCTTAGGAATTTGCATTTTTAATAAGTACCCCAGTATGAATCACCCATTTAGAAAAACTATTAGATACTGTGAGAAACTCTGAAATATGTGATTTTATATGTTTGCTGGGGTCACAAGAAATTGTTGGGATTTTTGGTCATTCACTCATATTGTTCTAGTTTAGTTTGTTCTAATTTAAAATATTTTATTCTTTCTTTTTAAAAACTTTTTAGCTTTATACCCCGGCCTTCTTTCTTCAGTACACCATCTTTTCTATCCACTATTATTAAAAATTGGAAGTTGACTCTAGTAGTCATTCTGTAGATAAACAGGGTGCTACTGAGAGGGTAACAGGCAGGAAGGCCAGGGATCTCCAAATGGAGAAACTAGGCTGCAAGTTCAGACATTTTTTTTTTAATCTCTCTCTTAAGTGACAGGGGAAACAAACTACAACTGTTAGATTTTTTTCCTCTTCTCTATATACATTTAAAAGGAGGTTTCTCTTAAAATTCTGTGTTGCCATGACACCTGGCTCCACCTGAACTTAACTTTTCTCAAACTTTGAGCTAACTAATGCTCAAACATTTTTCTTATGGAAATGTTTGTCTTAAGATATGTTAATGAACTATGTATTTATCCTAGACTCTGTCTTCAAGTTAGTTCCACCTAAGACTCAGAACAAACTTGACAAATCAGTATGTTTTACTCATGCAAATGTTCTCTTAAGCTATGTTAATGAAACTTGTATTTTCTTGGAAATCTGCCTTTCTTCAAAATTTATGTCAATCATTTTATGGTCTGGGACAACTCACCTTGTGTCAATGAGTGGTTGAGGAGCCTGGTGCCATTCTCTGAGTTTTGAGACATTTTCTTTCTCTAATTAGCGGACTGCTAGTAGCTATATAACTTTCGGCTAAAGACTAGCAGGGGGGCACTCTTTCTGCCCCCTTCTGATGTCTATGTCAGAAACTTTCTCTATCTCTTTTATATTTTAATAAAACTTTATTATACAAAATCTCTGAGTGATCAAGCCTCCTCACTGGCCCCAGATTAAATTCTTCTCCTCTGGAGGCCAAGAATCCCAGCATCATCCGTGGTTCAGCAACAACCTTTCAGTACATTATGGACTAAAGTATACAATGGAAAGATTTATACTCACAATATTTTGGCTTAGAAAAGTCTTTAGAGATCTCACGGTCTTAGAATTATAAATTTAGAAGGGATATCATTCATGAAGTCTTCTAATTTTAAAAAAAAAGGTCAAAAGTACTGCATGTGATGGGCAGTCAAGTGAGCAATATAGGTACTAAGGTATCAATAGGTAGTAAAAAATAAATTAATAAATAAACAAGGAAGGGAAGTGTGCCCGGCCAATTAAATGAGAAACGAAGGAACTTATGTCACTTTTGGTTAGAAGCTTTAATTACTCTGTATGATTCTCCATGTTCTCTTTTTCTGGGTCAACTATCATGGAAACGTGACAAAATAAAGCTTCCAACGACCTGAGTCCCTGAATGACTAGGATGAATAGAGTTCTCCTGGTGGTACATATTTAAACCTCTGGAAACAGGATGTTGTCTCCATAAGAAAATTCTGGTCTATCCTGTTAGGGGAGTGTGTAATTTCCTTGGTTCTGTCTAGTCACAACAAGGATTTGAAGCGATGGACGTTAAAGCCCTCTGCACGTCACAGCTCTCAGACAGTGTTTAAGCTCCATGTTACAGCTCATTTTATTTAGAAAATAAAGGAAAAAACATCCTCGAGGCTTGAGGGCATGGGATCCAAAAGATGGGAAGAGAAAAGAGAGAGAGCTAGAATGCGTGCGAGCGTGTGGGAGAGAGAGCGAGCAGGAGAGAGTGAGAATGGGAGACAGTGAGTGCGTGAGCACAGGAGAGAGACCTCCCCCCGCCCCCCCCCCCGCCCCCAGGCCTTTCCCTCCTCTTTTTTATGTTTTTTCCTCCCTCTGTGCCTGCCCTATGTAAATTGGGCTAGCCACAAGTGCTGTTTGTTCTACCTAAGGTCCTCAACTCTGGTTCTCAGAACTTCCTTTGTTCTATTTTCGCAGGCTTTTCCCTTCCTGGTCTTTTAGCCACCAGAATTCTGGACTCCTTTTTCCTATTCTAACTACCTAACAATCCTAATCAATGTATTATTCTTCCCTGATTTTTTTTAAACTAAGCTACTTCACTAATGGTAATGAAGATGATAATGATGATAATGATGATAACTAATATTTATCTAGAATTTACCATGGTCCTGGAACTATGCTAAGTGCTTTTATTCAGGTTTTATGCCTTTAACCTTTATAATGACATTATGAGAAAAATGCTATTATGAACCTCATTTTATTGATACAAAAATAGAGGTACAGAATGAAGTCCAAAATCACATTACTAAATTTGAATAAGTCAAATAAGTCAAATCCTTCAAAGTGCATTTTGGGGATATATTCTATCCCCAAAGCATATTCTACATATATTAGTTTCATGGAATATTAACTGGCGTAACTTAAGAAATGCATCTAAATCTTATTTATGAAACATTGCATAAAAACACTGAGTTAAATAAAGCAGATTTTAAAAATATCAGAACTTCTAGATGTTTTTTTTAGGACCTGTTTGGTCCTTTATAATCACTCTTTAAACATGTTTTCATTGTCATTTTGTTTACGCCAAGTTTCTTGTTCCACATCTACACACCTGTTTATAGCCCTGTAAGGAGTGGTAACGGAGAACGCAATGGCACTCCACTCCAGTACTCTTGCCTGGAAAATCCCATGGACGGAGGAACCTGGTGGGCTGCAGTCCATGGGGTCGCTAAGAGTCGGACAGGGTTGAGTGACTTCACTTTCACTTTTCACTTTCATGCATTGGAGAAGGAAATGGCAACCCACTCCAGTGTTCTTGCCTGGAGAATCCCAGGGACGGGGGAGCCTGTTGGGCTGCCGTCTATGGGGTCGCACAGAGTCGGAAATGACTGAAGCGACTTAGCAAGGAGTAGTAAACCTCTTCATTTTTTCCTAGTATTAACCTGAACCTCAGCATTTCTATATGATTTCCCATTTTGCTGAATCCCTGGTTCTGAGAATCTCCTATTTAGTGTGAGAATTCTCAAGGAGTCTTCTGCTTCACAATTTCCAGGTCCCTTTGTTTATTACTCGGCTCCACTCACTGATATGTAAACAGATACATATTGCAATAGGAAAGTTTCCTGACTCCTTTTTAATTATTTTTATTTCTATAGTCCCTGAAGCTTCTCTCATTGCTGTTCTTTCCACTGAGATCATTCAAAGTCTCCAATGTTTTTTCACTTCTTTCTCCACAATCCATCTGAAACTCTCTAAAACATGCCAGCTAATCTTTATTCAAATATGGTTTTCCTATTTTTGCAAGTTAGAGGTGATTAAAAAATCTGATAGTGGCAGTTGGAATTTTAGGAGAAGATTTTATATATTTTGGGATCATTCAGTAATTTTCCAGTAAGAAAAACTAAATGTTTGTTTAATCTTTAGAAAGTCAATAATTTTTTTGGAAAAATCAATTTTGCCTATAGTGCTGCATCAGAGGCCTATGGGATAGCCCAGAAAGAGGAAGACATGATTTTTAAACATCTTGGATGTAGAACTCAGAGGAATAGAAAGACTCTGGGGGAAAAAAGAGAAAAAAGCCTTATCAAGGTCTGGGGTCTGTAGGACAATTCAGCTTTTCATATTACTTTGAGAATTTGATGAATCCTATCATAAAGAGAAAAGTCCTTGGAAGGAAAACTGCAACAAACCTAGACGGCATATTAAAAAGCAGAGATATCACTTTGCCAACAAAGATCCATATAGTCAAAGCTATGGTCTTTCCAGTAGCCATGTATAGATACGAAAGTTGGACAATAAAGAAGGCTGAGCACAAAAGGATTGATGCTTTCAAATTGTGGCACTGGAAAAGACTCTTTAGAGTCCCTTGGACAGCATGGAGATCAAACCAGTCAATCCTAAAGGAAAGCAACCCTGAATATTCATTGGAAGGACTGATGCAGAAGCGTCAATACTTTGGCCACCTGATATGAAGAACTGAATCATTAGAAAAGACCCTGATGCTGGGAAAGACTAAAGGCAAAAGGAGAAGGGGGCAGCAGAGGATGAGACGGTTAGACAGCATCACCGACTCAATGGACATGAATCAGAGAAAACTCCGGGAAATACTGAAGGACAGAGGAGGCCAGTGTGCTGCAGTCCATGGGGTCATAAAGAGTCGGACACAACCGAGTGACTCAACAACAACAACAAATCATAAAGATGCTATCATCTTCCTCCACAAAACTACTTTTACCTCCATCCATGACAAATGGTTGCTCCTCTTAAATCTCTGGGGTCTATCACCTGTACCTTAGGTGAAGAATGTCTGATAAAGCAGGCAGGGGGTGACATAAACTGTGTTATAAATGAACGTGAATACCATGAGTACACTGTTCTGAAATTAGGAAATGATACTAGACTATACCACCCTATACTGAAGGAAACTGGAAATCTTATGCTCCTTCCAATCTGTGTCTCACAATAAATATGTTTTCAGCCACATAATGGGGAATGTGAAGTGACCAAATCAACATTTGAGGACTTTCTTATTCTTAGACTAATGTTATTAAAAAGTAATTTGGCAAAACCAAGCAAGCAATAATGTATTTTTACAATTCTCATCCAAATGCTCAACTAAACTGTAATATCAAAAACAACCTTTGTTTTATTCCCCCTCTTTGAAATCTTATTCCTTCTAAATACCATCAAAAGAGACTATATTTGGTTAAATGTAAACATCACAATGCTTTGCTAGTGATGCAATTTGAAATAGCCACTTTGCTACCATTGAAAATCACTGATTATTCAGAGCTAGTTATAGAGAGCAAAATATCTATGTGATTGCATGGTTTCGATTACCATCATTATAATGCTATGCACAAAGGCTGATTACCTTCCATTTTGCACTTCTTGTTAAAACTGGGTTAATAAGAGACTTCACAAGGACATTCTGCTCCTCATATGAAATTTCTTGCAGAAATGCAATAATTAAAACTGTTTCATTGTTAAGTAAAGAACTAGCCTATTGTACAACTTTTGTGGCAGTTGACAATACCTCATCATTAATGTATTTATTGATTAAAACACTTGCTTTACATGAAGCAAATTTTCATTTCTTATATATGTCTAATGCTGGTTTCATTGAGACTTGGATCCAACAATTTGAAAGAACTGCGTTCACTTAAGACAAATAGACTTAAGGCTATAAATTTCTACTCTTTGGAAAAGACCCTGATGCTGGGAAAGATTGAGGGCAAGAGAAGGGGGTGACATAGGATGAGATGGTTGGATGGCATCACCAATTCAATGGACGTGAGTTTGAGCAAACTCAGGAAGACAGTAAAGAACAGGGAAGCCTGGTGCGCTGCAGGCCCTGGGGTCACAGAGTTGGACACGACTGAGCGACTGAACAATGACAACAATGTATAATTACAAGTGGTAATCAGTTAGAACTATTTTATCTCACATGTAACTTTGTAGGGAATATAAGTTATTAAGGGCAGCTTTTCTTTGAATTAGTGACTTATTTATTTTAAAAAATCTATATGATTACTTTCTTCTTAATAAGTATTTGATAGGCAGAAGAATGGAGGGAGGAGAAAGAAATATAGTATAAATAGTATGGTTCCTTTTCTTTCTTTTTTTTAGTAATACGTTTCTTTATGTACTAAGGGGGATGTGATAGAGTAGGCTGAAGAATCAGAGGTAGATTTTTACCTTGTAGTAATGAATTAAATAAGTCCCTTTCTTTAGTCAGGCCACAATCTCCCCATAGATAAACTAAGTGGTTAAAACTGGCTACTAAGAAAACGCCAGTATTCTTGCCTGGAGAATCCCATGGACCAAGGAGTCTGGCAGGCTATGGTCCATTGAATTGCAAAGAGTTGGATATGACTGAAGCAACTCAGCACAACGAAAACTCCCCACCTCTATGACACTCTTCAAAAGTAGCAAGACCCCTAGAATGTGAAAAGTACAGAAATGAGGAAGAGAAGAGATGAAATTTTCTTGTTGAATTACTCATAATATTAAATAAAATCATTACAGCTATTGACTTTGAAGGATATGCTTAGACTACTTACTAAGGGAAGTAATGTGAGGTAATAGAGAGTTAGTAAAAGGAGCTCTGGGAGTTGGTGATAGACAGGGAAGCCTGGCGTGCTGCAGTCCATGGGGTCGCAAAGAGTTGGACACAACTGAGCAACTGAACTGAACCGAACTGAGAGCCCTCTGCCTGGTTTGTGGGTGGCTGCCTTCCTGCTCTGTCCTTACAGGGCAAAAAAAAAAAAAAGCCTGAACTCTAGTCTCTTCCTCTACCTAGAAGGGCTTAATCTCCTAATGGGGGTTCCACCCTCATGACCTCATCAAAACCTAACAATCCACTACATTCAAATACAAGCACATTGGGAATTAAGGCTTCAACATATAAATAGGGGCACAAACATTCAGTCAATAACATCTGTTAATTCATCCTTTCTGTTATGCAGGAATGCTTACCTAAAGGTACCTGCAAATCACTACTGTTCACTTGGTGGCAGCTACCTGTGGGTGTAGGGTTGGTCTTACTAGAGATCTCTACAAGCCTTTCAGTGGTATATTCAACACAAACCACTCAGTCCTATAATAATGAATAACTATTGAAAGTGTGCCTATTGGGGCTGGGGACAGAAAAATCATTATTCACTGTGAAAGCTTATTGGTGTCAGATGCACACTCAAGTGACACAGACTACAATCTATATACTTAATGTTCTTGGGGCTACAGATGTAGAACTTTTACAGTATTCTGCACTATGCTAGGAAGAAGAGGGCATATGTTCCTGAAATGATAATGAAGAAAATATTTTATCTGTAAAGGTATGTAGAAGTTTATCAGAATTAAACATCCATTTAATGTGTCAACAGACAAAAATACACTTGCCTATTAATGCAATCAGTGTATTCATATGACTAGCCTAAAGAAATAATCTGGAATAGCAAATACACTTTACATTTTGATATACATGGTAGCTTATTTATAACAAAATAATAGAAACAATATCAATATATAACTACAGGTAGTTGGGCTTTCCCAGTGGCTCAGTGGTAAAGAATCTGCAATGCAGGAGACCTGGGTTTGATCCCTGGGTTGGGAAGATGCCCTGGCGACCAATTCCAGTCTTCTTGCTTGGAGAATCCATGGACAGGCCAGCTATAGTCCACTGAGTTGCAAAGAGTGGGACATGACTGAGTGATTGAGTCCATATGCAAAATAGACACATTAGGAACTGCACATATTTGATGCTATATAATAATACAAATCACGATATAAGAAAATGGGGAAATGATTCCCAAACTACACTAGGTGAGAGCAATAGAACTGCAAAGGTGTACAAATAGCATCACTATGATTACGTAATGCAAGAGCTGGCCTAGAAAAGCCATGGAAGGGCATGTATCTTAATGACGGTTATGTTTGCGAGGTGGGATGACAGAGAATTAAGTGATGAGACTACTGTTTTCTTTCTAATTTTCTGCATTTCCCACATTTTCCGTAACAAGCATTCATTTCAATTAAGTTGAAAAATAGAAACATTCCATTTAGACTTTTATTTGAATCTCTCCAGGTCTCAGGTAGCAAAATGAGCCAATTTCAAGCTCAAAGCCCTCTGCACAGACTCCCTCCCAATGTCAGAATCCTCACTAACATCCTCCTTAAGCAGCTTAGCCGGAAAGCTGGCTCTGCCAGCTCACTTCCCACCCCAGCCTTTCTGCTCAGCATGGCCTGCCTCCCCTTCATCTCAGAGCAGACTGGAATCACATTAGAACCCCTTCTCCCTGAGCCTGCACCCTCCCCCACCCCAGCCCCAGCAGTGCCTTTCTTCTCTCCTTTCTTGATTTCCCTTCTGAATCTTCCCTGCGTTCTCATTCCAAGGCCAGATGGCTGATTTTCTGAAGCATTCACATTTCTCCTCTGCTGACTTATAACTGTTTATAACCCATCACCCACACATCCCTGGTAACCAGGTTTCTGCCACAGCAGGCTGCCTGGTGGGATTTGGCAAGTGTGGAGAGGGTGGGGAGGGAGAAACCGTCCAAAGGGAAATTGGCCAATACACTAGTCGGCTTTACTTCATTCATTTGGAACTCTTGGAAAGCACAGAGGGTGCTTAATGAGGACCATTAAAGGGAAAGCTGGGTTGTTTAAAAGAGCCATCAGTTGTGTTGAGGCTGGTTCAGCAGTTCAGAATTTGATAAGTAGATTTTCAGTTTTGGCCTCAAAAAATAGACATTGCTTATGTCAAAATAACTTACAGATAAAAGACTTCACAGACATTTATTTCACATGGGCTTAGGCAGGGTAGTAGCTGTTAATTTGCTCTGACTACTGGCGAACCTGGAAGATGCGAAAAGAAACATCAAGTTTTTCAAAACAGAGGAGAACAAGAAATATGCATCCAGCCTTTGGTTTGACTTCAGAAACTCTCCAAATAAACTGAATCTGCTGTGGGCAAGTCCTTTTCAAGGAATGGTGAAAGACAAATACAGATAAATAGACAGTATATGTCCTTAAGAAGGTTATAATAGGAGAAGAATGTGGACTGTGTATGGCAAGTAACAAAAAATTATTCTATTAAAAATGTAAGATAACATATATCAAACACTTTCCACAAAGCTTGGCATTGAGTAGTGGCTCAACAAATTCCCTTTCCCCTACCCACTGTCTGTCCCAAACTGAGCATCACTAACAACTACTTAATTGAAGCTAAAAGTACCCTAATAGTAAGAGCAATCCACTATTTCTTATAACGAGTCGGATAGGAAAGCAGTTCCCTAGATGATGGAACCCAGTCAGAGTCTAGACAGGAAAATATAAATCACTGTAGAGTTTTTGAGCCAAGGAACTTTCATATAAGGAATTGGGCACTAAGGTATTGAAAGACCTAGAGAAACCAAAGGATAACCTCCTAAGCGTTTGTGCAGGTAAGGCTGCTGGACCCAGCACTGCCACTGCTTAAGCCAGGGGCAGGAGCCTGTGGTCTCTTGGACACTGCAGTACCCCCCAGTCACCTGCATTTACCTGCTGTTGCTGGTATAAGAGACAACAGTTAACTGCAATCTCTCACCACATTTGATGCTAGAGCCAAAAACATAAAGAACTACTTCAGTCTTCCTTCTTCCCTCCATCTAGACCTGTACAAGGGACTTGCAACTGACAGAAGCTACCAGCAACCAGCTGGCAAGGGTGTCCAGAAAATGCTGTTTCCAGGGTTCTTATGCTACCTCCCTCCACCACCAGCTATAAGAAAAGACTAGACAAAGACTGCAATGAGGCTAAATAACAACAGAAAGCATCTGGGAGAGCTTGAAAATTCAGCGGTTCAGTAACATTATGAAGGAAAAATGTCCTTTTGTCTTTCCTCTCTACCATCTTCAGGGATGGATGGCCTTTCCCTTAAGCTGGATTCCATGAAGACTTCAATATAGCTGAATGTTGAAAACAGTACTTAAAGGCAGAAAAGTGAAATGTCTCTTTCTTGTGTTCTTTTTAAAAAGTGAGATTAACTGCCAGGCTTACTTGCTTTCTCATGTCATTGGCTAAAAAATGTAACATAAGCTTTCGTAAACAAATTACTAGCAAGGGTTAAAAAGTAAATTCCACAATTACCTAATATATAACAACTGTATAGCCTCATAATACCTTGTGGTAAAAAAAAAAATTATTTCTTAAATATAAACTTTAAAAATACTATGATTTTGTAACCCTGCTTGCATTTCCTCATTTTTAAAAATCATTATACATTAGTATTGCATGCTTTAGTGCTGCATGCAGCCCCAAGAAAAAGAAATGCAAAAGGAAAAATGGTTGTGTAAGGAGGCCTTACAAATAGCTGAGAAAAGAAGAGAAGCTAAAGGCAAAGGAGAAAAAGAAAGATATACCCATCTGAAAGCAGAGTTCCAAAGAACAGCAAGGAGAGGTAAGAAAGCCTTCCTCAGTGAGCAATGAAAAGAAATAGAGGAAAACAACAGAATAGGAAAGACTAGCGATCTCTTCAAGAAAATTAGAGATGCAAGGGATCATCTCATGCAAAGATGGGTGCAATAAAGGACAGAAATGATATGGACCTAACAGAAGCAGAAGATATTAAGAAGAGATGGCAAGTATACACAGACTGATGCAGATAAC
Source organism: Bos grunniens (assembly GCF_055505025.1). NCBI lineage: Eukaryota > Metazoa > Chordata > Mammalia > Artiodactyla > Bovidae > Bos > Bos grunniens. Next base: position 35,293,641 of record NC_141172.1, read on the forward strand.
CTGGTGTGGTCACTCACCTAGAGCCAGACATCCCAGAGTGCAAAGTCAAGTGGGCCTTAGGAAGCATCACTACGAACAAAGCTAGTAGAGGTGATAGAATTCCAGTTGAGCTCTTTCAAATCCTAAAAGATGATCCTGTGAAAGTGCAGCACTCAGTATACCAGCAAATTTGAAAAACTCAGCAGTGGCCACTGGACTGGAAAAGGTCAGTGTTCATTCCAATCTCAAAATAAGGCAACGCCAAAGAATGTTCCAACTACTGCACAATAGCACTCATTTCACATGCTAGCAAAGTAATGCTCAAAATTCTCCAAGCTAGTCTTCAACAGTATGTGAACCAAGAACTTCCAGATATTCAAGCAGGATTTAGAAAAGGCAGAGGAACCAGAGATCAAATTGCCAACATCTGTTAGATGATAGAAAAAGCAAGAGAATCCCAGAAAAAACAACTACTTCCTTTCATTGATTACACTAAAGCCTTTGTGTGGATCACAACAAACCGGAAAATTCTTCAAGAGATGGGGATACCAAACCACCTTACCTGTCTCCTGAGAAACATGTATGCAGGTCAATAGTTAAAACAGGACATGGAACAATGGACTGGTTCCTAATTAGGAAAGGAATACGTCAAAGCTGTATATTGTCACCCTGCTTATTTAACTTATATGAAGAGTACATCATGCGAAATGCTGGGTTGGATGAAGCACAAGCCAGAATCTAGATTGCTGGGATAAATATCAGTAACCTCAGATATGCAGATGACACCACCCTTATGGTAGAAAACTAAGAGAAACTAAAGAGCCTCTTGATGAAAGTGAAAAAGGAGAGTGAAAAAAATGGTTTAAAACTCAATATTCAAAAAACTAAGATGATGGCATCCAGTCCCACTGCTTCATGGCAAATAGATGGGGAAACAATGGAAACAATGAGAGACTTTATTTTCTTGGGCTCCAAAATCACTGCAGATGGTGACTATAGCCATGAAATTTAAAGATGCTTGCTCCTTGAAAGAAAAGCTATGACCAACCTAGACAGCATATTAAAGCAGAGACATTACTTTGCCAAAAAAAGGTCCATATAGTCATGCTAAGGTTTTTTTCAGTAGTCATGTATGGATGTGAGAGTTAGACCAGAAAGAAGGTTTAGTGCTGAAGAACTGTGCTTTTGAACTGTGGTGTTTGAGAAGACTCTTGAGAGTCCCTCAGACTGTAAGGAGATCAAACCAGTCAATCCTAAAGGAAATCAGTCCTGAATATTCATTGGAAGGACTGATGCTGAAGCTGAAGCTCAAATACTGTGGGAACTTCATGCGAAGAGCTGACTCATTAGAAAAGACTCTGATGTTGGGAAAGATTGAAGGCAGGAGAAGGGAACGACATAGGATGAGATGGTTGGATGGCATCACAGACTCAATGGACATGAGTTTGAGCAGGCTCCAGGAGCTGGTGATGGACAGGAAAGCCTGGCAGGCTGCAGTTCATGGGGTCACAAAGAGCTGGACATGACTGAGAGACTGAACAACAAAATTATTGAACGCTAAGTCACTTCAATCATGTCCAACTCTTTGCAACCCTCCAGATGGTACGCCACCAGGCTCCTCTGTCCATGGGATTCTCCAGGCAAGAATACTTGGGTTGCAATGTGTTAGTGGGTTACCATGCCCTCCTTCAGGGTATCTTCCCAATTCATGGATTGAACCCATGTCTCTTATGTCTCCTGCATTGGCAAGCGTGTTCTTACCACTAGCACCACCTGGGAAGCCCAACATTATTATGTCATCACATACTCAAAAAGTAGAAGTAACCCGGCCTCTCTCAGCCTCTGAGAGGCTTCGTGGGGAGGCTGAACCAGGAAGACTTTCTGAAAATATGGGACAGTTGGGACTATCCCAAGCTACTTTGGCTAATAATAAGTTTTAACCAGTAGAAACAAAATAATCCACCAGTGGAGAACCAACCAGGCCAAAGGAATCTCTGGAAATTATGAAATACCTTTAATTTGGTTGCTACTCTCAGTTCCGGCATCATTTTGGCATCAGAAATAACAGAGTGAACTCTCTCATGCCAATTATGAACCCAATGGAAACTGACTTCTTTCCATTCCAGCTGTAGCAGCAGGAGTAGGTTTTCCTGCCAACACAAAGCTTCAGTTTAGAGTTGAAATACTGTCAAATCAAAGGGCAGGGGTGTGGCATTTAGTGCAGACACGACATGTCAAATTGTCAGTCTCATGCCCAAAGCTCTGCTCTCTGTGTCACAAACACCTCCTTCGAGAGTATCTCCTTCTGTCCCTTAGATTAATGAACTATCTATCAACTCACTAATTTTAACTATCATCTGTACATTAGTTTTGGAGAAGGCAATGGCACCCCACTCCAGTACTCTTGCCTGGAAAATCCCATGGGCAGAGGAGCCTGGTAGGCTGCAGTCCATGGGGTCGCGAAGAGTCGGACGCAACTGGAGCGACTTAGCAGTAGCAGCAGCAGTACATTAGTTTATAAAGTGTTTTTCCTTTTACATGATTTTATTTAATCCCTACAGCCACTCAGTTATCTGGTTTTTTACCTGAACAAAAATCAAAGTCAGACTTGTAATTTGGGTAACAAACATAAGTTGCGAAAATAAGACTTGAGCCTGTTAAAAATCCAATATTGGATGGAGTTGGGTAAGATACAGTTCTGGCACTGGAGGAATTTATTTTGTAGCTGGGAAAATGAGGAATGCAGATAAAGAGGAATATTAAGCAGGTTGTCACATGTGTTAAATGGACAGTATATAAGAGTATCATGCAGGTGAGAGAGAGAAAAGTCCATCATTTATCAGGGTGGTTAAGACTATTCATTAGTGATGTGGTTCTGATATTCTTTTAAGGTGTGGTTCTTATATTCTGTCAACCTCTAGATCATATCACATGATCTTCCTGTATGGTCTGCACCCAAGGGCAGACTAAAGGGACAGGCTCAAGCTTCCAATTCAGATATCAGTATAAATACTGTGATAAGTATTTTTCTTAGTAATATAATATTTAGTAATACTAAGATAAACCTTGAGTCTCCCAGTAAATAAATTCAGATATTCTTTTTAGTGATCACCATGAGGAAGAATTAAGGTAAGTCATATTAGTTTAATTTCTCAAAGAGAAGAAGAGTCAGGTAACAAATACCATAAAAACACAAGCATTCAAAATTTAACTTTCAGAATCTTTCCTCTTTAAATGGAGATGATCTTCTTCTTCATCCTCGCCACATATAATGTTAAGTATTTCTATTTAAAGAAACCAATCACAAGCTCAGTTAAAGGAGCCTTTCAGAGGATATGTTCCACCTTTACCACTATCAATTTATAGTTTACCACTAAATTAGACTTTTTTGTGTGGAACAAGCCCACACATGATTTCTTCCTTCTGGTATCAACTCCTAGACCCTTGGTTTTAGTTTTGAAGTTATCTGTATAAAACTGAGGATCAGACTGATTACCCAAGCTTGTTTTGGTCATTGGTAATCAGGTAATGAATAGACATGAATCCTTCACCATTGAAAAATCTGTAAGACTATGCCAAAATACCCTTGGAATGCGAAGAATTGGAACTGCAGTAGCTGACTGAACTCATAGCTAAATTAATTATCCACCAACTTACTACTGGAAGTTGCTCCCTGAGATATGGCTTTCTAAGTGTCTCTTACGTCTGTTGTGCAACCAAGACCCCATTCTCCGCACCATCTTCTGTGAGTGCTTAGCGTACCTGAGATTTCAAAAATAAAACTTTGCCAGCACTACCAATGGAGTGAGCATACACTATACCTGATGGAAGAAATTTGAATAAAAAAGTCTGTCATATGCAAAATAGTCTTACAGCTTACAAAAGTGCTCTAATTATTATTGGAGGAAATAGGTCCAAATTTTCCTCAATCGTATTTTTTTTTAAAGGTAACACAACAAAAACCTCCATTGATAAAAGAAAACATAGAAAACAACAACAACCCCCCCCCCCACCCCAAAACAAAAAGCCTTAAGGTGTGACATTTTGTAGTTGTACCAGAGTTTGATTTTAGGTCTGGTGGTTTTACATAAAAGTACTTTAAGCTCAGTTTAAATATTATTGATTTGCACTGTGAAAGAAGCAGACTTAAGAATGATAGAACAGTAAATGGTCATTAAAGTAATACTTATTCTTTGCATATTTTCAAAGTCAAATAAGAGAAGAAAAACTTCAAATTAAACATCAACTTGAGCTAAATTAATCCCCAGGGTACTCCTTTCAAGACTCTGAGGCACATAGGCTGGCTCTGTTTTTTTCCTGGTGCTCAGATATGTAAGCCTTGAGCCCCTTTTCTCCTCGGTGCACCAAAATAAGGAGAAGGCGATGGCACCCCACTCGTCCTCTCACCTGGAAAATCCCACGGACGGAAGGGCCTGGTGGGCTGCAGTCCATGGGGTCGAGAAGAGTCGGACACGACTGAGCGACTTCCCTTTCACTTTTTACTTTTCACTTTCATACATTGGAGAAGGAAATGGCAACCCACTCCAGTGTTCTTGCCTGGAGAATCCCAGGGATGGGGGAGCCTGGTGGGCTGCTGTCTATGGGGTCGCACAGAGTTGGACACAACTGAAGTGACTTAGCTGCAGCAGCAGCAGTACCAAAGTAAAGACCAATAGATGGCCTATGACTTAGAGTTTTCTGTACTCATAAAGAAAAACAGAAAGTGCAGAACAATAATTTCATAAGTTGAAGTCTTAATTTACTGTTATTGCTTGTATGTGTTTTACCATTTTTTATTATTTAACGTTGATTCCAGGGAGGGGAGACGGAGGCTGACAGATACATAACTAGGATGACTGGATCCTAAAAAAGTGCAAGGCCATAAATGGAATAGACTTCTTTCCATGTGGGAGGTAGTGGTGAGTCTCTCAGTGTTAAAAGAGTAGAGTAGATAAAGGGCAAGCAATAGACTCTGGACAAAGAGCCTCACTCAGAACTGGCAGAAAGTTTCAGATGTTATAGAATCTGTTTCTCCTTCTGCCCAGAAGCAATGGATTCACAGAATCAATTCAGTCTTGATGTTGAAAATTTGTGGTGATAATCAGTGAGTACAGAATCAATTACACCTTCCCCTTACACAGGGAAGTTATCTGGAATCAGTGTTGGCAGTTGGCAAGAAACCATGAAAATAATGTAAATGCTTTCACACAATCCAATACTGTTTCTGTATCTTTTTTCATCTTAAAGGAACCCAAAAAGGATAGAGAGACTGACAGAATTTCCTACTCATCCTGGAATTTTTCAAGATCATTCATTGTACTCATTACTAGAGACTTAAATTTATAGATAGGTGATCCTCTTCAAGTCTCCTCCTTTCCAATTTCTCATCAGGATTTGATTTTGCAAAGACAATAAATGGCAGTGAAATGTTGTTGTAATAAAATAATAATCACTAAACAAGCTGACTCTGGCATTTTCTAAAGAAGCAAATTCTTGTGAAGAGTTTTATATTTGCAGGATGTCAAATAAAATGTAAATGCTATCTTTTGTAATAAAGATGACCGGGAAGGAAATTTAAGACAAACTGAAGGCAATGGCACCCCACTCCAGTACTCTTGCCTGGAGAATCCCATGGACGAAGGAGCCTGGTGGGCTGCAGTCCATGGGGTCGCTGGGAGTCGGACACGACTGAGCGACTTCACTTTTCACTTTCGTGCAGTGGAGAAGGAAATGGCAACCCACTCCAGTGTTCTTGCCAGAAGAATCCCAGGGACGGGGAAGCCTGGTGGGCTGCCGTCTATGGGGTCGCACTGAGTTGGACACGACTGAAGTGACTTAGCAGCAGCAGCAGCAGCCAATAAATATGGTGTGTAAAATTTAAGACTTAGTGATTATAATTCCACTCGCACAAACACTCAGCATTCAGCTTTTGGTTAATGGTGTAATTAGTTCTTTTTGTTGCACTATATTAAGGGTGAATATTTCCCTCCAGTGAACTGGAAGTGGAGGAAAGTCTGAAATTTCACTTTGAAATCTTCTCTTTCTCATATTTCCTATTCTATGTGTTCTTCTTTCACACCATTCCTTTCCCCATTTGTTTCTACTTTCTTCACTTGGAACTTCAATTGTCCTAAATTCCTGAGTTTCTACCACATCCTGGACACTGGCTTTAATTAAGGATTGGTGGTTCATCACACAAACATGTTTTCATTTAGAACATGATATCTTTTAGTTGTTCTTAAAATCTCATCTCAATCTTCACTTCTTCAGGAAAGCCTTTTCTAATCTGATCCAAGCAAAGTCTCATTTTCTGTATTATGTATGTTTCATTCCTATCACTTGTTACAGTTATAGCTTCACACTTATTGGTATCATTCCTTGTTTAATAACAGACTTCTGGCCTAGATGAAAGCCCAATGTATGGACAGAGTACATGTCTACTTTTGTTTTCCACTCTATGTGCAGTGCCTACCTCATAGTAGGCACTGAACCAATACTATTTGAATGAAAAAACTAGAAAAGATTTGTTGTGCATAACATTTGCTATCTAACAAGCATCTCAAGTCCAAGAGTGACATCTGTGTGTTTCCAAACTCTCCATTTTGGCAAACGGCAACTCAGTTTTTCTTTTTCCTCAGGCCCAAGTCCTTTGTTTCATCTTTTCTTCTTATGCTCTTAAAGCACATGTCCAATTCATCAGCAGTGACAGTTAGTTGGCTTTCTTCAGAATTCAATTCCACTGCTCATGTCCACAGAACCTTCTAGTCTAACCCACTGTCGTCTTTGGCTGGATGAGTGCAATGGCCTCTTAGCTGGTCTTCCTTCCTGCACCCTTGCTTCACTGTATTTATTTCCAACACAGCAGAGAATTATTTTAAACATAAATTCATACCACTGCTCTTGGAACACCTCCACATTTTTCCATATCCTATGGTAAAAGTCCCTCTGAAAGCCCACAAGGCCCCACACAATCTGCTCTGTGACAATAAGGACTTTGTTATGTTCTGTTACACCTGCAATGCATAGAAAAGTCAATGGCTCAAAGTAGATGCTTGATAAACTTTTGTTGACTGAATCTGTATACACAGAAATCAGAGGCCATGTCATTTTAGTCAGTACTTCTCACTCTTACAGCAAAAACAAAAAAAAAAAACAAAGATCCCATCTAATGGGTTTCAGTGAATACAATTATCACTTAGTTAACGCATACTAAGAGTGTTCAATACATAGCATGATGATATGAACTTTTGTTCCAAGTCCTGCTCCTGAAAAACATACATAACACTAATTGTATTGTAAAGGCTATTTTGACTCATCAGGAAAATCATTATTGCAATCAATATTCATTCAAAGGCATATTACGTCATAAGGCTGACTATTGTGATTGACTGAATTTAGAATTATAAAGAAAAAATTCCACTGGTTAATTTAGTCCATTTTTAGGCACTAGATCAATTGCTCAGATGATTTTGTGTCGTTTTTTCAGGAAGCAGAAGTTATAATCCTTGAATATTTTTGGTGGGGAGTTTTCATTTGTTAAGGCATTTTGACAACTAGTGAATCACTAAATCTACAATTTAGAGCACTGTGCTGTGCTTAGTTGCTCAGTTGTGTCCAAATCTTTGCAACCCATGGACTGTAGCCCGCCAGGATCCTATGTCCATGGGGATTCTTCAGACAAGAATACTGGAGTGGGTTGCCATGCCCTCCTTCAGGGGATCTTCTCAACTCAGGGATCGAATCCAGATCAACCACATTGCAGGTAGATTCTTTACTGTCTGAGCCACCAGGGAAGCCCATCTACAGCACATCATATATCAACTTCATTAGTCTTTGCCTCTTTAACCTGCTTGTGGTATGAAAAGTAAGGTAAAGGGAATGAGGTCACAATGAACCTCTGAAAACAATTATATTTTGTTGTTTCTGCTTATACTGATATAAGCAATTTTAACATAATAAATTAAGAGAATAGTGATGGCATTTCATATCATTTAAATGAAAAATCATCTGCCAGTGCAGGAGATGTGGGTTCAATCTTTGGGTTGGGAAGATTCCCTGAAGTAGAAAATGGCAACCCACTCCAGTGTCTTGCCTGGAAAATTCCATGGACAGAGGAGCCTGGTAGGCTATAGTCTGTGGGGTCGCAAAGAGTTAGACGCAAGAGAACATGCACACACAGTGGATAATGTACACTGAATTTCCACTGTGTTTGATCTTAAGATGACTTCCTGAGATGATTATGATGATAAAATTGAAATTAGGATGATGAAAGGACCCAGGGAAAGGTGCTGGGTTATTAGAAGTTAGATCTCTGAATTGTTCATCCTTCCTCAAATCTATTACTTTCTATATGTACAAAATTTGCTAGGAGTAAGTGTTTGAGAAAATGCAATTTTGTTCTCATGACTGGAGAAGCTTCCATATTTTACCAGTTACAACTCACTCATTTAACAAATGTTAACTGAGCACCTTTTTTGTACCAAACGCTGTTATATAAATACGATTGCATCTGCTTCAGTATAGCACCATTACATGTCATTTAGAACTTTTCCTGGAGGAAAGATTTGTCCCATGAGCACAGTGAGCCATATTTGAAGTAAGAAATAAAAATTTATTTAAATTGGAAAGAAACGAGTGTCCAGTCCAGGTTCGATGCACGATACTGGATGCTTGGGGCTGGTGCACTGGGATGACCCAGAGGGAGGGTATGGGGAGGGAGGAGGGAGGAGGGTTCAGGATGGGGAGCACGGGTATACCTGTGGCAGATTCATTTCGATGTTTGGCAAGACTAATACAATATTGTAAAATTTTAAAACAAAATAAATTAAAAAAAAAAAAAAGAATGCTAAAATATAGAAAACAAAAAACAAAGAAACCAAAGCAGTAAGCAATGGAATGGATTCTCTTTAGGCAACTTTTGTCATGTAGATATGGGGAAATGTGATGCAATAGATCAACAGATTTAGGTACAGCCATTCAATCCTACTGAATCCAATCCAAGGAAACAAATCCAAAACCCTTCCTGCTTTTCATTTCTTTTACTGAAACAGTTGTTGTGGCAGGAAATTTAAAGAGATTATATACATTCAAGGGGAGGGGAGGGAGTTGCTCTAAAACAAAGAACAACAACAAAAAAAAACCAAGCCAAATGAAAATCAAGCAAACAAGTAGAAGAAGCCCTCAAGAAAGCTTCTCAACTATTAGGGGAAAAAAAATGCTATGAACTCTCTAAAAACTAGGGCTCAGAGAAATGTACTGCATCCATATTCAACACTCAGATAAGCACATTAGATCCTCAGGCATCCTTTAAAGACCCATATGTTTGGTGCAATTGCACTAAACAAAGATAAATTTCCAAAACCCAAGAAAGTTTCTTTTCTTTTATCCCAGGAAGGAGGCTGCTCAAGCAATAAGCACTACTTTGGAAACCCTTTCTGACCAAGAATGGCCTGGAGCCCATATTGCCCACCCATAGCAAATGCCATGCACATTAATGGACTCTTTTACATTATAGGAGACCGACTCTAAAATAATAAAAATTACTTATCCTTAAAGAGGATTAAACATATCCTCAAAGCAGAGAACTTGAGACAGCTGAAATTCTGTACATTTGTATGCACACATCTAAGCAATAACAGTTAACCAAAATGCAAACTATGAAAAGCACATCACTGAGCAACCTTGGAATTTCGCTGTCAGCTATGATGCTGTACCGGGAACCTTATATTATATGTCAATCTGTCTTAACTCTGTTTATCCAAAGGACTTCACTGAGTACTGAACAATTTCCCAGGAAAATGTTGACTGTTTTCTTTTGGGAAAGTGAAATAATTATGATTCATGTTAGACTTCAATTTGTAAGATTCCACCTACGCCCCAACACATACATGTCATAATGAATCTGAATTATTCTTCAAAGCAAATAGCTAAGCAAGTCATATTCTATTCAATTCTCCCCTGACCAACATTTCAGCTAAGTGAATTACAGTGAAGTAACGGTGGGAACCTTAAAGGGAGGGTCACTGAATTCAGTAACTTGAAGGAGGAGACTGAAAAATGGAAAACGGCAGTTCCCATCTTTTTTTTTTTTTCCTTCTGATCTATAGGTTAATAATTGTAGGCAGGGTAATTTTAGTAAACGTAAATAACTTCAAGTGACTGGTGGCCTCTTGTGGTCTGTATGCCTGTGATATTTCACTTGGGAACATTTGTTTGCTGGTTGAAGGAGAAAAGAGGAATGGGAGTGAGGGCACTTGGAGAGATGGAAAAGGCAAGTGGACAGGGTGATATCCTCTCTCTCAGCCTTTATGAACTGTGGACTTTTCCTTTCACATAAGCATTTGCTTCAAGGAGAGCAGAGTTTCAGCAAGGTGGGAGTCATCCTCATGAAAAAGAGAAGCTTATCAGACTGATTAACTGAACCTCAACTTTTCTGTTCAGAGGGGACCAGCACAGAACACCATCCTGCAATTCCAAAGACTGCTTGCTTCCCATGACTTCTCAGTGTGAGGAAGATTTGACTTTGCATTTGATTTTGCAGTGACTGAAATGTTCAGAGTATCAGCCTGCCTCTCCAAGGCCCAACTAGCTAAAATCTTATTTCTAAGCCTTACTGAGGAGGCAGGAGTCTGTTCAGTGGCCATTTGTTCCTTTCATGCCCACAACCTCACCAGAGTCTCCTGGCTGCCAGCCATAGGACACAGTTCGCCGTGAGTCAAACACGAGGCTTCTAACAGGTTGGCAGAAGAGCAAGCTTGTGTCGCATTTCCTGGCCTCAGAAATTCTTCCCAGTACATATTTAAGTTTCCTTGATTTATTCCCCATATGGTCCATGTGGTTAACCACGGTTTTATTTTTCTTAATAGCAGTAAAGAAAGACTCATCATGACCCTTCTCCAGGCTCATCATTCTCTCTCAGACCTGTGATTTATTAGGAACATCCTCTACTGGGGATGAATGGCTCAGCTATTTGGTAATAGGATATGGAGCTTTTACACACTGTGAGCTGTACTGTTTAGTGCCAGATGACAGTTCTGCTAAGTTGCTGAGGGAAGTAGGAATCTGTCTCCTTTCCTAAACTACTGATCTGACCAGGTAGGTCCCAGGCTGGGTCAAGAAGGGGCCACGTCTTCCTCTTTTGCATACCCCTAGTGTGAGAGGAAGGACATAGACTCTTGAGCCAAGTAGACTTGCTTTTGAATTCAGGTCTATGACTCTCCTGTGGTAGAGGTTCTCGACCAGGGTTGATCTGGTTCCCCAGGAAACACTCGGCAATGTCTGGAGGCATTTATGATTGTCATGACTAGAGAGAAGCTTCTAGGAAGAGGTCACCCTACAATGCACAGGAGAGCCTGTATCCCTTAATGCCCCTAAAGTAAAGAATTATCTCACTCAGAATGTTAGTAGTGCTGAGAAATGCTACCCTAATATTTGATGCTAAGAAATTTTTAACCTTATTTAAAATAAGAGAAAATTTTCAGTCCTTATAGGGTTGTGACAGAGATTAAAACAAAAGAATCAATAAATATAAAATAGCTGTATTAGGTACAGAAACATGACAACTCCCTTCCTCTTTTCTTTGGTATCCCAGTACACACAAGCATTCTATTTGCCATTGTCCTCTGTGCCCCATGCAAGCCTGTTTCAACTTAGCTTAGGCCAAGTTATCCTGAGTTATGCTGAGTTATTTTGAATTATTCAGAGGTAACAACCAGCTCCAAAATCTCAGCGTTTATAGCAACTAAGGTTTGTTTCTCACTCTTATAAGTGTCTACCAGGGCTGGTTCCAGCTCTTTAATAGGCCCATGCTGTAGGAGCAGCCTCTGTCTGGGCCTTTGTGATGCATGATGAAAAGAAAGGGAGAAAAACCACATGTTAGCTTTTAAAGCTTCCACACAGATGATCACTATTTTAAATGCTTACTATTCACCTCATTGTTGAAGGAGGGATTCCTGCCCTAAAGTTATGGGAATGGCTGAACACATGACACTGGCACTGGACAGATGGCATCAGTAGTATTTTATGAGTCACATGTGCCCTCAGCTCAGGCGAGGAGGGTACTGAACATGATGCAGAATCACATGAGGGTTCACCCAGGAGCTGTGGGAGGCAGGCTCTGCAGTGCCAGGAGGATGAAACGCCCCCTGGTTCTCAGAGGAGGATGTGACTGCCTTGTCTGAATAATCCTGGAGTTGGAATTCCATAATGGATAAATTAAGTACTTCTGTAATTGGCTAGTTAGAACAACTCCTTGCCAGGAACCGAAACCTGCTACAAAAGGATTGCCCTGGTCCCTCTGATAAGGAGCTTGTTTGGCCAGGGGACCTTATCTGAGGAAGCACAGCAGGGAGAGGGACAAGTCTGATGTGCACTTACAAGTCTTGCAAGTTTAGGACACAATTCCTGATTCCCTGCCCTCCTTACCCTGCCTTTCCTTAGTCTTCCTGATCTCAGTAGGTTAACCATCTGCTCAGTTTCTCAGACCAAATGTATAGACACTAGTCGTTGACATTTCTCTTCCCCTTACTTTCTGTATCCAATCCATTAGCAATCTTTCAGTTTTGCTTCACCTTCAAAGTATATCCAAAATCTGAATACCAGGTCTGTAACCTCCACTTCCCCTGAAGCACTGCAATAGCTTCTTGTCTAGTCTCTCTGCTTTTGCTTTTGGATCTCACAATTCACTCACCTCACAGCAGTCTGAGTGATCTCTAAAAACATAAATTAAACCATATCACCTCTCTGACTGAAATTTTCCAATAATATCCCATCAGTACCTAGAATAAAGTCCAACTCTTTGTCATGACTTACAAAGCCCAATTCCTTGCACCCCAAACTACCTCTCATAGCTTATGTGCTATCACAGGCCACCTAATTCACACTGCGGATGCCTCTTCAGCCACACTGATGTTTTTGCCTCTTCTAGGACATACCAAGATATTATTGCCCTATAGGCTCGCACCCTAGACTCCCAAGAAGCCTCATCTATTTTGTCAATCAATCAACTAATATTTATCTAGATTCAGAAAAAAATAACAGACACTATTTTCAGCACTGGGATTCTCATCTGAAATTTCTCTTCCTCAGAAAAGACTTCCTGAAACCAGCCATCTCTCCTATTACATCTCCTATCCAGCATTATTATTACTATTACTGTACTTAAGACTACATAAAATCACATATATTTTAATTTGTTTTTTCTTACTAGGATATAAGTCCCTCAATTATAAAAAGTGCTCTAAAAACATGAAATAATCTAGCATTGAACAACTGTTCATTGGGGAAGAAGAATTCCATATTTTAATTATGCTTAAATATGCCATTATAACCAGATGAAAGTGTATGTTTGAAATGTCAGAAAATGACATATTATGGATTATTAGGGAATAGAGGGCAGTAATTAATTTACTGAGCTAGGGAATTTATTACTTAATACATTCTACTTGCACGGGAACATAAAATGAATAAACTAATTAAAATTTAAGGAAATATAAAAACATTGAAGTAATTCCTCAACATCTCTGGACCAGCAGCTGAAGAAGAGTGGTTTCTTCCTTGGTCCTCAGACCTAGCTGCAAACCAGAATCTTTTGATAATGATGTTTACACATGCAAACTAATCAGCCCCATCTCTGGACATTCAGATTCTCCAAGGCTGGGATGGAGCCTAGGAAACTGAATGTGCTATAAACCTTCCCAAGACATTCTCATGATCAGCCTCACTTGGAAACCTGTGGGCAAGTAATTTATCGCATACTCTATTTTTCCCAGATTAACCAGGTATTTGAATAAACTGGCCAAATGGATTGCTTTGGGTTTGAGCTTGGGCATTGTTGATCTAGAACTTCATTTATATCTTTTTACAAGGCAATATAATGAACCTTGAACTCAGGGCTATAGAGAATCCCTAGGTTATTTTATATCCATGAAGGCAAGATCAAGCCTTGGTTACCTCTTTGTTGGGAATGTTTGTCATTTCCCAGAATACTTTTATAAGGAAGAAAACCAAAGCATCATCTCCCCTCACTCAAGCCTATGGTACTAGTGACAGTGAAATGTGGAGAGTTGGACACTGACACCCACCTTTCCGTCTTCCATTACAGAATCTTAACCCCATAAGGTACAGTGTGTCCTTGGTCAGTACCTAACTCTGGAAAGCTAGTTTATTTGATTATGTGCTGAGATGTGCCAGCAACAACTGCCATGATTAAATGTATTTAATGGATTTAAACATCCCATGAGTAAATGAAATAGGACACAATTCTCATGTTAGCCTACCTTTTCTAATTGGGAGTTTATTCTCCATTGGGAGGGAGTAAACATGTGAAATAAAATTCTCTAGCTTACAGCATGCTGGTTTTTGTTGTCCTGGACTCTTTCATGCCCAAGTGGCATTTGCTGATTATATTTACAGGGCACAAGTGATTTTAAACTCACAGTACGTTTGGGAAGTAAACCTAAGGGGCATGTGAGCAACCAACTGCAATGTCAGGGAAACTAACTCAGTACATTTCCAATCTTTAAAACTCAAGTTTTCTGAACTATGGATTGGCACATCAGTACAAGGATATGAGTTTCATGGGGCTGGATGAAAACTTTATATTATGGTAAAATGGAAAGCAATAAAGATTTTTCTTAAGTTACCTAGATATTTTATTTGAAGCCAAATCATTCCCAGTTCTAAAGCTGTGCTTTAAATCCAGATCATGGCCATGAATTTAGGTTGGAGAGGGTGTGGAGGTGTTTAGTTGCAGTAAGTCCTCTTTGACAATGCATGGATGTCCTAAGCTATCAGCAATAGCTGACCAGCTGATGGAGTTTGTATAGGCCTGTTGGTTAATCTGAAATGCAAATGCCACCACCCGACAGTCTGCTTTTCTATGAATTCATTTTAATCGAGAAGACACTCTGCCAGAAGCTGGAAGCTCTCCTGCTTCTGTCTAATGTATGCAAATACTTTAAAACTCATTCCTCAGTTCAGAAGGCTGCAAATGAAAACCATCCTGTGATTCCTCATTCTAGTCTTGGACACGGGACAAGGGGAACTGTTTTCCCCTCCCAATCCTCCATTCCTCTTTGATATTCCATCACTCACCTCAACAGGAATCGGTGAGACAAAAATAAGCTTCCCAAAGCAATTTCAACTGGCTCCATTCTACTGTTGCCTTTGTTGGGTCAAAACCCAAGGCTCAGCTGTGTGCTACTGCATAATTAATAAGAGGTACAGTAGAACAACTGGCAGAAAATATGAATAAATACATAAAATGACAAAAGATATCCCATTCATAGAATAAACACAAATGAGTGATCAGTGAGAGAACATTAGAAGTGACAGAACAATCTTGGCCAAAACAAAGTTCCTTAGCTACTATATCCATTACTGGGAACCAAGATATAAGAAATGGAATAGGACAGAGTGACAAATAATTATAACAGATGGTCTCAAAATGCTATAAAAATAAGATAGCAATAAAGAATTGGAGTTGTTTATAGATGAGAAAGTCACTGCTCCAGGCTTGGAGGCTTCCTGAAATAGATAACATTTAACATTTGAAGCATTGATAAGACTTGTCTATATGGAGATCAGAGTCGGGAGAAAGCATGACTAAAGGTATGAAATGTAGAAACTGAGAGAATGTATAAAGACTAGGAAATAATAATGGTTCCTTGTTTTGTTTTTGTCTCTGGACTTAGAGAATGAGTGTGCAGGTTTGGCAAGCTGGTGAGCCTCAAGCGTGATACCACGGGGCACAGCCTGGAGGTTGGCGGGGTCTATGAGGGACCACCTGGTGCTGGGATGGGATGGGAACCCATATGAGTGGGAGCTAGCCTAGGGACTGAGCCATAGGAACTGGTCTGACTTTGGGCTAGATCAAGAGCCTGGGTTCATGTGAGACAGTCTGGAGTCTAAGTCCAGGGCGTGTTGTCTGGCATTGCAGTGGGCTGGGAGCCTGGGCTTACTGGAGCCTTCTGGGCCTGTGACAGCTAGTCTAATGCTGGGGTCTATGGTGAAATTGGGCGCTTTTACTTTCCTTCCTGCATGGAGAGAGTGCCTTTCTCCTCTCTGGGCTGTCTAGGTTTTAAGGAAGGGGTGATAGAGATAATATAAAACATCTTTTGCACTCTCTTCACTATGTTGTATCTATCCTCCTACCACATACTATAATCCTATATCTGGAATCCTTAGCTCTTGTGGAAATATCTTGTGTATGTGGATGGTTGTTCAAAACAATGTTTCTGGTTGGGGAAAAATGCTAGAAATCCCTCACCACCATCTTGTTCAAACATTTAAAATTTTGATGAAGTACAATTCATTTTTTTTCCCTCTTGCACTTCTGGTGCTGTGTCTAACAAGGGTTTGCCCAATCCAGAGTTCATGAGGATGTACTTGATGTTTTCTTCTAAGTTTCATAATTTTAGGTCTTTCATAGACAGGTCTATGATTGATTTTGAATTAATTTTCATGTATAATGGGGTTTTGCAAGCACATATCCAGTTGCTCTAGCACCATTTGTTGGAAAACCATTTTTTTTTTTCTCACTAAATAATCTTGGTAGCACTGGTGAAATCAAATGATAACAAATAGTCTTAAATACGGACTCTCAGTTCTGTTCCATTGTCTATCTTTATATTGATGTCAGTGTGTCTTAATTACCATAGCCTGGCAATAAGTTTTAAAATTGAGAAGCATGAGTCAAAGATGGTAACAATAACCCGGTGTACGAGACAGCAAAAGAGACACTGATGTATAGAACAGTCTTATGGACTCTGTGGGAGACGGAGAGGGTGGGGACATTTGGGAGAATGGCATTGAAACATGTAAAATATCATGTAAGAAACGAGTTGCCAGTCCAGGTTCGATGCACGATACTGGATGCTTGGGGCTAGTGCACTGGGACGACCCAGAGGGATGGTATGGGGAGGGAGGAGGGAGGAGGGTTCAGGATGGGGAACACATGTATACCTGTGGCGGATTCATTTTGATATTTGGCAAAACTAATACAATTATGTAAAGTTTAAAAATAAAATAAAATTTAAAAAAAAAAAGAAAGAAAATGGATATTGCTCTTGTATCCTACAAACTTGTTGAGCTTCTTTATTTGTTCTAATAAATTTAGCAGTGGATTCCTAAAGAATTTTCTATGTACATGATCATATATAAGAGCATGTTATCTGTGAACTGGGATAGTTTCACTTCTTCAATTCCAATCTGTGTATTTTTATATCTTTTTCATGCCTTATTGGCTAGAACTTACACTATAATATTTATCAAAAGTGGCAGAAGGGTCATGTTCTGGATCTCAGGGAAAAAATATTCAGCTTTTCACCACTGAATGTAATGTTAGCTGTGAGTTTTCATAATATACTTTATTAGACTAAAGAAGTTTGAGCACATACTATTATAAAAATAAATGTAAAACCTAATAAATACTTGATGAATTATATTTATTATAAAAATAAATGTAAAACCTAATAAATACTTGATGATGAATACAGCTCATTCTCAGAGCAGTTTTGAGTATACCATCCTTGACATAAAAAGAAAAGAAATAAATTGAATTCAGTCTTTTGCAAAAGTAAGCTAAAAACTAAATTATCTATATTACCCGATTTTTAAAGTTTCCTTCTAAACAGCTTACTACCTCTTTATTCCTCTGTTACCCTAATTTTCATTTTGGTTTTAATAATTTTTAATGATATAATGTTATCTCTAATGATGACTCTAATGCTAATGCTTGAAAGTTTTCTTCACATCATTCATTACTGAAGCCTGATAACCTCCAGGTGAAGAATCAGGGCAATTTCTTTAGAAAGTTGAAATAGTAGCCATTAATGAGGCTTAAACATTTCAGTAAATGATGAACATTTGCTCAAATGGAAACCCCAAGGAGACTATCTTCTGGTAGTTTCTTAACAGCTTCTACCAACAATGAGAGTTCAGTTAGTCACACCAATGGATAATAGTGAAACATCAGACAGCTCATTTTAAATAAAACTTATTGCTATAAATGGAGAAGGTGATGGCACCCCACTCCAGTACTCTTGCCTGGAAAATCCCATGGACAGAGGAGCCTGGTAGGCTGCAGTTCATGGGGTCGCTAAGAGTCGGACACGACTGAGCGACTTCACTTTCACTTTTCACTTTCATGCATTGGAGAAGGCAATGGCAACCCACTCCAGTGTTCTTGCCTGGAGAATCCCAGGGACGGGGGAGCCTGGTGGGCTGCTGTCTATGGGGTCGCACAGAGTCGGACACGAATGAAGTGATTTCGCAGCAGCATTGCTATAAATGTATCTATTTTTATAAAGATTAGGTTCTGAGAGAGCTGTTGCATCAACAAGATCACTCAAGGTCAGTTAGGTAGTCCATGTGTATATACACACAGACACACACACAGGGATATATACATGAATAGGCATGTGTGTATTCACATGAACTGTTTCCTTAACATCTGTTATCCAAAATCCAAATAGTCAATAAACATTAAAGGGAGCTCGAGTTTATTAGTAATTAGGGAAATACAAATTAATAACACAAGACATATACTGCACACATATCAAACAGAGAGAAATTTTAAAAGTCTGATATGAAGTGCCAGAAAGAATGCAGAGCTCAAAACCTCTAATATAGTACTACAGAGAAGAGAGATCACAGTCCTTCAGGAAAGACCACTTGGCACCAAACAGTAATAGTGAAGATGCATTTACCTGATGCCTCTACCACCATTTTCCCCCTATCCCCTTCTAACTCACAATCTCTTCCATATTTCCATTAATTTAGCTGGCCTACTACTCAATAAAAACTAGCCACTATTTGTGTATATAAAATTCTACTCGAAATGAGGTTTAAATGTTTTGCAAATTTCACTGGGATTCATCAAAAGAGAGGATCCAAATGAAATACTTGAGTAATGCAAGTTTGGGAAGAAGGACAGAGGATATCTATCTCCTTTTTTTTTTTCTTCTTTAAACAGTGAAGGGTTTTGTGAAAGATCCCTATGAAATCACAAAATATGTGCTACTGCTTTCTGGATTGTTAAGTATAGATTGAAACTAGAGGTGATTTTTAGGAAAATACATTTGAGATTTGGGCTAATGCAATAGAATTATGATTGTTAGAATGGGCATTCTAGCAGATAACAATTCTATCTTCTTAATTTTACCCTAGTCAAGGTTAGTAATAACACCTAGTCAAAGAGCTAATTTCCAAGCAAGAGGCATGTAACTCTTCAATTATTAGATAATGCAGGAAAAAAAAATAGTTTTGAAAAACTGGAATTTTTCTCCCTGAATAACAAAAAGAAAAATCTTTTTTAGTATCTGTCTAGGAAATCCCAACCAACAACATACTTAGGCTAAAAAAAAGAGTAATCAGGAGATTTTTTTAAACATAAATGTTCATAAATGTTTGAAATAAAAAGAATTGAGATGATAGTAATCTTTACATTTGATGCAAGTATATACAGTTGTGGTTCTAATTTAT
The DNA here is from genome assembly GCF_055505025.1 of Bos grunniens. NCBI lineage: Eukaryota > Metazoa > Chordata > Mammalia > Artiodactyla > Bovidae > Bos > Bos grunniens. Next base: position 35,313,102 of record NC_141172.1, read on the forward strand.
AACTGCAGGCTCAATTAGCAAAACAAAAAACGTTGTCTTCAAGGCAGATTATTTTTTTAAAAAAGCAAGAACAGGGTTTCCTAAGCAAGTGACCCATGGATAAAATTCAGAGGGCCTATAAAATTGGATATTAAAACCAGGATATTATTATTTCACTAATAATTATAACTAAAATATTTTCTTCAGTTATGAATTAAAGGTAATGAACGGAAACTGTAGATTATTTTTTTACATCAGTCTACACTTGCAGATAGCTTGAAATATGTTCAATTTATGACATATATTCATTTACTACTTTGAAAATATAGTAGCTATTAGACTTCACAATAGATCTTTTATGTAAAACATTAATGAAGCAGATGTAACATGTATCACAAATTTAGTTTTTTAAACATATTTTGCTAACTATTTCAAATAATATATGTAAATATATGTATTTTCTTTTACTACTTTAAAAATATTCAACTGGAATGGTTTGTTGGTATTACCAGCCTGCTAAGGCATTGAGAGAACTGCATAAAAACTCCTGGTACCAAATGACAGATGAATGATAAAGAAGTTGTGGAACATATACACAATGGAATATTATTCAGCCATAAAAAGGAATGCATTTGAGTCAGTTCTAATGAGTTGGATGAACCTAGAACCTATTATGCAGAGTGAAGTAAGTCAGAAAGAGAAAGGTAAATACTGTATTCTAATACATATATATAGAATCTAGAAAAATGGTACTGAAGAATTTATTTACAGTGCAGCAATGGAGAAACATAGAGAATAGACTTATGGACATTGCGCAAGGGGAGGAGAGGGTGAGATGTATAGAAAGAGTAACACGGAAACTTATATTACCATATTAAAGATAGATGGCCAGCGGGAATTTGCTGTATGGCTCAGGAGACTCAAACAGGGGCTCTGAATCAACCTAGAGGGGTAGGATGGGGAGGGAGATGGGAGGGAGGTTCAAAAGGGAGGGGATATATGTATACCTATGGCTGATTCATGTTGAGATTTGACAGAAAACAACACAATTCTGTAAGGCAATTACCCTTCAATTAAAAAATAAATGCATTTAAAAAGACAAAAGAAAAAAACAAAAAAACTCCTGGTACAGAAGGGATAGGAAAGGACCCTATTTAGGTGTGTCTCTTGCTTGAACGAAGGGAATCCATACACAACCTATAGCTTATCTAGCATGCATCTACCTGCCCTTGTTCTCTCTTTGTAGTCTTTGATTCTTCCAGGTGGTGGTAGACAGCTAATTGAGGATCACTTTCAAGACCTTGTGTCTGCTTTTATCAGAGAAGAAACAGGAAATTAATCCTGGTTTAAAAAGAAATGAAAATGAATAGTCTGCATGAGAAGCGCAGAGATACAGCAGCTTCAGAAAGGACCTGTGAAAGTGATTCCAGCCATCATGTGCAGATACTACAACATCCAGGGGAAATATAAAGGGAATGTCTCTCTCGATGTTTACTACATAAAGCAAGAAAACATGTCGGAGAATTTCCCACGATGGTTTCCTTCATGCTTCACTGGCCATGACTAGATCATACTCCTATTTCTGAACTAACCAATGGCAAGGGGACTCTGAACCTCATGATTGGTTTTTGAGGGTGGAATGGATATTGTAGACTCATCCTCTAAGACCCAGTAGCTATCTTGTCAGAATGTGAGCCCTTCCAGGGCAAGTTTATATCTTATATATCCCTGTACCCAGCTCCCCACAGAGTACCCAGCACCCTTTAAGTGCCCAAATAATGTTTAATGTCATTAAACAGAGAATGTTGAAACAAAAAAACAACAACAAAAAATTGGCTTTGTTTCCCTAGGAATGTCCCCAGAGCCCTCACAACTTATTCCCTGTTCCTTCTACTCTAAAAGGGACACCAATCAAGGTATTTTGGTGATGTGTTTCACTGGCTTGCCATAGGCACTTGCATAGAGTTTTTAGATAAGAATCCAGAAAAAAACAAAAAGAAAATTTTATACTGATTTAGCTCAAAATGCATCATCAAATCTATGAGGCTATTAATATGCAGCTAGTATGATAACCAGACTTCACTATTAAATATCATTATAATTTTATTCATTCTAAGGTCACTGGTATCAATGTCTCAATAAATCAAGTCAAATTTAATATATATCAAAGAGTATGATTAATAGTAAGGAGACACTATCAACTAATAAATGTTCCACATTCGGGTTTGAGAGAATCTGAGACTAAGAAAATCCAATAGAGGAAAATTATTTGAAAGATATTTTTAACCTGATGGGAAAAAGAACTGAACTAAAATTATACCATCTATTATAATATTTCAGACTCAAACATTTAAACTCCTTTTGAAAGAAGGGAACTGAAAATGCAGCAATCTCTTTGAAGAGAGGGAGGGCATGTGATTCTCTAATCTTTCCATGTCAATTAGGTTCTACTAGAGCCAGGAATGGCAGAGCCTGGTGGGCTGCCATCTATGGGGTCACACAGAGTCGGACACGACTGAAGCAACTTAGCAGCAGCAGCAGCAGCAGTAGAGCGTGAAGAGAAGACAGCCTATAAAGCCATTAGGAGGTGCTGTGGGGATTTTAGGAAGGCGAAGACAAAGGACTTTGATGTGAAGAGTCAGGAGCTCTTGAAGCAACATTGGCTATTTTCTAGAAGAGATGCTCACAATATGCAGAGACATCATGGTAGCTGCACTGAAAGGGAAGGACTGAGCTCAGGCAAGACACAGATGTTTTGATGCTCCTCAACATGTGGGCTTTTCATGCTCGTTCACTTACATCCTCTTATATGAGCACCAAGGGCAGAAGCTGCTCAGTGTCTCCTGATACAATAACTAGGTCCCCGAAAACTGACTTTTGGTTGCAGCCATTTAAAATCCATATATCTGTGACAGATCTACCTTGTACAGAAGGGTACGTTTTTAGCTGGAAAAACAAATTCATGAAGATAATATAGTAGCTTAAACTACTACTTATCTCAATAGTGATATTTCTGTTGAGCCATAGATTTTAATGGCTACTTAACCCAATGATAACAGTTATGACGTAACTGTCTAAAAAGCCAGAAAGAGTGCTATTTTTGAGCAGAAAAGGATTCTTTACACCAGGGAACAGCAAGCTACATTCATCCAGGGGATTGCTCAACATGCTCCTTGGGGAAGAAAAATATTTAAATTTATGTTTTTATTATGTATTATGATAGCCTTTCAAATTTTCTTGATAGTACACAATTCATTGGTATACAGGACACATTTAAAATTTACAAATCAATTAATTTACATGTATTGGGGTTGCATATGCTGTATTTTTTGTTTGTTTTCCTGATAATGATATGCATTTCTCCATTCAAACCTTACCCATTTGGTATCTACATTATCTAAACCTGAAGAATATTCTCTCATTCTGATCCAACAGCTTGGATGGCTGATTCTGCTCCATTTCCGTATAAGTTTAAGGTTTTGGGAATCTGGTTATAAAGGAGAGTTTTGTTTATTTTTTACATAGAAAAATACACACGGCTGACTGAGCTAGGATATCTTTGCTGTCCATGCATTATCAGTCCAGCATTATCAATCTGTCTGGACATTCAGCACCAAGTTACAGGTGGAGCAATGGTGAAGTTACGTTTCTATATGCATTGCCTATGACTGCTTGGTGTATTTCCTTTTGACAACGGTTGTTATGTTTTTTCTACTCACTGAAAGTCATCAGTTTGAAATGATAATCTTTTTCTCCTGGTAAAGAATTTCTACCCTGTCTCAGCTTGCCTAAGGAATACAGTTAAAACCATTCAAAACAGAACTTCAGTATTATAAAAACACTCACTTAAATTTTTTTAGAAAAATTCCAGAATCAAATTATAAAAGTACAGCATGGTGATGAATGGAATCTGATTTTTAAAGGGCAGAAATGCATCCTGACAAAGCAAGAGAAAATCTCACAGACTATTCAGAACAGAACCCATTAGAATGTTGAAATAATTCTCAAATTCAAAGTCTTTGGCCGCTAGTGTTTTATGAAATATTTTCTATAGGATATACCAGCAGCTACTTGACTCTGTTTTCCCTCAGTAGCTTTGGATTAATTAGAGGCCTAGGATAACTTTAGAAAGGGAAATAACTCATCTTTTTCAGACACTATCCAGTTGAATCTTGAAATGAGGATGTGGGTATCTTCTCAGCATGCCTGACTCTTTGTGACTCCAAGGACTATATCCCATCATGCTCTTCTATCCACGGGATTTTACAGGCAAGAATACTGGAGTGGCTTGCTATTTCCTTCTCTAGGGGTGGGCATCTCTACCCTAGCTCCAAATCCATATTGTGAATTTGACTTATAACATGATAGTGGGAAAATAAAGTTCTTTGTGCTCCTTTTAGTAACAGAGAATGAAGTAAGTATTGTCAGGAAAGAGGGGGGAAATCAGCCTTCAATTTTCTTCTTTATTGAAACACGATTATTTTGGAAGATCCCTTTGTATATGCTTCTTTTTTGTTATCATCAAGGGAATTTAGCTTAGGTTCCTGGCTATGCCCAGCTTCAAGAAATTATACATTTGTATAAAATTTATAGGTGTTACTAACATTGGTATGGCCTGGTCCACAGGTTGGAGATTCAGATATGATCACAACACAGCTGTTTTTTTTTTCAATGATTAAAGTGCAGGCTGACTTTTTGCACCACTCACACATTTATATTCTTTTTAAAAACTACTTACATATACTTGCCCAAAGAAACATGTGAGAATACCAACTTAAATAGCATGGGCAGGCTGCTGGTGATTGTTTTAGCTGGGTGATGATGGTTTCTTATACTTTTTATGTATGTGTATGTTTTAAATTTCTCAGAATATGTTTCTGTTCAGGGGCCATTCTGCAAGTCATTACACTCAATGAGCCATGTCCCAAAAGAGACAGCTTCCCTCAGTGGGTTTCATTTCCTATCTGCCTTCAGAGTGAAATCATGCTCCTGTCTGAGTGAGGAGTAAGTCCAGGATACTATGTGATTTTGTTTTTCACACAGAATAGATGCCAAATGAAAGTCACCTCTTCTTCATCTGATGCTCAAGTCTAGACACTCCAGTCTGCTCCAATGCTAAAAATGATATCCACTCATGCTTAAGAGCTAGAAGGAAAAGGAACTTCAGTGTAGCAAATGAGAAAGGAGTTTCAAAGTTGGCATTCTCCAAAGGGATTTTCAAGGGTATTTCACTGTATATAAAGTTTGCCTTATGTACTGAGATCATAAATACTTTTTTAAGCATCATCCTCAACCCATGACATGCTTGGGGTTAATTCTTCAGAAGCCAAAGAAATTAGAAATCTCATTGATCTCTAGTATTAGTCTCCTGTCTTAATGCTCCACAATTCGTTGTTGAAACCTTGCTCTGTACAGCCCACAGTTATTGTTTCCAGGGTTCTGATTATACAGTGGAAGTGAGAAATAGTTTTAAGGGACTAGATCTGATAGAGTGCCTGATGAACTATGGATGGAGGTTCGTGACATTGTACAGGAGACAGGGATCAAGACCATCCCCATGGAAAAGAAATGCAAAAAAGCAAAATGGCTGTCTGGGGAGGCCTTACAAATAGCTGTGAAAAGAAGAGAAGTGAAAAGCAAAGGGGAAAAGGAAAGATATAAGCATCTGAATGCAGGGTTCCAAAGAATAGCAAGGAGAGATAAGAAAGCCTTCCTCAGTGATCAAGGCAAAGAAATAGAGGAAAACAACAGAATGGGAAAGATTAGAGATCTCTTCAAGAAAAGAGATACCAAGGGAACATTTCATGCAAAGATGGGCTCAATAAAGGACAAAAATGGTATGGACCTAACAGAAGCAGAAGATATTAAGAAGAGGTGGCAAGAATACACAGAAGAACTGTACAAAAAAGATCTTCACGACCAAGATAATCATGATGGTGTGATCACTGATCTAGAGCCAGACATCCTGGAATGTGAAGTCAAGTGGGCCTTAGAAGCATCACTATGAACAAAGCTAGTGGAAGTGATGAAATTCCAGTTAAGCTAGTTCAAATCCTAAAAGATGATGCTGTGACAGTGCTGCACTCAATATGCCAGCAAGTTTGGAAAACTCAGCAGTGGCCACAGGACTGGAAAAGGTCAGTTTTCATTCCAATCCCAAAGAAAAGCAATGCCAAAGAAGGCTCAAACTACTGCACAATTGCACTCATCTCACACGCTAGTAAAGTAATGCTCAAAATTCTCCAAGCCAGGCTTCAGCAATGCGTGAACCGTGAACTTTCAGATGTTCAAGCTGGTTTTAGAAAAGGCAGAGGAACCAGAGATCAAATTGCCAACATCCGCTGGATCATTGAAAAAGCAAGAGAGTTCCAGAAAAACATCTATTTCTGCTTTATTGACTATGCCAAAGCCTTTGACTGTGTGGATCACAATAAACTGTGGAAAATTCTTCAAGAGATGGGAATACCAGACCACCTGACCTGCCTCTTGAGAAACCTGTATGCAGGTCAGGAAGTAACAGTTAGAACTGGACATGGAACAACAGAATGGTTCCAAATAGGAAAAGGAGTACTTCAAGGCTGTGTATTGTCACCCTGCTTATTTAACTTATATGCAGAGTACATCATGAGAAACGCTGGACTGGAAGAAGCACAAGCTGAAATCAAGATTGCCAGGAGAAATATCAATAACCTCAGATATGCAGATGACACCACCCTTATGGCAGAAAGTAAAGAGGAACTCAAAAGCCTCTTGATGAAAGTGAAAGAGGAGAGTGAAAATGTTGGCTTAAAGCTCAACATTCAGAAAACGAAGATCATAGCATCTGGTCCCATCACTTCATGGGAAATAGATGGGGAAACAGTGGAAACAGCGTCAGACTTAATTTTGGGGGGCTCCAAAATCACTGCAGGTGGTGCTGCAGCCATGAAATTAAAAGACGCTTACTCCTTGGAAGGAAAGTTATGACCAACCTAGATAGCATATTCAAAAGCAGAGACATTACTTTGCCAACAAAAGTCCATCTAGTCAAGGCTATGGTTTTTCCTGTGGTCATGTATGGATGTAAGAGTTGGACTGTGAAGAAAGCTAAGCACTGAAGAATTGATGCTTTTGAACTGTGGTGTTGGAGAAGACTCTTGAGAGTCCCTTGGACTTCAAGGAGATCCAACCAGTCCTTTCTAAAGGAGATCAGTCCTGGGTGTTCTTTGGAAGGACTGATGCTAAAGCTGAAACTCCAGTACTTTGGCCACCTCATGTGAAGTGTTGACTCATTGGAAAAGACTCTGATGCTGGGAGGGATTGGGGGCAGGAGGAAAAGGGGACAACAGAGGATGAGATGGCTGGATGGCATCACCGACTCGATCGACGTGAGTTTGAGTGAATTCCGGGAGTTGGTGATGGACAGGGAGGCCTGGCGTGCTGCAATTCATGGAGTCACAAAGAGTCAGACACGACTGAGCGACTGAACTGAACTGAGGGGTTTCTGGCCTCTTTACTGTTCATTTAAATTCAAATCCTTTCCTCCCAAGAAATGTCTTCACTCTAATTGAACGGTTTTAAACACTGAGCCTGCCTCCATTACTGACGGTTAGAAGTAAGGAAGAGAATCCGAAGAGTGGGGAGGGCACAAGATCAGTGCTCTATCATTTTCAGAGGCTGCAAACAATCTCCTATTTCTTTCCTGGAGCAAGGCCCTGGGCCTGAGATAACTAACTAGGCTCCAGGGTTCATTTGAATTAAGAGTAAACAAAATTATTCTTTAATCTCTGCAGTGAACCAAACCATTTCAAATTCAAATTGGCTGCAAACTATTCAAGGACAACAAAAGAAACAAGAGAATCAGGGAAGCAAAGAGTTAGGGTCATCTAATGTGGGTCCCAAAGGATGCAGCCCGAAGATGACTGAGAGGCCTCTGGGAGGGAGAGAGGACTGTCCTGAAAATCTATGCCCCAAATATTAATATCTGAACATAGTGGTTCATTCTAAAACAGTTCAAAACATCATTTTGTGTTGCACCTAAGAGGCTAAATAGTGAAGGAAGGGCAGACTTGAGTGACAAATAGGATTGGACACGTTCTTTTCAGCTTGTTTATTTACAAGGGTATGCTTCTCCTTCCAAAGCTGAAAGTTACTATGAATCTTTTTAGAACTGTTTTTATACTGATGAAACTGTGTGCCTATGTGTGTCTGTCTAGACAGACCTATTTTAAAATCTGAAAACCCCTGTCACTCACTAGGTGTCATCTTAATTCACTTCTCAATCCCTCTTTACGTTTAAAATAGTAACTGAAGTATATACCTCAAACTTTGCTAGAAGATTTAACTTGGAAAATATTTATAAAGCAATTTAATTCATGGTGAACTCTCAGGAAATCTCCCCCTTTCTACCTTTAGCACTGTAATTCACAATGCATCAGAATCTATATTCCATCCTCACCTCAGTTCCCTTATTTTTAATACTTTTTGCAATGTAAATTTGAAAACCGAGCAGCCTTTGTCTTCTCTCAGTGAAGATCCATTACAGGAAAAATGACTAAGAGAAATCTACGTGGGTTTAAAAAAAATAAATCTGTGGAGAGAAAAGTAACATGGATTTTATTTCTCAGGATCCAAAACAGTTAGTTGGATCAATTTAGCTAATTATTAAATCAAGTTAATTAAAAAAATAATTAGCTAAGCAATTTGTTGAATGGTTGGTTGTGGTCTTATTGTCAAAAGAATTCCAAGCAGGTTTTTTTTTTTTTTTTGGTGAATATCTCACCTCTGTCTTTCCTGCTTCATCCTTCTATACTAATTGTTCTACTTTGTCTTGGGGGAAGGTTAGAAAATTGTAAAATAATATAAGCTCATTGTAAAACAAATAAGCAAAACAAAAATATATCAACTCAAAAGTGAGATTTCCATCTTACTCAAGTACACCCTTTGGAAAAAGTCATGGTAATATTTTGGTGCACATCTTACCATTCTTTGTGTAAATTATTCCTTCTTAAAAGTCCACATCCACTCTAATTTGCTGGTAAATTTTCAAACTCTAAATTTCATATCTCTTTAACAGAAGCTAGTAATATGGATCTTCCTCTGGTGTGACAGTCTAACTCAAAAGAAGTCTCTTTCACTCATTCACATACACACACCACTGCATATCAATGCTGCTTAAGATAATCATACTTCAGTCAAGAAGATCTTGATTGTGCTAGTGAAGTGACTGGCACAGCTGTTCCAAAATTCTGTTCCTAGCCGAACTGAGACAAGGCAACTTCTCCACCTACAACCCAACTCCTTGTCCATTAATAGCTTTAAAATGTCTATTCATGACAACCAAAGTTCTCTCTCTTACCTGTCATCAAATAAAATAATGGACATGTATATATTGGATTTTAATCTAGTTTTTAACTCAACAGCATGTTTTGATCATCTTTCTAAGTTAGTGTGTAAAAAAGTACTTCATTCATTTTAACTGGCCACCAGTGTCACATATTTAAATGTGCCTGACACATTTAACCAACCTCCTGATTGATGGATATCTTCTTACTTTTCTTTGATGAAATTCTATTGAGTCATTCACTTAATGGGTTTCTGTGCCAGGAAAAGTAGGACTATCCCTGCCAAAGGTATATCTTTGGGTCCCTGAGAACTATGAGGCTCCAGCAACACATGCAACCACTTAGAAAGGCAAAAAAGTCTCAGTGGGTAATGTGATTTTAGCCAAGGTACATTTTTGTGGGCTAACCAGCATTTTTGTGTGCTTGATAATTTTTGGAAATACCTCAAAATTCTGTTAAATTTACTATATATTATCTTTAGCTCTTAAAATGTTGTTGTTCATGACCTGGCTCCTGTCCAGGCTCAGTTCTCACTCCTTCCACACATGCTCTCCACATTCAGTCATCCAACTGCTGGCTGCCATGCAAAGAGGCCAGACTTCACCCCACCTTACCTCTACATCTGGTGTGCTCTCTGCCACAAATCCTCCTTTTCCTAGCGTCTCTATTGAAATATTCCACGTTCAAAGGCTTTGACCATTGTTTCCTCTGTAAATCTCTCTCTCCTTGTCTTGTACCACCTCATGAAAACCCTCTGTTATTTTCTCCTCTCCACTTCCAAGGCATCATGTCTATTTTTCTGGTAAAATGCTTTCTGTATCCTATCCTAACAACGTGTTTTAAGTGTGTCTTCTCTTCTGTAGAACAGGATTCTTGGGGGCAGGAACCACTTTGCCAGTGTTTATCCCACAGAAGGAACTGCCTAGATATCAGGAGACCTGACTCAAAAGAGCAGCCACCTTGAGACCCTCTTCTCATCCTGTATAAGTTCCAGATGAGAGGAATGGACAGGGTGCTATTATGGAAGTGCATGTGGACATTTTTTACATGATCATTATTTCAAAAGTTGCCTTTTCCGCTCAAGCTGCCATCACACTGAGAATTACGTCATCCATCCTTTACTGTACACATTTCCCACTGCTAGGTAATGCTCAACAATGTACTGTAGCATCCAGTACAATCACATGTTCCATATGGCTCTGCATACATTTACTTTTATATTCATTGGCAATTTAGAATGGCACTGCTTATTATATATCAGACATCAGCCCGGCTGGAGCCTATCCAGGGATGTGTATTTAGACTGTCAGAAAGGAAAGGCTGACATTGGGCATGACTCATTACTGTGCAATATATGTGAGAGAGCATTTCAGGTGAAAATCAGCTTTAATCAGTGTCAGTAGATGTCGTGTGACGTTTTTCTTCCCCAGCACTGATAATGATGCATCAATTCAGAAATGACAGCTTCCAGCACCACACACTGTGTCCTTTATGACCAAGCTCCAAGCTCTGATCATTGATCTAATTTGCTTCTGATTTTGGAGGATCAGTAGCAATAACAATGAAGATTAAAAAAAAGAAGGATTGTTTCTACAGAAATTAGGTATTAACCACAGTGATTACCATAACTGTATCTGTACACAGGGAAGGCTCTTTGCTTACTTGAAGATTACATGGAAAAAGTAAGATATCCCCATTCTGGAGATATTCCCAAGGGCAACACAGTTATGTATTCTCTACTAGCTTATCTTTAGTTTTATACAAGCCCTGTGAGGTAGATTGATATTATCATCTCTATTGAGCAGCTGAGACATTTAAGTAAAAGAAAGTGAAAGTATTAGTTGCTCAGTCATGTCCAGCTCTTTGCGACACCATGGAGCCTGACAGGCTCCTCTGTCCATGGGATTATTCTGGCAAGAATATCGGAGTAGGTGCCCATTCCCTTCTCCAGGGGATCTTCCCAGCCCAGGGATCAAACTCAGGTCTTCTGCACTGCAAGTGGATTCTTTATCATCTGAACCACCAGAGAAGCCCAAGACATCTAAGGTTCAGTAAAGTTAATAATCAAGCGGTATGTCTCACTAAAAATCAATGAGTCACAAGGACCCAAACCAAAGTTTTCTGCTTCCATGACTTTTTAGAGAAATATTCATGATAGAAAAAGTCTAGATTAAATATTTCAAGAACCCAAACTTCAAGTACTATAGAAGAACTCTAGATTAAGAGCAGGGATCAATGTAAAGAAGCTAAAAGAAGACAACTTTTTCCAAGTTTTTAATTTTCCCAACATTAGCCCTACACTTCTAGAATCTTAAAATGAGCCCAATGAATAGAAACTATATATATATTTGTTTCCTTTTCCATTTTGTTACTATCATAGAAACACTGTCTATTCCATTCTTAACTGACTAGTTCTCCTGGTAGTTTCCCAGAAGAAAAAGGACTCAGTGCATCTTTTCATAATATGGCTTTGCACATAGATAACTAAGCATTTCTTCTGATGATCGATAAAATGTGAACAAAGCTATTTTCCCCTCAAAGGATAGACCCTTCGAGTATGCCACTAGGTAGACAACAACCCAAGGAATTATGTTGACTATATCCTCACCCCTAGGATACATAGATGATATCCTTTTTCTTCTCTTCTCTAATGCTTTCTTTCTCTCACCATGCCTTAATAACTCTGAGAATGAGAAATCTGAAAGCCATGGCTGTCCCAATTTATTGAGCCTCTAAAAGACAGCTTCATGGGATGCCCAATGATCTTGAACTGTGGTTGATGGATTCTAGGATCTGTCAGACTAGTATAGCCTCTTACTTTCTAGAATCATTTTTGAAATGCAATAAATAATTCTTGGGTACTTTAGAATAAATTTGATTCTCACTAGGAGAAAGAATAGGTAAAACCCTGCTCAGTAAATCACAAAAGCATAACATGCAGTTTTTGCTTATATTAAAATAGGATCAGGAGTAAAGTAGATCAAGATAATGTATACATAACAGTTGCTTCCCTTCAGGAAAATATTTGCCAAAGTGAATATCCTTGTCTTTAGAACAATATGGAAAATTACCCATTGGATGATAATATAGTTAATGTATGCATAGCTTGCTAGATAATTTTGCCAAATATTTTTACATAATTTTGGAAGAAAGCTTTGTGTATGTTGCTATACCTCAGGGAAATATTAGAATAACCCTGGTTTTTGTTTTTTAAATGATTTGTTTCTTACACTAACAAATGCCTCTGGGTTGATTAAATTTTCAGGAAATAATTTTCACGAGCTTAATAATTATTAACAAATTATTTTGAAGTAATGCTTTAAATTGTGTATTGGTGAGAACTGACTAATTAATGGTAATAGGTTAATAATTATAACAGAGGTTCCTTTGAGGTAATGAAATAATTGCTAGGTGCTGGGTAGATGACTCATACACTCCTCAGTTGATGATTTTTAAATATTTAAAGTGTTTTAATTGGTTATTAGTGTGTTTAAAATATATAAAAATAACTAGCAAAACTTAGGGCTGAAGTAAGACATTAAACCTTGAGCTGTCCCTTCCAAAGAATACAGAAACAGCCGATTGGTAAGAGGGCAATGGCAAGGTCACGTGACTGATTTTATCCAATGAGTTGTAAGCAGAAGTAACATGTTTCGCATCTAAGACAAAGGGGTTAAGAAGAGCATGTTCTTTCCTATGTCTTCTTTCTCCTTCCACCATTTGCTGTAAATTAGAATGACCTTAGAAGCCACATTATTAAGATGAGTGGAACCATGGATGGGACCTAGGTCTATGAATCATTAGGTAAAAAATTGCCCATTGACTCAGAACTGTTATTAGACTTTTGAGTGATAAATTTTCATTATGTTAAGACATTGAAATTTTCTTTTGTTATTGTTTGCTTTCATCAGAGCTGGTGTTACTCTAAGTGAAAAGGTTACAACTCTGTGAAAGTCATTGCTTTGCCCATTAAAATGGGGCAGACAATCTGATATCACCTTGAGTTCTAGACTTAGTGATCTGTACGTGACAAGCTCCAGCTGGTGGCAGTTCTCTCACCTACTACTAGAAGGTGGATGACCCAGTGTCAGGAAGGTAAAGACTGACCGTACAAGTATGATCTACTCTTTTTTTTCCCCCTTTATTTATTTATTTTTTACCAGCTTCATGGATATTAGGAGAATAAAAACATCTTATATTTTCTGTTGGGCTAAAACTTTTAATATTGATTTAGAGACTCTGGGACCTAGTGATGGTAAGCTCTGTAAATATAGTTTATAAGTGTTTGAATGTCAATTTGTTGCACATGGATTATTTTCTTACCAATGCATACAAGAGCTAGTCCAGGTATACAGCAAATATTTCATTAACAATGTGGATGGTGACCTAGAATATGTTCTTCAAATTTGTCTCTATGACAAATTTGAGTAGATGAGGGAATACATCATTTGCTTTCATGCTTCCAAACTGTTGTCTAAGATTTTTATTTGGCCTAAAATCCCCTTATTCTTTCTTTCTCATCTAGCTAACTCATATTCATCTTTCAAAATTCATCTCAACTGTCATCTCCTCCAGGAAGCCTACTGTCTTCCCAACAATAGCTGACTTAGGTGATTATATTTTCTCAATGCCTTGCATTCATTATGGCCTATAAGTCATTGATTTTATTGTTTTGTGTAGTGGTCTATAATTTTTCTTGTGGCAGATATTTTATCTTATTTAACTTTGTGTCCTCAAAGCCTACCACAGAGCCTAGCAGTTTGCTTATTATATCCTGTCATGTTCTAAAATTAATTGGAGTTGAATGAATGAGAGATCAAATCAAGATTAAAAAATCAATAATCTCAAATGATAAACTCAGACACTAAGAGAATTATCAAAAAATTCCAGTTTTTTTTTTTTAATACAGAAAAAAAAGAAACAAAAACACCCTCTTTTGAAAATAAAAATCATAGAATTTATGGCTTCACAAAACATAAAGTAAAAAGTATCTGCAGTTTTAGAGAACTAGAAGCTCAGAAAAAATCAAAGAAGAGAGTTACATAAATATAAGCAAAAATTCTTTCTCAGTTAGAGAAAAGTACCATATGTTCTGTAGGGTGAGGGTACATCTACTATATTCTTGGCAATGACAGGTGCTATACTCAGGAAAAACCAGAAAATGCCCCAAAGACAATGACTAGAACAGTGACCAGGATAGATCTAGGATTCTTTAAAGGAAGACCCTTCAATTATCTGGGTGCTCTTGTGCATAAAAAGGAGCTGAATTACTTTGTTAGATGCTAAAGATACAAACTGAGACAAATACATAAAAAGCTGCAGAAGTGAAACTGTGCAATTTTGAAGAAAAATATTCTAATAATTAAGATTTTTCAAAAAATATCTAAGGCCATTTTGGGTGAACTGTGGGGTTTAAGCAAAGGCTGAAAGACTTTTCATGAGAGTTGTGATAGAAGACATTCCTGCATTAGGAAAATACATTTAATTGTCCTTTATAAGTTGAATATTCTAGACTGGCTACTGTGAATCAGAATAATCAGGTCATATTCCAGTTTGTGCATAAAACTGTCCCCTTTTCCCTCCTCTATTTATGTCGTCTCCTTCATTATCTTCCACTTTTTGCTCCCTTAGTCTCCCTTCCACATTTTCTTTATTCTTATTTCTAAAACTTAATGAGCAACTTATATCAGTCAGGGAATGTAGTAAACATTGTGAGGTCAACAATGAACAAGTTACATAAGGCTGATGCTCTTACAGAGTTCATAGGCTGCTGAGAGGTATAGACAGGTAAATAAGTAAACAAAATTAAAGTTGTAAAAGGCTATGATAGGGGATTTGGAGAGTTCTCTTGGAGCAGTTATGAGTGGTTACTAACTGAAGCAGAGAGTGTTCAAGAGAAGTGACCCTGAATTTGTAGGCCTCTTAGAGGCAAGTTTAGCCCTGTTGGCAGCACTAATGTTCAGACTCAATAAGCTCCATTCACCTGGTTCTCTGTATTGACTTTCACCCATGATGCTCCAATCATTTCCCAAATTAATTTCTGTAATCATCAAATGTCTCTATGAAGGTAATACACATCATATCCTTTTACCTCCATCTGATAATTGCCAGTGCAGGTGTTCTGGGCTGGGCAAGTGGGTATGAGGGGGAGAAGAAAAGAGACAGAGAAAAAGAGGGAGGGAGAAAGAGGAGAATTATCTAAGTCTCTCAGGAGACATCGCTTCTCGTGAAGAGGTAGATTTTAATTTCAGGGCTGGTTGTAAGCTAGCCTTGAATATGTAACGGCTAACATGATTGCCTACAGAGCTACCATCAATCCAGACTTGAAACTCATTATTGTAAATTGCTTTGGGATACCTTGAGCATGAAAAATGCAGTAAAAACAAAATCTATTTTACTAAGAAGGAGGTAAAACTATAAGGACAAATATTAGAGCTTTCCTTACTGGAGTGAGAAGACAAAGAGGACACAAGTGACCCTGACTCTTCCCAAGGGGTAGCTGTTGAAAGAAGAGGAAAAACAAGATTAAAAGACTTTACTTTCTTCCTCAGAAACAACAAGGAACTAATTAACTGAGCTGGTCTCAATATGCTGACCTTTATTACGTGTCATCTATTAAGATGTTTCTACCAGAAGCCAGTGGTGACACATGCTAATTGCATCCTATTTGTGTTGACTATCATGCCCTCTCTAATGATCATCTGTTTCTACAAAATTGCCACATGTCAACACTTCAACCAAAGAGTCCAGTTAAGCTACAAGTTACCTTCAATAGGCATAAATTGGGTTGACTTTCATTCTTTGTCAGTCTGTCAAGGAAAGGCAAGGAATTTGGCTAACACGATTGGAAGGACATTAATTTTGTACTGAAAATGTATTACAGATGTTTGCTCCTCCCTTCCCCACCCCCCCACCCACAGCTTGATTTTTCTTATGCTGCAATAAAAGACCTTATTCTGGCTAGATGGCTTTACCACCTTACTGTAAAAAGACCGACTGAAATAATTTTCCTGAAGGTATTGATACTTAAACACTGATATATTGTCTCATACTCCAAGTTCTGTGGATTCTTTTTTTATTCAAACCTTAAACTTTTTATTTTGTATTGGGGTATAGCCAATTAACAATTTGTGATAGTTTCAGGTGGACAGCAAAGGCACTTAGCCATACATATACATGTATCCATTCTCCCCCAAACCCCACTCCCATCCAGTTTGGCATATAACATTGAGTAGAATTCCATATGCAATATAATAGGTCCTTGTTAGGTATCCATTTTGAAAATAGCAGTGTGCACATGCCCTTCCCAGACTCCCTATCTTTTCCCTCTGGCAACCATAAGTTTGTCTTCTAAGTCTGTGGGTCTCTTTCTATTTTGTAAGTAAATTCATTTGTATCATTTCTCTTTAGATTCCCCATATAAGGGGTGTCATACGATGTTTCTCCTTCTCTGTCTGACTTAGCTCTCTCAATATAACACTCTTTAGGTCCATTCATGTTGCTGCAAATGACATTATTTCATTCTTTTTCAGGGATGAGTAATAGTCCATTGCATATATATACCACATATTCTTTATCCATTCCTCTGCTGGTGGACATTTAGGTTTCTTCTATGTTTTGGCTATTGTAAACAGTGCTAAAATGAACACTGGGGTGCATGTATCCTTTCAGATCATGTTTTTCTCTGGATATATGCCCAGGAGTGTGATTGCAGGGTCATATGGTAGCTCTATTTTTAGTTTTTTAAAGAATCTCCATACTGTTCTCCATAGTAGCTGTACCAATTTATACTCCTACCAACAGCGTAGGAGAGTTCCCTTCTCTCCACACCCTCTCCAGCGTTTGTTGTTTGTAAATTTTTTGATGATAGCCGTCTGACTGGTGTGAGGTGATATCTCATTGTAGCTTTGATTTGCATTTCTCTAATAACTAGCAATGTTGAACATCTTCTCATGTTCCCATTGTCTATCTATATGTCCTATTTGGAGAAATGTCTATTCAGGCTGTGAACTTTCTTTATAACACTTATCTTAGTTGTATTTGTAATGTCGTCATGTGATTCTTTGTCATCATGTGAATCATCTTTGATTCTTTGACTTTCACCCCATTGATGCTCCAGGAGAGCAAGGATCGTGTCCAATTTTGTTCAGTATTTTACGTCTAGCTTTCAGCACAAGCTCTGGCACAGAGTAGGTACTCAATGAATAGTTCCTGAATAAAGGAAGATATAAACAACATTGAGAATGAATTCTAATTTATGAGTCTTAGAAATGGTATTGCCTCAAGAAGACTTACCGAATAGTCCAAACTATATATGACTTCTCTGAATTTCTCATGTGACTTATTTATGTCTTTCTCAAAGAAGTTATACCATTCTGTCTTGCATTATAATTATTTAGGTTTCTGAAAGATACCCTCAATGACTATTATTGCCTTAAACACAATAGGAACTCAATAAATGTGTGTTGAATGTGAGGTAGTGTCTGTGCCTTATTTATCTCTATATAGATAGGCAACAGATGCTTAATGGTGTTTGTAAAATTAAAGCTGGTGACACTTCACTCTTTTATTAGGGATATTTCAGTTTTGAGTAACAGAAAGATAACTCTAGCAGACTTAATCAAAAAGCCATAATTTACAACTCATATAACTTAAAAGACTAGGGTTCCGTTTTAAAAAGGTTAATTCTATCACTGAAGTCCCAACTTTATATCTCCCCTCTGTGTCTATTCCTAAGAATGGCTGCACTACGATGGTTGCAAACTTCCTAGAACTAAATTTTCTCTAATCGTGTTCACTATATGCCAGGCACTGTTTTCAGTGTTTCAGGAGTAGCTCATGTAGACAATGCCAGACACTGTTTTCAATGCTTCAGGGTTAGCTCATGTAACTCTCAAAAACAACTCTATAGATTGGCAAGATTGATATTACCATTTTACACATGAGAATACCAAGGGACAGAAAGATTAAATAAGTTCCCCAAGGTCATACAAGTGGAGTAGCTATGATTTAAATTCATGTGATTTGTCTCTAGATTATCTACTCCATACAAACCACTATACTAACTTATTTAGCACAACAGAAAGAAAGTCTCCCTTTTATTATAGCCTATGGAACAAAGTAGAAACATCTCTCCCTGAAGACTCAAGAAAATATCTCTTTGCATCTAATTGGCCTGACTGGGTTAAGTTTTCCTTCCAGTCACACCTTGTAGCCAGTTGTAGGGATGTGAGGATTAGCTTAAATCTATTAGGACCAAATTCTGGAGTTAAGTGGCCTGAAAATAGTATGGCCTGAATAGGGCAAGGTAGATATCCATGTGAATTCACTGATACTGTTACCCTGGCTATGAGTGAGGATATGTTGGGTGGGAAAAAAAATCAAATGTACATTGTAACTGGTAAATCCCAAGAGACATTTTAAGAAGAACTATACTTCAAAGTTTCTGTATCTTTAAAGAATAAGTAGAATTCTAGATAAATCCATTGAAAAATAAGAATTTTACTTTGTATATACAGCCGTTGTTGAACAATTTTGTAAGCCTAATCACAGGAAGTCTATCTGCAGAATGGCCAAATACAATTAATTGATTACACTGGCAAGGTGGACCAAGAGATTTATTTGATTATACTTTAGAATTAGAAATGTTCTATATCTGTTTTATGGTTGAGTTTGTAGAAAGAGCTTTTCCCTGATTTAAGAAAACTCAAAGGGTATGTTTGCTGAGCTTTGGTCTACAGTAATGCAGTGAATAATCATTCAAATAAAACTGCTGCTGCTGCTGCTGCTAAGTTGCTTCAGTCATATCTGACTCTGTGCGACCCCATAGATGGCAGCCCACCAGGCTCCCCCATCCCTGGGATTCTCCAGGCAAGAATACTGGAGTGGGTTGCCATTTCCTTCTCCAATGCATGAAAGTGAAAAGTGAAAGTGAAGTTGTTCAGTCGTGACCGACTCTTAGCAACCCCATGGACTGCAGCCTACCAGGCTCGTCCATCCATGGGATTTTCCAGGCAAGAGTACTGGAGTGGGTTGCCATTGCCTTCTCCCTCAAATAAACCTAGGTAGTATCTAATCATAGTTTAAGAAAACTAAAGAGGAGCAGATCATTAGGAATTAAATCAGCACTTAAAAAGAATATGGTCTCCCAATCAGTTTATGGACTTCTACCACCAAACCGGCTCCTCTCCACACAATCTAGAATTCATCTAAACTTTCAATATGCTTAACTGAAAAGATAAGAGATCTGGATTAGAAAACAGCTGACCTGAGCTGAAAACCAGATGCCTGCAACTCAGCTGAAATTTCTGGGAGAGATAAATTATGAACAAAGATAACATTTTAGAAACTCTGGTGTCAGTGAGCTAATGGGCAGCTCCAGACAAAGACTAGAGAAGAAAAACATTATTATTTGAGGATGGTAATAGAAGTAATTATCTGTTTGCCCGGAAAAAAAAAAAAAAAGCAATAAAAGGCTATGATGAATCCATAGAATCAGTCAACAAAAGAAATTTTCTAGAAATATTTGACCTAATTACAACTGAGGGTTTGTTGGCTGTTTTCACAAATGTCTTAAGGATGTAACACTCACCACAAAATGAGCTATACATCAATAGGTCATGCAATGCAAAACTCAGACCCAAAAGAGCCTACAGACTGCGGACAAAGAACAAATGAAGCACTGGAAATGAAATGAGCAAATTAGCCATACAGAAATAAAGACACATTGAAGAAAGAAGATTTAGAGAAAGAATCTGAGGCTCTGATTGTGCAAAACTGTAAATGTAATATAGTAAATGCAAAACCAAAGAAGAGTATTCAGTAAAGGGATATTTTAACTCTAAATTTAGATTATCAGCTTCATCATGCAATTATCTCTGATTTATGTAGCATGGATACAGACAGAAAAAGAAAAAGGGATTAAAACTATTGAAGTATAATTAGCGGAGGATATTATTCCTGACCCCAGTGGATTATTTTAACTTAATTGACAATTATTTAAGAACCTAAATATTTGACAATGTATAATTACATTTAGGGCTTCCCTGGTTGCTCAGAATGTAAAGAATCCACCTGTAACGCTGGAGACCTG
Source organism: Bos grunniens (assembly GCF_055505025.1). NCBI lineage: Eukaryota > Metazoa > Chordata > Mammalia > Artiodactyla > Bovidae > Bos > Bos grunniens. Next base: position 35,333,496 of record NC_141172.1, read on the forward strand.
GGTTTGAACTCTGTGTTGGGAATATCCCCCAGAGAAGGGCACAGCAACCCACTCCAGTATTCTTCCCTGGAGAATCCCTATGGACAGAGGAGCCTGGCGGGCTGCAGTCCATGAGGTCACAAAGAGTTGGACATAACTGAGCAACTAAGCACGGCAGAATTAATTTAAGACATGATTTGCGGCAGGGACAATTATTCCAAAAACATTTAAGCACAAACACATACTTAAGCACAAAAAATGGTTTGTGCTTATACATTTTTAGGCAACAAAACATATTTAAGCTAATCAGAATTTTCCTTTAGTGAATGCACCTTTCTGGGAAGTCTCAGATACTGAAAACCCCCAAACATCTGTTTTTCCTGACACTGTTCTTGGGTTGCTGAATGTTGTTTGAGAAAATCACATTACCTTCTAAGTTGGTTCCCTTACAAATTTGCAATTTCAAAACTCAACCTGTTCTTTAATGCTGCTTAAGAATTACTCACATATCTGTTTTTTGCTCTAATGAAGTCCTTGTCTTTTATTTCTCCAAATTTTACTATCCTTCTTCAGTTCTGTTCAATTTATCTTTTTCTGTGCTCCTCTCCATTCCTCATGATAATTTAGCTTTCTACTTCCTAGCCATAAACTGCTGTAATACTCCCTCAAATGTCCCTTATCTGTGTCTATATTTCTGCCTGTCATTTGCCTTCCTTCCTGTCTTAGAAGGGCAAAGGGAGTGGTGGTAATCCTTTCTGCTATTCAAATTCTACACTTCAGTTGTGCATTGGAATATATTCTCTCTTAACTCCATCAAACATTACTTGGCCAACTGTTCTTCACTTTCTCTCCCTCATTTTCTTCTTCCCTTTTCTCTTAAGTTGAAATCTTCTAAGAAAACATTGGATTTTTCCACTAAAACAAGCCACCATCCTTTTCTCTTCTCTTTACAACCAGACTTTGAAGTCTTTATCTAAAGCAGAATGTCTCCATCTGGGAACTCCTACATTTTGGCCAGAGAATTTTTGCTGTGTGATCTGTCCTGTGCACTGTAGGGTGTTTAGCATCCTTAACTTCCACCTACCAGCTAGATGACAGTAGCACTTCCCTAGTTGTGACAATCAAAAATGTCTCCAGATATTGCCAAAGGTCTGCTGAAGGGAAAATCATCTCTAGTTGAGAATTCCTGCTGTAAAGCTCCCATCTCCAAGTAATTGTGACCCAATTGCTTTTTCAGCTCAGTAAAATATGACTTCTGTTCTGACAACTGTATGCAAATGACTCAATTGCAGAACAGCAATATCCAAATGACCAAATCCAATGGTCTACCTGCAGTCTCATTGTCTGGACATTTGACTTTGTCAGTGGTTTCTTCTTATTGAAACTTCCTTCTTCAGTGGCTTCCTTGACCACTCTCCAAGGTGTTCTTCAGTCTCTCTTGCTGGTTCTTCTTCTTCTACCCTACTTTTAAACTCCACAATTCTAACCCTTCCTTGAAAGTGTAGGTCTACTTTCATGACTCCAACTAACTAAATGCATATAGGCCAGTGACTCCACAAACTTAAACTCTAAGAGATTTATCCTGAACTCTAGACACACACTGATAGCAATCAAGGCATTTATTTCTAGTTGAATCCCCAAAACACCTGAAAACTCAGAAAGTACAATGGACTTCTCAGATACATATTCTAAAGTCAAGTCTTGTTCACTAGATCTGTTTAGTGGACCACCATCCAACAGTCAACTGTTACCTAACTCTACAGTCAGTGTCAACTCTTCTGCCATTCTGAATTCCTAAATCTGTCAGTTACCAAATCCCTTGCATTCCAGTTCTGAAATCTCTTTAACTGATTTTTCCTTTTCATTCCTATAGACTTTACACTGATCAAATAATATTCCACTTTTACATGGACTCATGGCTTTAAACTTGCCTCTGATCCATCCTGTTCATTGTCAGTATCTTTTTAAAATACATACCTGATTTTTCTATGTCCATGTTTATAAAGATCTCAGTGTTTCTCATTGCTTATAGCTGTATTTCCCAAATAATGGTACTCTTAAATTTTAGTGGTACCTAAGATGTTTTATGTGATGTGCACTTTCTTGTTTCTATTATTTTAAAACTTAAAAGCTTTTGCACAATGAAGGAAACTATAAGCAAAGTGAAAAGACAGCCTTCAGGATGGGAGAAAATAATAGCAAACGAAGCAACTGAGAAAGAATTAATCTCAAAACTATACAAGTAACTCCTACAACTCAATTCCAGAAAAATAAACAACCCAATCAAAAAAAATGGACCAAAGAACTAAACAGACATTTCTCCAAAGAAGACATACAGATGGCTAACAAACACATGAAAAGATGCTCAGCATCACTTATTATCAGAGAAATGCAAATCAAAACCACAATGAGGTACCATCTCATGCTGGTCAGAATGGCTGCTATCCAAAAATCTACAAACAATAAATGCTGGAGAGGGTGTGGAGAACAGAGAACCCTCTTATATTGTTGGTAGGAATGTAAACTAGTACAGCCACTATGGAAAACAGTGTGGAGATTCCTTAAAAAATTGGAAATAGAACTGCCTTATGACCCAGCAATCCCACTGCTGGGCATACATACCGAGGAAACCAGAATTGAAAGAGACACGTGTACCCCAATGTTCACTGCAGCACTGTTTATAATATCCAGGACATGGAAGCAACCTAGATGTCCATCAGGAGATGAATGGATAAGAAAGCTGTGGTACATATACACAATGGAATATTACTCAGCCATTAAAAAGAATACATTTGAATCAGTTCTAACGAGGCAGATGAAACTAGAGCCTATTATAGAGAGTTAAGTAAGCCAAAAAGAAAAACACCAATACAGTATACTAATGCATATATATGGAATTTATAAAGATGGTAATGATAACCCTATATGCAAGATAGCAAAAGAGACACAGATGTATAGAACAGTCTTTTGGACTCTATGGGAGAAGGCGAGGGTGGGATGATCTGAGAGAAGAGCATTGATACAAGTATATTATCATATATGAAACAGATTGCCAGTCCAGGTTTGATGCATGAGACAGGGTGCTCAGGGCTGGTGCACTGGAATGACCCAGAGGGATGGGATGGGGAGGGATGTGGGAGGGGGGTTCAGGATGGGGAACACATGTAAACCCATGGCTGATTCATATCAATGTATGGCAAAAATCACTACAATATTGTAAAGTAATTAGCCTCCAATTAAAATAAATAAATTTTTAAAAATATAAATAAATTAATATAAGTTTTACGCTTATTGCAATTTGTATTAGGAAAAAAAAATATAGCTAGTATATCAAATTTGTGATTTCACAGACAGCACTGAGAATGGAGCTAAGTAAAAACACTGAATCTATTTAATATCACTCTGGGGAAAAAATACCAAGTAAATAATAGAATTTAGTGGTGGCAAAACTTATGCAGGTTGTGTCTAAGTTTCTAAAGGAAGGACCTACTAGATAAAATGGTAATTACGAGCTTACTAAGATAAAATCTAAAGTCCTTAGTAGGTCTGAAAGTTGCTTCCATAATCAGATCCAATGTGCTAATTGTGACTTTCCCACAATCCCCAATCTCCACTCTATGTGCAAGTCACACAAGAACTGTCTATTACTGAACCTGAGATGTAATTTTATGCCTTCATGTCTTGTTCTTGCTGTTATCTCTGTCTGGACTGGCACTGTGGCAGTTCCAATGGATTGCTTCTCTTTGTGTCCATTCCAATAGTTTATTGGAAGAGGAAATTAAGAGGATGTGACCTTGCTTGACCCCTGAGCACAACCTGGGCAACAGGAGGCCCCTTATTTCTTCCCCTGTCCTTGGAAAGTACACTCTGCCTATTGTTTCCACAGTGGGAACCTTTTTCAAGGATATAGACTTGAGAAAGCAACATGTTATTGAGACTAGGTGATATAGATACATGACTGAACCCCATTAAGGACTCTATATAAACTTTTAAGATTCTGGTGGGTGGGTGTGGAGATCTATTCGTCTTACAGTTGGCAAGACAAGTCTTGTATATAAGTTCTCTTTCTTATTAAAATTCCCACCTGCCAGTCTGGAATAACTTGTCTTCTTCAGTTTCTTCTCAACCTCTGTGTTCAGGGGTCAATTTCAGATTTTACTCAGGAAACTCCAGAGGTCGAAACTAACTTATCTTTTTAGTGTGCCTTTCAGTATGGCAAGTCTAGAGCATTTTTTTTCCAGATTCTCTTGCAGCTGGAGTTCCAGTTGTAGGTTAGGATCCACCAATCAGAAACACATACATGAGATTTCAGAATTGGAAAATTACTCCTGTACTTCTGTTGCTTCTGTTCCTTCTGTAGCAGCACAGTCATGAGATTAGGGGTTTTATGAAGAAGCAGATGGCCTAGGAGCTCATGTGGGGCTGAGACATGGGGCAGGAGTCAGGTTTTTGTGGCAGGTTTATTGTAACAGAGGTGGAGTAGTTCCAGAGACAAGATGTCTGATGGGGGATTTGAAACTGTCTACTTTCTGGATCATTCTCTAGATTCTGAATGGTAACAAAGGTACTTGCTCTTCCATCAGAAACTCCCATGATATTGCTTTGAAAGTTGTTCCTAGAAACTAAACCTTGAGCCTGATCTTCCAGGCTATACAAGGTTTCTGCGAGTATTTTATTCTTTATATTGCATTCAAATTTGCTTGAACTATCTAGAACATTTTCTGCCATTGGACATTGAATGCTGACCAAAGAAGGTTTTGCTTCTAAACATTCTCTCCAACTTGATTTTTATCCCACATTTCTGCACTTTCTATATTTAATATTTATTACTTTGATAAGTAAGGAACTTTATGTGCCTGTACTATTTTAAAATATTTATTATATATGTGTGCATGCCAAGTCGCTACAGTCATGTCTGACTCTGCAATCTTATGGACTGTAGTCCACCAGACTCTGTTCCTGGGATTCTGCAGGCAAGAATATCAGAGTGAGATGCCATGCCCATCTCCAGGGTATCTTCCCAACCCAGGGATAGAACCCACATCTCTTATGTCTCCTGCATTGGTTGCCAGGTTCTTCACCATTAGCACCACCTGGGAAGTCATATATATCAGTTCACTTAAGTAGCTCAGTCGTGTCCAACTCTTTGTGACCCCATGAATCGCAGCAAGCCAGGCCTCCCTGTCCATCACCAACTCCCAGAGTATAATCAGACTCATGTCCATCAAGTCAGTGATGCCATCCAGCCATCTTATCCTCTGTCGTCCCCTTCTCCTCCTGCCCCCAATCCCTCCCAGCATCAGAGTCCTTTCCAATGAGTCAACTCTTTGCATGAGGTGGCCAAAGTACTGGAGTTTCAGCTTTAGCATCATTCCTTCCAAAGAAATCCCAGGGCTGATCTCCTTCAGAATGGACTGGTTGGATCTCCTTGCAGTCCAAGGGACTCTCAAGAGTCTTCTCCAACACCACAGTTCAAAAGCATCAATTCTTCGGTGCTCAGCCTTCTTTACAGTCCAACTCGCACATCCATACATGACCACAGGAAAAACCATAGCCTTGACTAGACGGACCTTTGTTGGCAAAGTAATGTCTCTGCTTTTGAATATGCTATCTAGGTTGGTCATAACTTTCCTTCCAAGGAGTAAGCGTCTTTTAATTTCATGGCTGCAGTCACCATCTGCAGTGATTTTGGAGCCCCCAAAAATAAAGTCTGACACTGTTTCCACTGTTTCCCCATCTATTTCCCATGAAGTGATGGGACCAGATGCCATGATCTTCGTTTTCTGAATGTTGAGCTTTAAGCCAACTTTTTCACTCTCCACTTTCACTTTCATCAAGAGGCTTTTGAGTTCCTCTTCGCTTTCTGCCATAAGGGTGGTATCATCTGCATATCTGAGGTTATTGATATTTCTCCTGGCAATCTTGATTCCAACTTGTATTTCTTCCAGTCCAGCGTTTCTCATAATGTACTCTGCACATAAGTTAAATAAGCAGGGTGACAATATACAGCCTTGATGTACTGCTTTTTCTATTTGGAACCAGTCTGCTGTTCCATGTCCAGTTCTAACTGTTGCTTCCTGACCCACATACAAATTTCTCAAGAGGCAGATCAGGTGGTCTGGTATTCCCATCTCTTTCAGAATTTTCCACAGTTTATTGTGATCCACACAGTCAAAGGCTTTGGCATAGTCAATAAAGCAGAAATAGATGTTTTTCTGGAACTCTCTTGCTTTTTCCATGATCCAGCAGATGTTGGCAATTTGATCTCTGGTTCCTCTGCCTTTTCTAAAATCAGCTTGAACATCAGGAAGTTCACGGTTCACGTATTGCTGAAGCCTGGCTTGGAGAATTTTGAGCATTACTTTACTAGCGTGTGAGATGAGTGCAATTGTGCAGTAGTTTGAGCATTCTTTGGCATTGCCTTTCTTTGGGATTGGAATGAAAACTGACCTTTTCCAGTCCAGTAGCCACTGCTGAGTTTTCCAAATTTGCTGGCATATTGAGTGCAGCACTTTCACAGCATCATAGTTCAGGATTTGAAATAGCTCAACTGGAATTCCATCACCTCCACTAGCTTTGTTCATAGTGATGCTTTCTAAGGCCCACTTGACTTCACATTCCAGGATGTCTGGTTCTAGATGAGTGATCACACCATCGTGATTATCTGGGTCATGAAGATCTTTTTTGTATAGTTCTTCTTTGTATTCTTGCCACCCCTTCTTAATATTTTCTGCTTCTGTTAGGTCCATACCATTTCTGTCCTTTATTGTGCCCATCTTTGCATGAAATATTCCCTTGGTATCTCTAATTTTCTTGAAGAGATCTCTAATCTTTCCCATTCTGTTGTTTTCCTCTATTTCTTTGCATTGATTGCTGAAGAAGGCTTTCTTGTCTCTTCTTGCTATTCTTTGGATCTCTGCATTCAGATGCTTATATCTTTCCTTTGCTCCTTTGCTTTTTGATTCTCTTCTTTTCACAGCTATTTGTAAGGCCTTCCCAGACAGCCATTTTGCTTTTTTGCATTTCTTTTCCACGGGGATGGTCTTGATCCCTGTCTCCTGCACAATGTCACGAACCTCATTCCATTGTTCATCAGGCACTCTGTCTATCAGATCTAGGCCCTTAAATCTATTTCTCACTTCCACTGTATAATCATAAGGGATTTGATTTAGGTCATACCTGTATGGTCTAGTGGTTTTCCCTACTTTCTTCAATTTAAGTCTGAATTTGGCAATAAGGGGTTCATGATCTGAGCCACAGTCGGCTCCTGATCTTGTTTTTGCTGACTGTATAGAGCTTCTCCATCTTTTGCTGCAAAGAATATAATCAATCTGATTTCGGTGTTGACCATCTGGTGATGTCCATGTGTAGAGTCTTCTCTTGTGCTGTTGGAAGAGGATGTTTGTTATGATCAGTGCATTTTCTTGGCAAAACTCTATTAGTCTTTGCCCTGCTTCATTCCATATTCCAAGGCCAAATTTTCCTGTTACTCCAGGTGTTTCACATATAAATACATAAATATATGACTATATATATATATATATATATATGTTCATTGACATTCTTAGGAAAATAAAAGTCCCTGCAGAAGGATCTAAAAATCTTCATAATAAAAAGTGTCAAATGTTTATATTTCTTTCACTGCATCTTTCATCAAAATTGTAGGTCATTCTGGAACCTCTGTTACAATGTTATACCACAGCTCTGGTTATTTTTAATCCATAATTCATTGATCAGTGGATGGTCTGTTATCTCCCACTTATTATCAAAGTATTTATTATGAACTCCCACCATCTTGAAAGAAGAAGTTGTATAAGAAACAAAAACTCTAGATGAGGTCCTTTCCTTCTTCCTAAGCCTCCCGCCCCCCACCCCCGCCAATTAAACAGGAGCCCTTCTTGCCACAGTGAGCTTATATTTGCATTCAGAGAGAGCACAGAGTGAACTTCTTTCTTGGCACATTGTGTTGGTTATTTCAAAGTGTTTAAAAGAAGATGCTGTTATTTATTTATGTCAGGTTTTCAGTACAGTTCCACCAGGCACTGCCTGTTTGAGTTCTGCCTCTTTCTTGATGTTTTAATTCACTGCTAGCAGAGATGCGTTTCTTAGCAGCACCCAGGTTGAAAGGCTGACCTCAGCCTGAATGCTACTGTTAATCAGACTCCCTGGATTTGCCTAGAATTTTAATTTATTTCATCTATTTATGTATATGTTTGTTTATGTTTTCTCCTTACTTAGAAGTTAAATATGGCTGTGGCTACCTATCTCCATGGCTTAATAAGTCAAAATTCAAGCAATTGAAGTTTGTTTACTTACAAAATAGATCAATTTTCATCTGCCACAGTCTCCCTTGTTGTTTTAGATTCATTTAGTCATTCTATTGCTCTATTGTTCTATTACTCTAAGGCGAATAAAATGTAACATTAGTATCTAACATTAATTGAATATTTAATAAATTCTAGATGAATTATATGCAAAGAATCATTTAATTATTTTTAAAGTCCCAAGAGTTTTATCCTAATTTCACAGTTGAAGAAACTGAGGCTTAGAAAAGCTAAATAAGGCTTCTAATGAATATGAAAGATTCCCAGGTGCACAGCTACGAAGAACCTTGTTATTTCCAGGGCACACCACTCTGGGGGTAAATTAGTCTAGTTAAAACCTTAAGAAAAACCATAAACCTCTTGTTTTGACTCTATTCCACTGGTGGCTACTTCAGACTTGAGCAAAGCACTAACACCCACTTCTAAGAATTTCTGAGGGTTTCCTGTGTTCATTCTCCTTTGGGAAACTAGACAGTCCTTTTATTTCCTTTCTGTCTTGTTACTTCTGGTGCACTTCTGCTTACTATGCTTGGTGTTCTTTCTTACTAGTCTCTATTCTAGATGTAAGAGTACTGAATCTAGGAATATTCATTCTGCCAGCAGCAGTCTATGATAGAATCAGAGAATTGATAGGTCAGAGCCCAGAGCAGTGCCAGTTTTTTTTTTTTTAAATTTAAGGATAATTGCTTTACAGAATTTTGTGGTTTTCTGTCATACACCAACAAGAATCAGGCATTTGAACTGATATCAGAACCAGTGGTGAAAAGCAAGTCAAAGTGGATGGAGGCCCTAGTAGAAGACTAAATGATGGAATCATTTAGTGTGTGATTTGTGTGTGATTTGTATGTGATTTGTGTTTGATTGACAAGGCCAACACCATGGAGAAATTAACTGCAAGATCAGGGCCAACATCCATAGAATCAAAGCTGAGTCACTGAAGAACACCTTTATCTCAAACTCCCTTTGAAAGTCCTCATTTTCTCAATTAGCAGAATCTCAATGTCGACTCAGAGGATGTTCACAGAAACATCTTAGAACTGAAAAACAGCCTCAATGTTTCCCTTTTTGATAGAATAATGCCTGGCACATAGTAGACATTCAATAGATTTTAGTTGGAAGAAAGTTCATGCATTCTGAAATGGAAGTGCTCATCAAGGATGATTAAGTTAGACTTGAGAGAATGTGAACTGCATGGGACAAGCTCACTTGTTTTTCAGCCATTTTGATTTTAGAAGTGCTTCTTTTGGCATTTCATTGCTATTTATGGCTGGCTGGAAAAGATTTATAAGTTTAGAAGGAGAAGGTGTGCATACCTCTGCACATGGAGACATGTAAGGGTTCCCCAGACATCAAATAATTCTAATGATGTTTTGATGAGTTAAGGGTAAGTGAATCAGAAATTTATTGATTCAGTTTCCTTTGTAATATACAAGGGTTTAAAATTCTGGGAAGAGCTCAGATACCAAGTTTAAAAAATAGGAAGCAAAAGTTGCCAAACTATGGTATAGTCGTTTTCTTCCTAATCTAAACTGAGGATGTCGATAAAACAAATGGCCAAATACATTTTTTTTTAAAGTTTGGTTTAACGTTAAAATAGTTGAACCTGGTTATTGATCCTGGGCATCTATCTCTGCTTCCATAACATGAAGTGACAAAAATGATAGCTAGTATTTTTTTCAGAATGTTAGTATCAGTCACACACTGTTCTAAATGCCTTGCATAGATTACCACATTGAAGTCTCAGGATAGTACTATAAAGTAGGTGCTCTTAATATCATCATTTTATAGGCTGGGCTACAGAGGCACAGGGCTATTAAAGGTTATCTCAGGTCACGCAGTTAACGATTAAAAAATCTAAGATTCAAACCCAGGTAGTCCCACTGCCATGAACTTCTAATTCCTTGAACTAGATATCCTCTAAGGTCCCTTCTAGGCTGATTTTTTGACTATTCATTCTCTTTCATTATGATGTTAGAAACACTTGAACCATATCCACATCTGTGGAGGGCCAACAGAGGGGGACAAGACACTTAAATAAACATGGGTCTATGGACTCACAGGATATGTGCCATTTTGGAAAAGGGTCTGGGCTAAGCTGAACTATGTTTTCCAGGTACTTCAGGAATCCCAATGGCTAGAACACAGTTTGCTGATGTGTCCTATGGTCTGAGAAAATGATCAACAAAAGGTTTGATACTATTTTGACTTAACTCTGTCTGGGATGGTGTGATATCCCTATTCAAATGCTCTGAACACCGCAGAGCACCGACCATTTCCACTAACTACAAGTTTGAATTTGTTAGCTTGACATATAGGTTTTAAACTCAGAAAAACATAATTGATCGAAAACATAATTTGATCTTCTTTGGGGATGTGGTATCAAGAGTTAAGGGAAGAATAAAGTTCAGTGATCAAAGAAAAACAAAAAATCAGAAAAAATTACCCAGAATAAGAGACTTTAACTAAATTCTGATAGAGCCATAAAGTAGAATATTTTTACCCATTAGTAATGTTTGTAAGTCCATGTTTCTCAAACTATGAATGTTCCTGATAAGATTCATGAAGAGAATAAAATACTGAACACAAATATGACTATAACAATGTAAAAAAGATGAATCAAGCATAAATAAAAGACTGGAAGGAAATTAACCAAAATATTAATCATGTTTGTCACTACATGGGAAAATTATACTTAATTTTTCTCTCTGTGAAGAATTTCTATTCTCCAAATATTTTATAATGAGCATGTATTTTTATTATCATCAAATAAAACCCAAGGTAAAAATATATAAACATTTTTAAAAGGCTCTCTAAAATTAACAAAATCTTTACTAATATATGCAATTCTTATGAAAGCCCTAATAATAGGATGACATCCAGCAGAAGAAATATATAAATGGTGGTATGAAAAAAAATCTGGAAAGAATAGTACATTATAAATCATATGATGTGGTTTCTTGGATTTGCTATTCACTAGCTCTGTAACCTTGAAAAATCATTTAACCTCTCTGAGCCTCAATTTCTTCATCAGTAGAGATAATAATATTTTCCCTATACCACTGAGAGTTGTTGAGAAGATTGAATGTGTATAGAAATGCTTTAGAAAAGTTAAAGTAACTACAATAGACACTATTCTTATTAACGAGTAAGAGTTAACTATTTCAATCTCTGTGAATAACACAAAGATTTCTATTTATATGTTCTTTTGTAACTCTGAATATTTACTTTTCCAAATTCCTTTGACCATTTGTGAACAGTTCTATTTGAGTATAATAAATAAAGGCTACAATTTACTAAGGTCTAATAGTGAAAGTGAAGTGAAGTCGCTCAGTCCTGTCTGACTCTTAGCGACCCCATGGCCTGCAGCCCATCAGGCTCCCCCGTCCCTGGGATTCCCCAGGCAGGAACACTGGAGTAGTCTAATAAGAGTGGTGTTAAAATGCAGAGTGGAGTGCATGTGACAAATGATGGAGGAGCATTGCTCCCCAATATCTTCATTGGAAATCCTGTTAGAATCATGGAGGAAGTTTTACAACTATTGAAAGAAAGAGATTTAGAAGACCCTCAGAGGCAGAACATGACACAGTGAGACAGGATTTCAGGAAAGGGGAATTATTAAACCGAAGAGCAAATGCCTTCTTTCCTTTCTTTTTCAAACCTGTCTTTACAACCACTATGAAAACAAATCATCACAATGTGATAAGCTTAGAGCTATAGCGGTATGTGCAAAGGGCTTTAGGAACATGGAGAAGGATGTATGTGCAAAGGGCTTTAGGAACATGGAGAAGGATGTATGTGCAAAGGGCTTTAGGAACATGGACAAGGATGTATGTGCAAAGGGCTTTAGGAACATGGACAAGGATATATGTGCAAAGGGCTTTAGGAACATGGAGAAGGATGTATGTGCAAAGGGCTTTAGGAACATGGACAAGGATGTATGTGCAAAGGGCTTTAGGAACATGGACAAGGATGTATGTGCAAAGGGCTTTAGGAACATGGACAAGGATGTATGTGCAAAGGGCTTTAGGAACATGGACAAGGATGTATGTGCAAAGGGCTTTAGGAACATGGACAAGGATGTATGTGCAAAGGGCTTTAGGAACATGGACAAGGATGCATCAGTTTCTCTAGGTAGGCTGGAGAAGACTTCATAAAGTAGGTGATGATGGAAGCAGTTGGATTATGTAGGATGTTATGTGAGGAAAGAGGGGAAAATATTCTGGGAAAAGGGAAAAGAAAGTGCAGTGACAGGGAAGTGCAAAGGAACATGGACAGTTGTTGAGACTATGCAATGTTTTCCTTGTCTGGAATTAGTTGGGAAAGAAGTGAGAGAAGAAGATAATAGCTGGGACCAGTGCAAAGTGCCTTATGGGCCTTTATGAAAAATGTTTACTTCAGTTTAAAGATAGTTACATGGTCATATTATATTAGGCTTTACAAAAGTTAACATTGGCAGCAAGGCAGTGAATGGACAATATGGGAAATTTTCTGATCAGCAGAGACCAGGCAGGGAGCTACTTTTTTGTAAGGGATGATAAAAGTCTGAAGGCAATAATGGCAAAATGGATTAAAAAGATTTAAAAGACAATTGGGAGGAAAATGACAATTGGGACTCTAAATGACTCACATTTAGAGTCATCACTATGTGCCAATAACCGTGTGATGAGCTTTACAAGGTGTATTTTATCCCTAGAACATTATGGACTAGGTATCATAATGATGACTATTTTATGAAATGTACTGGAGGTGGGGTATGGATCCATATGCCTAATTCTGGCATGGAGATGGGCTGCTGGAGAAAGATTGTGAAAAAATGGGAGCGGTCTAGGTGATTTCCTATGGTTCGAGATTGAGATGGTGAGTGGATAGAAAATGAATAATAGAGAATAAAAAAGGGGTATGTTTGAGGAGACTGATAATATTAGAACCAGTATGGGAATTCGTGAATATGCAGCTGGGTAGAGATTCTAAGAGGCAAGTGGAGAGTGGATATGTGTGCATATGTGCTCAGTTGCTCAGTTGTGTCTGACTCTTTGTGACCCATGGACTGTAGTCCACCAGGCTTCTCTGTCCATGGGATTTTCCAGGCAATACTGAAGTGGGTTGCCATTTGCTCCTCCAAAGGTTGGGTTGTATATAGTAAATGTTTAATTAATTCATTGGGAAGTCAAACTATTATTAAAAGAAAATGTCCATAAAAAGTCAGCTGTATTAATTGAGACAAAAAAAAAGGAAGGAAGGGAGAAAGAGAGGGGAGTGGGTGTGTGGGAGAAATATGAGGGAGGGATAGAGAGAGGAAAGAAGGAAGAAAAAAAGAGGGAAGAAAAGGAGGAGGGAGACAGTGAGGGAGGGAGGAAAAAAGGGAGGAATCTGCATGAAGGGAACCAGACCATCAACCTCAGAGAAGCAGAACCCTGGAATGATGTGCTCTCAACCTGCGCTGATGGCTACTGGACTATAAAGACACATTTTCTTTTCTTAAATCAGAAAAGAAGCCTAATGAAATGCAGACTCTTTTGTGCCTATGCCAGGGTGATCTGAGGTTGACAAAGAAAATGTCTTGCTAACCTCTGTGCGTAGTGCGGTCTCCAAAACCCTGAGATATTTGTTGTAATCCATTATTTTTCCCCACACAAAAAAACACTGCAGTTCCCTTTGAACTCTGTATTTGATCAGTTAATGAAGAAATCCAGTGTTTATTCTGAGACACAGCTAAAGCCACATCTTGACTTATTGACTGTTCTGGCTTTGATGGAGCAAATTACATACCATCTTAGAGGAGTCAGAATATGCTTCTTTGAGGACAGTTATCCCTCCACCTCATCTATTGATTCTTTAAAAAACCACAGTATCTAAAATAAAACAATGAAATCAGCGCTCATTTACATGGGTGAAGTATTTTAAACTCTGTGCACTCTTTCTGAGTAATATTCTCCAACATGAAAGCTATTAATCCTTTCTGAATTTTAACGAATCCAAACAGCCTCTCCATCAATTTCATGTGAGAAGGGCTGGTGAGGGCCACTTTACCACAAACTTTAATTTTATAATAGAGTTCTTCAGTTCAAATGGGCTTTTGACCTAGCTAATTTAATTGTCTTTGTTATTGATAGCTGCAGAGCTGTAAATAAACTTAAGTCTGAGAATGTGCTCCTGAGGTTTACTTTCTAAACAACATTCTGGATGACCCTCCAAGTGGTAAAATTACCTTTTGTTTCTTTGAGTGTATACTGTTTTTCATCATAACCAATGTAAGAGAGGGTGGTATAAAGTGTTTATTATGGCAGAATATGAGGCATCAAAATGCCTTCCTCCCTTAGAATCACACTCCCACCGGGATTATCCTGAGCTAACTCCATAACCACTTGGCCAAGGGGAAAAAAAAAAAAAAACACACACAGTTAAATAAATGAAAATATCCAGTTTGAACCAAGAGGGTGGATATAAATTGGCTTGGAGGGGAATGCTTTTTGATGAGGCAGGGTTAAAAAAGAGCATTTGGGAAGAGAAAGTTCCCTTTCTCCTCGTCATGTTTTGTGGAGGTCTGTTGAATCAATGGAGCTTCTGGAGTGTGGGACAACCTTAGGGGAAAACGGTGGCAGTGCCCAGGGGAAGGAGCAAAGATCGATGCCCAAGATTTTTACATTTCTTGAGGGTTGTTTCTTTGCGTGTGTGTGTGTGTGTGTGTGTGTTGTTCAGTTTGTTTGTTTTAGTCTTTCCTGCAGAGAGCTGAAGCAATCCTGAAATATCATTATGCCAGGACTGGTTTGTTTTCCTTTCCTTCCTCTTTTTCTTCCTTCCTTCCCTTCTTCCCTGCTAACTTCAATCCCTGCTCCTCTTTCCCACATTGCCAACCACCAGGCAAGTGTAACTATTCAGATACACTTGATATGCATTCTTTAAATATATGTATATATATATATATATACACACACACACAACATGAATTTTATGTATTTTTAATGGATACAAATGGAATTATCCTCCACATCTCATTGTTACTTCCTTGCTTAACTCAGCATGGTTTTTTAAGATCCATGTGTGTTGCTATGGGTTCATCTAGTTGGTTGCTTCTAAGTACTCCATAGTATTTCACTGGGTGGATCCAATATGTTTTACTTATTCAGTCCCCAAGCTATAAGCAACTTGATTGACTCCAACTCCCTACTATCTAAAAAAATGCTACACTTAGATGTCCTTGTACATATTGTCCACTTTTCCTTCTGATATATATCCAGGAGGTATATTTGTAAGAAATACTACCTGATATTTGATTTACTTTGGCTAGAGTGGCTTACAGAAGAACTTAACCTGGCTGCATCTCAGTGGCAGTACACGATGGTTCCCATACTCCCACAGTTCCACTAGAAAGTGTTAGTTGCTTAATTGTGTCTGACTCTTTATGACCCCATGGACTGTATCCTGCCAGGCTCCTCTGTCCATGGAATTCACCAGGCAAGAATTCCGAAGCGGGCTGCCATTCCCTTCTCTGACCCAGGGATCAAACCTAGGTCTCCCACATTGTGGGCAGATTCTTTACTGTCTGAGCCATGAGGGAAGCTGCACAGTTCCATTAGTGCCTGACACTGTCCAAAATGGTAAACTCAGTGAGTCTAATTACTGATGAATCAGATTACCTCTTTGTCTGCTCAGTAGCCTTTTGAGTTTTTTCTTTTGTGAATGATCTGTTTATGTCTTTAGCACACTTTTGTATTTGGTTCTTATCTTTTTCTTGCTGATTTTTCAGGATTTAAAGAGAAAAATGATTCCATATAAAGAAATCTTATAAAGTAACTTCTTATAAAAATGTCTTATAAACTTTAAAATGTATAAATAACTTCTTCAAATCTGTTACATATTAATTTTGTTCCTAATGTTCTTTATTGAACTGGTATCTCTAACTTTAATGTGGTAAAATTTTAATTAATGAATGATTAATTAATCATTTTGCTTTTAAAATTATTCTATGTTATCTTCTATGATCTTTAAATTTTCTTTTGCATTTAAGTCACAATCATAAATCCTTAATCATAGAGTCCTATGTTAGCTTGAGAATATCTATTTTATTTATCTTTCTATCTGTCATCTATCAAGAGAGAGATGGCCAATTTTCTGGACAGTCCTTTTCCTATTAGTTTGTGGTACCATTTAATCATGCATTACATTTTTCTATATATGTGATTTTATCACTAAGCTCTCTATTCTGTTCCAGAAACCTATTTGCCTGTTCTTGCACCAGCGTATGAACAATTTTTACTCTGAAGACTTTATAATATGTTTTGATAGGACAAGTTTCCCCCTTACATTTTCAAAGATGGCTTTTCCCCCTTCCATTCACATTTAAATAAATCTTTATTAGATTGCTCAAAAAATATCAAGCTGACTTTTTTTTTTTTTTGGAATTACATGCAACTTACAGATTCATTAGCATACCTAGTATATAATATTATTATCAAGTTGTCATATTCAGGAGTATGCAACATCTCCTTTTAATCAATTCTTCTATGTTCTTTAACAGAGATGCATGTATGTATCCGCTCCCTCCCCACAGTGAACAGAGAGCTTGTGTACTCTTGGTTAACTCTTAAAACCTTTTTTTTTGTTTCTATTTTGAATGGTATTCTATTTTTGGTTTTATTTCCTGTTTGTCTTGATTCATTTGTTCCTCCTCCAACCCTCACCCCCTATCTTTTCCCTGGGTTTAGGCTTATGTCTGAAAAGACACACACACACACACACACATCAGCATTCTCCCTTCATAGAAAGGTTAGTATTTTGTATGGTGGATCTAAAATACACTGAAATCCTCAATCTGGCTGAGGCTGAAACTTTAATACCTATGTCAAGTCCAGGATTAATAACAACAACATTCTTATTACTAGGGAGATTTGAACTTTCTTTTAGGGAGTTTAAAATGCTTTACAAATATCACCCCCTTAAAATCCCACAGCACTTCTAGGTGATAAGGATGTATGTAGATGGAATTGGTAAGATACTGTCTTTATCTGTCATCCAAGGCCAAATCTTGACTTCATTTGATGTACCAACCAGTGAGACTCAAGGAGGAGCCCTATTACAGGGAAGACAACTTCCTGACTAGAAAAATCAACCTATGCACATGCTTCGAGATGGGCTCCCTACATAGGAACCAGTGGCTGAAGCCAGGCCAACATCCCTCTGAGAGAATACTCTGTTTTGCCTGTATTTGCCTTTTCCTCCCACTCTCTTTCCAGCCTATCCCTTCCCCTTTTCCCCAAATCCAAGAGATATAAAAAAAGTAGTCAAAGTTAATCCAAAACAAACTGCTAAATATATTTTATAAGCTTCCATGTACCACTTAAAAT
The DNA here is from genome assembly GCF_055505025.1 of Bos grunniens. Classification (NCBI taxonomy): domain Eukaryota; kingdom Metazoa; phylum Chordata; class Mammalia; order Artiodactyla; family Bovidae; genus Bos; species Bos grunniens. Next base: position 35,351,143 of record NC_141172.1, read on the forward strand.
GCCAGACTACTGAACAGAAGACATCAAGTATATTCTCAAAGGCACTAACTGGAGGTGGAATGATTTTACTAGTCTTTAGACAAAAACTTGTGACTTCTATGCTTGTAGGTATTATTTTACTCTCTTGGGAAAATGAAAAGTTCTTTTCCCTCTCCTCTTCCTTCTCTTCCTTCTTGTCCTCCTAGTCTCTCTTTTCCTCTCTTTCTTAATAATGGGCTATTTAAAAATGAGGCAAAATAGCCAAAACATGTTGTAAATGAATAGACACATGCTGTGATCATTTTATCAGTGATATCCAAGGAGATTTATAAGAAAGATGAGAGGCAAATATTTCTTTAAACTTTTCCCAAGTAAAATTATAATTTAATGAAAATAAATGTATTAATTTTCTTTTTTCTTAGGACTTAAGACAGGGGCCTGGGATAAATTTAAATTGTTACAAAACTATTTTCACAAGTGCTTCTGGGATATTTTCTTCAGAAGAAGAAAACAAATATATTTTGATCACTTTGATCAAAAATCCAACTATAAAAATGATAATAATTCCCCCCATACAATAGTGCTGCTCGTACTACATTCTAGTATACAAATATTTACCCCTAGTGACTTTTCCAGATTCATAACAATTTAGTTTTGAGTATTCCTTAATCTTAAACCACCTGATTTGGGGATGATTAGAAAGAAGAAAGGATGAAAAGTAGGCGAGGTTTCCACAATGCAGAATTGGAAGATGTGGAAGAACTGAGGATGATTTTGCTTTTAGAATTATTACAGCTGCCTGCTTATATTGTGGGGAGTGAAATTATGGAAAAGGGGCAGATGGACAACCACCCCGATTCTGTGAAATTTCAATGTTCTCTGGCTTTAAGTTATGATGAACAGAGCAAATATTATAAATAGTACTGTCTTTGAGGACAGTACTTGAGAAATAAAAGTAAACTTATTAAAGAAAGATTGCATCTGTCTCTTTCCATCTCAGGTATAAGTTATTCTGTACCCTTGGGATGGGTTATAGAACCCCAGAGAAGACAGTCTATTATTTCAAACCTTAAAAAAGAAAGTATCAAAACTGGAGAAAAATTACACTGACATATTTTAATTCAAGTTTGAACACAGAAATGATTTAATCCACTGAATTGGTTGCTTAAAAACTCTAGAAGGGCTTGAGGAAGATTCTAGGCAAAGACTATAAGAATTAATTTGAAAGCAACACTGCAGAACTGATCTATGAAAAGAGCTGCTACCACTGACACAATAAGAAAGGTGAGGGATAAACAGGAAGTTCAGGAACAAGGAATCCATTGCCTCAGTTGCGGGCTCCCACCACACTCCTGCAATGATCTGAGCACCAGCAAGCTACTGAGAAAACAACTGGCTTCAGAGCCACAACAACACAGCCACAAGCCATGTCAATAGAATGGATATTCCATCAAACTCTCAATACTCATAAAATTATGGACTGGATACTTAGAGTGCTGCTTCTGTTGCTGAAAAACCCAATACCCACTAGCAAATGCCCCCCATATCATTTCTGCATGCCAGTTCTCTCATGGGTGAATCTGCTTGGTGGAAACCAAACAGTTGCAGGATTCAGGCTCTAAGGCAGTCTTGTAATAAGGCATAACACAAGGAAATTAGAACAGAGTTGAATGAGCTAATCTCTACCACATATACTCTATTCATATTATTTGCAAACAAGCAAAACAAATTTATGGGTATCTTATAAAAACTGTTGTGGCAAGAACTTGTAAAGTTACCAGTGGACAAAAACAGCAATAGAAAATTATAGTCCAAATTTGCATTAATTTTAGATGTATAAAATATCACTGGAGTATTCTTTATTTACTATTATTTTACTTGAGGTAAAATATTTTCAAAGTCATCATCAGTTCACTCACAACCTCAGTCCCCCTTATTTTATTTTTTTATAAGTTCTCATACTTTCATCTATAATTCCTTTATTGTCAGAATTGTCAGAGATATAATGGTCAAAGTTATAGAGGGAATATTCAGTAAGAATCATTTCTATTAGTACCGAGCCTTATACTTCTAGTAATATATCATCTTAAGATTGCCATTTTCATATTTACCTTTTTCCTACTTTTATGCTAATCAGTTAAGAGATATAGAAGATTGCTTCAGAATGTATTTTTTAAATGAAAAATGAAGGCCTAATTATAGAGAGACACATGATCATCTACATATTACACATGGCTTTAGAGAGATTAAAGCAGTGTAATATGGGCTAGAGAGTGAGGGATGTGGGGTGTGACTTCAGAGGATACCTGACCTGACAGGAGTACGGGTGGAGCATTTGGAGAGAGGGAAAGTCAACATTGTCCAGCCATGAGTGTAAGTTATACTGAAAACTGATTGGGAAGTGAGCCAAAAAAAATAACAAATAAACTCTGCTAATATCTATAGAACTTATTACCACTCCAGGGAGTCCACTCATCACTTGGGCAGAAGTTTTATGGGCTCTCAAATGAGGGCTTTCTTCAGATTAGAGGAAAGAAGCTCATCATTGCCACACAACTTTACTAAGCTCCACATCAACTGCCTTTTGAAAAAATTGTGCTCATTTTAAAGAGCCCAGAATATCCATATGCCTCAGATAATAGAGTGTGGATGGACCTGTAGTCAAGGAAGAGGTCGATTGCAAAGTAAATCTTAGTACTAGTACTATAGTGGCCCCAAACACCGAGGACACACTAGCTCATTACCCAGAATAGAGATGTTCACCTACATAATCTCCCTTGACCCTCACAATATTCCCAGGCAGAAGACACAGAAGCTATTACTTTCATCTAATAGATAAGACAATAATGCTCAGAGAGATTTTATAACTAACCAAGAGTAACACTGCTCATAAACAATAGAACACAGAACTGGAACCAATTTTTTCTGACTCCAAGGTCTGTGCTTTGTCAATGTACTGATTCTGTTGATGTATATCCATTATAAAGGGGGAGAGCAATGCAAACTGTATCACAAAGTTGAATTTAATCAAAGTGTTGTTTCTAATCACAGTAGATTGAATTTAGTAGGTAAATAGCCTTACTAAGAGGAATCGGATTTTTGAAACCTGAATTTAACTTGAGTAGAAATATATCCTGAAGCTATGTTATCATAAGAAAACAATTTTTTTTAGAAAATCATCAGTGTCAAAGCAGTGACTGATTTGGTCAGTTCAACTAAACTCCAGTTAATTACATGGAAAAAAAAATTAAAACTGGGGAAAGTTGCAGTCAAGATAGTCATTTGATATGAAATAAGATCAACAATCATTACATTTTTCCCCACTATTCCAATAATGATGTTGTTACAATATAGGGAAATAAATCTATACATATATAGGATCCTAATGTTTCTCATTACTTTATACATCATTTATTAAAATCTATGTATGTCTACACAAGGCTGAATTGTCAATCCTAATTTTCCTACCATCTCCTCTACCTCCTGTGCTAGAAAAATTAATTTAGATAATTTATTTGGTATTCATTTTCTTCTCTATTCATTCCATACAATTCGAAGCACTGGTAGGTGACAAGTACTGCATGACAGTAATAATGAAAATTTAATGGCATTTCTGCATCAGAGAGAAGCTGACCCTGAGAAACTGTGCTTGAACCAGAAGTCATCTGGTGTTTCTTTCTAGCTCTAGGCAAAAGCTCTCAGGGAATGCAAGAGAGAATCCTTAAACAAAGGCATCACTGATGACATTAGCTATAATAATAAGGAAAAATTTTTGATTGAGTGAAGGCAGAGTTTCCTCATGGTTAAGATACTGGTATCTAAAAAACTAGAAACAACCCAAATATCCAGCACTGGATGAATGAATAAACACAGTGAGGTATATCCATGGAATAGAATTGTACTTAGTAAAAAGGGCTGAACTGTTGATTTTTTCAACAACGTGGATGAATCTCAGTGCATTATACTACATGAAAGAAGCCAGACTCAAGAGCCTTCATGCTTCATTATTCCATTGATAGGACATTCTGGAAAAGTGAAAACTATAAAGAAAACAGACAGATCAGTGATTTCCAGGGACTGGGAAAAGGGGAGGGGACTGATTAGAAACGGGCATGCATAAGGAGATTAGGGAAAATGATAAAACTGTTCTACATCTTGAGTAGGTAGCAGTTACAAGGTTGGGTACATGTACCAAAACTCATAGAATTATAAACCAAACAAGGCCCTCTTACTGTATATAAATTATACTTAAAATATGATATTGGGTTCCAGAGTTTGATTTGTTGGGTTCAAATCAAATCCTACCTCAGGAATATGTTATTTGTATAACTTGGGCAAATTACTTGCTTATTCATGTTTTGTTTTTTTTTTTTGGAGTCCTCATTTGTAATATAAAGAGCATAATAATACTGACCTTATTGCACTGTCATGAGGATTAAGTGAAGTAATCTATATGAATTGCCTAGAACAATGTTTGACATGGATTTACTTTCAACAAAGAGAAAATCATAAGCTTCTGCAGATAACAGCTGTATACTCACCACTGCTGCCTCTTATGTTATGCCTATCGTCCCTCCAGGACTTCTTCATATTCACACAAGTTTTTCCAGGACCACAGTTTATGCCCTGGACTTCCCCATTTGCCCCCAAGCGCCAGTAAGCCTACCGTGAGGACACCACCACTCCATCCTCCTTTTGCCAGTCACTGGTGCTTAGAATAGCTGGTTGCATGACACATTTTCTCTTAATGGCAGCCACACACTGTGCTTGTCAAGGCTAGAAAAAACAGATGACAGCACACAATTCAATCATCTCTCTGTTGATTTATTCATGATGACTGACTTTTGATATTTTTTCTTATCCAAAATATCAAAGAATGTCATTTATAAACAAAAAATAAGAAATGCTTGCAATAATATATGCAACTCCTTCTTTGTGATTCATTTCAAAGCACTACAGGTCCTGAAAACTCCTCTAGGCAGCCTTATTTGGTACTGCAAAGAGTTTAGATAGTTTGGAGGTCAAGAAAAAAAAAGGAAATTACTTTCTTCCAATATCAAAGCTAATGGTGAGGAACCATGGCATGGATCCTCTAAAACAATGGATAGGGCCCAAATTCTCTACATGGTACAGTGCTTTACTTTGGAAAGCATTATCATTTCTTTTTCCAACAGATTGCTTTTGTAATTATATTTTGCTTATGTCATTGCCATTACTTTGCATTCTCTGAGAACTCAACAAGGACAACTGAGGTGAGGAGGAAATAAAATGACCTAGAGATATACTAGACTCATCTTCTGGAGGTCAGAAACCTGAATGTACAATATTATTTCTTCAAGTTGATACCCTAACCAAAAGAAGACAGATAATAAGCCTTGGTCTTATGTTAAATGCAAATTATTCTGGAGAGGCAATATATTCAATCTTGTTAGTTGTTTACATCTTACTGAAAACAAGTTTATAACATGATTTGTTGATGAGGGTGAGGCTGGAGATGAGGAACAAATGAGAGGTTTGACAACTGTAGAGATTAAGGGTGATACACTTCTAAGGGCTGTACTGATATAAAAAGTAGACACTGGGGCTACTAAAGCCCAACTTTTCTTACTTAACAGTTATCAATTCTTGGATCATAAAGTGGCCTATTTTTTTTAATGTACTTGGAAGCTGATTGCACACTGCAATGCTTTTGAATTTATTTTCTACACAACTAAATGCTACTCCTTCTGATTCTGGATGCAAAAGCAAAGTGCTGGCATTCAGCTAGTCACATTAATGCAGTATAACCTTACTTGATGCTTTGGAGAGAATATGCACACATAGACTCTTTTATTTCTTTTATAAATAGAGCAAAGTTTCATTACACTCATATCTGTATTCTGTGCATGTGTACAGTATAGCTCACTTTCTGTAGCAGACTCAAAAGATAGCCAACAGCAATCTATCCCCCCTCATACAAGCATTCCTTTATATCCATCCAGAAATAGAGTATATTTTCCCTCCTCTTTATCTAGGTGGGAACTCTGATTTGTAACCAAAAGAGTGTGGTAAAAATGATATTTGGGACTTCTGAGGTCAGACCTTAAGATTAACAGTCCCTACTTCCTTCTCTTAGAAGTCAGTTGCCATGCAAAATCTCCAGACCACCATGCAAGAGACCACAATGCTGTGAGTAGCTGGTCACATGGACCATACTAGTGAATGAATCCCAGGAAGTAACCCTAGTTGACCTAACTACAAATAAAAGAACTACCCAGTTGAATATATCAACTAACAAAGCGAATAATAAATTGTTGTGGTTTTATCACAAAGTTTTGGAGTGATTTGTTATGCAGCAATAACTGAAACATTTAACTTCCCTATTTATTCACATATGCCATATATCAAAAGGATTAAAAAGAAGAAAGCCAATAAACTTGCATACCAATATAATGGATCCTTAAACAACATGGGTATGAACCTCATGGGTCTACTTACATGCAGTTTTTTGTTTTTTTTTTCAGTAGTAAATACTACAGTACTACATGATCTATGATCTGAGGTTGGCTGAATCATAGCTGTGGAACTGAGTGTATGTAGGAACTGTAAATGCACAGGAACTATAGATACAGAGATTCAACCATAAATTATACTCAAATTTTCAACTGCACAGAGGGTTGGCACCCCTAACCACCATGTTGTTCAAAGGTCAACAGTAATTAAGATGCATACAGGTTCATAAGTTATACTCTTCATTCTAGACTCCAAGTAACCAAAAGTTTTCAATTTATATTAATGCTTCCAGTTATAATTAAGCCATCATGATAGAGAACCTTTTTTTCTTTAAATTAAGAAATCAGTCTCCATATCCATTAGGTTTGGAAAAAGATCCCCTTCCAATGTGGTATTCCATTCTTATAATATAAGCTGAAGGCAGTAGTAAAATCAGAAATGCATGTAATTGAAAGGTATATCCATCTATTCATTCATATTGTTTTCCCTGATGAACATTTAAAAAAATTTATGGGCTTGTTTGAAAAATGTGAAAGAAAAAAAAATCAATGGAGTAACCATGATTTATAAAGGTGAAACCTTCATGTCATGAATATTTTATCAGAGAAATGTGTAAGCCATGAGATTTTATCTGAATGCATTCCTCAATCTGATGTGATAAATTCATAAATGGATTGACACCCATTATAATGGAAATGATCATTGGATACATAGAACAGCACAAGGGCTACAAAACAAACTTCATTTTCAGTAGGCTTCCAGGAGTCTGAGAAATAATTTGGATCAAAGGTGGTTAAATATCATCAGTGAGGAGAGGACAACAAGAAGAGGCAATGATTTTCTGCATGCTGCAGATCAACATCAAAATGAATCAAAATCCCAGTGTGTGGAAGAATTGGGCCAAACCTTCCCTCTTCTTCCTAGTACTGGATCAGATGCTTCCCTCCTTCAGAAACCATTTCAGTGAGGAACCTAGTCACCTTTAATTTTCTTGCCTATAGACCAATTTTCCCAAGTATCTAATTGTTTTTAAGCATGTCCACGCAATTGTGAAAGTTTTGGAGACATTGATACACACAATGGAGAAAGCAAGTGACATTTTATGGAGAAGAAACAACTGACCTAGTTCAAGAAGCTCATAGTCAAGCAATTAGTGATACATCTAGCGGCACAACAAACACCCATCTGTCCCTGGCAGAGCAGGAGGCAGCACGAAAAACAAGGTAAATTAAAAGCAGATCAAAAAAGAAGCATATTCAATAAAGGGCTCAGGCATAATGCTGCCAAGGCCAGCTCAACATTGAGGTTTCAGATGGCAAAGTCATGAGGGGTTGGATGGCCCAGGCTGGGTTTGACCTCAAGAGAGTTTTCAAAGATGGCCCATGATGGTATGATTTCATTCTCAAACTATTGATTTCATTGAAGAAATATGAAACTTTCCAAGAGTCATTGGGAAGGACGTAGAAAGGGTCAGAAGTTAATTTAACAGCAGGGGCATTAACTGAGTCTAACATGTTTCCTTGCAGAGGAAATGAACCATGGATTTGAAAGCAGTCTTTTCATGACTCTGTACAGGTGTTTGTGCCTCCATTAGTGAACTCCTCAACCTGGAGCTGAAAATAGTCTGTTTATGTTGATGTCAGATAAGCACAAAGCTGCAAGGTAGATGGGGAAATATACTTAATTATTAAGGCACAAAGGACATAATGGGAAGGTGTACCAGCGAGAAGGAAGCACATGTGTGCTGAATTATCAACCTTCTGGACTCTAATTGGCTGCCCCTTCTTGGTGGACAGGGTTGGTGGTTTTCCTTATTTAAGAGACTAACCATGGAACAGACCATACACCTTCAGACGTGGATACCAGAGACACTAATAACTTTTTAGCATGCAAAAATGTTCCTTAGTCTTTCCCTTACTTACTATGAGTCAGATAATGTGTACTACATATATGCACATACAAGTATGTATTTTTAAATAAACTTTAAATAGGGAAAATATAATCTGTTGTATAGTCTTTTCTATCCTTGGTATCTAGCAAGTAGGTACTCAATAATTTTTTATTAAATATGTGAAAAGAATGAATGAATAAAGTTCTTGGAAGTCTTCTGGAAATACAGGGCATATTTATATCTTTACTTAAATATTTAGATTTCCTTCTTTGATTTAGAGCCAAAGTGGTAAAGAAAAAAAGTACATCAAAGCAAAACAGAAAACAGAGAATTAGACAGGGATTTAGATTCTTATTTATGGAGTTTTACCAACTTTCTGAAGCCTTGAGAATTCTACCCCTCTGGATTTTAGGCTCCTCAGCATAAAAGGTGGGAAGGGTGGTGGGGGAATGCTATTATGTTCAAAGTGTTCTCCAGAGACAATATTCTACGATTTCATAAAGAAGATATATTTTTAGAGCATGATGTGGGGCTTAGTAACTTCATGAGATGAAAGAATCATAACACATAAGAGCTAAGGAATAATTTCAATTCAGAAATAGAACAATAAGAAAATATTTTAAAGAATCTGGTTCAATACCATATCATAAGGAAGATACATGGTTAAAATAGGCAGGATGAATGGAAGTCCCATCATTCTTAAATATTTCCAGTTATGCCTATTTATTTATCTAGAAGCTGATCTGGAATTGTTTAACTGATTGATGTGAAGAGGAAAGCTGCTCCAAAAGTATTCTCTTTCTCTCTCTCTCAATTTCTCTGTGTCTCTGCTTGTTTATCAGTCTGCCTCTGCCTGTCTGTCCTTCAAACACACACACACAGCAGACCAGAAAAATTCCCAGGAGCAATCTTCAAACAATCTGGCAAGTAAAGGTAGCATATAGCTTCAGATGATTCTATCTGGCCTGGTTGCTAGCCAAACAAGCCTTGAGGAGTAGAATCTTCCTTTCCCTCACCAGCCATTCATGCAGCAGCAAGTTATTCTGATTTTACTCTAATCATAAAGAGATTGTGAATTTAAAAATGCTCTCTCATGTCTGTTAAGAGTCTTACATTTTTGTTATACATATGCCATTCCATCATTGTTTACACAGTAATCTGCTTATTGGAAGATAGTTGCTACTAAATGAAGCTAAAATGGACTAAATCAAAACAAAGCTGAATTCCTTTGGCTTTCCCCATTTCCTTCACCCTCAGCCTTCTATCTCTTAGTTAGCTGATAAAACAGTTCACTTTGTAAACATGCATGAAAAGTATGCAAAAAGTCCTCTACAAAGAGATGTTGGCAGCTGAGGATATGTCATTTTAGACTTATGGTCCATTATAACATTAGATTCATCTATCAAAAAGCAAAGATCTATGCTAGTTTTTTCTTTCCCTCCTTCATTAGTAAAATCCATTTTAAGGTCTCCAGGAGGTAAATTATTTTTAGAATTAGCTTTTTTTTATTAGTCAGGTTGCAGAGTGTCGAAATTGCACTGAAGCCAGTGGCACTTCACTGAGCTTATTAATATTGATATGATCACTCTGTTCTGTGCTGAGTGACACTGCTAACCTTCCCTGATGGCAAGGATTCTTTTTAAAGGGACCACACAATTAAAAGAAAAAAGATCCTCAGGTCTTTTACTCTGGTGTTTTTGAAAGGGCAAGTAGAATATCTGCATCAGTTTGCTATGATTCAATTCATTCAAACGATGTTTCCTGAGCACGAGTTTTGAGCTAACACAATGCTAGATGCTGAAGTTTCAAAGACCTCCAATATGTGATCCTACTCTTTAAGGGGTTCAGTCTACCCAATAAAGATTTCTCTAGTACCTATTATGTGCTAGGTGCCATATTGAGAGCTGCAAATTTAGAATGCTTAGAAGCATGGTCTCTATAGTCAAGGGACTTACTAATTGAGAGGATAAACATTTATTCCAGTATAAAGATCCCCATGGGATCAGTGAGGAGATTATGTTCATGGGGAGGAAGTCTTCAAGGACAGATATTTGAATAGGGTTTGGAAAGATACATGGAGTCTCAGAGATGGAGATTAGGGATACAAAAAAGGAGGAAAGGACTAAAGAGATGTTCAGAGGGAACAGTATGAGCAAAGAGAAGCAAAGTTAACCTAGAATATAATTAGGAAACAGCAAATAGTTATGTTTAAACAGAAAATGTATTTGAGGATATAGTGGGTGATAGCAGAAATTGGGTTGTGGCCATGGTGTTGAAACCGAAATGCCAGCTGGAGTAGTCTGAGGTAAATTTCCATAAAATTGGGTACCTGGCAAAAGTTTCCAAGGAAGGAATCCAACCCATTGCTTGTAACAGCAGTTTTTGATTCAAGTTCAGTTCAGTTCAGTCGCTCAGTCATGTCTGACTCTTTGTGACCCCATGGAATGCAGCACTCCAGGCTTCCCTGTCCATCACCAACTCCTGGAGCTTACTCAAACTCATCTTGATCGAGTCGGTGATGCCATCCAACCATCTCATCCTCTGTCATCCCCTTCTCCTCTTGCCTTCAATCTTTCCCAGCATCAGGGTCTTTTCCAGTGAGTCAGTTCTTCTCGTCAGGTGCCCAAAGTATTGGAGCTTCAGCTTCAGCATCAGTCCTTCCAATGAATATTCAGGATTGATTTCCTTTAGGATTGCCTGGTTGGATCTCCTTGCAGTCCAAGGGACTCTCAAGAGTCTTCTCTACCACCACAGTTCAAAAGCACCATATCTTTGGCGCTCAGCTTTCTTTATAGCCCAACTCTGACATCCACACATGACCACTGGAAGAACCATAGCCTTGACTAGACGGACCTTTGTTGGCAAAGTAATGTCTCTACTTTTTAATATGCTGTTTAGGTTGGTCATAGCTTTTCTTCCAAGGAGCAAGCGTCTTTTAATTTCATGGCTATTTCATTTTGATTCAAGGCTACATTAATCTTTCTATAGGCAGACATCAAACTTGGGATAGTATTTTACCAAAAAATTCTATTTTTTTTTTTTTTGGAACTGGGACCCAGTTTGTCATTAACTGGTATAATCTATGAATCAAAATGCCCAGTAGTTATGGAAGGAAAGTCAACCTTTGGTTTACCATAGAAGATAAGATGACATTTTGCAATTTATATTAAATTTACAATCAGAAATTTCTTAGATTTTAACCTTTAAGTGTAATCTCCATTACTGTTGACAACACATTGTATATCCACAACTGAGATTTAAGAAAATAAGATTCTGAAAGCTTTCACAGCAATGGGAAAAGAAAGTCTGAGGTCACCTGTTGGAGTTGCTTGGGAATCTGTCTGGATCTAACAAAGGACTTGGGGAAAGATCTTTCATAGCTTTGTCAGTCACTATGTTAAACGTAAAATGCATGCAATGAATTATAGGGTCTTTTGTTTTTGTTTTTTCCAAAACTTTTTCTGAAAAATAGAGTAAAGAACAATGAGTATCCAGAACAAACATTATAGGAATCAGTAGAACTAAACCTAATATAATCAATATTAAAAACAAAATTCCCTTACCTTGTAAAGCATAATGCTATGGAAGATAAGGAGACACTGAAAATTCACTTCATTTTCATTCCCTGCTAAACACTATCTAAGAAATAAACTGGACTTTCCAGATGCCACTAGTGGTAAAGAACTTGCCTGCCAGTGCAGGGGACATGAAAGATGTGTGCTTAATTCCTGCAGGAAAGCACGGCAACCCACTCCAGCATTCACAGACAGAGGAGCCTGGTGGGCTACAGTCCATAGGGTCTCGAAGACTTGGACACAACTGAAGTTACTTAGCACAATAAATAAATTAGCAACAGCATTGATGGAACAGACACAGTTCAACCAATAACACTGCACTGATGGTTTGCCATTCTAACTGGAAAGACAGAGATGTAAAGAAAACTTCATGACATGAGTTGATAAGTACTTAGGAGATAGGTATAAGGGGAAAGATACACTAGCCACTGCATGTCTGATTGATGGGATACTCCCTACATCAACATGATACTATTCTCTCCTGAGTGATTCATTCGTAATTAATAAAGCAAATTTAACAGTGTTTTCACTCTAGTGTGGAAGCCAGAATCAAAATCAGCATTCTCTAGCCTTCGTTGTTTGAGTGATATCTTCTAATCTGCAGCAAAAGGAAAGCCTTCTGGCTTCCTTGAATTGGGAGTTCTTTTTGCCTTCTGAAGCACTCAGAGACCCCCCAACTCTTTGTCCATGTTTTACCTGATTGTCACCAGAAACAAGGACTTATTTTTTAAGCCTACAGGTGAGTGGGTCACAATGGTGACATTACACAAAGGGAACTCTAAGCACCCTGTCCTTCAAGGAAGCAGAAATGTGAAGGCAAACAGATACCAGCAACTGTGAAAACTGAAGAACTGCACATAGGCCAAAGCTAAGCAAGAATAGTTAAGTCAGTAGGATCCCAGAGAAAGGCTGCAGGGCGGCCAGGGCTATGGTCTTCAGCAAATTCTGCATACTCACAGACCCCAAGGAGGGAGAGGGACTGGGGGAAGCAAGTGGATGTGCTGGCCAGTTGACCATTCTCTCTTTCTTCTTCTCTTTTTAGTCTCCTTCTATGGCTTTCTATCTGACAGATACCCAGCTTACTCCAATTTGCCCTCAAATCAGAAAACATATATATATATATAAAATTATATATGGCTCCCCTGATGGCTCAGATAGTAAAGAATCTGCCTAGAATGCAGGAGACCCAGGTTTGATCCCTCAGTCAGGAATAACTCCTGGAGAAGGGAATGGTTACCCACTCCAGTATTCTTGCCTGGAGAATTCAATGGACAGAGGAGCCTGGTGGTCTACAGTCCATGAGGTTGAAAAGAGTCGGACACAACTGAGAGAATAACATTTTTTTTTCAAAATTATATATGTATATAATTATAATTAAATTTCTCAATGTATATCAATTATATGACTTACATTCTTAAAGTGAGCTAAGAAACAACTTTAGTATTGTCATATGTGAAAAATTTAGCTTTTTGTGACTAAATTAGCTTTGCTCTCCAATGAAAGCAGCTGCTGCTGCTGCTGCTGCTGCTGCTGCTAAGTTGCTTTAGTCATGTCCGACTCTTAGTGACCCCATGGACTGCAGCCTACCAGGCTCCTCCGTCCATGGGATTTTCCAAGCAAGAGTACTGGAGTGGGTTGCCATTGCCTTCTTTGCCAATGAAAGCCATGATGGATCAACTCAGAAAGGGGTTGGAGGCTGTAGGACCAACTATAGGAGAAAGTAAGTAGTACTGAACAATAAGGTGTGATTATAAAAGGAAATGGTATGATAAAGAATTCCCTTTTCTCTTGCAAACATGTAATTTTTTCAGATTTTCCTAATTGAGAAGTGGTGTATTTGTCTCTGATTTGTTGGAAGGGAGCAAATATTAATATGGCAACAGATGCCAAATAGCATAGATTTAAAAGCTTTGACACGAGTTGATATAATGTAGATCTTATTTTTATGATGTAATTGTGAATTATGCACTTTACGCACTGGTAATTAGAGAGCTGAACAGATGGAGAAAGTTTAGCTTAAAGTGATGTGTCCATTAAAATAACCTGCACTACCAAGAGTCTATTCATGTTCATGAGTATAGCAAATTTGTTCTATTAAAATATAATTTGAAGATAAGGACTTATTGTCATTGTGTTGGAGTCATCCATCTAATGATGGGAGAGAAAATGATCTGTAAATGTCACATCCACCTATTATCCTATTTTGCTTTGTAGAGGGTAGTAACTGGACATTTTGGCTGCTGTGGAAATTCTGATCTTTAGCATCTCCACCTCTCATTATTTAGACAATATCACTAAAGAAAATCAAATTAGCCACCAAATAAAAATAGCATTTCAATTATTACTTTAAGTGCATATTTTTTAGTTTATTGTTGAAAGGCCAGATGGCAACTATTTTTTTCAATGTGGATATTATATTTTTCTATTTTTATCAGACATGTTTGCACTCATCCCCCACATATTTTCCCCAACCTTTTTCAGTGGCATCTAGGGCTGCTTTTCTGCTCAGGTTTAATCTGCTTTCACAGGGAGGGGAAAATGAAATAGCTCAGATTTCTCATGTGCTCCATCTGGAGATAATGCCACAACTAAAGCATCACAACAGAGGGTTTAGAGGTGCACCCTCTCATATATCATTGGTGGGGGTATAAACTGATCTGCTCGTGTAGGAAGGAATTTGGCTATAGAAATCAGAAGTCTTAGATGATTCATTACCAGAATTTCCAACCTTGAGAATCTATCTTATGGAAATAACCACAAACATACAGACAAATACACACAGACCTTAGCATAACCAGAGAAATGCAAACAGCTTTATACCTAAAAAAAAAAAAAATCTTTGAATTCAGTATATAATAGCTAATAATAGGAATTAGACTAAATATCCTATAGAGAAGATGGTTGTGAAAATTATAGCATAGCCACATAAAAAGCTGCTGGATAGAAATTTAAATTATATATGTGAAGAAGCTATAATAAGATAGAAAAACACTTTTAATGTGGAATAGAAAAATAAGACATTTAAGATACTAGTAAATAATCACTGAGTGCTTTTTAATATACCAGGTAGTTTTCTAAGGCACTCTATAAGTAAGGTGCCATAAAATATGCATGTAACCCATTGAGATAGGTAGTAGTAGAGCTGATAGGGAGCTGGATTGAAACCCAAGTATCCTGATTTCAAAGAACTTGCTTTTAGTTTTTGTGTTATAGTGTCTTCGGTGAATAGCAATTGGGTTAAAAATGGTACTAAACACACACACACACACACACACACACACGGAAAGATGAAGCCTATTTCCCCACCTGGAATCTGAGTGGTCCCAAGCTACCAACAGTATTCTTCACAGAGCTAGAACAAATAATTTCACAATTTGTATGGAAATACAAAAAACCTCGAATAGCCAAAGCGATCTTGAGAAAGAAGAATGGAACTGGAGGAATCAACCTACCTGACTTCAGGCTCTACTACAAAGCCACAGTTATCAAGACAGTATGGTACTGGCACAAAGACAGAAATATAGATCAATGGAACAAAATAGAAAGCCCAGAGATAAATCCACGCACATATGGACACCTTATCTTTGACAAAGGAGGCAAGAATATACAATGGATTAAAGACAATCTCTTTAACAAGTGGTGCTGGGAAATCTGGTCAACCACTTGTAAAAGAATGAAACTAGACCACTTTCTAACACCATACACAAAAATAAACTCAAAATGGATTAAAGATCTAAACGTAAGACCAGAAACTATAAAACTCCTAGAGGAGAACATAGGCAAAACACTCTCTGACATACATCACAGCAGGATCCTCTATGACCCACCTCCCAGAATATTGGAAATAAAAGCAAAAATAAACAAATGGGACCTAATTAACCTTAAAAGCTTCTGCACATCAAAGGAAACTATTAGCAAGGTGAAAAGACAGCCTTCAGAATGGGAGAAAATAATAGCAAATGAAGCAACTGACAAACAACTAATCTCAAAAATATACAAGCAACTCCTACAGCTCAACTCCAGAAAAATAAATGACCCAATCAAAAAATGGGCCAAAGAACTAAATAGACATTTCTCCAAAGAAGACATACAGATGGCTAACAAACACATGAAAAGATGCTCAACATCACTCATTATCAGAGAAATGCAAATCAAAACCACTATGAGGTACCATTTCACACCAGTCAGAATGGCTGTGATCCAAAAGTTTACAAATAATAAATGCTGGAGAGGGTGTGGAGAAAAGGGAACCCTCTTACATTGTTGGTGGGAATGCAAATTAGTACAGCCACTATGGAGAACAGTGTGGAGATTCCTTAAAAAACTGGAAATAGAACTGCCTTATGATCCAGCAATCCCACTGTTAGGCATACACACTGAGGAAACCAGAAGGGAAAGAGGCATGTGTACCCCAATGTTCATCGCAGCATGTTTATAATAGCCAAGACATGGAAGCAACCTAGATGTCCATCAGCAGATGAATGGATAAGAAAGCTGTGGCACATATACACAATGGAGTATTACTCAGCCATTAAAAATACATTTGAATCAGTTCTAATGAGGTGGATGAAACTGGAGCCTATTATACAGAGTGAAGTAAGCCAGAAGGAAAAACACCAATACAGTATACTAACGCATATATATGGAATTTAGAAAGATGGTAACAATAACCCGGTGTACGAGACAGCAAAAGAGACACTGATGTATAGAACAGTCTTATGGACTCTGTGGGAGAGGAAGAGGGTGGGGAGATTTGGGAGAATGGCATTGAAACATGTAAAATATCATGTAAGAAACGAGTTGCCAGTCCAGGTTCGATGCACGATACTGGATGCTTGGGGCTAGTGCACTGGGACGACCCAGAGGGATGGTATGGGGAGAGAGGAGGGAGGAGGGTTCAGGATGGGGAACACATGTATACCTGTGGTGGATTCATTTTGATATTTGGCAAAACTAATACAATTATGTAAAGTTTAAAAATAAAAGAAAAAAAGAAAAGAAAATGCAGTGGAAATGATTCCGTGTGGTTTTCAAAATGAGGCCTTAACAGGTTTTGTAGCTTCCACATTCATGTTCTTGTGGTGCTGCCCTGAGATGGCCATGCAAGGAAGCCAATCTGTCTTTTTGAAGAATGAGAGATCATATGGAGGAGAAGAGAGGTGCCTGAGCCCATAGCAAGCATCAAAGGCCAGACATGTAAGTGAGGGCATCGTGAACGTTCCATCTCAGCCAACTCAGCAGCTGAAGGCAGTCACATGGGTGCAAATGTGCATAGAAAATACTCTGAATTGTGAAAAAAATACTTCATTGTTTCAATCTAAATTTTAAGACTGTTCGTTATATAGCAAGAGATACGGCTAAAATACTATGAGACGCTTCTAAAGCAATTGTATGAAACTAATGAAATCACAACATAGAAATTGTTTAATTTCTTCAGACTTTAGAACCTAACACTGAAATACTTTTGGAATAGTCTTTGCAGTTTTCTCAGGTTTGCCAAACGAAGGTGGAAGTCCTTCTGAAAGAACCAACCCTCTTGAGACATGGTTAGTATGACATTTCATGGTCACTGAAAATAAATCTTTCTGGGCTGGGCACAGAATGAGCAGCTGTTGGGCAGTTAAGTGTTGAGATGAGGAATCTGCAATCTGGGAGACAGAAAGTGCTATGAATATTTTTCCCCATCAGCGGTAAGAAGTGCTGAGCTAACTTTCAGGACATACACTAAACCAGGGACCATTTCACATTGGACCTTGTCTCTCATTAACTTTACTACTGGTGCTAGGCCTCTCTCATATTAAAAAGGAACTACAGTTCAATTAGTACCTGCTTATGCTCTGGAAATTCTGCCTCTCTTATTGACTCATAGGAAATTTGAAATTATAATCAGGGTGGGGTAGGCAACTGTCAACAATCAAATTAGGAAGTCAGTATTTTATTAGGGAATTGTGATCAGGATTAAAATGTCAAACTGAAAGTCAATTTCCAGCCAAGTGACATTTTTCACTGTTGATCACTTCTTTCTCTCAGAGAACTCTACTCCCTTGGTCTCCATAAACCCATCAGCATTTTTCATGACTCTTTTTCTGACTCTCTGGCCCCTATTTCTAACTATCAAATTTTTTTCTTGAAATATTCATTCCCGAATTTTGGTCTCTACTCTTCTAACCTAAACACTCTCTTGGAGTGATTTAATCCACTTCTGTGGCTTTAATTACCACTGACTCCCCAACTTGCATATTTGGCTCCCCATTCCAGGAACAATATCCAAGCTTCCTCTATATGTCTTCATCTGAACCTTTCCCAGGTACCACAATGTTATCATTGTAAAATGAAATTTATTTTTTCTCCCAGATCTCCTTCTCCATAATTTCCATCCAGCTTTCCCCTAGTCTTTTAATGGAACATCCAAATCAAATTGTGTATCCATTTGTACTCCTTAATATTTCTGAGAACAGTATCACATCCATCCCCAGTAGCATGGCAAAACATAGGGTTCATGATCTGATCCCTGCATCCCTCTCCAGCTATTTTGTTTTCCCTGTTTCACCCTGAGCTATAGCTACAAAACTGGGTCCAAAGGGACTTGTTTAAGGGGACTTCTCTGACCTCTCTTCCCTACAGCTATGTGGATGGGTGGTCCTCCTCCCACACTGTGTTATGCACAGCCCTATCACTGCATTTTGTCACACTGCTTGTAATTAACTCTTTTATTCTCTATGTTGCCTGTTAGACCTGTTAGCGGAGGGCAGGGGCTGTGTTTTACCTAAGTAACTCTATTATTTAACATAATGCTTGTCTCTTAATAGATGCACACGGCCTTGTTTATGGAATGAGTGAATGTGATATAGCTGATCCACAGGACAGGGATTACTCTGGAAGGCTGTAGGGAGAGGTACTCACTCAGTGTGAGTGTATAAGGTGTGACAGAAAAATCATGAAGAGTTTGAATATAAGACCGAGTGACTCATGATGCTTAAGTATGGGTCTGGCATTTCAGCATCAGTTAAGTAGTCAGTCTGTGTCCAACCTAGAGTGCTTCACCAAACAACCACATGACTGATTTTGCTGGCCATATTCTCAGATATAACAAAGGGATCCTACCTTAGCCACTGGTCACAGAATCAAATGTTTTACTCCT
The DNA here is from genome assembly GCF_055505025.1 of Bos grunniens. Lineage (NCBI taxonomy): Eukaryota > Metazoa > Chordata > Mammalia > Artiodactyla > Bovidae > Bos > Bos grunniens. The sequence goes on from NC_141172.1 coordinate 35,370,221, forward strand.
TGAAATGTGTTGGTCTTGCAATTGCCAGGCTCCTCTGTCCATGGGATTCTCCAGGCAAGAATATTCAAGTGAGTTGCCATGCCCTTCTCCAGGGGATCTTTCCAACTCAGGGACTGAACCCACGTATCTTATGTCTCCTGCATTGGCAGGTAGGTTTTTTACTTTTTGTTTTTTACTACAAGGGCCACCTGGGAAGCTCCTGATACCACCTCCAATACATGTTTATAGCTACACACTAGCAGAAGCACCTCTTCTCTAGGCTCTGGCACTAGTCACTAGAATCTGAGAGAAATTGCTGGTCTCCAATCCCCCTTAGAATCCAGGAGACTCCCAGGTTTATACACTGAGCATTCTGGGAGGGGTTATTTGTTCAGCTTTCATTGATTTGAATAAATGAAAAAATCTGCACATAAAACTGCTTCTCTAACACATACTAGATCTTATTTTATCTATGGCACTGTGTTCACTTTAGAAAACTTCCCCCTCTGTCAAGGTTGTGGCAAGAGCCATTCGAACTGCTGAAGTGTTTTTTCTCTCCACTCTGTGGACCATATCATGGCCACATATACCAACCAAAATGAGTGCATTTGCTTATAGTCTGCATCAACCTCTAGACATAGCTCTGTTTTTTCTGCCAAAGACACTGACATCAATTAAAACATCAAGCCATCAGTCTACACTGCCTGTAGAGCTAAGACTATTTAGCACTAAAATAGGTGGTAGAGAATATAAACACAAGTAAATAAGACACATGATCCTTATGGAGCTTAGAATCTCCTTAAGATAAAAAACATATGGAATAGATAGTAAATAATAAGGGAAAAAAGAATATGACAAATTGCTTGAGAGATTATGGGCCAGGTCTTTACATACGACACTTTTAATTTAATTCTTATCACCATTTGATGAGGGTAAGTATTACTAGACTAGAATTATGGGTGAGGAAATCAGGGATCATAGGTAAGAGGTAACATTCCCAACACCACACGGTCAGTAGGAATCACAGCTGGAACTCAGGCTTATGCTATGATTTAATCACTATTATATATTTTGCTCCTAGAGCCAGAGGAGTTTGGATCCAGAAGATGCAATTGCTGTGGGTTGGAATGCTCAGGAAAATCTTCACAGAGGAGGTAAAATAGAATCAAGGCCTTAAAGTACTGTCAGGATTTAGAGAAATGGAATGGAAATATAAGAATATTGGGGGCAGCAAATATTTTTAATAGCACCATTTTGTAAAACAAAGGGTGGAGATGAAGCTAAAGATTTCCTGGAAATCCAGTGAGCCCTAAGAATTTCATTTTCCGAAATAATGATATTCATTCAGCCTGTAGCCCAAATAACTTGCTTGTGCATTCTTCTCTCCACAGTAACACCAGGGTCACCTGCGGCTCTGAAGACCAGAAACAGAAGGGATATTTGCAACCTTAGTCTGGTATGATAACTCTCCTGTTGCTCTCTGAGCCTGTCAATTTGATATCCTCCACTAACACTGAACAGGATTGAAAACAAATTTGTCAGAAAGCCATTGCTTGCAGTTTATGCAATACAAAAATGAAATCTAGAAATAACACCAGCTGAAGAGACCAGTCATTAAATAAATACAGATACTTCTTTCCTGACCAATGAGCATATCATTGAATTGTGAGAGCTTTTCACTAACATGAGCCAAGTGTTGACTGATTGGGAAAATCCTAATATTTAGCTTATAAGGCTTTTATCTATCACTGGGGGGACCTGAAAGAGTCACAGTAGTGTCTGAGCTACAGTTCTGTTTGCTTGGTGAAATGAGTTCAGTGGCAATGTCTTCCTGGGTACACCCTGGTAGTGAATCTGAATCTCCCCCCACAAAAAGCTGAAACTAAACAAATTCTTCCACAAATATCTGATCTTCTGGGTAGTGGGACACAAACTAGACCAGGTGACTCAGAAATCAAACAATCCCTCAACAAGCAGGTTCTCTTGAATGTTCAGTTCAGTCACTCAGTTGTGTCTGACTCTTTGTGACCCCATGGACTGCAGCATGCCAGGATTCCCTGTCCATCACCAACTCCTGAAGCTTGCTCAAACTCGTGTCCATTGAGTCGATGATGCCATCCAACCATCTCATCCTCCCAAGAGAATGTATCTTTGGTTTCTGAGTCACCTGGTCTACTTTGTCTCCCACTACCCAGAAGATCAGATTTTCATGGAAGAGTTTATTTAGCTTCAGCTTGTTTGGGGGGAGATTCAGATTCACTTGAATTCTTGAATGTATCTTTCTTTAAAAACACTTCCTCTGATTTCTAATCTTCACTTCAGTAAGTAATTCCAATTAGCTTTTAAAGCAACAAACATGGAAAATATTGCCTGTTCAGGGAAATAAGATGTAAAAAACCTGAACCATAAATATTTTATTTGACTTCGGTCTCAACCCAGGTCACTCTTCAACTCTGCCTTAATCAACAGCTTCTTGTACTGCATCCTAAGGCTTCCTGTCTTTTTCCATGTACAGCAGCAACAAGAGAAAGGTTGCAGGGTATTTGTTCTCTCAAGTGTCTGTATTGACTCAAACCACAGCATTAGTGTCATAGAGTTCTTCTCAATCAGCACAAGTACCGCCCTACTTTGCTCTCAGCTCAGTTTTTGAGGTCAAGCAGGCAAATACAAACACACACCCCTTTTCAAACCACCTCATGAACAACTCCTTGTGAACATGAGAATAAAACACAGAATTGATTTATATAAGATCACCTATGCTGAACATTTAACATCATGCTTAGTACTACTCATGAAGCATCAAGGCTTCTCAAAATTTCTTGGAAAAATAACACATAAGACCCTAATAGTGAATTCAAGGTTACATTTGCATTCACATGTAGCCTACACTTGACCATCTCATAATCTACTAGTTACCTGCCAAAATTTTTATAAAGTCCTCAATCTCTCTACAGAGGCTTTACTTTCAGAGGCACAGATGCAGCAATCAGAACTAAATGATCCAGATTTCCTTAAAGGACAGAAATACATCAAAGGATTTACAAGATATCTGTGTTTCAAAGGAAGTATAGTATCTATGGGATCATCTCCATTTGAGTCCATAAGCTATTCAAGTTTATATGCTGACAGTTCATTGTAACTGGTGCATAAAGGAATAACTGAGCTCATTTCAGTCTATCTATAGTTCCCTTTCATGGGCACTTCCCAGTACAGGGTGGTAAATCAGTAACTGAAAACAGGTCTCTGAAAAACATAGGTTCATGAGCACAGAAGAGGCACACCAAATTTCATTTATATTCAAATCTCTTCCATAGACAGAATTTCATTTTTAGCGCCCTTTTCCTTCCAACCTCTGAGTTTCATTGAGTGTGTATGTGTGCATGCTGTTTGAGTAACTGGTCTGAGAACTTTGGTGGATCTTTCTGTCCGAAGCTTTTGTGCAGTGCACATGGAGAAGAGTGCAGCAGAGGTGAAATGCAGCTATTTTCCAGAAGTATTTCAAAGGGGTATAAAAGGTGGTGGGAGGGGAGTGGTGACCTGCATACTTGCTGTATATTTTCCCCTATTAATTGGCAAGTACTCATTCTGGTTTGGCACCAATGGAATGCCTGCTCTGTGACCAAGGCCAAGCAACAGGACATCTTGAGCTTGTCTTCTCATCTGTAAAACCGGGTGAATACTTTGCAAGGTTATGATCAGAATTAGGTGACAGATCATATATGAAAACATTTGCAGTTTCTTGCTGCATATTGAGAACTCAATAAATATTAGCCTCATCCTTTCTGAAGTTGAAAAGCAAAGTTTGTGACAGTCGTCCATTCTACTGAAGGAGACCAAAAGGCTTAGATCAATTTCTACTTCTCCCACTGGAATGTCCGCACACTGCTAAATATGCTGTATCTGTGCAAGGAGAATGAATTGAAATCGTTCGTGCAAATTCTATTGAGATTTAAAAAAAATCAAAACTGCAGGCAGGGTACACAAAGAAGATGATTTCCTTTAGATCTGAAGCTTGATTTTCTTTAAAGATTCTCTGATTTCTTTTAAGCCCTGGGCCCACAAGCATATATTTATGTTCTGGCTGCTTGGAACCATAATTGGTTTCTTTGGTGACCTGGCAACCTTCTTTTTTCTGATTTCTCCTTTATTTTCATCTCACAGAAGAACTGCCATTCTTCTTTCAAGTGATAGGTGCTTGATACACACTCCCTTGCTGTGATCTGTGGTTAGGAGCTTGGATTTGCCTCTTTTTCCTACTCATGGGTAGAATATGTTCTTTTTATGATACATGAACTTGAGATTGCAGGGGTTTTGATCTGTTTCCTTTACGACTTTACTGGGTAATGGGTGAAAGAGCGGTAAGTAAAGTTTGGGGGAAGAAAAAAAAAAAAGAATGGGAACATTTTTAATTCCATGAAAGACCTGATTTAGAATATGTCCCTCTGGTCCTATCAGGGGAGTGCTGCTATGATTATAGATTGCTCTGATAAAGCCTTTCTTTAAAGTATGTAAAAGTGAATTCAGAATCCCATTCTTTAAAAAGAGAAGTAAGTCCATAGCATTTGTATACTTTGCTGATTTATTAATTAGAAGAACTCAGCAAGATTTCAATGAAATAGTTTAAAGATATCTCAATCCTTGGTTCCTCAGTTCAGTTGCTAAGACATGTCGAACTCTTTGTGACTCCATGAACTGCAGCAAGCCAGGCTCCTCTGTCCTCCACTATCTACCAGAGTTTGCTCAAATCCGTGTCTATTGAGTTGGTCAGTATGTGCTTGGTACTGGAGTCTACTTCACAAACTGTTGATGCTTAGCCTATTCATTTGCAAATTCAGCTGGAAATTTACTGATCTTCCCTATTCTTGTAATTAGCATCTTTGTTAATATTTTCCTATCAATACTACAATAAAATATCATACATTTATTAAATGACTGTGTGCTAGATTATATATATTAATTCTTGTACTGACACTCTGTGAAGGCACTGTTATTCTCATTTTATAGATGAGACTAGTTAGGCAGTGGAAGACAAACTACTTTGTCAGGACTGCACAGATGCTAAATTCTAGTGATAGGTTTCAAATACATGTAATCTAGTTCCAGGATATCTGCCTGTAATCACCAGCTCTCCACTATGCCTAGATATGCTCATGAAGAGTATCATTGGCTCAGCCTTCTTAAAGAATGTTGATATAGCTTTATAGATTGGATTTACATCTTCATGGCGTTTTTGCAAATTGATTTCAAAAATGATCCTATTTGCAGCCATCTCCATATTCACATCTCTTGTTAAAGACTGTGTTAAAGATTCTCATAGAGGCTCTTCCCCACCTCCTTCTTGAATCTGGGCTATGATCAAGGCCAGGCTCAGTCTGGGCCTTAACTGGCTTTGACTGTGGCAGAAGTCATGGCAGGCCACTTCCCGGTTCATACCTCCAGAGATACTGAGCCTTTCAATCTAGCTTTCTCTCTGAACATTACCCCTACCACAAGATCTAGCCTGAGACAGTCTGCTAGAAAATAAAAAATCATGTTAAATTTAAGTTATCCCTGTAGGGGCATCCAGGAGCCCCCAGTGTCTGCCTGACCTGCCACCTGAACATGGACACAAGCAAGCCAAGTAGAGATCCACTGAGCCCAGTCCAGGTCAGCATCACATCCTTGCTGACTTTTAGAACAGAAGGTTATTATTTCAAGTCATTGACTTTTGGAGGGCTTTGTTATGCAAAAATAGCTAACCAATGCAGTGGTAATCTGATTGGGAGTTTGTTAGTAAGTTTACATCCTCAATTGCAGAGTCATAGCATGTTCAAACTTATCTTAATCAACTTCTCCATTAAAACAAAAACTAACACAAAAAAACAGAATTCAAGAAACAAGAACCAAAATATGAATAATCAAGACCCTGAATTCTCACACCTTATTCCCTGTCTGAGGCTCTTCCTGTTGTTCTTCTGTTTCTATTAGAGAGAATTTATTAAAGGATATTGTGAAGCAGTGGATTAGAAATAGTCTAATTTCTAGGTATACAAAAACGATGCAAAATGGATTCACCAGAAGTAATAGTTCAACACATTTCTGAATGCTGAGCATGTATACACAACTTTTGTCCTATTTTTTGGTGAGTGTCCAGACACATGACGCTTGCTTTTTATTCTTCTATAGGGACCTTATGAATGGATTTGAAATACGATTGCCAACTAGGCTTAGCAGACCTTATAAAAGAAAAGCATTGTGGGACTTATCCATCAACTTAACACTCCTATCCTCCTTAAATCATGGAAATTCTAGAACCAGTATTTATTAGCTTGTTCTTTCTGTATATCAATTATCTTAGACCCTATACACTGCAGCTCCATCAAAAGCATAAAATAGTTCCCAGTGGCAAATTCCTGGTTATCCTTAGCTCATGCTGTTAAGTAAGTTTCCACAGTCTTTATAGCTCCAGATTTTATTGTATTTTTAAAATGACTTGGTTTCAGCTGTTAAAATCTAAGACTTTGACTTAAAGAGAAACTACTTGCCAACATGTGAGTGTAGAATTTGACTTTTTAGCTTCACCATTTAAAGCCAGTGTATTTAGAATATTCCTGCTATATTGGGGAGTTTCCAAAAGATATTTGTTTAGGTTTCCGACATTAGTATTTTACATCTATATTTTTAGGGCTTCCCAAGTGGCGTTAGTGGTAAAGAACCCACCTGCCAATGTAGGAGACTTAAGAGATGTGGGTTCGATCCCTTGGTTGGGACAATCCCCTGCAGGAGGAAATGACAACTCACTCCAGTATTCTTGCCTAGATAATTCCATGGACAGAAATGCCCGGTGGGCTATGGTTCACAGGGTCGCAAAGAGTCAGACATGACTGAAGTGACTTAGCACTTCTGCAGTGCAGGCGGGTTCTTTACCCTGAGCCACCAGGGAAGCCCGGTGGTTGGGATACAGTGTGCTTAACGCGTATTCCTGCTATATTGGGGAGCTTCCAAAAGACATTTGCTTGGGTTTCTAACATTGATATTTTATATCTATATTTCTAATAAATTGTTTGGCCCTCCATCTGGTGAGGTCCTTGACCAGTCGGCTGGCTTGCCTCAGCTTTCTCCATCTTGAGGACTTTATACTGTACAAGCAAGCTTGCTGCCTCTTTTAATTTTGTTATTTTCTGGATTATGTGACTAGGGGTGAAAGCACATCTTTAGCTTCCTGATCTGCTCTGTACTAAGTTGCTTCAGTTGTGTCTGACTCTTTGCGACCCTATAAACTATACCCTATCAGGCTCCTCTATCCATGGGGATTCTCCAGGCAAGAATACTGGAATAGGTTGCCATGTCCTCCTCCAGGGGATCTTCCTGACCCAGAGATTGAACCTCTGGGTCCCGTGACTCCTGCAGTGCAGGCAGATTCTTTAACACTGAGCCAGTGGGGAAGCCCTAGCTCCCCTGATACCCAAGACCTCATCCTTTACAATGTCCCTATTCCTCTTCCTGTCTTCTCTGGGCTTTTAATATGATCAGAGAGATACTCCTATTTCACTTGCTTTTTTCTTGCAGGATATTGCTCCTCTCCCTCTCCTTCCTCTACTTTTCTCAACAATAGAAACTCTGCCTTTGAGAAAAGTAGTTACTCTTTCAGGAGCAGGCTGGAGGGAGAGATACAATTAAACTCAGCCACATTTGTGAGGTGGTGTTAATGTCTACAACATCCTGATGGAGTTTTAAAATGTGTTATAGTGTTTATGGACTTTGCAGGTAGTACTAGTGGTAAAGAACCTACCAGCTGATGCAGGAAATGCAAGAGACGCGGGTTTGATCCTCCAGTCGGGAAGATTACCTGGAGAAGGGCATGGTAGCCCACTCCAATATTCTTGCCTGGAGAATCCCATGAACAGAGGAGCCTGGTGGGCTGCAGTCCACAGGGGCGTAAAGAGTTGTACATGACTGAAGAGACGGCACACATGCATGCACATAGTGTTTATACTGATTTCACTGTTACTGTAGCAAGAGAAAACAACTGGCTAAATATAAGCTACTTTAAAAAAATTCTATAAACATTTTCTTACAATGCCATTTCCACTAGGTAAGGAATTTTGAACTGCTCTTCAAAAGAAAACAAAAATAAGCCAATCAGTTAACATAATGATTCCCCTGTCTGAATTTTAAATTTTTATTACTATTGCAATTTGTCATTTCCTTCATTCAGTTACTTCAAGAAAATCTCTGTCCTGCATTGATACCAATTTTCTTCCAGATAGATATGCTTTTTTTTATTTTCCAAATGTTTCTACTGACTTAAAGTCTATTAGACATTAAGACTTTTAGTATGGTTAAACTATTTATTTTCTTCTACTATTGATTATTCTTATTTTCTTAGAGAATGGTATACAAACCCTTGAAAATGCTACCCAAATACATTGGCATTTATTTTTAAAAATATATCTAATAAGTGAATACATCATGAATGTTATAAAATATTATAAAAATGAAGATATAATAACAAAAATATGAAAAGTATATGTTCTCTAATATATTCTTCTTGAATATTTCATATATCCCATTTGGACAACATGGCTTGGAGATTTACAAGGTCTGCATGTTATTATCTGGTGAAATATTTTAGTATCATAAATTTCTGAATCAAGGGAATTTCAGAAAACATTTACTTCTGTTTCACTGACTACATCAAAACCTTTGACAGTGTAGATCACAACAAAGGGTGGAAAATTCTTAAAGAGATGGAAATGTCAGACCACCTTACCTGCCTCCTGAGAAACCTGTATGCAGGTCAAGAAGCAACAGTTAGAACTGGACATGGAACAATGGACTGGTTCAAAATTGAGAAAGGAGTATGTCAAGGCTATATGTTGTCATCCTGCTTATTTAACTTATATGCAGAGTACATCACGCGAAATGCCAGGCTGGATGAAGCACAAGCTGGAATCAAGATTGCTGGGAGAAGAGCCTCTTGATGAAAGTGAAAGAGGAGAGTGAAAAAGCTGGCTTAAACTCAACATTAAAAAAACTAAGACTATGGCATCCATTCCCATCACTTCATGGCAACTAGGTGGGGAAAAAGTGGAGACAGTGGCAGATTTTCTTGAGCTCCAAAATCACTGCAGATGGGATGGTGACTGCTGCCATGAAATTAAAAGATACTTGCTTCTTTGAAGAAAAGCGATGACAAACCTAGACAGTGTATTAAAAAGCAGAGACATCACTTAGCTGACAATGGTCAGTATAGTCAAAGCCATGGTATTTCCAGTAGTCATGTACGGATGTGAGAACTGGACCATAAAGAAAGGTGAGTACCAAAGAACTGATGCTTTTGAATGTGGTGCTGGAGAAGACTTCTGAAAGTCCCTTGGACAGCAAGAAGATCAAACCAGTCGATCCTAATGAAATTAATCCTGATTATTCACCAGAAGGACTGATGCTGAAGCTCCAATACAGTGGCCACCTGATATGATGAGCCATTGGAAAAGACTCAGGTGTTGGGAAAGATTGAGGGCAGGAGAAGAAGGGGGTGACAGAGGAAGAGATGGTTGGATAGCATCACAGACTCAATGGACATGAGTCTGAGAAAATGCCGGGAGATGGTGAAGGACAGGGAAGCCTGGTGTGCTGCAATCCATGGGGTTTCAAAGAGTGGGACATGACTTAGTGACTGAACAACAAACAATCCTGAAATGGTGATACATAAGAACTATTTTATAGGACAATAAAGTCATCTTTAGATTCCAGATTTATTGTATGAATGTCAAATTAAAAATAGTTTTCTATGTTTTTGGTCACCAGATGGTTATTGATACTCCACAAGCTACTTGATGCATAGAATTCTATTGTAATCTATAACTCTCTGTATGAGAAGGAAGATTTTTTTTTGTCATAATAAAGTTAAGAATTTCATTTCCTCACCAAAAGATACTACCTGGCTTGTTTTTAGTTGACAACCCTTTGAAATTGTTGAAGCCAAATACATTTACCAACATGGAGTAGAGAGCTCCTCCACAGAATATTTGCATGGGCTCTGACTTGAAAGAACTTAGCAAATACTGTGTAAAAGCAATTGAGAATGACTGGAAGCAAAACAGACTTAAAGACATTACAGACAGGATAAATTTTATGTGTAGGAAGAAAAATGGGATTGATCTGTTACCATTTTGATACAATTGTACTTATAAATATTTAACTTCATTTTTAAAAGCCACAACTAGAAACATTTAATAACTTTAACACGGGTTAATAAACTTTACAAGCTGTACAGTTCAAAACCTGTACATATACATTTTTCTCTGCTGATCTCTGATTTTAGTCTCTATAAGAATCACTTTAGGGAGAAATATATATATGAATGTGTGTGTGTGTGTGTGTGTGTGTGTATGTGTACGTGCGCGCAAGCGCGTGCACTCAGTTGTATCTAACTCTTTGCAATCCCATGGACTCTAGCCCACCAGGCTCTTCTCTCAATGGGATTTTCCAGGCTAGAATACTGGAGTGAGTTGCCATTTCCTACTCCAGTGGATCTTCCCAACAAAGGGACTGAACCCAAGTCTCTTGCATCTCCTGCTTTGGCAGGCAGATTCTTTACCACTTATGCTACCTGGGAAGCCCCATATACATATGAAGTTTGGTATAACAGCCATGATCCCCAGTTGAGTCTTTCAAGATGAATCAGTGATTCACCTTTGAGAAAGATGTATAACTTGTTCCCTCTGATTCTAAAGGAAAGAAAATATGAATGAAATTTATTTAAAGGGTTCCTTTTAGAGATCTGAGCAAAAAGTTATTTCAGGATGGATCTGTGATAGTCTTTTTCCGATGACTACTCTAGCTATATGCACTTTCCCATATCTTAAATACACAAGTGCACAGGCATACCCACATACACAAACACCTGTGAATGCATCATCCTATCGTATTATACTATAGAGGCATAGTTTTGAAATAATTTAGATATTGTGTAAGTAACAGCTGTCAAATGAAACTGTTGAATCAATTAATTAGGGTATTTTTATTTTTGACTAGCAACAACAACAACAACAAAAGGAGAAATGCAAATGACTGAAATTTTATTTTTGATTTCTGCTACTGAACCTCTTTATTCTGTCTCTCCTTTCTTCAGGCTTCTATATTGTTGTTATACTTGTTTTTTCCACTTTTTGGTATTTGTGATTAGATTGAATATACCTGTATTACAGTAGAATCTACAAGAGGTTTCAGCACAGCATGCCTGGGTTTAAGCTCCTGCTCAGCTAATTACTCTGACCTTGTATAATATTTTCATGATCCACCCATTTTTGTGTGTGTTTTAATAAATACAAACATACATCATAAACCTACAAGAAATTCAGAAAAGTATAAGGAAGATAATGAAAATGATCTAGAAACCTATCACTCAAATGCAATCACTGAAAATATTTTCATCTATGTACTTTCTAGTTATATTTAGATATAAAAATTGCACACTTAAACATAAAATAAGGTCATATTTTACATACTGTTTTGTAACCCGTTTTGCTTGGACAATGTTTCATGGCCATGTGACAAGTGTATATGTTTTTATTTTAATTAATGACTACTTAATATTTTATTGTGTAGACAACCTCTTTTATGATTTTAATTTTTGGCATTTTAAGATAAATGATAGAGAAAATCTGTTTGCATAGGTGTGCTAAAAATATAATTGGACAAGTATATATTCTATATTGGAGAAGGCTATGGCACCCCACTCCAGTACTCTTGCTTGGAAAATCCCATGGACGGAGGAGCCTGGTAGGCTGCAGTCCATGGGGTCGCTAGGAGTCGGACACGACTGAGTAGCATATTCTATATATATACACCATTTTTTATATATAGGGTAAGTTCAATCTATTAGTTTCTTCTACTTTAAAAAAATGAGGAGAACTGGGGAGAGTATATGGTTTTAAAAGGAGGGATACAGAAAGAAAGGTGTATAGTGATATGGACGAGAATAAAGCAATGAAATACTTGTTTCTCCTTACCTCTCTATGAGCTCTTGGTATATCTGCTCATTCCTGAAAGGCAGAGAAGCTTACTTTATAGACCCAGAGAGTGAACATAATGCATTGTCTACTTCATATTTCCCTTCTCATAACCTCATCTACTATAGGAATGCTGAGGGTTTATCCATCAAAGTTCTTTCCAGAGAAAAATAACTCTTCATAGAGACCAGAAAAATTGGCATGGAGAAAGTCAGGAAAGAAACAAAGGAAATGTGGAAGCAGGAGAAAAAAGGAATTTAATTCATTTCTTTCCCTTTTACTTTAATTGAATCAAAATTATAACATTAAAGCATGTTTCACCATAGATTTACTTAATGTGGGCTCCATCTCCACTACTGCATGCAATCTTTTATTCATGTTAACGTTGACTATGACATGTGTCTCTATATCCCATTTTGTTAGGAAGAACCATTTTACTTGCAGATATTTTCAGCGTTGCTCATAGTTTTAAGAAGTTGAATAAGAGATGTCAAACTCCTTGCACAGGTCGTGGCACCCAGCCCTCAGAGATGTTTATGGAAGCAAATGCTGAACTTTCAAAGTGAGCTATCACCACAGCCTCAGCCCCTTCATTTTATGTTTAGAAAACACAATTCAGGGAGCATAAACTGCTTGTTAGCTTGTTTTCCTGCTGAAGGAATTACTAGCCTGGTGTCTACACTTACAGAAAGGAATGCCATCAGTCCTCACGTACTTTAACAGCTATAACATTTGCAGAAGCTTCTGAATCAATCTTCCATCTTTCTGGTTTATTGTCATTTAAGAACAGATGTGAATTCCTTTCCTGTGTGAAATGTCATGGCTGGACTCAGAAATACTTCTCTCTGAGCCTACAATTTGTCATTCTGTTGGACAGTGTTGAATTCCAGTGTTGGGAAAGTGTGGTATATTTCAGCAAGATAATTTTGCTTCCCACATTTCAGTTACTTCAGGTATACAGGGGAGTACTCATGAATAGGAAGATTTAGGTTGTATCAACATTTAATGAATACCTCACTAAATTTCTTCCTTGAGCCTTTCCCCACGACTCACTAAATGATAGTACAGCATCAGCTCCTTGTTTTTGTCTCTGCTAATCTTTCTCATTCTAATCAGGCACTGCTGTAAAAGCTGTGGGCTCACAGTGATAAGTGCTCATGAAGTAAATAGATAGTCAGACTCTCCCTGCTTAAGTGATCCTTTGCTGCAGGGTATAAGTGTTTGCATTTTTTTTTTTTTTTTGCATTCATTCTAAACAGAGAATTATTGAGTTGCTTTATTCTTTTGCTTCTATTCACTAATCTCATATAGTTAGACTTGCTTTTATTTCTAAACCAGAAAATTTAATTTTTATAGAAAGATATGCATGTGTGATCATATTCTGAATATGAATAGATTCAAGGGATTAGATCTAGTTAAGAGTGTGACTGAAGAACTATAGATGGAGGTCTGTAATACTATACAGGAGGCAGCAAACAAAACCATCCCGAAGAAAAAGAAAAGCAAAAAGGCAAAGTGGTTATCTGAGGAGGCTTTACAAATAGCTGAAGAAAGATGAGAAGAGGAAAGCAAGGGAGAACGGGAAAAGTACATTCAACTAATGCAAAGTTCCAAAGAACAGCACAGAGAGACAAGAAGGCCTTCTTCAATGAACAGTGCATAAAACTGGAAGAAAACAATAGACAGGGAAAGATTCGAGACCTTTTCAGGAAAACTGGAAATATCAAGGGACTGTTTTGCCCAAATATGGGCACAATGAAGGACAGAAATGGTAGAGACCTAGTAGACACTGAAGGGATCAAAAAGAGATGGGAAGAACGCATGGAAGAACTGTACAAAAAATATTTTAATGAACTGGATTACTATGATGGTGTGGACAGTCACCCAGAACCAGACATTTTGGAGTGTGAAGTCAAGGGGACCTTAGGCAGCACTATTGTTAATAAAACTAGTGGATACGATGGAATTCCAGTAGAACTATTCAAAACCCTAAAGGATGAGGCCATTAAGGTGTTGCATTCAATATGTCAGCAAATCTGAAAGACCCAGCAGAGGTCACAGGACTGGAAAAAGTCAATCTTCATTCTAATTCCCAGGAAGGGTAGTACTAAAGAATGTGCTAACCACTAGACAAATGCACTCATCTCCCATGCTAGTAATGTCATGCTTGAAATCTTGCCTTCTAGGCCTCAGCATTATGAGAACCAAGACCTTCCAAATGTCCAAGCTGGGTTTAGAAAAAGGAGGAACCAAAGATCAAATTGCCAACATTTACTGCATTATAGAGAAAGCAAGAGAATTCCAGAAAAACATCTACCTCTGACAATGAAGCCTTTCACTGTGTGGATCATAACAAACTGTGGAAAGCTTTTAAAAAGATGGGAATACCAGACCATCTTACCTGTCTCCTGAGAAACCTGTATGTAGGTCAAGAAGCAACAGTTAGAACCTGTATAGAACAACTGATAGGTTCAAGATTGAGAAAGGTGTATGACAGGGCTGTCTGCTGTCACCCTGTTTGTTTAACCTATATGCTGACCACAGCATGAGAAATACTGGGCTGGAGGAGTTACAAGCTGGAATCAAGATAGGCAGGAGAAATAACACAAGTTCAGATATGTGGATGATACCACTCTAATGGCAGAAAGCAAAGGGGAACTAAAGAGCTTTTTGATGAGGGTGAAAGAGGAGAAAGAGTCAGCTTAAAACTAAATATTGAAAAACCTAAGATCATGGTATCTGGTCCCATCACTTCATGGCAAATAGAAAGGGAAAAGGTGGAAATAGTGACAAATTTCCTCTTCTTAGGCTCCAAAATCACTGCAGATGGTGACTGCAGCCATGAAGTCAGAAGGTGATTGCTTCTTGACAGGAAAGCTAGGACAAACCTAGACGGTGTGTTGAAAGGCAGCAACATTCTCTACCAGCAAAGGTCCATATCGTGTCAAGAACTTGGTCTTCCTAATGGTCATGTATGGTTGTGAAAGCTGGACCATAAAGGAGGCAGAATGCCAAAGAATTGATGCCTTTGAAACGTGGTGCTGGAGAAGACTCCTGAAAGTCCCTTGGACTGCAAGGAGATCAAACCAGTCAATCTTAATGGAAATCAATCCTGAATACTTGTTGGAAAGACTGATGCTGAAGCTGAAGCCCCAATATTTCGGTCATCTGATGCGAATAGCTGACCCATTGGAAAAGTTCCTGATTCTGGGAAAGATTGAGCGAAGAAGAGAAGAGGGCATCAGAGGAAGAGATGGCTAGATGGCATCACCGATGCAATGGACATGAACTTGGGCAAATGTCAAGAAATGGTGAGGGATAGGAAGGACTGGCGTGCTGCAGTCCATGGTGACAAAGAGTCAGACACAGCTGGACGACTGAACAACAACAATGTATGTATGACATTGGAGGTAATATGGTTAAGTATATCTACCATCTATCTATAATCTATCAGTCAACCTATAATCAACTATTTTTGTTGTTGCTGTTGATGCTGTTGTTGTGAAGTTGTGTCTGACTCTTTTGTGATCCCACTATAGCCCACCAAGGTGCTCTGTCCACGGAATTTCCAGGCAAAAGTATTGGAGTAGGTTGCCAGGTTGCCATTTCCTTCTTCAGGGGATCTTCCCTACTCAGGGATTGCACTGAGTCTCCTGCATTTCAGGTAGATTCTTCACCTCTAGCCACTGGTTATGTATGACATTGGAGGTAATATGGCTAAGCATATCTACCATTTATTTATATTCTATCAATGAACCTATTATCAACTATTTACCTATTTAAATACATTTTTAACTATTTAAAAAGCACTGAGAATTTGTAAACATATTTTTGTATTTTTTATTTGCTTCTATGAATGTGGGTCTAATAACATTTCTCATGCTTTTTTTCCTAGTTTAATTGAATGATTCATAAATGCCTTCAATTTATAATAAAAAACCCACTTTGAATTATTAGTTATATATGGGGCAATAGTTTGATCCATTCCTCTTTATTTAGGAAAATAAGCAAGCATATAAACATAAGCACATAAAAAATGGAGTTGCACATATCTAGCTTTTCCAATCTGGTGTTTGTAAAAGTAGACTCACTCAAAAATAAATAAATATCTCTTTTTCATTTCATATATTGAAGGAGACATGGGATTCATTGCTGGGCAGCACAGTTTGAGAAGAATAAACTGAAATGCCTTATGATGAGGCTACATTGTGAGAGAAACCTGTACACGTTATTGAAGAATCTGGAATAATGTATTTTTATAAAGAAAAAACTCAGAAAGTGAGTCATGGCAGGCATCTTTAAATATTAAATATTTGAGAGGCTATGAGGTGGGAGTGGGCTTTTTCTTTAATGTCCAAAATGCATCATGAGTACCACAGATTATAATGACTTAGATGGAAGACTTTAATTATAAGTATTTGGAATTCTAATAAATAGCATCCTCCTTTCCCACTTGAGTTCTCAGGTTTTTAAGAAGAACACAGGAGTGTCAGATAAAGATAATATCATTACTTACTAATAATTGAGCTCAGTTGGAAAGATGCTCTCAATGTGGAAAGCAACCTCAGAATTAGGCACGTTCCTGTTTTAGGCAGCATCAGGTAGGGAGGCTTCCTCACAAGGGTGGTACTCCCAGAGGAAGGAGGGATATGTATTCCCTTGTGTTCCCAGCTCCCACTTCAAAGAGGAGAAACATCAGGGCTGAGCCAATCATGTCTTTTATTCATCCCCTCTGTGTTTCAATCAGAGAAGCCGTCTGCTTCCTCAGTTATAGAGTAAACAGGGAGAGAGCCCAGGGGTATGCTTAGGGAAACCACTTTTACAGAGACATCAGAAGTGAGGACAACATACCCCTTGGAAGGATAAGGAGGGTATTTATGTTGAATAGTATTCCCCAAGTTTCATGTACTGCTTTCGGAGTCTATTGAAGATTTCCACTCATTTAATAATTGTTTAGTGCCCCAGTTCTCAAGCTCGGTTCTAAATGCTGGAAACATACTAGTGCAGGAAAAGACGCACAATTCCTCCCCCTTGGAGTTTAAAGTACAAGAACATGCAAGCTAAGGGTATATCACCATTTGTTAGGGATGTGGTGACTTTGGCTGCACTTGGAAATCACCTGGAGAACTATTTTTTTAAAAACTGATGTTCAGGACATACCCAATTCTGATTCTGACTTAGCTGGTCTGAAGTTTAGACTGTGCATGAGGATTTTCAAAAGTCCCCAGGTAATTCTAATGTCAATCCTGGCTGAAAAGCCACTGTGGTTTAGAGGGTTTGAGGGTAGGATGGTGGATGAGACAGATGCCTATGCAGGTCTTGATCATGCTGGTCCCAAGTGCTGGTACAGATTATAGATACTCAAAATTAAGACTGAAATGATAAGCATATATTGTACTAATGACTATTCTAGGCATGTATGATATCTTATGAGACTTCCCTGGTGGCTCAGATGGTAAAGCATCTGTCTACAATGTGGGAGACCTGGGTTCGATCCCTGGGTTGGGAAGATCCCCTGGAGAAGGAAATGGCAATCCGCTCCAGGACTATTTGCCTGGAAAATCCCATGGACAGAGGAGCCTGGTTGAATCAGACAGTCATGGCCTACTCTCAAAGATCTCCCACTATAGAAAGTGGAAATTATTTTCAGTGAATAAATAGAAAAAATAAAAAGATAATTGCTAATAAGAAAATGTAAAGACACTAAAATAAAATGATAGAAATACATCCAACTATAGATGACTTTAAACAGAGTGGTCAGCAAATGCCTCTGCATTGAGAAAACAGTGAAACTAAATAAGCCCTAAAATATAGTAAGATTCTAGTTTCTGGGAAATGGTGTTCCAGGTAGAGAGAAAAGTAAAATGGGAACGTGCTTAATGTGCTTGATGCAGCTGAGAAATGTATGGAACGCTAGTGGTGGCAACTTGGCAAAGTAGCAAACAAGATTGTTTCTCTTGGGAATTGTAACTATTGAATAAGATAAATCTATAGGGATGCTTACATTTCTGACAATATGAAAGACTTAAAAATGAAGATATAAGCATCTTTTCAAATTTAGAGCTAAGCTCACAAGAAAGTAAAGGAAAATCCCAGAGGCCAGAAATGAACAGGGAACTAGAAATCAGAAATATAAATGCAAAATGAAGTTTTTGCCTCCCAGTGGAGGGAGAAAGGGAGATGAAGACGGAGGGGGTGAATAACTATAGGGCTATTTTTTAATGGCTCCAACAGTCCCATGAGACAAGGCAGACTTCCAGCACACACATGGAGTGAAGTTGGAATGGGTAACTCATCGTAAGGTCAGAACCCATGAAGGGTTCTATTTTCAATAAGAGAGTAGACCAGTATGCTGGTGGCTCAGATGGTGAAGAATCTGCCTGAAATGTGGCAGATCCAGGTTCAATCCCTGGGCCAGGAAGATCCTCTACAGAAGAGAATGGCTAACCACTCCACTGTTCTGCCTGGAGATTTATATGGAGAGATGAGCATGGTGGACTATAGTATATGGGGTCACAGAATCAGACATGACTGAGCAACTCACACTTTCACTTTTTGCATTAAAAAAAAAAAACAATTCTGCCTACTGTAAAGGAAACAACTAGGAATCCATCTTGGTCTAGGTGTTAAATAAAGACTCTGAGAATTTTTAACCACAAGTCTGCCTCCAAAAAGGCCTGTATTACAAATTTTTACTAGAGTGTAATCTGAGAAAGAAAGCACAAATAGAAAATGAAAATATCACAGAAAGGCTGTCGCTGATGGGAAGAAAAGAGAATACGGTATGGATGAGGCAAAAAATGCTCAAAGAGATGGGAATACCAGACCACTTTCCCTGTCTCCTGAGAAAAGTATGCAGGTTAAGAAGCAACAGTTAGAACCAGACATGGAACAACGGACTGGTACAAAATTGGGAAAGGAGTCCGTCAAGGCTGTATATTGTCACCCTGCTTATTTAACTTATATGCAGAGTACATCATGTGAAATGCCAGGCTGGATGAAGCACAAGCTGTAATCAAGACTGTGGGGATAAATAGCAATAACCTCAAATTTGCAGATGACACCACCCTTATGGCAGAAAGCAAAAAGGAACTAAAGAGCCTCTTGATGAAAGTGAAAGAGGAGAGTGAAAAAGCTGGCTTAAAACTCAACATTCAAAAACTAAGATCCTGGCATCCAGTCCCATCACTTCATGGCAAATAGATGGGGAAACAATGGAAACAGTGACAGACTTTATTTTCTTGGGCTCCACAATCACTGTGGACGGTGACTGCAGCCATGAAATTAAAAGATGCTTGCTCTTTGTAAGAAAAACAATGGAAACCTAGACAGTGTATTAAAAAGCAGAGACATTACTTTGCCATCAAAGGTCTGTCTAGTCAAAGCTATGCTTTTTCCAGTAGTCATGTACGGATGTGAGAGCTGGACAATAAAAAAGGCTGAGGCCAAAGAATTTATCCCTCCGAACTGTGGTGCTGGAGAAGACTCTTGGGAGTCCCTTGGACAGCAAGGAGATCAAACCAGTCACTCCTAAAGGAAATCAATCCTGAATATTCATTGGAAAGACTGGTGCTGAAGCTGAAGCCCAAATAATTTGGCCATCTGATGTGCAGAGCTGACTCACTGGAAAAGACCCTGATGCTGGGAAAGATTGAAGGCAGGAAGAGAAGGGGACAACAGAGGATGAGATGTTTGGATGGCATCACAGACTCAATGGACATGAGTTTGAGCAAACCCCAGAAGACGGTGAAGGACAGGGAAGCCTGGTGTGCTACAGTCCATGTGGTTGCAAAGAGTCAGACACAACTGAGCAGCTGAACAATAGCAACAACAACAACACACCTGGAAGGCTTCAAATATACCATTTATCTTTTATTTCTTAAGTGAAGTGATAGTAGGCGTTTGCTATCTTAATTTTAATTGTATGTCTACTTTAAAATATCTTTTTAAATATTGATATAAAATGTAAAATTTTAAAAATAATGTCAGATGGCAAACTTTATAGAAAAAAGGAATTGTTTAACTAATATTTGGCACAGATTTTCATTATGGGAAACACAACACTTTAGAGATAATTTTATATGTCAACTACCAAGGATAGTTTACTTCCAATTATCAATGTGTAAATACACATGTAGTGGGTTATCTACCCAGGGCAACCTTCAAGTCTTCCTAAGTCAATAGCACATGGTTTCTTTCCCATTTCCTGACTCTTCTGTTCGTGGCCACCAATATAATCATTACCACCATCAACATCATGCCTAAATTTTTAACTTTTATACTAGATTCACACCAGATTCATTTCTGTATTTGCATACACTAAATATCACCACCATTAATCAGCCTTAATAGAAACTAGGCTATGCAGAGCATTAAGAATAATGAAAAAATTATATGGGATGTCTAGCCTAGAAGAGCTAAATAATATAATTGGATAGAGAAGGTGTAGGGTAATGTGGACTAATGACATCTTAGCAGTTGGCATGAGATTCCCCTTGGAAAGTAACTATCTTTAGGGGGAAAAATCTTGATATTTTAGGATAGAAGGTAAGAGCTGACTGGCAGAAATATTCATAAGCCAAACAACCAAAGTGAAGACTTAGGTACTTTGCATGAGAAATTGACAGAAAGTTTGTCCTGCTGTGAAAAGGAAGGAAAGAAAAAAGTGATGGGGAAAGAGAGGTCCCATACAGCTGGTGTGAGGCTGTGGGCATGATCCAGTCAATTAAAAGTCTCTGGAGGTGAGATGACTGAAGGAATAGAGATCTCCCACATTCAATTTCAAGCTGCTTGTGTTGCCATGAAGTGGGTTCCTTCTCCATTATTCTCAATTTGTTGGTAATAATTACTGCATTATGAATGCTTTCATTGAAGAAGGGAGACTCTGTGGAAACTGAGAAGGAGCTAAAATTTATATTTGGGTATACCCCAAACAGAACAAAGACTGCTCTCGGGCATTAAGATGATCTATAACCTCAAATATTTCAAAAGAAGTCCAAAAGTCGGATGTGACCATATGAAATGTAACTCCTAAAGGTGTTTGAGGAAATCCTGAGGATGGCTTCAAATTTCCACTAGGTGTTAAATGGAGTTTAAAATTGATACTATTATTTAGCTCTAAAACTGCCAAGAGACCCTTGTTAACATCTGGGATTCATTTTTCAAAAGGCAAATAGCAATATAAAGTGGAAAATATTAAGAACTGAATGAACACTACTCAGTGTTGAAGCAACATAAAGGTGGGACATATGAAGTCTATGAGAGCCGGGAATGGAATTCTAGAGGAGATGCTTGAGCTAGGTCTCCAGGGAAGAATAAAATGGTGGGAAAGAGGGGAAAACAGTGAGAAAGGTGACAAAAGGAATGGCTGAGCACAGACATAGAAGTGGGAAGGCTGGCCACCTGACAGCTAATAGGTGCCCAAGGAAAGCAAGCGGTCTTGAAAAGTAGTCCAAGCAAAACATAAACTGCTAAAAGAACTGTGTGGTACATCTCCAATCTAAGTAAGAATGGGGTTAGGAGTTTCTGACTTTTTGGACTGACTATGACTTTCCACATGCAAGGATTGTCAGGCGTGGGAACTCTGTGTAAGTGTCTTGGGGGGTATGCGTGTGTGTCTATACTGCATACATGTCAGCAGCATATTTGGGAACAGATAGCAAGCCAGCCTGTTTCCTTGGAATCATCTCAGAGGAGTGCATTTCTATCCTCTAGAAATGGATAAAGAGCCTAGTGATATTCCAATAGGCTGCTCTCTAGTGGCACTCCATGTCAGATGGAATAGCTGACACTTTGCTTTCTGACAGTGGATATATTTGAAAGAGTTGACATGAAGTTTGAATTTCACCCTGCTCCTGAGGCCACGGGTGGCAGAGACCCACTCTGGGAGTTTGACAACAGGCTGTGCTATGGGACTTGGGGATGGACAGGGAACCCTGGTGTGCTGCAGTCCATGGGGGCGCAAAGAGATGGACATGACTGGGTGACTGAACTGAACTGTGGTTCAGATGAGGTCAACAGAGACATCCAGGGAGGACTGAGTAACATGCAGTACCCGGCACTGAGCACACAGTGGTAGTCTGCTGCTGCAAGATTAGTAAGACTACTTAGCATTTATATGGAAAATTTAGACCATTAATTAGTTAATCCATATAACTCCCCTGTGAGGAGAGTATTTTTAGTTCTTTTTTGCTTCAGATGACGAACCAAAGACATTGTGAGGTTAAACAACTTGTCCCAAGCTAAACATCAAGTCAACAAACAAGAGGAGTATTGTGGGAATATAGTTTCTAAATTCTTATTTTGTCCTCTCAGTCCATCCATAGTGGTTTAGTTGCTAAGTCACGTCCGACTCTTGTGACCCCATGGACTGCTACTGCCAAGCTCTGTTCCTGGAATTTCCCAGGCAAGAAGATTGGAATGGGTTGCCATTTCCTTCCCCAGGGGATCTTCCCAAACCAGGATTGAACTCATGTCTCCTGCATTGCAGGCAAATTCTTTACCTACTGAGCCACCAGGGGTCCATCAATACCACTTGGTATTTGGGGGAAGATGGGCAAGTTGATCCTCAAAGAGATGAGACCCTTCACTATGCTACATTTTTTTTTTTTTTCCTGCTAATAAGAGCTGCTTGGGGAGAGTTTCTGTTTCAGGAGCAGTTGCTTTTTTCCCACTCCAAAATAATGAACCTAAAATAACAGTCATAGTAGGAAAGCATTTGGTGTTTGTGAACTGAGATGCAGGGACGGCTGGGGGTCTGCCCAAGGTCTACACCCAGCAGTTTATAGACACAGGGATTTCAGTGTTGTACTTTGTAAGGGAGTGAGTACTTGGAATAAGAAGTTGAATAGAGAGGGGGAAAGAAGGAAAAGAATGGAGCCCACTTCTTATACAGCCTCTTGGACAGAGTCTGAGCTCTTGTGGTTTGAGGGACCTGACAGCTAATAGGTGCCCAAGGAAAGCAAGTGATCTTTAAAAGTAGTCCAAGCAAGAG
Organism: Bos grunniens; assembly: GCF_055505025.1. NCBI lineage: Eukaryota > Metazoa > Chordata > Mammalia > Artiodactyla > Bovidae > Bos > Bos grunniens. Next base: position 35,393,189 of record NC_141172.1, read on the forward strand.
ACCAGAAACTGATGGAAGGATTCTTGGGAATTTGTGAAATGGCAGCACAGAGATTACTGTGTCCAGGTCCAGCTGACCAGATGTGGTTAAGAAAATGCAGGAGGCCCTTCTGTCCGTTCTGCGAAGATTTAAAAACACTGGAACAGTTGGACATAGTGTCCTTGGCACATACTCTGATCACAGCACCATCAGCAGGGGCAATGACAAGACTTCTCCAAGCTGCTTTGAAGACAGGGACATAAGGAGATGTAACATCAAGGAGAGGGAACAGTAGCAGTGGAGGAAGAAAACAGGTTTTTTTAGGGATCCTAGTTGATGGACTGCTTTGTGAGACACCCTTCTGAAGGTTTCCAGAAGTACTTGGCAAGCATTTTGGAGATGTGTGCATCTGTGTGCAAGTTGATCACTCAGAATCAGAGCACACATCACCATGATCTTACATTTATGAGAAAAGGATAGTGAGGGCAGGAGCCATTTGGAGTTTATCACTGCAGTAGATTTCCCTCCCCTTTACTGTACATCTTACCTTCTTTCTGTTCCAATAAGTTAATCACGATATTTTTAAAATATTAAAACTGAAAAGCAATCCCACATGCTTGATGATGGTATTTCACATCTGAGAAATCTAAAGAACAACCTGATGATACTTTCTTGGTTTTAAAGTAATGTTTTAAATTAGTACAATGCAGCACAGTAGGAAGAACATGGCTTTGGACTCAAGAGTCTTGGGTTCAAATATCAAATCTATTGTTTGGAGCCATACAGTTGGATAAGTTGTTGAACTTAATTAGTTTCAATTTCCTTAACTCTTAGCTGGAAACAAAATGCCATCCTCCTGTCATACATGTTCTGGGAGCCAAATGGCATAATGCATACAAAAATGCCTTGCAGGGTGCAATTTATACTTGCTAATTTTGCATGCTTATTTGCTGTTTTGAGTGTTTCATGGATTACCTCAATCAGGAACTCTATGAAGTATGCACAATTACTATATGGATTTGTATCAGTTAGCATCCTGCAATAAATAAAGCATCCTCAAGTGGGAATCATCTGAAGAGAATTTATAAAGGGAGCTGTTTAGAAAGTCACAGGAATGGTGTATGGAAAGCACAAATATAACGGTACCCTAGTGATGCTCATAGAAGGCACAGTTAACCATCCCTCGGCCTCAGGGCTAAGGAAAGGAAGCAGTTCCTGGAACATGGAAAGAACTGCCTGGACAAACCCACCCAATTGCTCTTGTGATCTTTGTCAATGGCCTTAGCCAGTTGACGGCAATGCCACAAAAAGAAATCAGGGAAATCAATACCTTGACACCATTCCCTTCTCTTCTTCCATTCTCTTGGCAGCCAGCTGAAATGCAATGTCAGAGGGAAAATGAACCCACTCTCACAGTCCATTTAAGGGATGACCATGTTTCTGGGTTTGCTGGGAAACAGATCATTTTATATACCCTTTTGTTATATGGATAGCCCCTTCCCATTTACTCTCATGTGCCCCATTTTGGATAATAAAGTAAATTTCCATTCTATCTACGATGATTTACCTCCCAGTGTTGGTACAAGATTGGAGAAAGGAGTTCATTGGATCTGGAACCGGGAAACAGAAGGAAGCCCACAGACTGTTTTCCTGAGGGAGGAAAAAAAAAAGATTGAGAGCCTCAAACAGCCTGCGCAAATTCACACAGCTAGTGAGGGCCAGAGTGGGGTTGAATTCAGGCAGTGCAAAAGCAGTTAAGCAGCTGAATTGGAGAAGCTAAGCTTGTAACCATTGTTGCAGGAGGCACCTGGCATGCAGAGAATATTTACCTAGAAGGGGATTAAACAGTTTGTTTTAAGACTCAGTGGCTCAGACAGTCAGTATTATGGGAAGAATTTTAGTTGCACTGGTGAATCTAGCATAGCCAGATATCATATTTTCTTTTTATTACATTTCACTGACAGGAGGCTAACTTATGAGGGGAACACGGGGCCAAATCTGTAGTTCCCATGTCAGAAGGATTTCCTGGATGCTCCCCTTAAAGGGGTGTATCAAATCTGCTCATTTCCACAGACGTCTTAGATGTGCTAATGCAACACTTGTACAAATAGAAAACCATTGGTTACTCGATGATTTTGCTCTATTTCAGTCAATTCTCCACAGTCCTTTGGTGGAGTGAATCTTCCTAATGACTTACACTTATAGCAATAAGTGAAAACGAAAGCAATACAGAAACCCCAACAACGCTCTATGGGATTGGTCTTTTTAAAATGAAGTCTCGTATATTTTTGAGATTAGTTGTTTGTCAGTTGCTTTATTTGCTATTATTTTCTCCCATTCTGAAGGCTGTCTTTTCACCTTGCTTATAGTTTCCTTTGTTGTGCAGAAGCTTTTAAGTTTAATTAGGTCCCATTTGTTTATTTTTGCTTTTATTTCCAATATTCTGGGAGGTGGGTCATAGAGGACCTTGCTGTGATTTATGTCAGAGAGTGTTTTGCCTATATTCTCCTCTAGGAGTTTTATACTTTCTGGTCTTACGTTTAGATCTTTAACCCATTTTGAGTTTATTTTTGTGTATGGTGTTAGAAAGTGTTCTAGTTTCAAACGACCCAATCAAAAAACGGGCCAAAGAACTAAACAGACATTTCTCCAAAGAAGACATACAGATGGCTAACAAACACGTGAGAAGATGCTCAACATCCCTCATTATCAGAGAAATGCAAATCAAAACCACTATGAGGTACCATTTCACGCCAGTCAGAATGGCTGCAATCCAAAAGTCTACAAGCAATAAATGCTGGAGAGGGTGTGGAGAAAAGGGAACCCTCTTACACTGTTGGTGGGAATGCAAACTAGTACAGCCACTATGGTGAACAGTGTGAAGATTCCTTAAAAAACTGGAAATAGAACTGCCTTATGACCCAGCAATCCCACTGCTGGGCATACACACCGAGGAAACCAGAATCGAAAGAGACACGTGTACCCCAATGTTCATCGCAGCACTGTTTATAATAACCAGAACATGGAAGCAACCTAGATGTCCATCAGCAGATGAATGGATAAGAAAGCTGTGGCACATATACACAATGGAGTATTACTCAGCCATTAAAAGGAATACATTTGAATCAGTTCTAATGAGGTGGATGAAACTGGAGCCTATTATACAGAGTGAAGTAAGCCAGAAAGAAAAATACCAATACAGTATACTAACGCATATATATGGAATTTAGAAAGATGGTAACAATAACCCTGTATGCGAGACAGCAAAAGAGACACAGATGTATAGAACAGTCTTTTGGACTCTGTGGGAAAGGGAGAGGGTGGGATGATTTGGGAGAATGGCATTGAAACATGTATAATATATGAAACGAATCGCCAGTCCAGGTTTGATGCATGATACTGGCTGCTTGGGGTTGGTGCACTGGGACGACCCAGAGGGATGGTATGGGGAGGGAGGAGGGAGGGGGGTTCAGGATGGGGAGCACGTGTACACCCGTGGTGGATTCATGTTGATGTATGGCAAAACCAATACAATATTGTAAAGTAATTAGCCTCCAATTAAATAAATTTATTTTTTTTAATTAAAAAAAATAAAATGAAGTCTCTTGGCAATGAAAAGTTGAGTCTTTCAAGGTAATAAGAGCCTCCCACAACCTTTTAAGGTGCTTTGCTTCAGCCTGCCTGCTAGAGACTGGATGTAGGCAGTACACATAACCACAGCTCTCTGCAGGAAGCTGTGGCTTATTTGAAATCTTGTTCCTTTAAACAAAGTACAGTAAGACTGAGCCTACACACTCATTTTGGAAGCAACTCATCATCATTGGAAGAAATAATTAACTGAGCTCATAACACTCTTTGCTTGGAGAAAATGACACAAACACATACTGCCTATCCTTTGGAAGTTTAAGTCAATTTGGTGACAAGTGAAAGGGACACGCAGACATAAAAATGAAGCACTGCAGAAGATGAGGATGGCACTGAACGTAATATGTAACTACTATAATATGTACATATGTGTATTAAACATATTCACATACATATATATGTACATATGTACAAGTACCCAGGTAGGTATATATTATTTTTGTCCCATCCACATCTTCCTCAACAACATACATACACAAACACATATCTATGCTTATATATATGTCATTTCAGATATATGTATTGTATGTAATTTATATATGAAAGAGAGGAGATAGAAGATAGAAAGAGAGGGAGCAAGTCAACCCCTAAGTAGTATATATATGCATGATATATATGCATGTGTGTATGTGTGTGTATATGTGTATATATACATATGTAAATTAATTTTAAAGATAGTTAGTAGGGTCAATTTTTATAATAGAAAATATGTATAAGGCTTATCTGGGCACCAAAGACACTGATGTCATATTTTAAACTCGCTAAAAGACATCTGTGCCTGGATGTTACATAATCACATCAATCTTAATAGAACTAAAGATAAATTCTTCCTCTAATCAGCACTTTTTCCTCTAAGCAAATCTTGTTCCCCAAAGAACACCAATATTTTCAGAATTGGAAAGATTTTTTTGCCCCAGGGACATCTAGCTAATGCTTGAACTTTTGAACAGTTCTCAACCTGTTCATTCTAGTGTTGACTCTCTGGTCTCTGATACCCTCCAAGACAAACAAGGCCCAGAGTGGTTTCACAGGGAGCTTTACTGGGCAAACCAGGGCAAGGGGAATTGGCTGGCATGAAGACTGTGGAGCTCAAGGTGATCTCAGAGGGGGTTCCAGGTATTAAAGTAAAATTGAAAGCCAACCATACAGTCCATAGACTGTCAGACTGTTATTTGAGGGACAGGAGCCAAGTCTGAGGAAATAGGGTCAACTCAAAAAATATGAAACCGAATTAACTGGGTTCAAACTGTGGATAACAGGCATCATATAGCTATTGGCTCCCTAAGCACAATTTATATAGTTTTATCTAAGGGTCCAACACCTTTGTTAAAAAGTTAAATGAATTTGGCCAAACAATGGCCAAGAGGGAGAATAGGTGTTTTTGCCTCTTCCCTTAGGCTAATCACTTAAGTTCGCTTTCACGGCATTCTTACACAGTGCTCCTTCATCAACCATCCCCACATCTCTGCTTTATCTTCAGGCTTTGTTTTCCACTGATTCCCCCATTCATATAAAGTTACTTTGGGTTCCTCTTGGCAATTCTTTTGCCCCTGCAAGTTGACATGGTCCCCTTTCCCTTTTTCAATGCTAAACACTTTGAAAGACTAACTGTACCCTCAATGATTTTCTTGCTTTGCTTCCCATTTTTGTCACCTGGTATAATCTGACTTTCCCCCACACAAAATCACTTGAACCTGTACTCCATTATGACCCAGCAATCCCACTACTAGGCATATAACATGAGAAAACCAAAATTAAGGGGGAAAAAAAAAAACCTCAACTAACCATGCACCCAGTGTTCACTGCAGCACTGTTTATAACAGCCAGGCCATGGAAACAAGCTAAATGTCCCAACAAATGAGTGGATAAAGAAGATATGGTACGTATATCCAATGGAATATTGTTCAGTGATAGAAAGGAATGAAACTGGATCATTTGTAGAGACATGGATGGACCCAGAGACTGTCATACAGAGTGAAGTAAGAAAGAAAAAAAAAAAATCATATATTAACGCATGTACATGGAATCTAGAAAAATGGTACAGATGAACCTCTTTGCCAAGACAGAAACGGAGGCACTAAGAGGGGGAAGGAGGGATAAGATGAGTTGGGAGATTGAGAATGACACGTATAATATGCATAAAAGAGAGAACTAACGAAAACCTGTTGTGTAGCACTGTGGTGACCTAAATGGGAAGGAAATCCAAAAACAGAGGGATATATGTATACATGTAACTGATTCACTTCACTGTACAGCAGAACCTAAAGCAATGCTGCAAAGCAAATACATCTCAATTAAAAAACAAAACAAAACAAAACTGTGCTCCACTAAAATCACCATGGGCTTCCTGAATGCTAAATTCAATGGTACTTCTCAGCATATATGACCAACCTCTCATTCTAGAAAGCATCTTAACATTTGGCCTTACTAATGCCACAATCCTTGGTTATCTTCCTAATCCTTAACTCCTTCAATGATTTCCCCTCTTTTTTGTCTATTAAATGTTTTTATTCCCAAGGTATTGGTCCAATCCACACCCCATCTCTCCCATGTTCTCATTCTGAAGTAATGTCATTAAATGCCAGACTCAAACTCTAGGAGATAGCAGAGGACAGAAGAGCCTGGCGTGCTGCAGTCTATGGGGTTGCAAAGAGCCAGACACAACTTAGTGACTGGACAACAACAACATGATTTTCAGGCACACAGTGCGGTAACACTGAGTCTCTGGCTTTTACTTTTGACTACATCCTTGACTTTTCCTCTAGACTCCAAGCAAATATTTTATATTCCTTTTATATATTAACATAATGCCCTCTTAGTATTTCAAACTCAGAATGTTCACACAAAACTTCATTTTCATTTGTCCCAAACTTGCTTTAATTCCACGTTTCTTATTTCTGTTCAGATGTTACCATCCACTCACTTAAATAAACAAGAAATCTTAGTTAAATGATTGCCAATCAATTTTACATCCAATTAATAGTCAAGCTTTTAAGGTTCTACCTCTGCAGGTATTCCTAAATTGTTTATTTCATTGTGATTATTTTCACAGCTTCCAGTCAACTTCAAGCTGACCTCATCATCACCAATTCCTCATCCAATAGCTTCCCATAATTCATTCTCAATGCCTGGTCAAGGATATCACTATCATGCACCAATTTGATCAATTGGTTTCTCTGCTCAAAAAGCTTTTGAGATGCCTTCATTGGCTTCATGATAAAGTATAAATTTTTCTCCTTGAGATTTAGACCTTCTATAATTTTGTGCTTCCACACTTTTTGTCTTATCTCTGTCCCCTCATCCTACTCCCTAAACTCTGCTTCTGCAGGTATTCCTAAACTGTACTCCAAGTATGCTATGTGCATGATGCTTCTAGCTTTTCCAGATATTTTTTCATAACCTTAGTGAGTCTTCATGAAACTTCAACTAATTACCTCAGATAAAATACATACCTATCCTCTCTGAATACTCCTAATACTCTTTTTAGTAGTATGTACAGATTCGTATTGCTTAGTACTGAGCTCACCGCTATATATCTGCAAACCCCATTCCAGATTTTACACTCATGATACACAGCCTTGTTCCTCTTAAGGTTTCCTGCAATGCTTTTCATAGTTTGTTGTATAGGAATGTGTGTGTGTGTGTGCATCCTCAGTCATATCCGACTCTTTGTAATCCCATGTACTGAAGCCCACCAGGCTCCTCTGTCCATGGAATTTCCCAGGCAAGAATACTGGAGTGGGTTGCTATTTCTTTCTCCAGGGGATTTTTCTGCCCCAGGGATCAAATCCACATCTCCCGAATCCTCTGTACTGGCAGGCAGATTCTTTTCCACTTGAGCCACCCGAGAAGTTGTTGTATAGAGACATAGTTAATAATTATATATTCTATTGAATTAAAGTATTATTGTTTGTTCCTTTGAAATATGTACTAGATTTTCAATTCTTTCTATTCCAACAATGCCATTCCCTTTCAAGGCCCTAGGCATTGTCCACCTTGTTTATTTCCTGTTTGAACTTTCCTTTTCAAATCATGGTGTAAGTCATCATTCTCACTGTGTTATTCCCTACTTCCAGTTCCCAAGATAGATTCTGACACCAAATTCTCTGTCCATCTCTCCAGGATATCTGAGATACGCATTTCTTCCCTCCCCAAACTTGCTTCCTAATATTCCATGCACTACATTCTTCATACCAGTCAGATCCACTTCGCCTTAAATTCCATAATGCCATGCTGTTCTTATCTTTGTGCCTCTGCTCACTCTGTATCCTCTACTGGGAATATCCAACTTTCATATCCTGCGAAATGAAAAGACTCTTACTCCTTGGAAGGAAAGTTATGACCAACCTAGATAGCATATTCAAAAGCAGAGACATTATCTTGCCAACAAAGATCTGTCTAGTCAAGGCTATGGTTTTTTCAGTGGTCATGTATGGATGTGAGAGTTGGACTGTGAAGAAAGCTGAGCACCGAAGAACTGATGCTTTTGAACTGCGGTGTTGGAGAAGATGCTTGAGAATCCCTTGGACTGCAATGAGATCCAACTAGTCCATCCTGGGTGTTCACTGGAGGGACTGATACTGAAGCTGAAACTCCAATACTTTGGCCACCTCATGTGAAGAGTTGACTCATTGGAGAAGACCCTGATGCTGGGAGGGATTGGGGGTAGGAGGAGAAGGGGATGACAGAGGATGAGATGGCTGGATGGCATCACTGACTCAATGGACATGAGTTTGAGTAAACTCCCAGAGATGGTGATGGACAAGGAGGCCTGGCATGCTGTGATTCATGGGGTCACAAAGAGTCGGTCACAACTGAGCGACTGAACTGAACTGAACTGAACTGAATGTCTAACTCAAATTTCCCCTTTTCTCTCAGGCAATTTTTCATTATCATTCTTCTATGTATGGCTATTGTATGTAAAATCAGTATCCCAGATGAACAACCAATTTGTTTTCTCATTGCTATAAGTTGGTTAGTTTTCTCTCTCCAGCTGGTTCTATGGGGCCAGGTGCTGTCATGCATATACATACTTCTCTATCCTGGCAGCACTTTTAAGAACACTGCTGGTCACATTGTGTGTGTGTGTGTGTGTGTGTGTGCATGCGCGTGTGTGTGTGTGTATGCTCAGTCATGTCTGACTCTGCGACTCTAAAGACTGTAGCCCGCCAGGCTCCTCTGTCCATGGAATGTTCCAGGCTGGTCATATAATGTTTACTAATTGATGAAAAATAAGCAGAAATGGGGGCTTGATTCCCTAATAAAATAGAACTACACAATCTACTTGCTATTCCAGGGAACTGCATATAGTGAGTGACTTTTAGAACGGCTGCCATGCTCTGGAGAGAATGCCCAGCTGTAAGCTCAAGTTGACACAGTACAGGACCAGAGAAGCAGCCAACTGAGCCTGCCGTATTCAAAGACATGGTTTATTGTGCCAACCTCATCTGCTGATCCCATCAATGCTAATTATAATCAACTAATTCTATTAGCTTCTTCAACCTATTTCAGGAGAGACCACATTATACTAAACAGCCATCATTGAGTAATAGAGTTATGCTCTTTCTACATCAGGCTTCATTCTAGTCAGTCAAGCAGAAAGAACATTTTGCATTAATGTTCTCAGAGAAGTATACAGTTTTCACTTTCTAAAACTTTGTTTCTTTGGTCAATTATTTTAGTCTGCAAAAGTTCAAAACAGGTATGATATTTATGTGCTGATTCTTAAGAGGGATAGGCAGAACGAAATAAAGGAACATTTTATTTCATGCCATCAGCGAAGAACCAACTTTGATTCTGCAAAGAATATTAGCTGGAGGTAATAATGGAGAGGTGTTCTAGGAGTGATGTAACTTTTGTCTTAATGCTGTTATGTAGGACACTGTGCCTTGGGGCTATTTAAAAATATTTCCCCAATCCAGAAAGACATCATTATTCTCTACTCCCCAGAGTTCCCAAGTGCATTAACAGGAAATTTAATATAGGTATTAGGGTGAGATTAAGTTGTAGAAATAAGAAAGGCAAACGCTGTCCATTTATCTACACCTTGGCAGGGGATACTGGTAACGGGTGCTTGCCAGGAGAGGATTCCTAATCTGCAAACTAGAAGAAAGCATTAGGGATAATTTTCAAAAGAGAGAAATTCATGACTCTTACATGGATATAAAGTGAACATGTGTTAAAGACTTGATTCAACTCTTTAATGAGGGAACTGGTCAGATGTTGCAACCAGTTCAAAGGAGAGTCCACAGAACACAGGCATTTGTAGATCAGACACAATGAAAGCGATGTGCCAATGGGGGCAAAAGTAGCTCTTCTCAGCCAGAGAGAGGTCAGTGGATAGAATCTGCTTGTCTCTAGGCAAGAATGACTTTTCAGCACTATCAACTATCTACAATTTACAGAGGTGTAACATGGCTAAGCAAAGAACTGGACACGACTGAGCGACTGAACTGAACTGAACATGGCTACACTAGAATCAGAATCACAAAGCCTGAAGAGCTGTGATCTAGATAATGCAGTTTTCCAGTAAATCACTAACTCTTCTCTACAAGAAACTTTGAGGGTAATATGTGAAATATAATGTGTTCTTTCTGAACTGAAGGACTGGGCCTTTCTCTCAGAAACTCGGAAAAGCTATTGAAAATGATTCTGGTTGTACTTTAGAAGCTCATTTGTGACCTCATGGACTGTAGCCTGCCAGGTTCCTCTGTCCATGGGGATTCTCCAGGCAAGAATACTGGAGTGGGTTGCCATTTCATTCTCCAGGGAATCTTCCTGACCCAGGAATTGAAGCCAGGTCTCCTGCATTGCAGGCATATTCTTTACCGACTGAGCTACCAGGGGATCCCTATTGAAAATGACCCTGGGTGTACTTTAGAAACTCATTTAAATATGTCCAGATCCTGGCTGGAAGTTTATCCCTGAGCATAAGCCCTGGAAACCAGGTCTGAAGGAAACTTCTCACTGGATGGAGATGATTTAGAATGATTTTCCCCCTCTATTTCCATTTCTATTTTCTTTGTTGTTGTTATTCTTAATTTTTTTCACCTTAAAAAGAAAAAAAGCAAAGAGTGACTACATTTATACACAAATCAATGGTTATAAGGATCAATCAGTAGCAGGTGGGAGGAGAAGTAGGAAGCAGGTGGGGAGAGAGGACAGGACAGCACTAGCAGCTCCCTCCACTCTTAACAGGTATGGTCACACCCCTAGAAATAATCAGGCTTTTCCACCTCATCAAAGTCTTAATTTTATACAAGCATAGGACCCATTAGCAAGAGGTTTCAATCTACAGAGGTGAAAAGGAGATGCTAACCTAATATTTGGAAGAAGTATTGAAACTGTGAGCTCTTTATAGACAAAAGTTCTCTCTATATTATGTAAAACCATTATAACACTTAGTGCCTGCTGTAAGAACTTCATGAATGTCTCTTTGATGGTGATCAGAATGTTTTCATTTGCATCAATAAAAACAAGGATAAACAGACTTTTTAACTTAGTTTCTTATTGTTGATCAACTGTTTACTCAGACCTAAAAAATATCAGTTGTCTCTCCTTCCCTCCATGGCCCTAGCAACACAAGGTTAGGCTAAGTTGTGTTGTTCACCTTGGCTGAGCATCATATCCACTCAAGAGGAGCACTTTGACTCACATCAGTTATTTTTTCCCCATCAAATCTACGCCTCCATCTTGCATAACCAACATGTCCATTAAAAGACCTCTTCAACCTGGGGCTTCCCTGGTGGCTCAGTGGTAAAGAGTCTGCCTGCCAATACAGGAGACGTGGGTTTGATCTCGACAACTACTGAGCCCACACGCCCTAGAGCCCGTGCTCCACAAGAGCAGCCACAGCAATGAGAAGCCCATGTACCACAACTGGAGCGTAGCCCCCACTTGCCACAACCAGAGAAAGCCTGCACACAACAACAAAGCATCAGCACAGCCAAAAATAAATACATAAATAAAATCATAAATAAAATAAGGACCTCTCCATCCTAATAGCATCTCCATCATTAAAATGAAACTTTATCTGGAAAAAAACCCTTAAAATATTGAGGTTTTTATTTTCCCTCCAATTGCCCCTTCTCCTGCCTCTTCTTATTACAGCAGATCCTGGAACTATACAGACAATATGCTGAACTCCTGTGGACAAGAACAGAGGGCATCCCTGCTCTGGGCCTGTTTGTTCAGAACAGAGAAGAGCAAGTTATGAAGCCTGTGAGTCAAATCCAGCCCAGGCCCACTGCCTAGTTTATGTACGGCCTACAAGCTGATGATTGGGAAACATGTCAAAGAAGAATAGTATCATGGCATGTGAAAATATACGAAATCCCAATTTTAGTGTTCATAGAGAAAGTTGTATCAAAACAGAGCCATGTTTACGTATATATCATTCATGGCTGTTTTCATCCTATAAGGGCAGAGTGCAGTAGCTCTGACAGAGTCTGGTCCACAAAACCTAATAAACTTACTACTATCTGGTTCTTGATAGAGGAAGTTTTCTGACCCCTGGCTTAGGATCTTGTCTTTGCCACTTGATCTTCTCAATGACCTTGTACAGGTTACTCAGTGTCCTGAAGCCTCAGTTTCTTCATTTGTAAAAGAAGACTAATAATGATAGTCTTCTTTCATTGGCACATCAAAAGGATTAAAGAGCTAAAATACAGAAAGTGCGGAGCAGAGTTTCTGGAACTTAGTAAACTATATGAACATTTCCTGGTGGCTCAGCTGTAAAGAATATGCCTGAAATACAGGAAACGTGGGTTTAATTCCTGGGTTGAGAAGATCCCTGGTGAAGGAAATGGCAACTCACTCCAGTATTCTTGTCTGAAAAGTTCCACGGACAGAGAAGCCCAGCAGGCTATAGTCCATGGGGTCGCAAAGAGTCTGACATGAATAAGCAACTAAACAACAGCAACAGTATGAACAGTGGCCATTATCATTATTATTATTTCTATTTTTCACTACTACTAGTATTTCTGTTATGTTCATATCTCCACTTATAGAGTGTCTTCTATATGTCAAATACTGTGCTAATAATTTTTCACAGAATTTCTGTCTTCTCCATATTTGCAAATGAGAGAACAAAGGCCTGGTTAGCATAAATAACTTGCCAAAGTCACTCAGCAATTAGAGAAGCTAAGATCAGACCACGGTTTTGACTCAAAAACTGAAGGATATTCTATAATATCGGTGCTTTGTAACTTATTTTTCTTTTTTCTTGCAATGGAACTCTTAATTTTCTCTCAACCAAATTTTATCCAACATCTTGATTTTTCTAGTGGCTTAAAGTGTTTCTCCTCTAGTTGATTCAGTCTATGACTCTGCCTGCCTCTGCTGTCCACTGGCCGCTCAATCAAACTCTAGGGAACTATGTGTCTCCTTGCACACAATATGACAATGGCTGCCATGCTATGGTGCCTCTTGCCGATCTTCTTACAGGACCATTCCTTGAGATGGTGAGGAATGAGGGTGAAAGGTCTTGCCAATATCTCATCAGCAGATTCATTAAACTCAACTATAATAAAAGCATAGTGTAAGGTGTTCAAATGACAGCTCTAGTGGTTTCTTGTACTGGGAAACTGGACCTATCATTTAACTTCAATAGAGCTCAATCTCCTCATGCATAGACCTACTTCTAGCTTTTGTGCAGCCTGGGAAAAGAATGTGAGTGCAGACTCGCTTATCATACGCCTTTTAAAGATCCTAGTTCAAGCTAGTGCACTGTTTTATCATCTATCACGCTAGAAAGACAAAGTTCACATTTAGAATTCTCGGGGTATCATATCAGAACATGGTAGCACCAGGACAGCTGGCCAGTAGCTCACACTCCTTTCATCCACCACACTTTTCCTTCACAATGAGGATGCAACATTGACAGCACTCCTTCCATGACTCCCTCAAGCAGCTTCCACTTAGTTTTCTCTTGACATCCAGTGGAACATGCACCCTTGACCCCATAGAGAAGTACAGCTGGAGAAGAGCCCAGAGCAGAGCCTACTAAAACACAGGGGTCAGGATACAGACTCCTCTTGCCCTAGCCCAGGAGTGGTACTATTTGTTCATATATTGAAGATAATAATGGAGAATCCACTGCTATAAGAGTAAGTTAATACATTTAAAGTGCTTAGAACAATGCCCAGTAAATGGTAAGAACCATATATACATTTGCTAATACCATTAATTTTAATCCCACTGTCAGTAACTAGAAATCTATCCCTTTGCAAACAACCAATGAAGAATGTACCTGGAGTGAGCTAGATGTAGGAGCAAACATCAGCTTGAAAAGAAATTACATAAGATAGAATGATCTTATGTAAAGTCAATACAGATTCTTGGCCAGTCTTCTTTTCAAAACAACTTTACAAACATATGAGATGCTATATGAATAAGGGTTCAATATGATGTGATGGCAATTTGAGAATCCAGAGATTAACCTCAGTGTCAGTGAACAGATGACAATCAACTGGGATATAAATCACACCTCTCTGACCAAATAACTATGCACGCTAGTGCATTTTATGATTCTGTACTGGCATTGCTAATGAAGGGAGGCCATCTCTTGACTCTGTTTTTTATTACCAGTTCATTAAGAGAATATCTAAAAGCAAACTACTAACCTTTGCAATTATATGTAAAACAAATGACCAGAGAAATAACCACTAAGAATAACAAAAAATAATGCTAATACAACCAATATGGAATTGTTTCAGAATTAAATAGTGACAATGATATCTGTAATTTATCAAGTGCTTTACTTATTTACAAAATAGAACCATTATTTTCATTTTACAGATGAGAAACCTGAGGCTCAGAAAGCTAAAATGACTCTTGCAAGGCCATGCAGCTTGTGAGTAGCAGGGCTGGCATTTTAATTCAGACTATCTCATGCCTAAGCCACATTTTTTGACCTCAAAGCACACAGCCTCTTAATGTACAGTGCACTTGAAAGGAGTATATTGTTTTATGTACAACATGGTGCCTAATGACTGTCATCCAACATGGTGATCCCTGTGTTCTGGGGAACTTAACTCAGGTTTATGTGCCTCCTGCACATGGCTGTTTCCATTTTGGTTTAGTCCCTGTGTTGTCAAAATCTTCAGTAATGTAGCCATCATAGTCCTTGCATTATGTTTTTTATCCATTAAATATCATAAACATCAAGAATGCCTATTGGCAGGCATAAAAAAGAAATCCCAAGCAGAAACCACATTGTTTACTATAGATTCTATAGGGTTCCTTTATCGTAATCTTGGCAGGCAGAGTTCTTCTCCTTCTGACTTTTTTTTTTTTTTTCCAATATTACTTCTGGGAAGGGATGGCCAGGATCATCCATTCCCTTGACTTGATACTCTTTACACAGACCCTTTTCTTATCTGCAAAGATGTGTCCTTTTTACTTCATGTCTGCAATTTTCCTGCCACCTGGCTGCTCACGAAAAAGGAACAGATTCTAGAACATCACTTCCCAAGGTGAGGTATATCCATTTCACTCTCTAAATGAGGAAACTGCTGGTGCAGAAAATCACTAAACAAAAAAGCATCTCCTTCAAATGCCCTCATGAAAGGACACATACCCTGGCAGTGGAATGAGGAAGTGAGCAACCATTACAAAGGGGCACCAGCACAAGGAATATCTGTTCATTCCAAAGATCTGTGCCAGGTTCCTGGATCTGTTAGTCACTGAGTGCTCTGCCATGCCAGCATGGAAGTACTGACAGCAGAAGAAAGATACCAGGCTTAATGTAAAGTCTTGGAATCAATGCCAAGAAAAGTCCCTGCTTTTTAGCAACCACAGTGTCCAAGATCCAAAAATCAATGTTTACCCAAGGCAGATGTCACCTCAACTCCTCCACAGTTCCTCCCATTCTATCCTGACATGATCTCTCAGATATGGCTTTTCTAAGTACAGAGCTTTGTTTTCCTAGAAGAAGCTATGTTATAATGGAAAGAATTTTCTAACTTGATATAATACTAGCTTTCAACTCCCAATTTTTGTCTCTTACTGTCTTCATAAACCCCACCAAATTCTGTGAGCCTATCCTCCCATTGACATAAGAGAAAAATAATATCTGCCCCTTGGTATTCTTGTGAGAATCAAATGGTATATTGTATATGAAACCTCCATATAAAACTAATTACATTATTCAAGTCTATACTGGTATAGTCTAGTCTAGTTACTTCTGTTGTAAAAGTCGTCTTCGTTATAAATTGGCCTTTTAGTTTAGGAAGGAAGCAATTGCAAAGAGCAGTGGAAGTCAAGAATGTGGGCTCTAAATCTCCTTTCTTTTCTCCTAATCTTCCAGCAGTGTTTCATCATAAAGTGGTTGTCACCAACCCTCTCTTAATCAGCCAAGATCCCCATGTGTAGGGGTTGTGTTAGGTGACAATGAGATATGAGTAGGGATTGTTAAAGAGAAAGGGTAAGCTCCTTTCACATCTGGCTTCTGTGATTAAAATTATACCTTCCCTTGACTCTTCAGTGTTGTCAAGGAATTTAGCTGTCATCCATCCACTGTACACTCCAGACTCCTTTTTAGGGTTGCTGGCAGTATGATTACCAACAGACAAGCGAGTCTGAATATTGAGGCTGGTGAATGATTGGCATCCTTAAACGTGGTAAACATGAAGACTTTTCATCCGTAAGACACTGATTTTGCTTTTGGCAGTGATGAGGGATGGGCTATGTCAAAACCAAATGAGAATCTACAGTTCTGTGAAAAAACAGACTTCTCTGAAAGGAGAACTTGCTGCTGAATCTGACTCAATCGGTCTTTGCCCAAGTCTGCCTTCTTTGCTTTTTCTCTTCCTTTGTCTTTCTTTAGAGGCTGACCTTTACTTGTTCTTCTCCTCTCCTGCCTCACCTTCCATAATTAAATATACAATATACAATCAACACATGGCATCCTCACTGGTTTTCCTTCACAGTGTTGCCTCAGAATTGTGTCACTGAAATCTCAGCTCATTCGCTGATCTAGCTGCATATCCATGAAAAGCTTTTTACCATTCTCTGATATGGAGCTGCAGAGGCTTTCTCTGCTCAATCCCCATACACACATCCTCACACTCCACTGGGTGCAAAACTAAGAAACAGCAAACTAAAAACTGGTTGTATATTCAGGATGGAACCAGAATCTTGTGTCTCCCAAACAGGAGATAGTTGATCAAATCTAATTAGCTTGCAGCCCAACAAAAGCACCAGTACTGTGCAGATGGTCAAGGACGAATGGTTTTGAAGAACAGGAAATAGCTTGAGTTCAAGAAAACTCCTTGATATTTATTTGTTTGTTTGCTTGTTTGCTTTCAAATGTGCAGATTCGACAAATACTAAGCATATTTTATGCCAGACACTTCCTCTTCTACTTAAATTCATTGACATTTATATATAATAAGCTGGCTCACCAAGTTACACTGTCAAATGTTTTACAAAAATATAGAGAGTCTTAGGCATCATCAAATCTAATCCTCTTATTTTATAAATGAATAAACTGAGGTTTAGAGGTATAAAGTGATTTGCAAAAAGTCACAAAGTCCATGGCAAAAATGAGCCTAGAAAGCATGTCTATGAAGTTCTAACCCATGATTCTTCCCAGTACACTGAGGCTTCCTGGCAAATCTCATATAAATAAGCCAAAAATTTTGGTGGATACCTAGAGTGTTATGTCTTTTCCAAGGAATGGGCCTCTCAGAAGAAAACTGCTGAAACCCAGTATTCCTAAATTCTTCTATAGCCCTGCAATTTGACAAAAATATCCTCCTTTCAGAAGACCTGCACTATTATCAACAGGACAAATGAGTGACAACTTACTGCAAACAACACTGGAAGAAAGAAAAACATAGAAGAGTATGACATGGATGTCTTCCCCATTGCATAGATGTTATTCTCCAAGAATCTCATATAGAAACAGACTTTCAGGAAGGGCCAGCTGAGCAGAAGTGGAGACCTAAGAACTTGCATAAAATTCAAAGTTTGCAAATCCACAGTGGAGCCTCTGGATTTTAAATTCTGTAGTGTGACAATGACATAAAGCAAGTTTGTTTCTTTAAAAAAAAAAAAAAAGCCCATTGAAGACATTGGGCAGAATTCATTATCAAATCTTGGCTGGAACATTTAATCTAAGGTCTAATGCCCTAAAAGTTCAACTACCACAGAATGCTACCCCAGCTGGCATGCTGACCTGAATGGCAAGTCACAGAACCAGCAGCATTGGCAAAATGACGAGAGTCATACACTCACACATACACATTATATTTTCATGTGTATATGTGTGTGTATATGTACATATGCAAGCCCATCCCATTCTCTTTGATAAGAAGAATTTTTTATCCTCTGAAGAGCTGCAGAAATCTGAACTACTACTGTAGCTCTGTTAACAGCCAACTCTGTGACAAGGGCCTACTCAAAAGAGAGTAAAGTCAATAAAAGTAAAGTGTAAGTGTACTGTTAATGACAGATTCTCACAGGCACTTTCCCCCAAATTATACCATTCCTATTCAAATACCATCTCAAGAGTCTCAGACAGTGTCAAGTGCAATCATTGTTATTGCAGTTGCCAAGGTAATCAATCGAAATCATAATGAAGGGAACAGAAGGAAATCAATAGAGTCTGAAATTACAAATAAAGAGAAGCTATCGTTTAAGAGCATTTGGCTGAAATCTTCCATATTAATGGAGTCAGAAATGGCTGTGTCATTCAGAAGCAGTGTGGTGCATAATTCAGCTGAGTGCATTAGAACACCTAAAAGAGATTGCAATAATTAGAGCTGCCTACCAAGAATCTGTCCACCTTAGAAGGCATATTGCTGAGTTGTTTATTACAACTCCAGTGTGTTTTCATATCTTAATATTTTCAATCATCTCCCAGAGCACCCTTAGGCAAGAGGCAGGGTTAGCTTGTTCAGAGACATTAAGAACAGGTTGTTAGGCTGGTCTGATTCTGAGATTAAAAAGTAAGAGATACTAAACCATGCCTTTTATTTTATTTTTTTCCCCTTTCATATGACTTTATTCTTTAACTTTACAATATTGTATTGGTTTTGTCATATATCAACATGAATCCACCACAGGTATACACGTGTTCCCCATCCTGAACCCTCCTCCCTCCCTGTACCATCCCTCTGGGTCGTCTCAGTGCACCAGCCCCAAGCATCCAGTATCGTGCATCAAACCTGGACTGGCGACTCATTTCATATATGCTACTATACATGTTTTAATGCCATTGTCCCAAATTATCCCACCCTCTCCCCCTCCCACAGAGTCCAAAAGACTATTCTATGCCTTTTATTTTAGACTTGTATTCTTTTACAAAAAATCTATTGATTTGGTAGAGCAATATAGGTAATAGAGAAAGGAAGGGATAAGGATGAAAATAGATTATAGGAAAATTGAT
This sequence comes from Bos grunniens, assembly GCF_055505025.1. Classification (NCBI taxonomy): domain Eukaryota; kingdom Metazoa; phylum Chordata; class Mammalia; order Artiodactyla; family Bovidae; genus Bos; species Bos grunniens. The sequence continues at coordinate 35,412,204 of NC_141172.1, forward strand.
TATTGCCTAGTCTTTAATCACATGCCTGAAAAGTTCATTGGGCTCTATTCAGGTGACATAAAATTTTTCACTTTCACTGTTATTTGTGAAGGTAAATGAACATTCCAGAATTGCCTAATACTCATGATCAACTATGTCCTAAAGAAAGAACAGGAATCAAATGACAATAAAGATTGTAAAGCTATCCAGTTCTATTATCAGAAAATAGTCCATAAAAGGGATAAGAAGTTATTAAAAAAATCATGTAGACTTTCTTATACTGGCTTATCATTGGCAACTCAAAATGACAGGTTTATGGGTTTCAGCAGAAATATATTTATTTCATCTTCAATATTCTATGACAGGCTTTCCATATTCCACTCCACTGCTTTGCAGGCCTTGGCTTGCAGGCTGTCTGAGAAATCCTGAACTTTTGATCTCAATCTATAGATGCCACGAATGCATAAAAAGTCTACAGGTGTTTGGCATCAATATTATGAGATCACTGGAAATAAGTGCATATGATTTATACATATTTAAATATACCCTTTCAATAAAATAGAAAAAAAAAAGGAAGAATATAACAATTAACCTGGTGTGAGTTCTGATTTCCACTGTCTCAGGGACCTATATCCAAGAATGAGCATGAGATTGGATGTCAGAAGATATTTTTCCCACAGCAGGCTCAGTTCCCATATGCCTCTCACAGAGGAAGCATCATGATACTAGTTTTTGAATATATTTATTTATATCTATTTATCATTTACTTATTTTTATACCACATGATCTCTACCTATAATCTGACTCCTTCACAAGGTATTCAGCCAAAGAATTACCAAACTTCTGCAGAAAGACAGTGAATAAACTTTCCACACCATGTTGATCAAACTGTTTTTCCAATGTGAAATATTAGCCAAACATAGAAAAGGCTGGACTGTAAGGCTTGTGTACACAGTCTTGTTCAGTTCAGTTGCTCAGTCATGTCTGACTCTTTGAGACCACATGGACTGCAGCACACTAGGCTTCCCTGTCCATCACCAACTCTAGGAGCCTACTCAAATTCATGTCCATCGAGTAAGTGATGCCATGCAACCATCTCATCCTCTGTCGTCCCCTTCTCCTCCTGCCTTCAAGCTTTTCTAGCATCAGGGTCTTTTCCAATGAGTCAGTTCATCTCATCAGGTGGCCAAAGGATTGGAGCTTCAGCTTCAACATCAGTCCTTCCAATGAATATTCAGGACTGATCTCCTTTAGGATGGACTGGTTGGATCTCCTTGCTGTCCAAGGGACTCTCAAGTGTCTTCTCCAACACCACAGTTCAAATGTATCAACTCTTCGGTGCTCAGCTTTTTCTAGTCCAACTCTTACATCCATGCATGACTACTGGAAAAACCATAGCTTTGACTAGATGGATCTTTGTTGGCAAAGTAATGTCTCTGCTTTTTAATATGCTGTCTAGGTCATAACTTTCCTTTCAAGGAGCAAGCATCTTTTAAATTCACAGCTGCAGTCATGATCGGCAGTGATTTTGGAGCCCAAAAAACTAAAGTCTGTCACTTTTTTCCATTATTTCCCAATCTTATTTGCGATGAAGGGATGGGATCAGATGCCATGATCTTAGTTTTTTGAATGTTGAGTTTTAAGCCAACTTTTTCACTTTTACTCTTTTACTTTCATCAAGAGGCTCTTTTGTTCTCCTTCAAGTTCTGCCATAAGGGGGGTGTCATCTGCATATCTGAGGTTATTGATATTTTTCCCGGAAATCTTGATTCCAGCTTGTGTGTCATCCAGTCCAGAATTTCTCATGATGTACTCTGCATATAAGTTAAATAAGCAGGGTGACAATATTCAGCCTTGATATACTCCTTTCTCGATTTGGAACCGGTCTGTTGTTTCGTGTCCACTTCTAACTTGTTTCTGACCTGCATACAGATTTCTCAGGAGACAGGTCAGGTGGTCTGGTATTCCCATCTTTAAGAATTTTACACAGTTTGCTGTGATCCACACAGTCAAAGGCTTTGGCATAGTCAATAAAGCAGAAGTAGATGTTTTCCTGGAACTCTCTTGCTTTTTAGATGATCCAACGGATGTCGGCAACTTGATCTCTGGTTGCTCTACTTTTTCTAAATCGAGGTCGAACATCTGGAAGTTTGCGGTTCACATACTGTTGAAGCCTGGCTTGAAGACTTTTGAGCATTACTTTGCTAGCATGTGAGATGAGTGCAATTGTACGATAGTTTGAACATTCTTTGGCATTGCCTTTCTTTGGGATTAGAATGAAAACTGACCTTTTCCAGTCCTGCAGCCACTGAGGAGTTTTCCAAATGTCCTGGAATATTGAGTGTAGCACTTGAAAAGCATCATCTTTGAGGATTTGAAATAGCTCAACTGGAATTCCATCGCTTCCACTAGCTTTGTTCTTTGTGATGCTTCCTAAGGCCCAATTGACTTCGCATTCCAGGATATCTGACTCTAGATGAGTGATTACACCATCTTGGTTATCTGGGTCATGAAGATCTTTTTTATTTATTTCTTCTGTTTATTCTTGTCACCTCTTAATATCTTGTGCTTCTGTTAGGTCCATACCATTTCTGTCCTTTATTGTGCCCATCTTTGCATGAAATGTTCCCTTGCTGCTAAGTCTGCTAAGTTGCTTCAGTTGTGTCAGACTCTGCGACCCCATAGACGGCAGCCCACCAGGCTCCCCCATCCCTGGGATTTTCCAGGCAAGAACACTGGAGTGGGTTGCCATTTCCTTCTCCAATGCATGAAAGTGAAAAGTGAAAGGGAAGTCTCTCAGTAGTGTACAACTCTTAGGGACCCCATGGACTGCAGCCCACCAGGCTCCTCCATCCATGGGATTTTCCAGGGAAGAGTACTGGAGTGGCATGCCATTGCCTTCTCCAATGTTCCCTTAGTATCTCTAATTTTCTTGAAGGGATCTCTCGTCTTTCCCATTCTGTTGCTTTCCTCTATTTCTTTGCATTGATCACTGAGGAAGGCTTTCTTATCTCTCTTTGCTATTCTCTGGGACTCTGCATTCAAATGGGTATATCTTTCCTTTTCTCCTTTGCCTTTTGCTTTGCTTCCTTTCAAAGCTATTTATAAGGCCTCCTCAGACAACCATTATGCCTTTTTTGCATTTCTTTTTCTTGAGGATGCTCTTGATCACTGCCTCCTGTACAGTGTTATGAACCTCCATCCATAGTTCTTCAGTCACTCTATCAGATCTAGGCCCTTGAATCTATTTGTTACTTCCACTGTATAATCATATGGGATTTGATTTAGGTCATACCTGAATGATCTAGTGGTTTTCCCCACTTTCTTCAATTTCAGTCTGAATTTGGCAATAAGGAGTTCATGATCTGAGCCACAGTCAGCTCCTGCTCTTGTTTTTGCTGACTGTACAGAGCTTCTCCATTTTGGGCTGCAAAGAATATAATCAATCTGATTTCTGCACTGACCCTCTGGTGATATCCATGTTTAGAGTCTTTGCTTGTGTTGTTGAAAGAGGGTGTTTGCTATAACCAGTGCATTCTCTTAGCAAAACTCTATTAGCCTTTGCTCTGCTTCATTCTGTACTCCAAGGCCAAATTTGCCTGTTACTCGAGATGTTTCTTGACTTCCAACTTTTGTATTCCAGTCCCCTATAATGAAAAGGACATCTTTTTTGGGTGTTGTAGAAGGTCTTGCAGGTCTTCATAGAACCGTTCAACTTCAGCTTCTTGAGCATTACTGGTTGGGGCATAGACTTGGATTACTGTGATATTGAATGGTTTGCCTTGGAAATGAACAGAGATCATTCTGTCATTTTTGAGATTACCTCCAAGTACTGCATTTTGGACTCTCTTGTTGACTATGATGCCTACTGCATTTATTCTAAGGGATTCTTGCCCACAGGCATAGATATAATGGCCACCTGAGTTAAATTAACACATTCCAGTCCATTTTATTTGCCTGATTCCTAAAATGTCAAAGCTCACTCTTGCCATCTCCTGTTTGACTACTTCCAATTTGCCTTGATTCATGGACCTAACATTCTAGGTTCCTATGTAATATTGCTCTTTACAGAATCGGACTTTACTTTCAACACCAGTCCTATCCACACCTGGGTGTCATTTTTGTTTGGCTGTGTCTCTTCATTCTTTCAAAGCCTTTGACCGCGTAGATCACAACAAACCGTGAAAAAATTTTAAAGTTGGCAAACCAGACCGCCTGACTTTCCTCCTGAGAAATCTGTATGCAGGTCAGGAAGCAACAGTTAAAACTGGACATGGAACAACAGACTGGTTCCAAATCGGGAAAGGAGTACTTTAAGGCTGTATACTGTGTCCCAGCTTATTTAACACATATGTAGAGTACATCATGAGAAATGCTGGGCTGGATGAAGCACCAGCTGAAATCAAGATTGCCAGGAGAAATATCAATAACCTCAGAAATGCAGATGATACCAAACTTATGGCAGAAAGCAAAGAAGAAGTAAAGAGCCTCTTGATGAATGTAAAAGAGGAGAGTGAAAAAGTTGGCTTAAAACTCAACATTCAGAAAACGAAGATCATGGCATCTGGTCCCATCCCTTCATGGCAAATAGATTGGAAAACAATGGAAACAGTGACAGACTTCATTTTTCTGGGCTCCTAAATCACTGCAGATGGTGACTGCAGCCATGAAATTAAAAGACACTTGTTCCTTGGAAGAAAAGTTATGACTAACATAGGCAGCATATTAAAAACCAGAGACATTACTTGGTCAACAATGGTCCATCTAGTCAAAGCTATGGTTTTTCCAGTAATCATATATTGATGTGAGAGTTGGACTATAAAGAAAGCTGAGTGCCAAAGAATTGATGCTTTTGAACTGTGGTGTTGGAGAAGACTACTGAGAGTCCTTTTGACTGCAAGGAGATCCAACCAGGCATTCCTAAAGGCAATCAGTCTTAAATATTCATTGGAAGGACTGATGCTGAAGTTGAAGCTCCTATACCAGACCACATGACCTGCCTCTTGGGAAATCTGTATGCAGGTCAGGAAGCAACAGTTAGAACTGGACATGGAACAACAGACTGGTTCCAAATAGGAAAAGGAGTACGTCAAGGCTGTATATTATCACCCTGCTTGTTTAACTTATATGCAGAGTACATCATGAGAAATGCTGGACTGGAAGAAACACAAGCTGGAATCAAGATTGCCGGGAGAAATATCAATAACCTCAGATATGCAGATGACATCATTCTTATGGCAGAAAGTGAAGAGGAACTCAAAAGCCTCTTGATGAAAGTGAAAGTGGAGAGTGAAAAAGTTGGCTTAAAGCTCAACATTCAGAAAACAGAGATCATGGCATCCGGTCCCATCACTTCATAGGAAATAGATGGGGAAACAGTGGAAACAGTGTCAGGCTTTATTTTTTGGGCTCCAAAATCACTGCAGAGGTGACTGCAGCCATGAAATTAAAAGACGCTTACTCCTTGGAAGGAAAGTTATGACCAACCTAGATAGCATATTCAAAAACATTACTTTGCCAACAAAGGTCTGTCTAGTCAAGGCTATGGTTTTTCCTGTGGTCATGTATGGATGTGAGAGTTGGACTGTGAAGAAGGCTGAGCACCGAAAAATTGATGCTTTTGAACTGTGGTGTTGGAGAAGACTCTTGAGAGTCCCTTGGACTTCAAAGAGATCCAACCAGTCTATTCTGAAGGAGATCAGCCCTGGGATTTCTTTGGAAGGAATGATGCTGAAGCTGAAACTCCAGTACTTTGGCCACCTCATGCGAAGAGTTGACTCATTGGAAAAGACTCTGATGCTGGGAGGGATTGGGGGCAGGAGGAAAAGGGGACAACAAAGGATGAGATGGCTGGATAGCATCACTGACTCGATGGACGTGAGTCTGAGTGAATTCCAGGAGTTGGTGATGGACAGGGAGGCCTGGAGTGCTGCGATTCATGGGGTCGCAAAGAGTCAGACACGACTGAGCAACTGAACTGAACTGATACTTTGGCCACCTGATGAGAAGAACTGACTCATTGGGAAAGACCCTGATGCTAGGAAAGCTTGAAGGCAGGAGGAGAAGGGGACAGCAGAGGATGAAATGGTTGGATGGCATCACCGTCTGGATGGACAGGAGTTTGAGTAAACTCCGGGAGTGGTGATGGACAGGGAAGCCTAGTGTGCTGCAGTCCGTGGGGTCTCAAAGAGTCAAACACGACTGAGCAATAAACTGAAATGATCTGAACTTCATTCTTTCTGGAATTATTTCTCCACTTTTCTCCCATAGTATATTGGGCACCTACCAACCTGGGAATTTCTTCTTTCAGTTTCCTATCTTTTTTGCCTTTTCATATTGTTTATGGTGTTCTGAAGGTAAGAATAATTAAGTGGTTTGCCTTTTCCTTCTCCAGTAGACCACATTTTGTCAGAACTCTCCACCACCACCCATCTCTCTTGGGTGGCCCTACATGGCATGGCTCATAGTTTCATTGAGTTAGACAAGGCTGTGGTCCGTGTGATTAGATTGGTTAGTTTTTTGTGACTGTGGTTTTCATTTTGTCTACCATCTTATGGAGAAGGATAAAAGGCTTATGGAAGCTTCCTGATGGGAGAGACTGACTGTGGGGGAAAATTGGTTCTTGTTCTGATGTGCAGGGCCATGCTCAGTAAATCTTTAATTCAAATCTGTTGATGGGTGGGGCTATGTTCCTTTCCTGTTATTTTACCTGAGGCCAAACTATGGTGGAGTTAATGAAGAAAATGGTGTCCTCCTTCAAAAGGTCCCATGCACGCATTGCTGCTCTCATAGCCCCCAACCCTGCAGCAGGTGACTGCCGACCCACGCCTCCACTGGAGACTCCTGGACACTCATGGGCAAGTCTGGGTCAGTCTCTTGTGGAGTCACTCTTGCTTTCTCCTAGGTCTTTGTGTGCACAAGGTTTTGTTTGTGCCTTCCAAGAGTCTGTTTCCCCAGTCCTGTATTCTGGCGGCTCTATGGTGGAGTTAATGGCGACCTCCTCCAAGAGGGCTTATGCCATACCCAGGTTTACTGCACCCAGAGCCTCTACCCCTACAGCAGTCCACTGGTGACCCATACCCCACAGGAGACACTCAAACACAGTTCTGTCTCAGAGTCTGTGGGGTCTCTGGGTCCTTGTGCACCCAAGGTTTGTTTGAGTTCTTTGAACATCTCTGGCAGGTATGGGGTTTGATTCTAAATGCAATTTCGTGATTTCATCCCTCCTTGTTTGGGCTTTTCCTTTGCCCTTAGACATGGGGTATCTCCTCAAAGTCGATCCAGGACCATGCAGCCACCACTCCAGCGCCTACCCTCTTGTTGGGCTTCTCTGCCCTTGGATGTGGGGTATCTCCTCAAAGTTGTTCCAGTGCTGTGCAGCCTTGAGAGCCAGTTAATTATGTGCATTTCACTGATCCTTTGTCAATTGTCAAACACTGAAGGATCAATTTAAAGATACATGGAGCTTATTCAAAAATTATGCCCTTCTCCACCATGGGAACTTCCTAAAATATTTTCAAAGATAATTTTGATTATATGTAGCTTTGGCTGATTTTCAAACCCAAACCTCACCTGAGATATAAATTCTTCATGTTATAAATATTCAGCCAGGCATAGCACTTATTCAAAGAACAGCAATTAATACATATTTTCTAATAGCTAAAGATCACTTGGATTGACACCTTGGCAGAGGGGCATATTAGAAAGGCTGGCTTTCAGGATTCATTCCAAATCTACTACATCAGAATCTGTATTTTAACTAAGTACATAGGTAGTTTATATGCATGTTAATGTTTGAAATCCATTGTGCTAGAGGTCACATGAAAGGAAAATGCATGGCATAAAAGACCTTCTTAGATCATTAACCAAATGTTAATTAGGAATAAAACAAGAGAGAGAAAGACTGAGCACAATTGGGCAGGTATAATATTTGGGGCAGAGTTCTATTCCTACATGTACTAGCATATTATAATCATCAAAATAGCTTCAGAATGTGTTCATATTTTATAATATTGAATTATATCCCCTCCCATCTCCAGGCCAGAAGAATGCATGTAAACCAATATTAAAAAAAAAAAAAAATAACATAACTGCTATAATAGAGATGTAAATAAAATGCTTGGAAAGCTGAGAAAATTAAACCATCCATTTTGCATGGAGGGACTGAAGAAAGATTTCTTTAAACAGTTGGATTCTGAGGACACAGGAATTCCAGACAACAAGAATGTAAGGGGTATTGAAAGGCTTAGGTACTTTGGAGTTGCCACAAACTTAAGTGTGCCTAGAGCTTATGGTGCACGTTTTGCTATTTCTTTACAGGAAGTAGGAGATGAAGGGATGGATGGAAAAAGATGAGGATGAAAAGATGGGAATAGGGTAGAGAAAGCTGGGCTCTAATGTTGAGGCATCACTACAAGGCCTAAGACTAACATAATATCAGTCCCTATATTCCAAGAATCAAATTTATTAAAGCTAATAGGATATTGTTGGGCTTCCCTTATGGCTCACTGGTAAAGAATTCGCCTGCCAATGTGAGACATGGGTTTTATCCCGGGGTTGGGAAGACCCCATGGAGAAGTAAATGGCAACCCTATCCAGTAATTGGGCCTTTAAACGTCCAACTCTATGGATATTCAAATCTTTCCCAAGGTACACATGTGTTATCTTGGGTGATTCTGTCTTCATATTCTTCTCTATGTCTAGGCTCTTGTACCTTCATGCACCATCTGGGTGCTGCACCATGTGAAGCTAGACAAGAAACTCAATTGCTCCACCAGTTGTTGCAAAAGGAAGTTGCTCAAGGCACTCATAAATATTTGAAGACTCGAGAGAGAATAATATCACACAGCACAGAGTTTTGTGCTACCCACAACTCCTCTTATCTTTCTCGTCTCATCACTATGGCCCTTCTCAAGTTCTCAAGGAAAAACATATTTTCCCCTCTGTTACAGAAGGCAGTTTCTTCCCCCTCAGGAGTTCAACCTTCTCCTCCAAGCACATGCTAAAGTAGTTTTCAAAAGTAGGAACAATTCTATGCCTTAAAGGAACTGTGACAGGAGCTATTAAGAGAAAAACTAATTTGCTACTCAATATACACTATTCAGACACACAATACATTTGCACGTGTATATGTTTGTATATATTCAAGGGACTAGATCTAGTTAAAAGTGTGCCTGAGGAACTATGGACAAAAGTCCGAGATATTATACAGGAGGCGATGAACAAAACTGTCCCAAAGAAAAATAAAAGCAAGAAGGCAAAGCAGTTATCTGAGGAGGCTTCACAAATAGTGGAAGAATGAAGAGAAGTGAAGGGAGAGAAGGAAAGGTACATCCAATTAAACACAGAGTTCCACACCCACCCCCCACCCCCACCCCCCAAAAAACAACATCTAGAAGAGACAAGAAGGCCTTCTTCAATGAACAATGCTTAACAACAGAAGAAAACAACAAAAGGGGAAAAACTAGAGATCTTTTCAGGAAAATTGGAAACATCAAAGGAACATTCCACCCAAAGATCAGCACAATAAAAGATAAAAATGGTAGAGACTTAGTAGACACTGAAGAGATCAAGAAAGATGGAAAGGCTACATGGAAGAACTGTATAAAAAGATCTTAATGAACCTGATTATGATGATGGTGTGGTCAGTCATTCAGAGCCAGACATTCTGGGGTGTGAAGTCAAGTAGGCCTTAAGAAGCACTGCTGTTAATAAAGCTAGTGGATGCAATGAAATTCCAGCAGAACTATTCAAATCCCTAAAGGATGATGCCATCAAGGTTTTGCATTTATTTTGTCAGCAAACCTGGAAGACCCAGCAGTGGCCACAGGACTGGAAAAAGGTCAATCCTCTTCCCAATCCCCAAGAAGGGTAGTACCAAAGAATGTGCTAATCATCGGACAATTGCACTCATCTCCCATATTAGTATGGTCATACTTAAATCTTGTATGCCAGGTTTCAGCATTATGTGAACCAAGAACTTCCAAATGCCCAACCTGGGTTTAGAAAAGGAAGAGAAACTAGAGGTCAAATTGCCAACATTTGCTGGATTATAGAGAAAACAAGGGAATTTCAGAAAAAAAAAAAACAAAAAAAACATCTATCACTATTTCATTGACTATGCTAAAACTTTTGACTGTTTGGATCATGACAAACCGTGGAAAGCTCTTAGAGCAATGGGAATACCAGACCATCTTAACTGTCTCTTGAGAAACCTATATGCAGGTCAAGAAGAAACAGTCAGAACCCTGTATGGAACAACTGATTGGTTCAAAATTGAGAAAGGAGTAAGACAGGGCTCTCTGCTGTTATTCTGTTTGTTTAACCTGTACACTGAGTACATCATGAGAAATGCCAGGCTGGATGAGTTATAAGCTGGAATCTAGACAGGTGGGAGAAACATCAACAACCTCAAATATGAGGATGATACCACCTTAATGGCAAAAAGCAAAGAGGAACTAAACAGCCTCTTGATGAGGGTGAAAGAGGAGAGTGAAAGAGCTGGCTTAAGATTAAACATTTAAAAAATCTAAGGTCATAGCATCCAGCCCCATTACTGCATGGCAAATAGAAATGGAAAAGATGGAAGTAGTGACAGATTTCCTTTTCTTGGGCTTCAAACTCACTGCGGACAGTTACTACAAACATGAAATCAGAAGATGATTGCTTGCTGGCAGGAAAGCAATGAAAAACCTAGACAGTGAGTTGAAAAGAAGAGACATTATTCTGCCAACAAGGGTCTGTATAGTCAAGGCTATGCTCTTCCCAGTGGTCATGTCTTGAGAAGGAAATGGAAACCCAGTCCAGTATTCTCACCTGGAAAATTTATGGATGGAGTTGCCTGGTGGCTATAGTCCATGGGGTGGCAAAGAGTCGGAGAGGACTGAGTGATTTTCACATACATATATGGTCTTCCCAGTGGTCACATATGGTTGTGAGAGCTGGATCATAAAGAAGGTAGAATGCTAAAGATTGGATGCCTTCAAACTGTGGTGCTAGAGAAGATTCCTGAAAGTCCTTCGGACAGCAAGGAAATCAAACCTGTCAGTCTTAAGGGAAATCAATCCTTGTTGGAAGGACTGATGATAAAGCTGAAGCTCCAGTATTTTGGTCATCTGATGAGAATAGGCAATACACTGGAAAAGTTCCTGATGCTGGGAAAGATTAAGGGCAGAAGGAGAAGAGTGCATGAGAGGATGAGATGGCTGGATGGCATCGCCAGTGAAATGAACATGAATTTGGGCAAACTCTGGGAGATGGTGAGGGAAAGGGAGGCCTGGCATACTGCAGTCCATGAGTTCACAAAGAGTTGGACACGACTGAGTGAATGAACAACAACATGTGTGTATATATACATGCACATACACACACACACACACATAGATACACATAGTAGCTCAGTTGGTAAAGAATCCCCCTGCAATGTGGGAGACCTGGGTTCAATCCCTACCTTGGGAAGATCCCCTGGAGAAGCGAAAGGCTGCCCACTCCAATATTCTGGCCTGCAGAATTCCATGGGCTGTATGGTCCATGGGGTCACAAAGAGTCAGACACGACTGAGCGACTTTCACTTTCATACATGTATATATGTACATGCACTATGCGTGTGTGTGTATGTATATGTAAACACTTATTATGTACATATATAAGTATATGGTGTGCACATATGTGCCTTAACATACATGTGGACAGAAGGTTGGAAAGATACATAAAATAATGTTAGCCATGTTATATCTGGGCTGTTAACCATGGTTATATCTGGGTAATAAGGTTATGGGTAATTTTTACTTCCTTCTTTCCCCTATATGTATGTGTTTCATATGAGAACATGTAATTTTAAAAAATCAGTTAATAAAATGTAATGTGGTTAATAGATAATTTTATTTGAAGGAATTGCTTCATTTGAATAGTGAGCAAAAGCCAACATGAAAGGGTTTCCTGACTCAATCGGTGCTGATAGATTTGAAACTATGGATTAAAGAAGTCGTGCCTTGAAAAGAAAGGTCAATTCGGATGGTAGCTCTAGAAAAGTATTTTTTTTTACTTCTTTTTTTAAAAAAATTTTATTGGAGTATAGGTGATTTATAATGTGTTAGTTTCAAGTGTACAGCAAAGTGAATCAGTTATATGTATACATATATTTACTCTTTTTTCAGATTCTTTTTCCAGATAGGTCATTACAGAGTATTGAGGATAGTTCCCTGCACTACACAATAGGTCCTTATTATCCATTTTATATATAGTAGTCTGTACATGTCAATTCCAATCTCTCAATTTATCCTTCCCCTCACTTTCCCCCTGTTAATCATAAGTTTGTTTTTTACATCTGTGATTCTATTTCTGTTTTGTAACTAAGCTCATTTGTTACATTTTTTTAGATTCCACGTATAAACAATATCATATGACCTATAAGACATTAATCTCCAAAATACATAAACAGCTCATGCAGCCCAATATCAAAAAACACAACCCAATCAAAAAATGGGTGGATTTTTCCAAAGACACACAGATGGCTAAAAAGCACATGAAAAGATGCTCAATATCACTAATTATTAGAGAAATGCACATCAAAACTACAATGAGGTATCACTTTACACTGGTCAGAATGGTCCTCAAAAAATCTACAAACAATAAATACTAGAGAGGGTGTGCAAAAAAGGGACCCCCTCCTAAACTTGGTGGGAATGTAAATTGGTACAGCCAGTTATGGAGGTTCCTTTAAAAACTAAAAATAGAACCACCATATGATCTAGCAATCCCACTCCTGGGCATATATCTGGAGAAAACTCTATTGGAAAAGACATACACACCCCAGTGTTCATTGCAACATTATTTACAACAACCAGGAGATGGAAGGAACCTAAATGTATATTGATAGAGGAATGGATAAGGAAGTAGTACATACACACAATGAAATATAATTCAATGATAAAAAGAATGAAATCATGTCATCTGCAGCAACATGAATGGACCTAGAGATTGTCATCCTGTGTGAAGTAAGTCAGAGTTCTAGAATAGTAATTATGAAACTAATCCCAGAGTTGGTACTTAAGCAACTACATGTAGAAGACATTCTCGAAAGTTTTGCAGTATGTTAAACCTAGCACTTCCAAATATATTTGATATAGAATACACTGTTTGCATGGAATACTATGAAATACCAACAAAACGTTGTCCCCATAGAACACATATTGAGAAATGCTGCTTTAAGGAATAGTAGAGTTAAAAAAAGTTCTATTTGCTAGAGTTGAGTTTGCTTGTTGGTCTAGGGGAAGGAGGTTGTGGAGAAGAAATTGAAGATACAAGACTAAAGGAAAATAGTTTATTGACCAAAGTTCCAGAAAAAGCACAAGGGGATGAAATCCAAGACATTCCTACTTAAAAGGCTGGTTTCTAAATAAAAATTTTCAGCATTGCTTATTGAAATTTCATTTTAACAAGGTTCCCAGGAGATACATTTGTACATTAATATTTAAGAAACACTGCACTAAGAAAAAAGAATGTCACAGGCCTGAAAAACATGGGGAAAATGTTTGAAATAGCTATTGTGAGAAATGTGATAGGGAATTGACAAGGGTCCATTTGATACTGATTCTAATCAGTGTGTTGGTTTGCTTTTTATTTAAGTTTCTCCAGTGAAGCTCAGAACTTAGAGAAACAGAATTAAGGCCATGGCTCAGGGCTGCGGATTGACAGAAGGAGTATTACTAAAAAGTAAGGGAGCAGAAAGTCCTAAAGCAACAGAGAAAGTAGCAATGAAATAGCTGGGTTTGAGTGCATTTGAGGATCTAAGAAAGCCAGAAGGAACCTGAGGCATGGGGGAGATCAAGAAAACCTCAAGAGGTATGAGGTGAGCAAAGTGAAAGATAAGGACGTCAGATTTGGAAGTGTGGTGTTCTGCCATGTCAGTTGTGGAGGAGAGAAGATGAGGAAAACAATGGGAACAGAAAAAGGGTAAGGGATGATAGGAAACATTCAAGGCGTCCAGTTTTCTGCTGTCTACAGAACCGTAATGCAAAGTGCTGGGTGAATCTGAATCCCCTCCCCTCTGTGGTCCCCAGTGGGGTTGATGAGACAGTGTAACCTCAAAATAAGGACTGTTGTTATATGGTTCTAGATTTTATACATGGCCTTAGCCACTTAATAGTAAGACTCTTGCATTATGCCTTTTTCCATTCTGGCTATCAAAGACCAATGAAACCAAGTTACATTTTAGGAGAAAGGTAGAGAAACTTAAAGAAAAGTTTCAACACAGACAGGAGTTTGGTCACAATAGAAGAAAGATAATCAAAGGAAAACTTTAGGTACGAGATACAATTACTCCTGCTGTGGCAGGTAGTTGAACATTGACTCTTTACTGGCTACCTCTAAGAAACATGTGTATTTGATATCTGCTATATGATACCTATATGATATCTATATTCATCTCCAGAATAGCTCCATAACATTGGTATCATAACACATTCATATCACTAATGAGGAAACTGGAAAATGTTATGCAATTTCTCTGAGGCCATGCAGTTAATAGGAGGTACAGCCAGGATTTGGTCCCATTTAGCAAATTCCAGATTACACCTTCCTATTCACATCATTTTTATGGAGATGCAATAACCATTTTCATCACCACATCATCATATCATCATCATCATCATATTACTACATAGGTTTTATACAGTGATTTAAAATTTATGAAGTCCTACCTTCATATGATGAGAAGGCTTTTAGAGCTTAAATCAATATGCATAGTTTCAGCATCTAACTCCTTGCTCTCTATAGTCTTGCTCTAGACCAACACCACCAGCATCACTTGGGAGCCAGTTACTGATTCTGAATTTTAAAAGAATCCCTAGAGTATCTACTTAGTGTTTGAGAAGTTCTAATGTATACTATTCAATGTTGCAGTGTATTGTCAGGTAGGGCCATTTCTGGGGGAAACTGAAGAGTTTTATTATCAGGACTTTCCTACTACCCCTTCTCATGACTCATCTTTCATCTCCTGGGAACCTATAGTACTTTAAAAGTTTTGGCAGCAAATATAAGAAAACAATAAGTATAATGGGTTCCAAAGAAGGTCAGTACCAAAGAATGTTCAAACTATCTTACAACTGTGCTCATTTCACACACAAGCAAGGTTATGCTCAAAATCCTTCAGGCTTGGCTTTAGTAGTACATGAACCAAGAACTTCCAGATGTACAACCTGGGTTTAGAAAAGGTAGAGGAACCAGAGATCAAATTGCCAACATTTGTTAGATCGTGGAGAAAGCTAAGGAATTCCAGAGAAACATCTACTTCTGCTTCATTGACTATGCTAAAGCCTTTAACTGTGTGGATCACAACAACTGTGGAAATTTCTTAAAGAGATGGGAGCACCAGACCACCTTACCTGTCTCCTAAGAAATTTGTATGCAGGTCAAGAAGAAATAGAATTGGACATGGAACAATGGACTGTTCCGAATTGGGAAAGGAATATGTCAAAGCTTTATATTGTCATCCTGCTTATTTAACTTATATGCAGAGTACATCATTGGAAATGCTGGGCTGGATCAATCACAAGCTAGAATCGAGATTGCTGGGAAAAAATGTCAATAACCTCAGATATGCAGATGATACCTCTCTAATGAAGAGAAAGCAAAGAGGAACTAAAGAGCCTGTTGATGAGGGCAAAAGAAAAGAGAAAAAAAGATGGCTTAAAACTCAATATTCAAAAAACTAAGATCATGGCATCTGGTCCCATCACTTCATGGCAAATAGAAGGGGAAACAATGAAAGCAGTGACAGATTTTATTTTCCTGGGCTCCATAATCACTGTGGCTATTGACTGCAGCCATGAAATTAAAAGATACTTGCTCCTTGGAAGCAAAGCTATGACAAACCTAGATAGCATATTGAAAATCAGAGACATCACTTTGCCGGCAAAAGTCCCTCTAATCAAAGCTATGGTTTTTCCAGTAACCATGTATGGATGAGAGAGTTGGAGCAGCCAACTCTCAGAAGGCTGAGCACCAAAGAATTGATGCTTTCTAATAGTGGTGCTAGAGAAGACTCTTAAGAGTCCCTTGGCCAGCAAGGAGATCAAACCAGACAATCCTAAAGGAAATCAACCCTGAATATCCATTGGAAGGACTGATGCTGAAGCTGAAGCTCCAATACTTTGACCACCTGATGCAAAGAGCTGACTCATTGGAAAAGACCCTGATCCTGGGAAAGATTGAAAGCAGAAGGAAAAGAGGGTGTCAGCGGATGAGATGTTAGACAGCATCACCGACGCAATGGACATAAATCTGAGCAAATTCCTGAAGATGGTGGAGGACAGAGAAGGCTAGCATGCTGCAGTCCATGGGCCACAAAGATTCAGACATGACATAGTGACTGAACAACAACAAATGGGCTTCAGCTATGAAGAAATGAGTTATCTCAAAGAGCAGGATGCTAACAACTCAGAAAGTGAAAGTCACTCAGTCGTGTCTGACTCTGTGATCCCATGGACTATACAGTCAATGGAATTCTCCAGGCCCGAATACGGGAGTGGGTAGCCTTTCCCTTCTCCAGGGGATCTTCCCAACCCAGGGATTGAACCCAGGTCTCCCATACTGCAGTCGGATTTTTTTACCAGCTGAGCCACAAGGGAAACCCAAGAATGCTAGAGTGGGTGAAAGTGAAAGTGAAGTCGCTCAGTCGTGTCAGACTCTTTGTGACCCCTTAGACCACCAGGCTCCTCCGTCCATGGGATTTTCCAGGCAAGAATACTGGAGTGGGTTGCCATTTCCTTCTCCAGGAGATCTTCCCGACCCAGGGATTGAACCCAGGTCTCCCACATTGTAGGCAGATGCTTTACTGTCTGAGCCACCAGGGAAGTCTAGAGTGGGTAGCCTATCTTTTCTCCAGGGGATCTTCCCAATCCAGCAATTAAACTGGGGTCCCCTGCATTGCTGGTGGACTCTTCACCAACTGAGCTATAAGGGAAGCTCCAACAACTCAGAGTCAAGGCCTACTGATTCAGTGCCATCACAGAATTCCTTCCATGAACTTTGACCTCAGGCTGGTTTCTCTTGGTCATGAAATGGCTGCATCAGTTCCACATTTTACTTTCTTTTTTTTTTTTTTAATTTTATTTTATTTTTAAACTTTACAATATTGTATTGGTTTTGCCAAATATTGAAATGAATCCGCCACAGGTATACATGTGTTCTCAATCCTGAACCCTCCTCCGTCCTCCCTCCCCATACCATCCCTCTGGGTCGTCCCAGTGCACCAGCCCCAAGCATCCAGTATCGTGCATCGAACTTGGACTGGCCACTCGTTTCATACATGATATTATATATGTGTCAATGTCATTCTCCCAAATCTTCCCACCCTCTCCCTCTCCCACAGAGTCCACAAGACTGTTCTATACATCAGTGTCTCTTTTGCTGTCTCGTATGCAGGGTTATTGTTACCATATTTCTAAATTCCATATATATGTGTTAGTATACTGTATTGGTGTTTTTCTTTCTGGCTTACTTCAGTCTGTATAATTCTTTCACATAAACATTGAGAGGAAGAATTAGGGAACCTTTTTTTTTTTAATGTCTACTTGATAGATGAAGACTCCCAGATTTTTTCTCGTGTCTTAACTTGTCAGAACTGGGTTGCTTGTTACTTCCTAAACCAATTACTGAACAAGGGAATGGGAATGCATGAACCATTTTATACTAATCTCCATAGTGGACTGGATGATGGAGAATCAACAAACATGGCCACTTCAAAATCTAAATCACCCATGCTGCCACTGATTTACAGGAGATTACTGCTCATATCTGTCATCCTGGCGTTCTGGCCTTCTGCCCATTCTCCCTACCTCATTCTCAGCTTGCTGGCAATACACTTTCATAAACTCATTCCTAAAATATTAATGACTAGTAAGGTTTTGCCAGTGTAATCCATCTGAAAAGCTAATACATTGCAGGTGACTTTTCCTAGGTGTTTAGACAGTGATAGCCCTTAAATGGAAAAGTGAGTGAAGTGAAGTCACTCAGTCGTGTCTGACTCTTTGCAACCCCATGGACTGTAGCCCACCAGGCTCCTCTGTCCATGGGATTTTCCAGGCAATAGTACTGGAGTGGATTGCCATTTCCTTCTCCAAAGCTGAGCTCAAAAAGCAACTACAGTCAGATAGAAAAATAATATAAAAATAAGAGAGACTCCGATTGCTTTGATGAAGCTTGGAGGGCCAAGAACACTGGACTGAAGCACCAGGTTTACAGCAGCTAAATCTGGAGAGAGGTGGTGTTCTGCAGATGTGTACAAGTCATTTCACTATCTGAGCCTCGGTTCATTCATCTGAAAAGTGATCATATTTTGGCTTGCTTCAACTCATAGCATGAGGGCAATAAGTGGTAATGCACAGGATGAATGTTAGAAAGCAAATGTAGAGTGTTATTATTCCTCCAACACAAGGAACAGTACCTTGCTCTAGATGTTGAATATATGTTTGTTAAATGAATAATTAACTGTGTTTTCATCTTTTCTGTGAAGTTTTAAAATTTAACCCAACAAAAGTATATTTTACAGTGTCTATCCTGTTTAAGTTGTAGGTGTCTAGTAGACTTTCTAAAGCTCCACAAATCATCCTAGTTCATTTATAAAAATTTATCTCTTCTCCAGTCACATATAAAGAAAGAGAGCAGCTTTACATTATTTTGAATAATGGAAAACACATATGAAATTTCATAAAAGAGACATTGCCTTCATTTACTTTTTGAAAGCAAAATGTTTATTTCTTTGATTGTAGAAAGCAGTACTCATTGCAAAAAGAAGACAGAAAAAACTATAAGACACAAGTTTAAATCTTATATAATCCTATCACTCAGATGTAACCAGTAATAAAATCGTAGCACCTTTAAGGCTGCTGGGTCTGAATATTATTAATTTATATTCTTTTCTACTTATGTATATTTATATTTGTATAATTAAAATAGAATCATCTACATATTCTATCAATACTTTTTAAATTAATCAATTGGATAATGCATATATTTTCAAGTCAGTAAATATAGATATACTTTATCATATTTTACAGTGGCCTGGTAGTTCTTCACGTAGATAACTGGCAATTTAGTCAGTCCTCTTTAAATGAAATATTAGGCTTTTCTCCATAGATTTTTGTTTCTTCTTCCCAAGGAAGGCAGTACTTACCGTCATTTTTTAAAGTAGGTTTTGGAAAAAGAAATGAGCTTCAGAAATTTTGCTTCTTTTGCTTCTTTCCACCTGAATGAATATGTGTGAGGCTAAGGAGATCAGGTGTTTAGGAGCCAGAGACATGAGCAGCATCTTACCAAATAACATGTGTGTAATGGCAATTACATCACAGCCCTTATCCGAGGCACTACTGTAACCCTGAAGAGCAGTAGAGAAACTCACACAAATAATGCAGCTGGTCATCAGCCCATCAAGCAAAGCATGCTTACAAGAGCACTACAGAAATTAGGTCATTTCAGAAGAAAAGAACACAAAAACACCTTATTTCCCCTTCTTTTGGAAACTTCTCTTTAAACATAAAACTCATCACAGATAATTTTCAGACACCCTGCTTTACCCAGCAGCACCAATATTTTAGCTAGAAAAAAGGAGACTGGATGTAGAGGTTATCCAATCTATTAAATTCTTTTTGCCTCTGAACGTGAAGTGTAAGTTAACCAGTTCTAGAGTTTGTAAGAACAGGTTTGCCTGCATATTTCAATGCCTCTGTGACTCCCAATTGTTTTTATACCAGAAGAGGTTCATCTTTTGTCACTAAAGGTCTCACAGAAGCCATATAAGCACCAAGTCATACAATAGGTCCCTGCTCTCTGACCCACCAGTCACCAAAGACTTGATGCGCATGTTGCTATCTGGCGGGACTTCTGATTTTTTTCTACATTACTCACGTATTAGGGCTTCCCTGGTGGCTCAGACAGTAAAGAATCTGCCTACAGTACAGGAGACCAGGGTTCAAAGCCTGGGTAGGAAAGACCCCCTAGAGAAGGGAATAACCACCCACTTTAGTATTGCTGCCTGGAGAATTCCATTGAGAAAGGAGCCTGTTGGGCTACCGTCTGTGGGGTCACAAAGAGTTGGACACAACTGAGTGACTAACACATTCACTTTTATTTATCTATTCTGACTTTTTTCCACTTTCTTTACCAGAAGACATTCAGAATTCTGCTCTCTTTACTCTCTTTCCTAACGAAACTTTCCTTTAACAGAACCAAATTCATTCATATGTACCACTATTTAACTATTGCAATGATAATGCTGTGTTACACCCAGATCTCAGTGGCTTCCATTAAAAACCATTTATTCAGGGTCTACAGGCAGATCTGCTTTAGGCTACAGGCTGGGTTCCAGACTTCCTTGGTGGCTCAGATGGTAAAGCGTCTGCCTACAGTGCAGGAGACCCGAGTTCAATCCCTGTGTCGGGAAGATCTCCTGGAGAAGGAAATGGCAACCCACTCCAGCACCCTTGCCTGGAAAATCCGGTGGACGGAGAAGCCTGGTAGGCTATAGTCCATAGGGTCGCAAAGAGTCGGACACGACTGAGCAACTTCACTTCACTTTCACAGGTTGGGTTCAGGTTTAGTCCACACTGCTCTCTTCCTCTTTGGACCAGCAGATACCCAGGCATGTTCTCCTTATGGTGAAAGTTACAGCCGGGCAAATGGGAATATCCCATGCCTTTGATAGTCTTGGCCTGGAACTGGTACACTGTCACTTCTTCCATATTTTGCTAGTAAAGGAAATTTTCATGGCCAAATGACATCAAAGTCATGGAAAGAAAGTTTACTTTTAAATGGTGGAACTTCAAGCTAACATGACAAAAGGTATGGATACACAATTCTACAGGCAGAGCATGAAGAAAAGGGAAACACGGTCTAATCTTCCACACATCCTGAGGCTGATAACAGACTGCTGGTCCTTGAAGAATTTTTTCTTTTTTTTTTAAACAGAGAAAACCAGCTTTAAACCAAATTTCAATGAAATTTTAAATGTGCTGTTACGGGAAGCAATACAGTCAAGATGAGAACATTCCAGAGTCTCTTTACAGGGGAACACAGGCAACTCCTTCCTTACCTGTAAAGTAGAACCAAAACTGATAGTGAGCCTGTGGATGGATGAAAAATCATCCATCCACTGGGAACCTGAGAGCATGCCCAGAAACAGGTTTAGGTTTGGGATTACAAGAGAGACTTAGGTTTAAATCCCACTATTGCAGCTGCATGGTTTACTATTCCTAATCCTTAGTTCCTTGACCTGTGAAACTATGGCAGAAGGAATAACCACTTCTTAGGATTGTTGAGTGGACAAAATTAAATACTGTATATAAATCACTTTGTTTCTAATAAAGTGCCTGATACACAGCAGGCATTTCATAATTTTTCCTTTATTTATATTTCATCGTTCAGAACAGAATTATGTTTATTACACTCTGAAGAGGAAAGTAATTGCCCTTTGTTAAATAATTGATCCAGAAGCACACTGCAGGCTATGCTTCATTTACTTTGTGTGTCTTCTGCTGGTTTTGCCAGCCTTTCCATTGAAAATGGCTCTAACACAGCTCTGTAACCTGTTTAAACATAGCTTCTGGCAACTGGCTTTTAGGCACATGCTAGATTTGGGGGTCTAGAGAGAATGGGTTGAAACTGCAGTGACACTTTGCTGTATTCCTAGTAACTAAACTGAGTTAATCCCCAAACAGCATTTTTTTTTTTTTTCATTTCCAGCCAAAGCTGCTATCCATGATAAATATTCAAAGTGGGAAGCTATGGCAGGTTCATCTTCAAGAGCAGTAATCCACTAACCATCACTTTCACTTTTATCAAATTTTCATTTCTCTCAGATTGTTTTATATAAGTTCAATCTTTAATCAGGATACAGAATTTAACACAAATCTTCAAGATTCAATGAGAGGTTCTTAGTGGAACTGACTAGCATAATGACTAGCAATATGCCATAGAATAAGAGCTTAATAAAATTTTTTGAACCTAAAAAAAAAAATCTGAACTATTTGTCTAAAATCAAAAAGTAATAACGTACAGATGTATGATTACTTGCAGTATAGAATCTGTAGACTATTTCATTTTCAATAATATTAAGACTCATGCCCTTTAAACTGGGTAAACAGACTCAGAGACACAATGTTCTCAATAATACAGAGCTAAAGAATGGTAGAGCTGGGACTTGAATGCAGATCTTCCCACTCTAAGTCCAATAATCTCACAAAGTCAGCCACTTCTTTATAGAAATTCAGTTGCTGACTCAGTCAAGATAGATCACAGAACTACAAAGTGGCACAGAATGATTCATGTTCTATCACCCATTTTAGGAAAGATCTGCTCCTTTTTAAAAGCAAATGTGCTTTATACTTATCAACATAGCTCACTGAGCAGTTAGGAGAGTGTGACGCCAATAGAAAGAGACAGGCTTGATAGTGTGCTGAATTTGATAAAAATGATTTTAGATAATCTTGCAGAAGTTTGGGGATCTGGGAAATATCAACTATGATCTGCTGACCAAGTTTCTATTTTAGTTTTAAAATATATGCATTTTGTGAGAAATAGAACTCTTATCTTAGTATCCATGTACTTTATGCAATGAATAGAGTACTGCAAATTTTTTGTGTGTATAAAATAATTTTAAAACATGAATCACTGTATGCCTATACCAAGGTTACTTATTCCTTCACAGAATCAATGAATTTTAGAGATAGCAGAAGCCCTCAGAACTTTATCCAAAGTTGCATGTTACAGATGGCCACTCAGACCCAGAGAAGTTAGAGAAGTATCCCAGTTAGAGGTAGTTAGTGATGGACCGGAACCCAAGTGTTCTGCCTTGCAGCCAAATGCTTCTTCCATTGTACTACCAGGAAAACAGAGGAACAAAAATCACTGTGGTAATTTATTTTGAAAAGAAAATGCTATCTTTATAAATATTCAATCTTAATATATCTCTTATTCTGATTCTTGATGTTGTATATTGAATTGCTTTTAAGTAGAATGCTTATACACATAAATATATACAAGTGCATATATCTATATTTATTTTGGTTTCCATGGCAGTTATTTGCTTGCTTCGAATCATTAGATCTTCTGCAGGATGGGCTTATTTCTCCTAATCCCCAACAGTCCCTGACACATTTATGATATTGCCATATGCATACTGGGTACTTGATAAATATTTGTAGCTGCTGATAGAACTGCCCCTGCTGATAAACTACTATTGGAAAAGCCTAAGGTCTATATTAGAGAGAAGCTTTTCTCTTTTAAACTATTGATTGACTCTTGCATGACATTTAATAAAACCTTTCCATTACCACTTGCATAACAGCAATTAAAACCCTCATCAAATCTATCTTAACTGCTTAAAGTCTTCCACTGGGGAGCAGTTTCCTTGGCAAACATCTGCAATAAAAGGCTATTTAATCTTCATAACTGAAACAGTCAGTTATGGTAATTCGTCTCTTTTATTGTCAGTTTACATTGGAATCACACACAGCCCTGGTACTTTCAAAAGGTGCAGAAGAAAGCATAGTTCCTTCAGCAAAAATAACTAGTAGTGAGGTCCCTGTCTCTGGAAGCAGCCATATCTGGCCCAAGTGATTACTTGTCAGTAACACTGCACAAAGGATTTCTCACTGGGAATGAGAAATTAGTTAGACTAATGAAGACATATGATGCCTTTCAATTAGAGATTCTTTATTTCTAGGTTCTCCCAGCCTAAGAATAATGTTCTTAAACACTGAGAGCATGACTCCATATTAAAATTCTGAAACCAGGTTTCAAAGATGGGGAGAAAAATCTCCATTTATACTTCACTTTCCTTTTTAAAATTCTTTAAATTTGTTTCACTTCATAATAGGATTGGGAAATGCTCACTTTTGAGTATTTACAGAAAAATAAGGCAAAATGTAAAACTGTATATGCAATATAATCTTGAAACAATAATAGTAGTAGTAATTTGCATGTATTGAACACAGGCACGAGTCAGGCGCTGTTGTCAGGAACTCTAGTTGCTTCACTTCTGTTCATACACTGATTATACATGTGTCACTGAGTCTTTTCAAATATAGATTCCTGGGATAAGTTACATTTAAGCAGAGTGTTTAAATATAAGTAGGAGTTGGCCTAATCTAATTTGTGATTTAAGTGGTGATAAACATGTGTGATAAAATTTAGATAGATGAGTACTGTTTTCATCTTACAGAAGAGGAAACAGAGGTTTAGGGAAGCTTAACACATTACCCAAGATCCACAGTTGGCAATATTTGGGTTAGCATTCAGATCAGGAGGGAGGAGGGAGGAGGGTTCAGGATGGGGAACACATGTATACCTGTGGCAGATTCATTTTGATATATGGCAAAACCAATACAATATTGTAAAGTTACATAAAATAAAATTTAAAAAAATAAAAAAAAATGGGGAAGTAAACATGTTAAAATAATGATAATGGTCATTTCTTTATAGTGTTTGTTTTTATATTTTCTACATAATTTGTGTCTTCTAACTATTCTACAAAGAGCATCTATTTTGTTTTCAATTTTGACTTTATTTTTATAGTGCAGTTTGAGGTTCACAGCAAAATTGACAGGGAGATACAGAGATTTCTTACATACACCCTCCCTGCACAAATGCATAGTCTCCTTTACTATCAACATTCCCAACCAGAGTGATACATTTTTTTTTTTTGCAATTAATGAACCTGCACTGAGTACACCATAATCATCCCAAGTCCATGATTTAAATTACGCTTCACTCTTGGTGCTGTAAATTCTAGGGCTTTGGACAAATGCACAATGACATGTATTATTATCATATCATACAGAGTATTTTACTGCCCTAAAAATCATCTGTGCTCTACTGATTCATGCTTGCCCAACCTCTACCAGACACTGGTCTTGTGCTGTTTTCAGATGTTGTATAGTGAAAAAAAAATACAGTGTTCCACTTTTTCAGATTGGGTTCTTTTACATTTACTTTAAATGTAAACCAGTAAAGTTCCCTACTCAAAGGACATGGGATAGTTGAACATATTAAAAAATAAAAAACAAGATTAAATAATACACTGCCTACCAGAGAGTCACTTTAGCTTTAAACACACACATAGACTGAAAATGAATGGATGAATAAAAAGATATTTTAAGCAACAGTATGGATGTGAGAGTTGGAATATAAAGAAAGCTGAATGCCAAAGAATTGATGCTTTTGAACTGTGGTATTGGATAAGACTCTTAAGAGTCCCTTGGACTGCAAGGAGATCCAACCAGTCCATCCTAAAGAAAATCAGTCCTGAATATTCATTGGAAGGACTGATGCTGAAGCTGAAACTCCAATCCTTTGGCCACCTGATGTGAAGAACTAACTCATTGGAAAAGACCCTGATGCTGGGAAAGATTGAAGGCAGAAGGAGAAGGAGACAACAAAGGATGAGATGGTTGGATGGCATCAGCAACTCAATGGACATGAGTTTGAGTAAACTCTGGGAGTTGGTGATGGACAGGGAGGCCTGGCGTGCTGCACTCCATGGGGTTGCAAAGAGTTGGATACAACTGAGTGGCTGAACTGAACTGAATAAACAAACATAAAGCTAGGATAGCTAATATTCATATCAGAATAAAGCAGACTTTAAGATAAAAATGGTCAAAAGTGACAAAGAAAATCATTATATGATGATAAAGAGGTCAATCCATCAAGAAGATATAACTATCATAACTATTTATACACCAAACATCAGAGCACCTAAATATACTAAGCAAATAGTAAAAGACATAAAAGAAGTATACAGCAATATAACAGTTAGGATCTGCAATATAAACTATTAAAATTGGTATTAAACCAAGTTGCCATCATTTCACTCTCAATAATGAACAAATCATTCAGATAGAAAATCAATTAGGAAACAATGGATTTGAACAACACTGTAGACCAAATGCCCCTGCATGGCATTTGTGATACTTCATGGATCACAGGCTTGTTGTGGCAAAGGGGCTTGCATTACTCAATGAAGTTATGAGCCATGCTGTGCAGGGCCACCCAAGATGGATGGATCATAGTGGAGAATTCTGATAAAATGTGGTCTACTGTAGGATGAAATGCCCAACCACTTCAGTATTCTTGCCTTGAGAATCTGATGAATAGTATGAAAAGGCAAAAAGATATGACTCTGGAAGATGAGCCCACCAGGTCAGAAGGTGTCCAATATGATACTGATGAAGAACAGAGAAGTAGCTAAAAAAAAAAAAAAATAAGAGGCTGGGCCAAAGTGGAAATGACACAGTTGCAGATGTGCCTGGTGGTGAAAGTAAAGTCCGATAGTGTAAAGAATGATACTGAATGTGAACCTGGAATGTTGAGTCCATGAATCCAGGTAAGTTGGAAGTGGCCAAAAAGGAGATGGTCAAGAGTGAACATCAACATTTTGGGAATCAGTGAACTAAAATGGATGGGAATGGGCAAATTTAATTCACATGACCATTATATCTACTACTGTAGGCAAAAATTTCTTAGAAGAAACAGAGCAGCCCTCATAGTAAACAAAAGAGTCCAAAATGCAGCACTTGGGTACAATCTCAGAAACAGTAGAATGATTTTGGTTCATTTCTGAGGCAAATCATTCAATACCACAGTAATCCAAGTCTATGCCACAACCACTAATGTCAAAGAAGATGAAGTTTACTGGTTCTGTGAAGACCTACAAGACCTTCTCGAACTAAGACCAAAAAAAGATGTACTTTTTCATCATAGGGGACTGGAATGCAAAAGTAGGAAATTGAGAAATACCTGGAGTAGTAGGCAAGTTTGACTCGGGAGTACAAAATGAAGCAGGGCAAAGGATAACAGTTTTGTCAAGAGAATACACTGGTCATAACAAACATACTCTTCTAACAACTCAAGAGACGACTCTACACATGGACATTACCAGATGGTCAACACCAAAATCAGACTGATTACATTCTTTGCAGCTAAAGATGGAGAAGCTCTATACAGTCAGCAAAAAGAAGACCTGGAACTGACTGTGGCTCTGATCATGAACTTCTTATCGCAAAATTCAGGTTTAAATGGAAGAAAGTAGGAAAAACCACTAGACCAGGTATGATCTAAATCAAATCCCTTACAATTATACAGTAGAGGTGAAAAATAGATTCAAGGGATTAGATCTGATAGAGTGCCTGAAGAACTATGGACAGAAGTTTGCAACACTGTATGGGAGGTGGTGACCAAAACCATCCCCCCAAAAAAGAAATGCAAGAAGACAAAGTTGTTGCCTGTGGAGACCTTACAAATAGCTTAGAAAAAAGGTAGAAGTGAAAGGCAAAGAGGAAAGGAAAAGATATATCCAACTGAATGCAGAGTTCCAGAAAATAGCAAGGTGAGATAAGATGGCTTTCTTAAGTGAAGAATGCGAAGAAATAGAGGAAAACAATAGAATGAGAAAGACTAGAAGTCTCTTCAAGAAAACTGGAGATACCAAGGGAACATTTCATGCAAGGACAGACATGATAAAGGACAAAAACAGCAAGGACCTAACAGAAGCAGAAGGGATTAAGAAGAGGGCAAGCATATACAGAAGAACTATGCAAAAAAGGTCTTCATGACATTGATAACCACATTGGGGTAGTCACTAACCTAGAGCCAGACATCCTGAAGTGTGAAGTCAAGTGGCCCTTAGGAAGCATTACTATGAACAAAGCTACTGGAGGTGACAGAATTCTAGCTGAGCTATTTAAAAGCCTAAAAGATGATGTTAAAGTGTTGCACTCAGTAGGCCAGCTAATTTGGAAAACTCATCAGTGGCCACAGGACTTGAAAATGTCAGCTTTCATTTCAATCCCAAAGAAGGGCAACGCCAAAGAATATCCTAACTACCATACAACTGTGCTCATTCCACAGGCTGATAAGGTAATACTCAAAATCCTTTAAGCTTGGTTTCAGCAGTATGTGAACTGAGAACTTCCAGATGTACAAGCTGGATTTAGAAAAGGCCAGAGATCAAACTGCCAACATTCTATGGATCATAGAGAAAGCAAGGGAATTTCAGAAAATATCTACTTCTGCTTCATTGACTATGCTAAAGCTTCTGACTGTGTGGATCACAACAAACTTGAAAATTTTTTTTTAATTTTATTTTATTTTTAAACTTTACAAATTGTATTAGTTTTGCCAAATATCAAAATGAATCCACCAGAGGTGTACATGTGTTCCCCATCCTGAACCCTCCTCCCTCCTCCCTCCCCATACCATCCCTCTGGGTCGTCCCAATGGGAATACCAGACCACCTTACCTGTCTCCTGAGAAACTTGTATGCAGGACAAGAAGCAAAACTTAGAACAGACATGGAAAAACAGATTGATTCAAAACTGAGAAAGGAGTATGTCAAGGCTGTATATTGTCACCCTGCTTATTTAACTTATATGCAGAGTACATCATGAGAAACGCTGGGCTGAATGAAGCACAAGCTGGAATGAAGATTGCCAGGAGAAATATCAATAACCTCAGATATGCAGATGACACCATATTAATGGCAGAAAGAGAAGAGGCACTAAAGAGCCTCTTGATGAAAGTGAAAGAAGAGAGTGAAAAAGTTGGCTTAAAGCTCAACATTCCAAAATCTAAGATCATGGCATCTGGTCCCATCAGTTCATAGCAAATAGAAGGGAAAAAAGTGGGAAAAGTGACAGATTTTATCTCTTTGGGCTCCAAAATCACTGTAGACAGTGACTGCAGCCATGAAATTAAAAGACACTTGCTCCTTGGAAGGAAAGCTATGACAAACTTAGTGTATTAAAAAGCTGAGACATCACTTTGCCAACAAAGGTTCATATAGTCAAAGCTATGATTTTTTCAGTAGTTATATTCAGATGTGAGAGTTGGACCTATATATAGAAAACTATAAAACACTGGTGAAAGAAATCAAAGAGGACACTAATAGATGGAGAAATATACCATGTTCATGGATTGGAAGAATCAATATAGTGAAAATGAGTATACTACCCAAAGCAATTTATAGATTCAATGCAATCCCTATCAAACTACCAACAGTATTCTTCACAGAGCTAGAACAAATAATTTCACAATTTGTATGGAAATACAAAAAACCTCGAATAGCCAAAGCTATCTTGAGAAAGAAGAATGGAACTGGAGGAATCAACCTGCCTGACTTCAGGCTCTACTACAAAGCCACAGTTATCAAGACAGTGTGGTACTGGCACAAAGACAGAAATATTGATCAATGGAACAAAATAGAAAGCCCAGAGATAAATCCACGCACATATGGACACCTTATCTTTGACAAAGGAGGCAAGAATATACAATGGATTAAAGACAACCTCTTTAGCAAGTGGTGCTGGGAAAACTGGTCAACCACTTGTAAAAGAATGAAACTAGACCACTTTCTAACACCATACACAAAAATAAACTCAAAATGGATTAAAGATCTAAATGTAAGACCAGAAACTATAAAACTCCTAGAGGAGAACATAGGCAAAACACTCTCCGACATACATCACAGCAGGATCCTCTATGACCCACCTCCCAGAATATTGGAAATAAAAGCAAAAATAAACAAATGGGACCTAATTAAACTTAAAAGCTTCTGCACAACAAAGGAAACTATTAGCAAGGTGAAAAGGCAGCCTTCAGAATGGGAGAAAATAATAGCAAATGAAGCAACTGACAAAGAACTAATCTCAAAAATATACAAGCAACTCCTACAGCTCAACTCCAGAAAAATAAATGACCCAATCAAAAAATGAGCCAAAGAACTAAATAGACATTTCTCCAAAGAAGACATACAGATGGCTAACAAACACATGAAAAGATGCTCAACATCACTCATTATCAGAGAAATGCAAATCAAAACCACTATGAGGTACCATTTCACGCCAGTCAGAATGGTTGCAATCCATAAGTCTACAAGCAATAAATGCTGGAGAGGGTGTGGAGAGAAGGGAACTCTCTTGCACTGTTGGTGGGAATGCAAACTAGTACAGCCACTATGGAGAACAGTGTGGAGATTCCTTAAAAAACTGGAAATAGAACTGCCTTATGATCCAGCAATCCCACTGCTGGGCATACACACTGAGGAAACCAGAAGGGAAAGAGACACGTGTACCCCAATGTTCATTGCAGCACTGTTTATAATAGCCAGGACATGGAAGCAACCTAGATGCCCATCAGCAGATGAATGGATAAGAAAGCTGTGGTACATATACACAATGGAGTATTACTCAGCCATTAAAAAGAATACATTTGAATCAGTTCTAATGAGATGGATGAAACTGGAACCTATTATACAGAGTGAAGTAAGCCAGAAAGAAAAACACCAATACAGTATACTAACACATATATATGGAATTTAGAAAGATGGAAACAATAACCCTGTGTACGAGACAGCAAAAGAGACACCAATGTATAGATCAGTCTTATGGACTCTGTGGGAGAGGGAGAGGGTGGGGAGATTTGGGAAAATAGCATTGAAACATGTATAATATCATGATTGAAACGAGTCTCCAGTCCAGGTTCGATGCACGGTACTGGATGCTTGGGGCTGGTGCACTGGGATGACCCAGAGGGAGGGGAGGGAAGGGAGGAGGGTGGAGGGTTCAGGATGGGGAACGCGGGTATACCTGTGGCGGATTCATTTCGATATTTGGCAAAACTAATACAATTATGTAAAGTTTAAAAAAAAAAAAAAAGAATCTTGAGTATTGAGGAATTGATGCTTTCAAATCGTGGTACTGGAGAAGACTCGTGAGAATCCCTTGGCCAGCAAGGAGATCAAAGCAGACAATCCTAAAGGAAAGCAACCCTGAATATTCATTGGAAGGACTGATGCTGAAGCTGAAGTGCCAATACTTTGGCCACTTGATTCAAAGAGCTCACTCACTAGAAAAAACCCTGATGCTGGGAAAGTTTGAGGGCAGGAGAAGGGGTTGTCAGAGGAGGAATTGGTTGGATGGCATCACATCACCAAGTCAGTGGACATGAGTTTGAACAAACTTTGGGTGATAATGAAGGACAGGGAAACCTGGCATGCTGCAGTTCACGGAGTTGCAAAAAGTTAGGCATGACTTAGTAAGTCAATAACAACAATAGAGTCCAGATGAGTCTGATAGACAGATACAGAATATCCCATCCAGTAATAGTAATAACACATTCATTTCAAGAGCATATGAAATATTTTCTAGATAGATATGTCAGGCCACAAAACAAGGCTTAGCATTTTTAAGAGGTATTAAATCATATAGAGTATATGTTTGGACCACAATGTATGAAACTAGAAATCAATAACAAAAAGAAAACTAGGAGATTTACAAACACATTAGAATTAAACAATACATTCCTAAATAGCCAATGCATCAGTGAAGAAAGGATAAGGACATTAAAAAGTATCTCAGAACAAACAAAAATTGAAACACAACATACTAGAATTTATGGGGTGCAGGAAAAAACGTTCTAAGAGGAAAGCTAATAATGAAGACATACATTAGGATGATAAAAAGATCTAAAACAATATAACTTTATACCTTAAAGAATTAGAAAAGATGAATTAAGCCGAAAGTTAGCCAAGGGAAGGAAAATAAATATTAGAGCAGAAATATGTAAAAGTTTGTATGTTTTCACCTATCTCTCCCTAATCCCCCACCCGCTAACCTGGCAACCACTTGTCTACTCTTCATTTCATTGAGTTCAACTTTCTCTCTCTCACTCCTTTTTTCAGATTCCACAATAAGTGATATAATGCAGTATACAGATTTGTCTTTGGCAGTCTCTCCAGGTTCATCCATGTAGTTACAAATGGTAGGATTTCTTTCCTTTTTAAGGCTGAATTAGATATATATGTATAAGTATGTGTGTATGTGTGTGTATATGTATGTATACACATGGATTTAATATGTAATGGATATATATTCATTTATCCATCAATGACACTTATATTAGTTCTTTTAATATATCTTGGCTACTGTGAATAATGACATGGGATGTCACTGAACATGGGGAGTACACATATCTCTTTTACATTATAGTTTTGTTTCCTTTGAATATGTACCAAAAAGTGGAAATGTTGGGTCATATAGTAACTCTATTATTTATTTATTTATTTATTCACAATGTTTAAAGGGGTAACTCTTTTAAATTTCCTCAGGAACCTCTATAGTATTTTTCATAGTGGGCATCAGTTTACATTCCCACCAACAGTGTCAAATGGTTCTATTTTCTCCACATCCTTCTCAGCATTTATCATATCTTGTCTTTTTGAGAATAGTTATCCAAACAGGTGCATGTTGACATATTATTGTACTTGGGCGGGGGTGGGGTGGGGCGGTGGGAGGTCTTGTATGTTATACTAAGTGAAATAAATCATTGTGGCTTTGATTTGCAATCTCCTGATAACTTGTAACATTAAGCACCTTTTTAATGTGTTGGCCATTTCTGTGTCTTCAGTATAATGTCTACTCAGGTTATTTGCATATTTTTTATAATTTGGGTTATTTATTTATTTGCTATTAAATTGTATGTGTTCCTTGTATTTTGGATATTAATCCCTTATCACATGGCTAATTTGCAAATTAGGTTACCATTTTTTATTTTTGTTTGTGTGCTAAGCAGAAGCTTTTTTATTTGATGTAGGATCTCTTATTTATTCAGAGAAGGCAATGGCAACCCACTCCAGTACTCTCACCTGGAAAATCCCATGGACAAATGAGCCTGGTAGGCTGCAGTCCATGGGGTCGCAAAGAGTCAGACACAACTGAGTGACTTCACTTTCACTTTTCACTTTCATGCATTGGAGAAGGAAATGGCAACCCACTCCAGTGTTCTTGCCTGGAGAATCCCAGGGACAGGGGAGCCTGGTGGGCTGCCATCTATGGGGTTGCACAGAGTCCAACCCGACTGAAGCAACTTAGCAGCAGCAGCAGCAGCTCTTATTTATTTTGCTTTTGTTGCCTTTGCTTTGAGTATTCAATACCAAACATAATCATTAAGATCAATGTCAGGGAGCTTTCTCCCTAGGTTTTCTTCTAAAAATTTATGGATTCAGGTCTGATGTTCCAGATTCGACTTGAATTGATTTGTGTTATGATGTAAGGTAGAAGTTGAGTTTCATTCTTTTGCATGTGATCCAGCACCATTTACTGAAATGACTATCCTTTCCTCTTTGTATATTCTTGCCTCCTTAGTATAAAATTTAGTGACTATATATGCATCGGTTTATATCTGACCTCTTGATTCTGTTCCATTATTCTGTATGTCTGTTTTTATGCCAATACTGTATTGTTTTCATTACCATAGCTTTCTAAGATTGAAAGTAGGAAGTGTGATTCTCCAGCTCTGTTTTCCTTTCTCATGATTGCTTTGGCAATTTTGTGCAGAACTAGGTTAACTTTTACTATAATTGCCAACTTCTTTTTCTTTCTCTCTTCCTGTAAAAGGTACATTCCTAAGGTGTCTATTAGGCCAGAATATTTTTTTAATTTTTCAAATTACTATTTTCTATTAATTTTATACACATACAAGTTAAGTACAAATAATTCTACATCTTATACTTTATAAAACAAATAGGTTTTTTAAGCAGTGCCCTGAACTACCATCATCTCACTCTGCTTTTCCAGATTAAAATATTCAATTATTCATATGATAATTCAATCATATTATCAGTCAATAATGTGGTATTTGCTTTCATATTCCTAAATGTCATGATGACACTATAGCATCTTGATTCAAGTTTAGGTATAATCTCTTTACTTCTCACATTTGTCTTTCTCCTTGAAAAGGAAAGTTTGTAAATTGGTCACCTCAATATTAGGAGGAAGGCAATGGCAAGCCACTCCAGTACTCTTGCCTGAAAAATCCCATGGATGAACGAGCCTGGTAGGCTGCAGTCCATGGGGTTGCTAAGAGTCGGACACGGCTGAGCAACTTCACTTTCACTTTTCATTTCATGTATTGGAGAAGGAAATGGCAACCCACTCCAGTGTTCTTGCCTGGAGAATCCCGGGGACGGCAGGGCCTGGTGGGCTGCCGTCTATGGAGTCGCACAGAGTTGGACACGACTAAGTGATTTAGCAGCAGCAGCACCTCAATATTTCATGTTTATATTATTATGATCATATTATTCTCTTTTAAGAGCTACTTTATGTGGTAACTCATCATTTTTTTTTTTTTTTTTTTCTGATCAACAGTAAGTATTTCCTATCATTAGTATTTGGTTTTTGTTTGCTTTCTATGGACTTATTATTCAAGGAACACCAAACTCTCTACTAGTTGTGTAAACCTCCTCTCAATACACTGAAGCATATTTTCTATTGATCTGATGTTCCTAATGATGTCTTACTGAGAACTTTGTGACTTACTCCAATAGAGACTGTTCATAATTTAGACTTGCTAAATCATAAGCACTGCTGTCTTCTTACGATTTCCCTGCACCATCATCTTAAGGATTTATTCCTTCTGTCTCTTTTGTTAGAGACAGGAATGTGAGAACATTAAGGAGGAGATTTGGTTATGATAACCCCATCTCTGTCTTTCTCTTCCACAACTAATTTGTTGCTTATTCCTGGGCCTTCAGGGATGTCTGTGATATAATTTGCTTCTCTGCTTTCTCCATTGTTGCCTAAGGATTTAACTTCCTAGTACTGATAAGTTAATTATCATTCACACACTATCTTGCTTTATAGCTACAAAATTGTGTTGCTATTTTTCTTTCCCTTTGTCTTTATAGGTTGCTGTTTTAAATCTTTTTCAATAATGCTCTATTACTAGAGTTTAGGGTAAGAGAATATATAAGTATCAACTTTTAATCTGTCTGGCTGAAATTATAGATGAAAATTGCCAAAATTTAAACATTTCCAAAATCTGCCAACTAATAAGAACCTTCATGATGATAATGATGATGATGATGATGACAATGATGACAGCCACTCACCATGCCTCGTGGCTTGTGAGATCTTAATTTAACAACCAGGGATTCATCCCAGGTCCCCTGCAGTAGAAGCACAGATCCCTAACCAGTGGACTGCCAGCGAATTTCCTAATAAGAATCTTTAGATTATTAAAATGCTTATTTCTGGATTTTATCTCAGATTTACTAAATTGAAACCTGTGAGGAAAATGCCAGGAAATGTGTATTGTTAAAAAATCCACAAAGAGATGATATGATAAGCTGGTTAGTGAAGTACCATTTCAAAATGTGAAAAGAGAATTTTCACAAATAATTTTATGATGTTAGCCGAGCCCTCTTAGCAGAAATTCATAAACATTTGCACATACTCAGACATACATACAAATTATAAGTCACTCTCAATTACAAACATATGTTGAAACTTCAAAATAAGTATTAGTAAATTAAATATAACCTTATAATAAAAGAATAATAAATTATTATCCAGTTATGAATCTTCAGGAAATTGCTAGAATGTGTCAGGATTAGGGATTTTTTTTTTCATATTAATCACAAAATTAACTTTTTACAAAATATTTATGTAATGACCTCAGTAAATGCCAAAAAAATTGAGTAATAACATGCATTTCAGATAATAATCAAACAAACAATATAACAATATCCTTATAGTAATTACCAAAACAAAAAAGTCCTAGATCAGACTAAGTGCTATCCATCAGAAACAAACATCTTACTCAATGAGCTAATATTAGAACCACTTAAATAGAATGCAGAAAAAAGGCAAAGACATCATTATTACCTATGCTATTGAATGTATTGGAAGCCTTCATCTATGCAGTAAGAGAACAAAAAATAAGAGTTATAAATATTTGGAAAAAAACTAGCCTATTATTTCCTAAACTTAGAAAATCCAAGAGAATCATCTGAAAAATATTGGAAATTCATCTGTATCTGCATACACAATTAACATTTAAAAATTCAATAGAATTCTTAAATACTTAGAGTAGTTAAATAGAAAATGGACCACAGATTGATGAACAAATGAATAGTCAGAAATAGTACATAATAAAAGTAGCAGTTCAAGTCAGCAGAAGAACAATGAAATATTCATAAAATTATTTGGAAAATATGTTTTTTAACTTAGGAAATTCACATCCAACAAAATAGAAAAATGTGCTAAGTATATAACTAGGAAATTCTTGGAAATGATACATATGTGGCTAATAAGCATATTTTAGAATTAAATCTCACTAAGCACATTTTAAAAACATATTTTAAAATCTCTAAGGTATATATTAAAATTATATTTCCCTCATTGGGAAACACAAATTACAATAATTTTTTTTTTCTTATTCAGATGGGGAAAATTTTTTTTAATGTTGATTCTATTCTGTGTTTGTGAGAATGGGGAGAACACTGGGGCATATTTTTCTGCCAACACGGAATTTAAAAACCTATTGGGGGAATTTGGCACCATCTTCCAAAACTGAAAATACATAAAACATTTATCCAGGTGTTCCATTTCTAAGAATCTCTTACATAGAAACACTCTCATATAAGCAAAGAAATTTATGTCTCCAAATGTTAATTGAATAATTAATGGCAAAAATATGTTAAAAATAGCATAGGCATTAATCACAAAGGAAACTTGAAATTGTTATGCACATAATCATGGCTGTGTAATTCTTTAGAATGATATATGCACTATCATAGTAAAAGCTTCAAGACATTCCAAGTAAAAAGAGCAAATCACAAGGAAACATAAAATGATACCATTTATGTGAAATTTAAAACAGAACTGAAGCGTTATACATGAAATGATTAACAGAGGTTACCTCTAGTAAGAGCAGTGGGAGTTAGAGAGTGATACTTATCTCTGCATTTTTATGTTTTACAATGAGATAAAATACCCCTTATATTACTTCATAAATTATTTATCTAGAAAGTAGTCCTAGTTTCCTAAATGTGTTAGATGGTGTCATGAGAGTTTTCTCTTAAAATATTACTAACTACAGGGTTTTTTTTTTCCTTTCTCTTTACCTAAAATAGGAATGTGGCACTTGAATGCAGCCTTGGCTCCTATTGATTTGATGTAATAGAAGGAAAATACTCTTCTTTTACCTCATGCTTTCTCAGATCTGTCAATCTGTGTGCTGTTTTTCTACATATTTCTAGATAAACCAGATTAGAGAAGGATACTTTTGCTTTATAATGGGGTAGAGGGAGGTGGTAACAGACCTCCCTGAAGGGGAGGTCTTCACTGGTCTTGTTTCTTGACATTAACTGTGAAGTTTTATTTCTTTTAACAATTTTAAATTCAACTGCATATCCACTAGCCTTTCCCTTTCCTTTTATTTCTATCATTTTAGCCTTTAAAAATGAAACCCAAATAACTTCATAGATCAGCCCTGGCTAGGCATGGCTTGTGGCAAAACATAAAAAGGAGGAGGGGGGAAAAATCAAATGAAACAAAATAATTGTGTTACAAATGTTTGGATATAGGTTAAAAAATAAATAGGTATTTACACATTAAAGAGTGCACTGAATGCTTCTCTACTGTAAACCCTTTACAGAAGATCAATACCGTTTACACCACTCACTCCCAGAAGCAGTATATGTCTTTCACCTCACCGGTTTATAACCATTTAACATTGTTAAAAAAGATGACTAGAAACAATTGAGGTGATTTCTAGTGGGTCAATTAGTCTTCGTGATATTCATTGCACGAAACAGGACCTAGAGAAAGAATGGGGGAGGGGAAAATCACACAATGAATGTAAATGTATTAATTTTCCAAGTTCATGAAAGTTCAGTTGGATTTCAGGGTTCAACAAAACAAGCTGGAAGAGGGAAAGAAAACTCTGCTCTTATACTGTATTGTTAACTTGTTTGATAAATTTGTACTATGAATTGCCTAAAATATTGACTGTGCTGTAAGTATATCAAGCTAGACAATAACTCTGAACCTCCAGCCCTGGACATTTGTCATGTCAAATCTCCTCGGCAGCAGTGGAAATTGGTGATCAATGCCATTGTAAAAGGAACAGATATTCATTATTAATAAACATGGCAAGACTGAAATGAGGTAATTAAGTAGAAATAAATTAAGTTCTACTCTATTCCAAGGGAAAAACCAGCCAGGATTGATTGCTATATTCATTTAATTAATGTTTTAGTGCAATTCAGAAACAGTAGAAAGACTGAGTAGTGGCACATGTTATATAATGTTCCAGAAAGGGAATGGGGATATTTTAGGAGGGGGAAAAATGGCTTTTCTGTCAAGGCTCACATTGCCTGCATTAATTGTTTAATTCTGGCAATGTGATGTTGTTGGAGTGGGTTTTACTCTCTGGAACCTCAGCCACATTTCTTTTATGTAACCTGGCTAAAGAAGGGAATGAAACAGGAACTTTCAGCCTGGATAAACTATGGCTAGGTTGATGCCTCTTTTGTTCATGAATGTGTTCAATTTTCCTGGGAACAGTGAGTAATGTGCTGAGTACTTTCTTGAAAATTTGGCATCACTGCCAGGGTCAGTATATATATCAATATTGGGAAAAGCATCAATTCCAATGATCCAAAGATTATTTCAACACTGAGGTATCAGTCAGAGGAGTTTGAAAAATAAAACAGAAGGAACTCTATGTATTGCAAGTGTGAGGGTTCTAACAAAGGAAGTTAGTCTTATCGACTATTGAAAAACACAGAGGAATAAAGGTCAGGGAGTACTCTAGAGTATCTGGGTCCTGAAGCAGATGATTCTCAACAGCTCACTAAGAAACCATTGCAGATATTAGAAAGATTAGCTGGAAATTTGTTTTAATTCTGCAAATCTACCTGCAGAATATTGGCCTCTCTCTTTCTTTTCATAACACCTTCCAACTCTTCTATAAGTGCTTCATATGGGCTGACTGGAACCTGAAACACTAAGACAAAAAGAAAGCTAGAAAATGTAGTGTCCAGCTTCTCACTGCAATGCAGCAGCAATGTACACTAGAGCTGAGCATTCTCTTGGATGCAAAGCTAGACTTACAAATACCAGATACTTTCTAAGTCTCTCACCTTGGTGAGCTTGACATGATATGACATTAATTTTGTGATTAGTAAGGATCACATGATGCCAATTAATATGAATATCTTTGCTGTATGTAAGACATGCCTCTGTCTGAACAGTCAGAGTAAAAGTAGAGAGACAGAGGAGAAATAAAGGAACATTTAGGAAGAAGACTGAGGATATGGAAGGTGTGTTTACCATGTAATAAAGATTCTAGGGATGACAGAAGAAAGATAAGCAAGGAGAGGAACAGTGATCATGTGGGTCAGGAGAAAGAAGCAGAACAGAAAGAAATGGGAGTAAAAGAGGTGACAACAGGATATGAATCATGAAATACTGGTATAAAATGTTATCACTAAAAATCAGTGTGGCTGATACTCTTCTGTTAAAACAGTCTTACTGAATGAAATAATAGTCAGATTTTATTTGCTTATTCAGGAAATGCTGAGCATTTTCTAAGTTCTAGTAACTATATTAAGAGGAAGATTCATAAAGTTAAACAAAATAGTTGTTATTCTTTTTGAAAGTGTTCTGCAAAGAGTGAGGGAATATAAAGAAGGGCCACTGTAATTACAACTGGATTGTACCACTTCAATTGAATCTAAAAACAATTTCCTGTTCAAAGGGAAATTTTTTTAAGCATTCAGCATCCCAAAACTCTGGATATTCTCAAAGTTTTTATACACCCTTGCTAACCATCTATGTAGCCCACAACATCAATACTGAATGTCTTAACACTCTTGGTTGCAAGCAAGAGTATCAACTCAATTTAGTTTGAGAATAAAAAGGAAATTGCTGGTCATCTACAGAGTATTACAGGTTGGATTCTCGAGAAGCAGATACTGAGATGGAATTTGGTACATAGGAAACGTCTTAGAAATCATGACCAAGTGGGCTTTTTCCCAGGGATGCAAGGATTCTTCAATATCTGCAAATCAATCAATGCAATACACCAGATTAACAAACTGAAAGATAAAAACCATATAATTATCTCAATAGATGCAGAGAAAGACTTTGACAAAATTCAACATCCATTTATGATAAAGACCCTCCAGAAAGCAG
The DNA here is from genome assembly GCF_055505025.1 of Bos grunniens. Classification (NCBI taxonomy): domain Eukaryota; kingdom Metazoa; phylum Chordata; class Mammalia; order Artiodactyla; family Bovidae; genus Bos; species Bos grunniens. Next base: position 35,452,211 of record NC_141172.1, read on the forward strand.
GAATAGAAGGAACATACCTCAACATAATAAAAGCTATATATGACAAACCCACAGCAAACATTATCCTCAATGGTGAAAAATCGAAAGCATTTCCCCTAAAGTCAGGAACAAGACAAGGGTGCCCACTCTCACCACTAGTATTCAACATAGTTTTGGAAGTTTTGGCCACAGCAATCAGAGCAGAAAAAGAAATAAAAGGAATCCAAATTGGAAAAGAAGAAGTAAAACTCCCACTGTTTACAGATGACATGATCCTCTACATAGAAAACCCTAAAGACTCCACCAGAAAATTACTAGAGCTAATCAATGAATATAGTAAAGTTGCAGGATATAAAATCAACACACAGAAATCCCTTGCATTCCTATACACTAACAATGAGAAAACAAAAAAAGAAATTAAGGAAACAATTCCATTCACCATTGCAATTGCAATGAAAAGAATAAAATACTTAGGAATATATCCACTTAAAGAAACAAAAGACCTATATATAGAAAACTATAAAACACTGGTGAAAGAAATCAAAGAGGACACTAACAGATGGAGAAATGTACCATGTTCATGGATTGGAAGGATCAATAAAGTGAAAATGAATATACTACCCAAAGCAAACTATAGATTCAATGCAATCCCTATCAAGCTACCAATGGTATTTTTCACAGAGCTAGAATAAATAATTTCACAATTTGTATGGAAATACAAAAAACCTCAAATAGCCAAAGTGATCTTGAGAAAGAAGAATGGAACTGGAGGAATCAACCTGCCTGAATTCAGGCTCTACTACAAAGCCACAGTCATCAAGACAGTATGGTACTGGCACAAAGACAGAAATATAGATCAATGGAACAAAATAGAAAGCCCAGAGATAAATCCACGCACCTATAGACACCTTATCTTCGACAAAGGAGGCAAGAATATACAATGGAGAAAAGACAATCTCTTTAACAAGTGGTGCTGGGAAAACTGGTCAACCACTTGTAAAAGAATGAAACTAGAACACTTTCTAACACCATACACAAAAATAAACTCAAAATGGATTAAAGATCTAAATGTAAGACCAGAAACTATAAAACTCCTAGAGGAGAACATAGACAAAACACTCTCTGACATACATCACAGCAGGATCCTCTATGACCCACCTCCCAGAATATTGGAAATAAAATCAAAAATAAACAAATGGGACCTAATTAAACTTAAAGCTTCTGCACAACAAAGGGAACTATAAGCAAGGTGAAAATACAGCCTTCAGAATGGGAGAAAATAATAGCAAGTGAAGCAACAGACAAAGAGTTAATCTCAAAAATACACAAGAAACTCCTGCAGCTCAATTCCAGAAAAATAAACGACCCAATCAAAAAATGGGCCAAAGTACTAAAAAAAAAATTTCTCTGAAGAAGACATACAGATGGCTAACAAACACATGAAAAGACGCTCAACATCACTCATTCTCAGAGAAATGCAAATCCAAACCACTATGAGGTACCATTTCACACCAAAATGGCTGTGATCCAAAAGTCTATAAGCAATAAATACTGGAGAGGGTGTGGAGAAAAGGGAACCCTCCTACACTGTTGGTGGGAATGCAAACTAGTACAGCCACTATGGAGAACAGTGTGGAGATTCCTTAAAAAACTGGAAATAGAACTGCCATACAACCCAGCAATCCCACTGCTGGGCATACACACCGAGGAAACCAGAATTGAAAGAGACACATGTACCTCAATGTTCATCGCAGCACTGTTTATAATATCCAGGACATGGAAGCAACCTAGATGTTCATCAGGAGATGAATGGATAAGAAAGCTGTGGTACATATACACAATGGAGTATTACTCAGCCATTGAAAAGAATACATTTGAATCAGTTCTAATGAGGTGGATGAAACTGGAGCCTATTATACAGAGTGAAGTAAGCCAGAAAGAAAAACACCAATACAGTATACTAACGCATATATATGGAATTTAGAAAGATGGTAATGATAACCCTGTATGTGAGACAGCAAAAGAGACACAGATGTATAGAACAGTCTTTTGGACTCTGTGGGAAAGTGCAAGGGTGGGATGATTTGGGAGAATGGCATTGAAACGTATATATTATCATATGTGAAATGAATTGCCAGTCCAGGTTCGATGCATGATACAGGATGCTCAGGGCTGGTGCACTGGGATGACCCAGAGGGATGAGATGGGGAGGGAGGTGGGACGGGGGTTCAAGATGGGGGACACATGTACACCTGTGGTGGACTCATGTTGATGTATGGCAAAACCAATACAATATTGTAAAGTAATTAGCCTCCAATTAAAATAAATAAATTTATATTTAAAAAATAAATTTAAATTAACTAAAAACAAAAAAGAAAAAGAAATCCCAAACTGTGAAAGCAAGGGGGTGAGAGTGAAAGCAGAAATGGTTAGAAAGAGAAATTATCCATCCACTGTGAACAGAAATGGATATGGGTCATTCTGGAAAGGAAAAATTCTTGGGTGAAGCAGTGCAGCCAAGGCAAATTCTGGAGCTGACAACCTTCTCAGAAGTTATGGCTGCAAGTCCTTTCTTAAAGGGGCAAGGAGGTGGCACATCTTTATGGCCACACATTAATTATCTTATGTTGTTTGAGAAAAAGAAGAAGAATCAGGTCTTCCAGAAGATTGGGAAGTACGGCAGCTCTAGACTGTAGCAGTAGTGTTTTGAGAACTTTGTCTTCGCATCTCTGGTTTTAACTTTATTGACCTTTCAATTGCTAACCCTTTTGTTTCCCAATTCCAATTCCCCAAAAGAGACTTTGATTGACTCAGATCTGATCAGGTAATCAACACTGGATTGATTCTTTGCAGGTCCTGTAGTGCAAACATGGCTTCCAGGACCCTGTGAAAGAGAAGTGGTAGTGTTGGTGGTGAATTAGTTCTTAGGAAAGAGATAATGGCTTATAGATTAAGCAGACACCTACAAAAGTAATCATGTAATCAGTATCCACTGCAAGTGTTCTGTGATTGTATCTTTTGCATATCACTTATTCTGGGAACTACTGTACAATCAAATCGATGGGATGAAATTTGCTCAAAGGATGAAAGTTGCTTAAGGATCTTTGCTAAGGGATGGAATGTACAAAGTTTGCTCTTGCCCAAGCTTATCAGAAGATATTGGCAATATCTTTCATCCAACAACATTAAGCATAGTTAGTTTGGAATTTCTGTTACCAGTATATATTTCCTGGTACAGATTTCAAGACAAGGTGCTAAGATTCTAGGCATGACAATACATTTTCATGACCAATCATTGTGAGCAATACCTAGAAAATAATATAATGTATCCATGATGATATCTAAGTGAGTATAAAGAGAAGGAGAAAAATGTGAGCCAGGAACTTATATTCTTTTATTATTTCTTCCCTGGTGGCTCAGAGGTTAAAGTGTCTGCCTGGAATGTGGGAGACCCGGCTTCGATCCCTGGGTCAGGAAGATCCCCTGGAGAAGGAAATGGCACCCCACTCCAGTACTCTTGCCTGGAGAATCCCATGGAGGGAGGAGCCTGGTAGGCTACAGTCCATGGGGTCGCAAAGAGTCAGACTGAGCGACTTCACTTTCACTTTCACCACAAAAATGTAAGATTCATCACAGAAATGGAATGTGACCATTCCAAAAACAAAGGAAGAGCGATAAGTCTTCTTGGAGCTACTTAATTTCTAAAATTTTTATGTACATGAAAGGCTACAGTTACTGAAAAGTTTCCTGTCCTACAAGATAAAGGCAAGAGACTGCTCAGCAAAAACTGAACAGTGAAGATTAAGTAGTCCTTGAAGTCTGAGTCTTTGCTAGAACATATTGATGAATAGACACCTCTGCCTTTTTTTTTTTTTTTTTTTTTAAAGCCATGGACACTTCACTTTATAGCATTGAGGCTATGCTTCCCGGTGGAAGGTCAGATGGCAGAAATATACCAATTGTTTACTCTTTAAAAATAATGTCATTTATAGCACTAGGATACATAAAAAGCCCATCAATCAAAAGTTATCACCTCCAGGCAGTAATGCAGATTAAGTACTCTGATGGACCCTCCATTATAAAACAACTAGATTTGGACAAAGTAGGATTTTTAATGAATAGCCAGAGCTAAATAAAAAATCACTAAGTGACTAAACAAAGTGACATTAAACAGAGGTAGTATAAACCTTTTCAAGCTTGTGCAGAAAAGTGTGAGATTACCCTAAAGGCAACTACAAGTGTCAACATCGCAATGAGGGGTAAGGTTTGGGGTATGGAGCCGTGCCAAGGGCCAGCAAAAGATGGGAAGCTGAATCTGAGTATCCTGTCTTAACCCTGGATCTGAAGGGGCTAACATGCTTCCACAATTTGAATAGCTCAGGCTGACAGGTTTCACCATCAAGATACTGTGAGACTTTTAAAGGATAATTAGTCAGTTGGCCACCCCACTAAGTGATACAAACACCCTAACTTTTTTCTCTTTTCTGTATCCAGAAAAATAAAGCAAACTTTACACTACAACCAGTCACTTTGCAAAGCTCCAAAAAGAAATCAAAATGCAAAGGCAGAGAATGTAAGCATGAAGAATCCATAATGGAAGGAAAGGTTATTGGTTTTTGTAAGAACAAAGAAAGAGTAAGAAAGCAAGAAAGAGAATGTGGATTTCATACACTGAGGACTTACAGTTTTGTCTGGTATTAAGCTATTGCCCTCAGCTTCAAATCTGGCACTCTCTCCTCTGGTTTGGTGATACAAACGCTAAAACTCTGAAAGCCACATACTGCTTTGGAAGTTGAGTCCTTGTTACAGTTTATCGATAAAGAATGGAGATGGAAACTCTCAGGTAGGAGGAGAAAGAAGGGACTTGCTCTTCCCTTTGCTTTCTTTGACTTTCAGTAGAAGCTGCTGATCATAGTAGTGTTATTAATACTCACAAATCAGTTTTATTATGTTCCTCAGAGGTATCAACAGCAGCCAGGCACATATTTGGCTCAAAGATTTGAGTCCTACTTCTGTAGGATTCCTTCTATGAACTCAGACTCTCTACTACCAGCTAAGCAGCACCACTTATAGTACTTCATGGGACTGATCCTCTAAGCTTCCAAGTTTTTATTATTCCAAACTCTTCCTTTGTGCCTTTACCTCTAGGGAGTGGTAGCTGCTTCCTGCAATTGCCACGCTCATGAAACTTTATTATTCTATTTTTGTCTATTCAGTACTCAATGATTATTTACATTAAATCATCTCTGTTGGAAAAACTGGTATGGTTTCTGTCTCCTGACTAGATCCTGATGAATACACATGTGGGACTTCTTATTCTTTAAACCAACTACTTTCATCCTTATTTTATGTTAGGAAAAGGTGGCCAAACCCCCAAAGATCAAGTAGTTTGAGGATAGAAATTTTAGAGTGGGGATCACACAAAGAAGAGAAGGGAGTCACAGGTTTCTCTATTTCCTAGGCTATGAGGTATGGAAGAACATGATATAGCTGACCTCAGCCTCTGCTCCCCCATAGCAACATGAAATCACAATTGCAATCTTGATATTAATGAGCCCACCACTAAAAATCAATCAGCAGTTGAGATCAAATGTTGAAACAAAACAAAAAGCCCAAGCTATCAGCACTCACATTAAAATTCTATATTCTTTTGAGCTGATATTTACATTTCTCAGCTATTTAAAAATGAAATTGAAGTGAGCAGAAGCAATTGCTTTACATCCCATGCACTTAAATGAATGTATGATATAAAGGGAAATTAACAGCATATAGTCTTTTCCTGTCCATTGCATTAACTATGAGGTTTCAGTTCTGCACCACGTAGTAAGGGGAACACACACACAGAACATTAGGACTGAAGCAGTGACTATTCCATTTCTGAGAACTGTTGAGAATGATATGGCTTCATTCTGCTCTATATGGAGAAAGAGTTGTGTGTTTATGGGGAGGAGTGGGCATAAGACATCCAATTTAGACTCTCTTGAAAAGCCTGAAGTATTGAGCTAGTCATCACTGCAGTATACTTCACATGCTAGGTACACCAGACTGCACACCCAGATAAGAGGTTACAAGGACATATGACATATTTTCAAGGCCTAATTGACAGCATTGCTGAGAGGGCTTCAGGATTAATTCTTGTGTGAAGTAGGCCGTCCAGGTTGTGAAAAAGATTATTATTATTATTTTTTTAATATATGACTAGTTGGTTTGTTTCACTAATAAATGTTTCTTTGTCTTGTGTTTCTCTCTGGCAGTTGTCAGATAAATCTTAGATGGCAAACAACTTGAGAAAGGAGTCTTTAGTTCATAGGTAAGATGAGGCTGAGCAGAGAGAAAGAGAACAAAGTAACTCTGATAACAAAAAAAGTAAATAGATGTTGCTATGGATATCATCTAGAGTCTAAGAAGTATTCAGTAAATTGTATTTGGGGCATTAGAAATATGAAATAGAAAGTGCAAAAGTTAGGGCACTACTCATTGTTGTTCAGTTGGCTTTAAGGAATCCCTGGGTGGGAGCTGAGGCTGTTCCAGGGGAAGATTCATGCTGGCCTCTATCTAGTCGCCACACAGGCATGGTCAGGACACTGTCCCTTGTCCTGATGCCCATGGTACATTTCTGACTCTGGAGAAAACCACTTGCATCTTAATGTACAAACATACTTGTCTTTCAAAATACTGGACCTACTGTGCCAGGAAAGTTACCTACCCACTTGATTCACAGAAAAAAAGGTCAGATTTGTTCTGATAGAAACATCTATAGTGAACAAAAGAGAAAGAAAACTAACTTGACATACATTTTAATAAGTATGCAGATTTATAATGGTCACATTGTTCCATATGATGAGCTGCATATTTGTGCCTCCCTTAACCCCACCCCAAATGTATATGTTGGAATACTTGAGCTCAGTATGATAGATTTAGAAGGTGGCGCCTTTGGGAGGTGATTAGGTCATGAGGGTGGAGTCTCATGGATTAGAGTCTCATGGAATCTCTTATAAAAGAGATTCCACAGAGCTCCCTAACCCTTTCCACCATGCAAAGATACAATGAGAATTTGGGGATCCAGAAGAGGACCCTCACTCAACCACGAACTGTGACAAATAGACTTCTCTTTATATGATACCCAGTTGGTGGTATTTTGTTAGGGCAGCCCTTTACAGACCAAGACATGATCTCTCTTAATTTTCCTTCTTTTCCATAATTTTGAACAAGTTTAACAGAAGATCACTGGGTGTGTTTTTGTTTAAGATACTAGAAAATAATTGAAATAGGTGGACTATATTAGTGTTTTTTAAGGTTCTGAAACTGTGGATAAGGATACTCATTTGATGTTTGGATGATGTTACTACAATAGGTCATCAATCTGTCATTCACTTCTTTGACATATATTGAGCACCAGCTATACATCAGACTATGCTTGGTGCTGGGGATATAGAGATAAAAGACCATCTTGAAGAAGTTTATTTTAGTGTGAAGATTAAAAAAAAAAAACTAATCCTAGCAATAATATAAAGTGATAACTGCTGTGACAGAAGAAAGCACATTATGCTGTGAGAGTTTAAGAATGGGACACGTGGGTACTGGAATGGGTAGAGGGGAAGAAATAAGTTAATAATGAGAGAGTTCTGGAGTTGGAGGAGGGAAGAGATGCTTAAATCAAAAGGCAGAAGATGGGAGATGAGACAAAGAAGTAAATGAGAAATACGTAGGATTAAGAAGTTACTCTCAGTTTTTCCCTGCTTTCCAGGTTCTGTGCTTTGCTGACCCCATTTATAGTAATAGCTTCGCTATGCTCCTCCCCTCCTTATCGCCAGGGTATTCTTCCTGAACTAGGATATCACTTTTGCATTTACCAGAGAGCCACATCACACATCACTCCCTTCTCAGACAAATAAAATCCTTGGGGGAATGGCAAGATGTTGTTTGTAGGGGCAAAATGATTTTGAAATATCTTATAGGATTTTCTTGGGGTTTTTTGAAGAAAGTTACACCAGAAATAAAGCCATATTTTCAGATACAGTGAATCCAGTTTTAGAAATTCATCCTACATAAATTAAGATACATACATTTTATACAGACACTGCCATGCAGACAGACAGACAGATAGACAGATACACACACACACACAAAGCACACAACATGTATAGCATATGCCTACTGAAAATTTTGGTTCTGGTTTCTCTGTATCTTCCTCATCCTCACCTACCACTGAGATCATGCTTATCAGGACAGCTCTTTGGTTTTTAATGATATAGAATATGGAGCTTGAGGGGAATGTGAAGAAATATATTGTATAAATTAGGACAGAGGAAGTACATTAGAAAGGAGTTTTGAAGAACTCTCATTTTTATAATAAAAAGAAACTACATTTTTACTTATATAGATCTAAAGATATGCCCACCCACAAGCACTGATGCAGTTGGATACATGGGTGTGTCTGTGTGTATGTATGTATATATATGTGTATATATGTATATATATATACATATACACACACAGGCATACATACACATATATCCTGAATACATATATATTCAGGATATATGTATTCATAAAATGCATTCATACAAATGCAGAAAAAGGCCTGGAAGGATACCTCAGTACTGCTAACCTTTATTCTGAGCAATAGAATTGGAGTGGGGGGAAATTTTTCACATTTCCTTTGTATTCTCTTAAAATAAGCATGCGTTAACTTTGTAATTTGACAAAACTAATAAATACTTATAAAAGAAAGGCACAGATTCACAGTACTAAAAACAATCTGTGGCATTCATTTTGCCTCCACAAAAAAAATCATAGATGCCTAGAGCTGAAAGGGAGCCCAAGAGACCAGCCTGCCCAGACAGTACTCTGTCTAGCCCATTCAGCAGATGGTTACATATTCTTTTCTTTACATTCTGCAGGAATGGAGAGATTCCCATGATAGTCTATTCTTGGGTTCAATTATCCTTCTTCTCTTGAAATTTCTGCTTCTGAAGAAATTGATTCCCAAAGCTAAGAGATATTGTTACTAAAGAATTATTTTTAATTATGATTCTGAAGCATATGGGTTAAATGATGACAGGTAAAAATTTCAAATACCTGATATATGTGCCAAGCAGAAATTATCTGTTGAATGACTTCCAAGTGAACCAGTATAAGTCATAGCATCTGAGATATTAGCACATCCTAAAGGGAAGACTCTGGGTAAACTGGACAGTTTTCTAACCATGACTTAGAGAAAAGATCTCCAAAACTTTGATTTAATTCTAATATATGCTGGATGCCTGAGTATCCTACCATCTCAAAATGGGGATTATAACCAGCCACTGATTCTAATCTAAGAAAATTTCACAGGCAAATTTTAAATGTTCAAAATCATACAACTTGGGAAAGAAACCAGAAAACTCATCAAATTCTCTAACTGTACTCCTTAGGACTAGCTTCAAGGGTCTTTTCCTACTTCCTCTGATTTAGAAAATATTAGAGCATTTTCTGCCTACAACATAAGTACTCCAAGAGAGCCATTTTTAGCAGATTTGTTGCCATGTCCAAATAAGGTATAATGAAGATGAAGAGAAATCTCAAACCACTGGGGTCACTTTACAGTTGATTTTAATATTATACTTGATGCTAGTCGTCTTTTTTGGTTATTCTCATAAAAATGGCAGCCTCAGAGATGTCTTTTCGAACTATTAATTTTGTAGCAAATAAAAATACCTCCCAACCATGTGGAGCCAGGAGTTGTAACTCACATATACTTTACAGAATAAATTATTGCTAATACTGTATGAAGATTGGAAAGCATTTCAGGAGTTTTACTATTAATATGCTTTGTTATCATCTCTCTCCCATCCTAATAACCTAACTTACATCTACACACTTTAGATAAGTATACCAAATCTAAGCTGCATGCAAACCTTTCACCACAGGCAACTCAAAAGAGTTAGCTATTTTCAATTTAATTTTCAGGTAAAATGAATACAATGCTGACTCAAGGAGATACATCAAGTGTTAACTTTCATTACTTTAAGGAAATGCTTTCATTCTAAAAACATTATCCTATTAGAATTACAGTTCAGTAGTACATATTTCACTTGATGAAGCTACACAATATTGCCTCATATTCTGAGGAGATAAGTGAAGACACAGGCCTTAAAGCTTAGAATTGAAACTGACACAAAGTTCGAGGCCTAGAAAGTTGCAGCCTCAATTTTTTTCATGTTCAATATTATATTCTGGCCAGGATGTAGATAGTAAGGTCAAATAATTAGCCAGTAAAGCCTTAGAAATGTCAGTTAGGAAGAACTACCAAGATTCCCCCATCACTTTTTAAAATTACACTCCTCCCTGTTCATTCACCAGTGCACAGAGAAGGGAAGGGAAGGGAGGAGGACAATTTTGCCCTTCAAGAGGACATGTGGTAATATCTAGCGGTGTCTTTTGTTGACACAACTTGAGGGGAGTAGATGCTACTGGTATGTGTAGCATAGAGGCCAGGGATGATGCTGAACATCTCAGAATGCATGGGATAGACCCCCACAACAAAAAAGCAGGCCCAAAATGCCAATGATTCTGAGGTTGAAAAATCCAGCACTATCACATTAATCTTTCTATTCCTTGAGAAATCCAAGGTCTTTCCACTTGCTCTTCCCTATCCATGGAAGTCTTATTCCCTGGATCCCCCTGCTGCTTGGAGCTCTCCACTTCTGTGCTTAAACATCATCCCTCAGAGGGTCTTCAGTGAACCCCAACCCAGCTTCCACACTCCAAGTCTCCCATTCCAGCCAGTCTCTACCACATCTGATTTTCTCTGATTTTCTTCATGGCACATTCCATTTACTACTTGTCTTGTCACCTGTTTCTGTTGTGAAAAAACCATGCTTGCCACATAAGTATTTTTAGTAAGAGTGAATATATAACAAGAGATGGCAAGAGTGAATGTTGACATTCTAGGAATCAGTGAACTCAAATTGACTGGAATGGGTGAAGTTAACTCAGATGACCATTATATCTACTACTGCGGACAGGAATCCCTCAGAAGAAATGGAGCAGCCATCATGGTCAACAAAAGAGTCCATAATGCAGTACTAGGATGCAATCTAAAAAATGACAGAATGATCTCTGTTCATTTCCAAGGCAAACTATTCAATATCACAGTAATCCAAGTCTATGCCCCAACCAGTAATGCTGAAGAAGCTGAAGTTGAATGGTTCTATGAAGACCTACAAGACCTTTTAGAACTAACACCCAAAAAAGATGTCCTTTTCATTACAGGGGACTGGAATGCAAAAGTAGGAAGTCAAGAAACACCTGGAGTAACAGGCAAATTTGGCCTTGGAATATGGAATGAAGCAGGGCAAAGACTAATACTTTTGCCAAGAAAATGCACTGGTCATAGCAAACACCCTCTTCCAACAACACAAGAAAAGACTCTACACATGGACATCACCAGATGGTCAACACTGAAATCAGATTGATTATATTCTTTACAGCCAAAGATGGAGAAGCTCTAAACAGTCAGCAAAAACAAGACTGGGAGCTGACTGTGGCCCAGATCATGAACTCCTTATTGCCAAATTCAGACTTAAACTGAAGAAAGTAGGGGAAACCACTAGACCATTCAGGTATGACCTAAATCAAATCCCTTACGATTATACAGTGGAAGAGAGAAATAGATTTAAGGGCCTAGATCTGATAGATAGAGTGCCTGATGAACTATGGATGGAGGTTCGTGACATTGTACAGGAGACAGGGATCAAGATCATCCCCATGGAAAAGAAATGCAAAAAAGCAAAATGGCTGTCTGGGGAGGCCTTACAAATAGCTGTGAAAAGAAGAGAAGCAAAAAGCAAAGAAGAAAAGGAAAGATATAAGCATCTGAATGCAGAATTCCAAAGAATAGCAAGAAGAGATAAGAAAGCCTTCTTCAGCAATCAATGCAAAGAAATAGAGGAAAACAACAGAATGGGAAAGACTAGAGATCTCTTCAAGAAAATTAGAGATACCAAAGGAACATTTCATGCAAAGATGAGCTCGATAAAGGACAGAAATGGTATGGACCTAACAGAAGCAGAAGATATTAAGAAGAGGTGGCAAGAATACACAGAAGAACTGTACAAAAAAGATCTTCATGACCCAGATAATCATGATGATGTGATCACTGACCTAGAGTCAGACATCCTGGAATGTGAAGTCAAGTGGGCCTTAGAAAGCATCACTACGAACAAAGCTAGTGGAGGTGATGGAATTCCAGTTGAGCTCTTTCAAATCCTAAAAGATGATGCCGTGAAAGTGATGCACTCGATATGCCAGCAAATTTGGAAAACTCAGCAGTGGTCACAGGACTGGAAAAGGTCAGTTTTCATTCCAATCCCAAAGAAAGGCAATGCCAAAGAATGCTCAAACTACCACACAATTGCACTTATCTCACATGCAAGTAAAGGAATGCTCAAAATTCTCCAAGCCAGGCTTCAGCAATACATGAACCGTGAACTTCCTGATGTTCAAGCTGGTTTTAGAAAAGGCAGAGGAACCAGAGATCAAATTGCAAACATCCGCTGGATCATCGAAAAAACAACAGAGTTTCAGAAAAACATCTATTTCTGCTTTATTGACTATGCCAAAGCTTTTGACTGTGTGGCTCACAATAAACTGTGGAAAATTCTGAAAGAGATGGGAATACCAGACCACCTGACCTGCCTCTTGAGAAATCTGTATGCAGGTCAGGAAGCAACAGTTAGAACTGGACATGGAACAACAGACTGGTTCCAAATAGGAAAAGGAGTACTTCAAGGCTGTATGTTGCCACCGTGCTTATTTAACTTATATGCAGAGTACATCATGAGAAACGCTGGACTGGAACAAACACAAGCTGGAATCAAGATTGCTGGGAGAAATATCAATAACCTCAGATATGCAGATGACGCCACCCTTATGGCAGAAAGTAAAGAGGAACAAAAAGCCTCTTGATGAAAGTAAAAGTGGAGAGTGAAAATGTTGCCTTAAAACTCAACATTCAGAAAACTAAGATCATGGCATCTGGTCCCATCACTTCATGGGAAATAGATGGGGAAACAGTGGAAACAGTGTCAGACTTTATCTTTTTGGGCTCCAAAGTCACTGCAGATGGTGACTGCAGCCATGAAATTAAAAGACGCTTACTCCTTGGAAGAAAAGTTATGACCAACCTAGATAGCATATTGAAAAGCAGAGACATTACTTTGCCAACAAAGGTTTGTCTAGTCAAGGCTATGGTTTTTCCTGTGGTCATGTATGGATGTGAGAGTTGGACTGTGAAGAAGGCCGAGTGCCTAAGAATTGATGCTTTTGAACTGTGGTGTTGGAGAAGATTCTTTAGAGCCCCTTGGACTGCAAGAAGATCCAACCAGTTCATTCTGAAGGAGATCAGCCCTGGGATTTCTTTGGAAGGAATGATGCTAAAGCTGAAACTCCAGTACTTTGGCCACCTCATGCAAAGAGTTGACTCATTGGAAAAGACTCTGATGCTGGGAGGGATTGGGGGCAAGAGGAGAAGGGGACAACAGAGGATGAGATGGCTGGATGGCATCACTGACTCGATGGATGTGAGTCTGAGTGAACTCCGGGAGTTAGTGATGGACAGGGAGGCCTGGCGTGATGCGATTCATGGGGTCGCAAAGAGTCAGACATGACTGAGTGACTGAACTGAACTGAACTGATATCTATGTTTATTCACACACTTGGTATCATTTAGCTAGGAGTAATGCTTACAGCCAATATTTATTGTGCACTTGCTATGGGGTACATACTTTTCTAAAAGCTTTGCCTGCATTTAATCCTCACAACAATTCAATCAGGTAAGTATTGTAACAATTTCTATTTTATCAGTGAGGAACCTGAGGGTACAGTGACTTACCAAGGTTAAGCAGTTAATATGTGAGTAACCAGAGTCCACCTTGGCAAAGACTGCTCTGAACTAGGATGACTGCTTAAGCTTCTTCATTAGTAAATATGAGCCAAACTTTAAGAGACACAGCTGGATTTCCACATTTTTCCATATGAGTGATCAAAGCCATGATTTTGTTCAATTCACTTCAATTCAAGAGAAATTTATTGACCATCTCCCGAGTATCAATGCTGGGAATACTATTCAGCTACTGAGCACTCAAAGATGAATAATCGCTCCTGATATTAAGCAGACAGACCTCAATCATTCTCTGGCAAAGGATAGTCCACAATGCTGGGTGGTCTCAGAGTCCTTTTGCAATGTGAAAAGCTGAGCAAACTCCTGCTCTTTCATTTTGTCTTAATGCCATTAACATATACAAAACGTGCATATTGTATACAGGTTGATGAAACAGTTTATATATAATGGACCAATCTAAGGGCTGAAAGAGCAGAGTTTACACTTAAAAATGCTGCCCTTGCTTGGGTACTTCACCTATTTTTTAAATTAAGAAATTACTCTCTTTTAACCTTTTATAAATACAGTTCACAATTATATTGAATAAACCCACAGGCTGTTATTTGGAAACATAAAACAGGCACATGAACACATTCACAGCAGGGCAACAATTTTCTTTTTCTTTTAACCTCTTGCAAATGCCAACTTGCCATTCTCCAAATTGCTCTTTGTAGAAAATAAAGGCAATACAGTTCTAAAACACACTCTCCTAAGTGTGTTTGCTGTCAGGAGAAGAGTCATCTTGGCTTTCTTGACCGTTTCTTTTCCCATTACAGAAAAACCTGCTTTGAAGGTCTTTGCCTTCAGCCAGAGGACCCAGGTATGCAGGAAAGATCAAAATATTTTCCTGACCACATGGAAAATCCTCCAAAAACGGAAAAGAAAAGGAAAAAAAAAAAAAAAAACACCAAACCTGTGACCACCCATCCTAAAGAAGGACTCCTGGCAGCTATAAAGTTTTTGAACCCAATATTTACTGAACTTTCTCTTTCTCATTTCAAACAAAAGAAATTGATGAAACACAGTCATAGAATCTCATACATGGACTTTGTTACTATTGGATATTCCTTATCAGAGTCTAGTCCTCCTGGTGGCTCAGAGACTAAAGCATCTCTCTGCAATGTGGGAGACCTGGGTTCAATCCCAGGGCCGGGAAGATCCCCTGGAGAAGGAAATGGCAACCCACTCCAGTATTGTTGCCTGGAAAATCCCATGGATGTAGGAGCCTGGTAGGCTACAGTCCATGGGGTTGCAAAGAGTCGGACACAACTAAGCGACTTCTCTCTTCTCTTACCAGAGTCTATCCACCTCTTCTTCCCGCTTCAAGGAAACAACTCTACTATACATTTTGTCTTCTTAAAATTCTTTTGACTACATATTGCTTTAACATACCTCTATTGTATGCCCCTCCCATTCCTACAAAATCTAGTAGCTCTTAGTACCAGAAGGGTCACTTTTTTTTTTTTTTTTCTTTAGTCAAGATGAAATTCCTCTACTATTTAATACAGTTTCTCTGTCGTGGAAGAAGATGGAGAACAAAAACAACCCCTCTTAGCAAAGTTCCTTCAGTTAATTGCATGGTTATTTTTGTAGTGCTTTATATGTTTACAGACAATTTTACATACACTGTCATTTTTGAGAGTCAAAACATCTTGTCTCATTTTAGATGCGAGGAAATAGATACAGAAGAAAAGGTCTTGTAGCTAATATGCAGCAGAACTGGAGTTCAACTTGAATCATTTCTGACTTTTTTCTCTTGAAGAAAAATGGAACCTTCATTTGTTTGAGCAGGTAATGTTATGACACCATTTTTTCATTTCCTGGGGTTCTTTTTGAACTTTTGCCAAATATTCTACAGTTCTTAAATTATGCAGAGATGATTCCAGACATGGCTAGGATAGTGGATAATGATTTCTACCATTAATATCCCTAAATATGTGTGTGTAGGGGCAGTGAGTTCATAGTACATTAGTGGTATGAAATGACACTTTGCAATAATGACCTGTCTCCTGGTACTATCTAGTCATGTGTGCTAAGTCACTTCAATCGTGTCCTTCTGTCCATGGGATTCTCCAGCAAGGGATACTGGAGTGGGTTGTCATGCCCTCCTCCAGGGGTCTTCCTGACCCAAGAATCGAACCCACATCTTATTCTGTTTGCTGTATCAGCAGGCAGATTCTTTACCACCAGAGCCACCTGGGAATCCTGGCATTTAGTCATGTAACCTTGGCAAAACACCTCACTCCTGGGACTCCAGGTCCTCATCTAAGAGGTGAAATGAGAAGTTCAGAGACCCTAGTCACGAGAAATGATAAACATTTCAAGACGGGTGAGCTAATTTCTTTGGCCTGATTGCCAGTCTACAAAGATCTGTTGAGTTTTGTTGATTAGGAATCTGAGCAAATAGGAGCCTGGAGAAAATGAAAAAAATGACCAAAGTCTCACAGCAAGAAGACTACAGGATTCTGACTCCTGGTTCTTGCTTTGTATCCTATAGTCATACAATCTGATCTCTAAGACCATTTCTCCCTTTAAAAAACTATGATTATTAAAGGTTTTCCATTTAGCTAGTCATTCTCTAAATTACATTCACTATGTTATTTCTCTCTTTAAATGTCTTACTCATTACTTGTCTACAATGAACTCTCAAATGCTTGCTCAGACTACAACTTTATGTTGACATTTTTTGAAATTTCCAAGGCGCACATCATTTATCCCTACTTACAACTAACAGTAAATCCAAGGCATTGCTACCTCTCCAGAGACAAGAAAGACATACCTTAAAGTCCTACCTAAACTATTTTAGAAGTTTATTATGAGAGCAGCCTTATCACAACTTCTAGTTTTATCAGAGATTTAATCAACAGCAACATGCTGCCTTTTCTTTCATTCATAAATTAACTCACTCATTCATCTAACAATAAATTGTAGTTTTTAAGAGACCACTTCATATTTGCCACTTTCCTTCTGTTTAACTTTGGGCAAATTATTTATCAAATCTAAGCCTCGATTTCCTGATCTATAAAATTAGGAGTGTTTGTAGGTAATCATGGGAAATGTTTTAAAGAAAAACAAAAATAATATGTGTAATACACTAAGCATAACAGAGGGTTTCATATAAATTGCTTACTAAATATTGATTTTTATGAATAAATAAAAAATATTTATAAGGTATCATCTATAAGACTGCTGCTGTGCTAGGTACTTAGGTCATAATTGTGCACAATGTGGACAATATTTACTCTCTTCCCTGGAGGAACTCACAGTCTAGAAGTGAAGACAGACATGGAGTCATATGGTTGTAACAAAGAAGACCTATATCCTATGACAGAGGCAGTACCAGGACCCATGGTGATATAAAGAAAGATGTGACTATTTTGGCTCTGGAGCAGTCAGAGAAGAAGTCTTGAAGGAGAATGTGTTAGTCAGCTGGAGAGGAAGGAAGCTATGATCAAAGAGTAATGAGAGGCCAGAGCACAGGATACATGGAAGGAAGTACTGGGTCATCAAACTGGAACTGGCATTTTGGGACCAGATTGAGAAGGGCCTTTAGGACCATGTTAATAAGAAGTTTGGACTTCTATTTTGGATAAGAGTAAATCTGTTAAGCAGAGAAGCAATTTTTAACAAATGTGTTTTTAGGAAGATGACTCTACTGGACATAACATGCACTGGAAAAGTAAAAGTCAGATGACAAAAAAAACCAGTTCAGGACTTTCTGTCATGGCTGGACAGGAGATGCTGTGGCCCAGACAGTGATGCTGGTTGTGAGTATGGACTGGAGTTTACAACAAGAAACATAAAGTTTGCAGCCATCAAAGTGTATGATGCAGATTAGAGAGTTCTGCAAATATACCCAGAGTATTAGAGTTCCATAAAGACACTCTAGTATGCTTTAAGACTGCTTTGATGGTGTAAAAGTAAAAAACTTAGATTATGTACAGTAGTTCTTTTTTATTTCAATTAACAGACTAAATTAGATGCTTTAAATTCCTCAACCTCCTAGGACTTTTCTAAAAGGTAAAAATATGTGGATCTACTCATTTCTTAATGACTGATTCGCACCTTTTTCCCAGGCTAGGTTAGGGTCTTCCTCCTTATATTCCTACAGTGCCTGAGCACATCTAAATTTAACCATTAGCACACCTGTATTACAAGTGCCTTTTCACTGGGTTCTATTCATGTCCAAGGCACATGAGGGTGAACGCAGGAAGTGCCTGCTGCTCCTCCTTGTTTTCCCATGCCTGGCCCACAGTCTATACATGAAAAAAAATAAATGGAGAAAACAAAGTCTTGGCTAGGAAGATAGGAGAAAGAATCATGCTTGATCTATGTACTGAATACAATAAAACATTTTTTTTCCTCTTTTGCATAGATATAGGCATTTCCCCCCCTTTAAGAATGGCAGAGACATATTGCATTTAGACTGCAGGCTGAACAGTCTCAACTTACCTTTTGTTATAGTGAAAACTACATGCATGTTTCCTGGAGTCAGTTACGCCTGAGCTCAGATTCTGCCTTGGCCAGGTATTATTAGTTAATTCCAAGACTCAGGTTTCTCATCCATAATGCATAGATAAAAAGTAACTGTATCAAAGGACTGATGAAGGATTGAATTAGGTAATATGGTAGGTGACAGGTGAAGTATCTACATATATGGTAGCTGTTATTATTAGGTATTTCTTAATAGTTCATAACAAGCTGAAAAACTTAAAACCTTAGAAACAACTAAGAGACCACAATTGATGCTGGTGTCCTTCTGAGCAGTGAGAAAACCTCACAAGTGAGAACACAGATTTTCATAAAACAGTCATTTTTTTTTTTGCTATCAAAAATGCTCAACATAGTCACCTAATAAACAAAATAATTTTAAAAAGAAAATATTTCTATACATTCACATTGTAAATCAACCATACTTCAATAAAACAGAAAAGAAAATATTCCTCAGTACTAATCACCTGAAACTTACAAGTTGGAACTATTCAGAATAGAACTCTGAGCTTGAGGTAAAGTTTAAAGAAATTGATGAATGAATTTCCAATAGTCAGAATTTGGGCAAAATTTAACACTTCATATATAGCAGTTGTAAAATTAGTTCCTTGACAGAAAAAAATTACAAGGCTCTATTATGGGTTCAACAACACTCCTTAGTGGGTTAGCAATTCATTAATTACAGCAGCATCACTGAATATGTTTCAGTAATAAGATACTTTATTCTGTCTGTAACCATCTTTACATAGGTATATGGAATTACATATTCTATAATATCTAAGAATGTCTTAGGCTCTTCTACTGATAAATTGGGAACAATGGATGTGAATTAATTAAATTAGTGAAAGAATTCTGGACACATTAAAATACAAATGTCTATTTCTCATACATGCATCAAATATTTTAATCAAAGGATCTCTTGTTGGATAATGTGAAAGAGGACAACATAGTAATAAGACTATTTGAGTACATTTTCTCTTTTGAACTGTTCTTGTTCTTAGCTTCCTCTGTGCATCATACAATACTCCAAAATTTTAATGAACTTCCATGTGATTTCACATCTTTAAAAAATTCATGGATATATATTTCATACTTTTATATGCAATACCAACTTATTCTTTATGCACTCACTTCAATAACTAGGTTGAAAGTTCTTTGTGGATGAAGATAATATCTTTTACTTCTTTTATATCCTTGAATTTTTAAAATTATTTTAATTTAAATACACAGTTGATTTACAATGTTGTGTTAGTTTCAGATATATAGCAAAGTTATATATATACACACATATACATTCTCTTGTGTATGTACATATACATAAAATTATATTCCTTTATAGGCTTTTTACAAAATATTATATTAAGTATAGTTCCCTGTGTTATATAGCAGGTCCATGTTTTTATCTGTTTTTTATATAGTACAGTATATATGTTAATCCCAAACTCCTAATTATCCCTCCCCTTCCCCCTTGAGTAACCATAAGTTTTTTTTTTTTCCCTGTGTCTATGGATCTATTTCTGTTTTGCATTTAAGTTCATATGTATCATTAAAGGAAAATTATTCTAATCTATAATTTTAGATCAGAATGCAGTTCTACTTTGGAATAAAGGGTGAGTGTGGATAAAGACAAGGAAACCTTTATTCATGAGCTGTGTCTAAGCTTTGCGGTGTGGGAGACAAAAAAGAATAGCTGGTGGCTGTGGGGCCTTGGGTCCACGTGGCCTAAAGTCAGCACAGTATCTCTGTCCTCCATGCTGACAGCTGCCAAATTAGTCTCCCTCCAGTAATGTTCCCCAAGTTAGCTTTAGTTAATGAACTGAAAGGAGCTGCAGGTCCTTCTGGCCTTAACTGCCTTTCTTTGTGGCTCTGCGAGCTTGCAAGCTTGCTCTCGTCCCAGAATCTGATGGCAGCCATCTAAGTAGCCTGCTGTGAGGCAGATTGCAGTGAGACAAATCTGTGTGAGGCAGGTACTCATTTGAGAGCCCTTGCCAGAGCCAAAAGCTAATGCTTTAAGTTTTAATTAAAGACAAACGGAACCATTTTGGGGAAAAGTTTGGGCACTCCTTGCCGGGAAGACAGCCATATACTCTGTGTAACTGGGGTTATTGTGGGCTTGTCTCCATCTGTGTAGTTGGATGCTGAGGGCATACAACTACCAGGCGTTAGAAAATGAGATGTCACTTTGGTCCTAAAGGAAATTTAACAGCATAAAATGGATAAAGGCACAGGAAAAACAGAAATGCAGATGTATTTCCCATGAAGATATAGGCAAATACTTTAGAGAGGGAAAAAAAGATACCATAAAATTCCCTTTAAATATAACTTATTATATTCCCTGAAGAGGCAGTTGAACTTTATGAATATAAAACAAGAAGAGTCTTTCAGAGGTTTTTACTCTCCTTTCCGAAATTAATTCTTATAAGTTGGTTTTAGATGTTCCTATGGTATCTATATTATTGCGACACATATCTATGAAGCCCATGATACCTGGGACTCTGGATATTTTATAGATATGATTCACTTTTTTGGTCCATGATATATGTGATATATGCCTTGTGCTCAGTCGTGTCTGACTCTTTGTGACCCCACAAACTGTAACCTGCCAGGCTCCTCTGTTGATGGGATTTTGGTCCATGCTCTTTCCCAAATCCAGAGACCTTTCCTCCAGACAATATGTTGAACTGATACCCACTAAGAAACATACCAGAATTTAATGTGAAATTTACACAGAAAAAAACAAACAAAAAAAAAGCATGATGTTCCACAAGAGTCAAATATTATTTCTTTGAAATTCTACCATATATCCTAAGAACTTCTTAATGTTTTTGGATGAAACAATTTTTTCAGAATGGATCCTTACAATCATCTTAAATACATTTCTTTTAAACCTTCAATGCTGTGTGATTCATTGTTTTTTGTCTATTGCCAGGACTGAATTAGCTTCTTTTTGATGGTCTAACTGCTACCCTAACTGGAGTCTTCCCCTAGCTAGGGTTCCATACCTTCACAAACATCCTCAGGCCTTCCTGGGCATTTGAGGAATTATAGAAGTGATACGGTTGGAGATTACAGGTCTTTCAGAAGAGCACACAGATTTTTTTTTTTTTTTTCAGTAAATCACACAGTCAGGAGTTCCCCACTTGTATGTTGTTTTACCCAGTGATATTTCAGTTGCCTTTGAATTCCAAACTATGACTGAATGGAAGTATTATGTCTTCTGGCAGAGTAAACAGAACAAGCACTTACTTCCCTCTTGTTTCTAAGAAGATCTTCATCACTGCTGTTTTATGATGGGATGATAGAGCTGGCCTTGGCTCAACCCAGCTCCCAATAAAAGTATTGATCAACTTTTCTCTAAAGAACTATATCCCTTTGGCAATGTACTCCAATATTCTACTCACAAATGCACTGACACACTTAGATCCTAGGTCAGAAGGTCTGAAACCTAGCTCCAATACACCTTAATTATGCAACTTCTGATGAACTTAGTGTTGTAGAAATTAGACAGTTTTTCATCAAATTTCTTTTCATTTTCTCTTGTTCTCACAACTAGAGTATATTTCCCACCTTCCTTGCAATTAGGTACAGCCAACTTATAGTGACTGTGTGGATCACAATAAACTGTGGAAAATTCTGAAAGTGATGGGAATACCAGACCACCTGACCTGCCTCTTGAGAAACCTATATGCAGGTCAGGAAACAACAGTTAGAACTGGACATGGAACAACAGACTGGTTCCAAATAGGAAAAGGAGTACGTCAAGGCTGTATATTGTCACCCCGCTTATTTAACTTATATTCAGAGTACATCAAGAGAAATGCTGGGCTGGAAGAAGCATAAGCTGGAATCAAGATTGCCAGGAGAAATATCAATAACCTCAGATATGCAGATATGACACCACCCTTATGGCAGAAAGTGAAGAGGAACTAAAAAGCCTCTTGATAAAAGTGAAAGAGAAGAGTGAAAAAGTTGGCTTAAAGATCAACATTCAAAAAACGAAGATCATGGCGTCTGGTCCCATCACTTCATGGGAAATAGATGGGGAAACGGTGGAAACAGTGGCAGACTTTATCTTTTTGGGCTCCAAAATCACTGCAGATTGTGACTGCAGCCATGAAATTAAAAGACACTTACTCCTTGGAAGGAAAGTTATGACCAACCTAGATAGCATATTGAAAAGCAGAGACATTACTTTGCCAACAAAGGTTTGTCTAGTCAAGGCTATGGTTTTTCCAGTGGTCATGTATGGATGTGAGAGTTGGACTGTGAAAAAAGCTGAGTGCCGAAGAATTGATGCTTTTGAACTGTGGTGTTGGAGAACACTCCTGAGAGTCCCTTGGACTTCAAGGAGATCCAACCAGTCCATTCTAAAGGATATGAGCCCTGGGTGTTCTTTGGAAGGAATGATGCTAAAGCTGAAACTCCAGTACTTTCGCCACCTCATGCGAAGAGTTGGCTCATTTGAAAAGACTCTGATGCTGGGAGGGATAGGGGGCAGGAGGAAAAGGGGATGACAGAGGATGAGATGGCTAGATGGCATCACCAACTCGATGGACGTGAGTCTAAGTGAACTCTGGGAGTTGGTAATGGACAGGGAGGCCTGGCGTGCTGCGATTCATGGGGTCACAAAGAGTCGGACATGACTGAGCAACTTAACTGAACTGAACTGAACTGAAGTTATAGTGTTCTGGCCAGTGCGATGTTGGGAAAAGAGATATATACCACATACAATCCTACATTTTCTTTCTGCATTAACCAGCTGGAGAGGTCTCCAAGCTATCACCAATTGGAGAGGTTTCCAAGCTATCTCCATTCAGATCTCCAAGTTGCTGTGTGAAGGAATGCCTGACCAGGAGCATCATGTCGGACCATAGAAATAATTTTATGCTTTGTCAAGACACTAAAATGTGGGGGTTGCTGCTGCTGCTGCTAAGTCGCTTCAATTGTGTCCGACTCTGTGTGACCCCAGATACAGCAGCCCACCAGGCTCCCCCATCCCTGGGATTCTCCAGGCAAGAACACTGGAGTGGATTGCCATTTCCTTCTCCAATGCATGAAAGTGAAAAGTGAAAGTGAAGTCGCTCAGTCGTGTCTGACTCCTAGCAGCCCCATGGACTGCAGCCTACCAGGCTCCTCCATCCATGGGATTTGCCAGGCAAGAGTACTGGAGTGGGTTGCCATTGCCTTCTCCAAAATTTGGGGGTTATATTTTAGCAAATAGCCCACTCTAACTGATAAGATTTGATTCTCTGAATCTCAATTCTTCCTCAGTAGTTATCCTGAGAGAGTACTTTCTACGGTGGTTGTGAAGATTAAAGGTATGTTTAACAGGGACATGGGTTAGTTCTTGACATATAGCTGTTTACAAATAGAAGCAATCATAAAACTAGAGATGGAAGTCTCTTAGGATCCTCTGTGGTGATGTTGACCTCCACTTCCTGTTCAGGTGAAAGTCAGCCATGTCTGACTCTTTGCAACCCCATGGACTATACCGTCCATGGAATTCTCCAGGCCAGAATACTGGAGTGGGTAGCTTTTCCCTTCTCCAGAGGCTATTCCCAACCCAGGGATTGAACCCAGGTCTCCCGCTTTGCAAGCGGATTCTTTATCAGCTGAGCCACAAGGGAAGCCCAGGAATACTAGGTCGGTAGCCTATCTCTTCTCCAAAGGATCTTCCTGACCCAGGAATCGAACCAGGGTCTTCTGCATTGCAGGCAGATTCTTTACCAACTGAGCTATCAGGTGAAGGTATGTTAAATCAGGGAAATAGGACATGAGGGTCAGCACTTATCACTGAGAATGTATATATAGACCAAGCCCCACGTGCTTCTGCGTATCTATCCCACTGCACTTCCACTCTTCCCCATTAATAAGATGGAGGAAAGGAGACAGTAAAACATGCATTTTATTATGACTTTGGGGGAGCAAACTCTAACCAGATAATCCCTACTGAAGGAAAGAATCTGGGCATTCAGACATGTAGATGAGTATAAGAAGGATATACATGGTAGGCATTCAGAGTTGGGTTTTTCACACTACAATATCTTAGTACCACTTCATAGCCTCCAACTCCCAAAAGCCACTAAGGTGTAGGAATATAGGAAATTTGAGATTTTCTCAGGTAAAAAAAAAGTGTATGGGATTCATTTGCTTCAATTTCAGAGGCTGTGTGGGCTCCTTAAGCTTTGGCAGGTAGTGGGGCTATTTTAGATGACCAGAGTCCCCAGTCACCAGTGCCCACCAGGCACCAGTCTCACCATCATGGATAATTCTCCTCTCTTCACAGATCTGCAGTTAACACCTAGTAGCTGGGATGTAGCAAGACTTCAATATACATTAACTAATGAGGAAATTAAAATGGCATAATGTATGTGGGTCATGATGAAAGATTCTCATCAGTTCACCCCAAAAGAATAGAGAATGAAGAAGTCTAAGCTCAGACAAGTCCAATGACATTTTATAAACAGCATTATGTGATCTTTGCTAGTGGAAGGGTAAATAGCAGAGTTAAACTAATTCAAATTACACAAAACCACTTATTTCAAAATTTAGGCACATATTGTGGCTCAGACAGTAAAGCGTCTGCCTGCAATGCGGGAGACCCAGGTTCAATCCCTCGGTCGGGAAGATCCCCTGGAGAAGGAAATGGCAACCCACTCCAGTATTCTTGCCTGGAAAATTTCATAGACTGAGGAGACTGGTAGGCTACAGTCCATGGGGTCACAAGGAGTCGGACATCACTGAGTGATTTCATTTTCAGTTTCATTTTCACTATACAGTCTTTATAACTACTTTCAAACCAGCCTGGACACATAGTTTTACACTCTATTTAAAATATTTTCAGAGAAGATTTAGTGAGGTTTTCTAATACACATCTTCAACATCTGCCCAACTGATCTGATAATATACTTTCCTTTAAAGCTACTTCTCCATATTCTGTCCTTTTTGGTAATAGCAAATGGCTAATAGCCACATGTGAACCATGAACTTCCAAATGTTCAAGCTGGTTTTAGAAAAGGCAGAGGAACCAGAGTTCAAATTACAACATCCGCTGGATCATCGAAAAAGCAAGAGAGTTCCAGAAAAAACATCTATTTCTGCCTTATTGACTATGTCAAAGCCTTTGACTGTGTGGATCACAATAAACTGTGGAAAATTCTGAAAGAGATGGGCATACAAGACCACCTGACCTATCTCTTGAGAAACCTATATGCAGGTCAGGAAGCAACAGTTAGAACTGGATGTGAAACAACAGACTGGTTCCAAATAGGAAAAGGAGTACATCAAGGCTGTATATTGTCACCCTGATTATTTAACTTATATGCAGAGTACATCATGAGAAATGCTGGGCTGGGAGAAGCACAGGTGGAATCAAGATTGCCAGCTAACAACTAGCAAGAACAGAAAACATGTACAAGTTTAAAGCCAAATTTTTGAAAGAGGAGAACATCTTATTTAAGCCGTTGTTATCTGTTTCTGTTAGAGCAGAATAGCTAAAGCTATGTTCAAACTAATTCATACATATATGAATTACATACATTCAGTTCAGTTCAGTCACATAGTGTGTCTGACTCTTTGCGATCCCATGGACTGCAGCACACCAGGATTCCTTGTCCATCACCACTCCTGGAGTTTACTCAAACTCATGTCCATGGAGTCAGTGATGCCATCCAGCCATCTCATCCTCTGTCGGCCCCTTCTCCTCCCACCTTCAGTTTTTCCCACCATCAAGGTCTTTTCAAATGAGTCAGTTCTTTACGCCAGATGGCCAAAGCATTGGAGTTTCAGCTTCAGCATCAGTCCTTCCAATGAATATTCAGGATTGATTTCCTTTAGGATGGACTAGTTGGATATCCTTGCAGTCCAAAGGATTCAAGAGTCTTCTCCAACATCACAGTTCAAAAGCATCAATTTTTCAACACCCAGCTTTCTTTATAATCCAACTCTCATATCCTTATATGACTACTGGAAAAACCATAGCCTTGACTAGATGGACCTTTGTTGGCAAAGTAATATCTCTGCTTTTAAATATGCTGTCTAGGTGGGTCATAACTTTTCTTTCAAGGAGCAACCGTCTTTTAATTTCATGGCTGCAGTCACCATCTGCCATGATTTTGGAGCCCAAATAAATAAATTCTCTCACTGTTTCCATTGTTACCCCATCTATTTGCCATGAAGTGATGGGACCAGATGCCATGATCTTACTTTTCTGAATGTTGAGCTTTAAGCCAAACTTTTCACTCTCCTCTTTCATTTCCATCAAGAGGCTCTTTAGTTATTCTTTGCTCTCTGCTACAAAGGTGGTGTCATCTGCATATCTGAGGTTATTGATATTTCTCCCAACAATCTTGATTTCAGCCTGTGCTTCATCCAGCCCAGTGTTTCTCATGATGTACTCTGCATAGAAGTTAAAATTAGAGTGACAATATACAGCCTTGATGTACTCCTTTCCCAATTTTGAACCAGTCTGTTGTTCCATGTCCAGTTCTAACTGTTGCTTCTGACCTGAATACAGATTTCTCAAAAAGCAGGTCAGGTGGTCTGGTATTCCCATCTCTTGAAGAATTTGCCACAGTTTATTGTGACCCACACAGTCAAAGTCTTTGACATAGTCAATAAAGCAGAAATAGATGTTTTTTTGAGCTCTCTTGCTTTTTAGATCAAATTACATTGATCTCTGGCTCTTCTGCCTTTTCTAAAACCAGCTTGAACATCTGGAAGTTCACGGTTCACATACTGTTGAAGCCTGGCTGGGAGATTTTGAGCATTACTTTGCTAGTGTGTGAGATGAGTGCAACTGTGAGGTAGTTTGAGCGTTCTTTGGCATTGCCTTTCTTTGGGATTGGAATGAAAACTGACCTTTTCCAGCCCTGCGGCCACTGCTGAGTTTGGCCTACTTTGCTGGCATATTGAGCGCGGCACTTTCACAGCATCATCTTTTAGGATTTGAAATAGATCAACTGGAATTCCATCACCTCCATTAGCTTTATTTGTAGTGATGCTTCCTAAAACCCACTTGACTTCACATTCCAGGATGTCTGGCTCTAGGTGAGTGATCACACCATCATGATTATCTGGGTCATGAAGATCTTTTTTGTATAGTTCTTCTGTGTATTCTTGCCACCCCTTCTTAACATCTTCTGCTTCTGTTAGGTCTATACCATTTCTGTCCTTTATCAAGCCCATCTTTGCATGAAATGTTCCCTTGGTATCTCTAATTTTCTTGAAGACATCTCTAGTCTTTCTCATTCTATTGTCTTCCTCTATTTCTTTGCACTGGTCGCTGAAGAAGGCTTTCTTATCTCTTCTTGCTATTCTTTGGAACTCTGAATTCAAATGAATATATCTTTCCTTTTCTCTTTTGCTTTTCACTTCTCTTCTTTTCACAGCTATTTGCAAGGCCTCCTCAGACAGCCATTTTGCCTTTTTGCATTTTTTTTTCTTGGGAATGGTCTTGCTCCCTGTCTCCTGTACAATGTCAGGAACCTACATCCATAGTTCTTCAGGCACTTTGTCTATTAGATCTAATCCCTTGAATCTATTTGTCACTTACACTGTATAAGGGATTTGATTTAGGTCATACCTGAATGGTCTAGTGGTTTTCCCCACTTTCTTCAGTTTAAGTCTGAATTTGGAAATAAGGAGTTCATGATCTGAGCCACAGTCACGTCAGCTTCTGGTCTTTTTTTTGCTGACCGTATACAGCTTCTCCATCTTTGGCTGCAAAGAATATAATCAATCTGATTTCAGTATTGACCATCTGGTGGTGTCCATGTGTAGAGTCTTCTCTTTTGTTGTTGGAAAAGGGTGTTTGCTGTGACCAGTGTGTTCTCTTGGCAAAACTCTATTAGCCTTTGCCCTGCTTCATTTTGTTCTCCAGGGCCAAATTTGTCTATTACTCCAGGTATAATGACTTCCTACTTTTGCATTCCAGTACCCTATAATGAAAAGGACATCTTTTTTCAGTGTTAGTTCTAGAAGGTCTTGTAGGTCTTCATAGAATCGTTCAACTTCAGCCTCTTTGGCATTACTGGTTGGGGCATAGACTTGGATTACTGTGATACTGAGTCGTTTGCCTAGGAAATGAACAGAGATCATTCTGTTGTTTTTGAGACTGCATCCAAGTACTGCATTTTGGACTCTTTTATTGACCATGATGGCTACTGCATTTCTTCTAAGGGATTCTTGCCCACAGTAGTAGATATCATGGTCATCTGAGTTACATTCACCCATTCCAGTCCATTTTAGTTCACTGATTCCCAAAATGTTGACGTTCACTCTTGCCATCTCCTGTTTGACCACTTCCAATTTGCCTCGACTCATGGACCTTACATGTTAGGTTCCTATGCAATATTGCTCTTTACAGCATTGGATTTTGCTTCTATCACCAGTCACATCCACAACTGGGTATTGTTTTTGCTTTGGCTCCATTTCATTATATATGTAATATGTATTGTATATCTGAATGCATATATGTTTAAACAAATGAATTTAAGTGAAGGAAAGAAAGAGTGGACTCAAGGAATAAAACGTGGAAAAGTGTCTAGGAGAATGCTTTGTATGCAGCTGATACTTAGTTTCATTAAGCTTCTCTTCCCTTTCCAGTTTGTGTCTCCTGATGTAGACCTATATTTAAAGCAGTGATAGTCTCTAGTAGGTAGTGTAGCCTACTCACACTTGAGGTTGCCATTTTCAGCTCACAAAACTGATAGTAGGTGGGTGGAGCTACTGGTTTCATCTTGTAAGCCTGCAGCTGTAAGCAGCAAAGTAGGAACTCCTTTTTGCTGCTAATTTTTAGCGGCAAAGTAGGAACTCTTTAGATGAGGAACCACTGAGTTCTCACTGGGCTCATGGCAGGGGCAGTGGGTAATCATGCTCTAGGGTAGGGAGCTAAGCCCAGAACCCAGAGGCCATTCCTTTAAAGTAACAGCTGAGTCCCAGAGAGCCCAGAAGTTGATAATGGAGACCAAATTGTGATAGGAGCCCAAAACCAAGTTCCTAAAGAAACTTCAGTAGAAAGACCAATTGCACCATAATTCAGAGAGAGGACCTGGACAGCAGGATACTGAAATTATCAAAATTTATAAACAAGATAAAGAACCAAAGTGGAGTCTGGTGCCAGTTATCACTCAGTCTCAATTTAAGCAATGCTGTGTTTGATACCGAATTTAGTCTTTGCTTTGGGCATGAAAGTTTCCTGTTTCATGTTTGGTCTGCAGGCAAGTCTGGCTAATACTGGGATGCGGGAAAACAAATGCCTATAGAAAGAAGTGTAGAAACAGACCAGGAACAGGGTTGACAGCATCCCTGGGCCAGCCAGAGCTGACATATAATCCTGCCATGTTCATTAGTTTCAATCTTTCCTCCTCTAGATAAGAACTAATAAGGGATTTGAGTTTTCCATCTTCTTTTCCTTTTACTAGACTGCTGATGGAGCTATTAATGAGTGTGAAATAGCCACAGGGCAGACAGCCTTAGAGAAGAATAGATGAAACAGATGGCAAGACTAATCCACAAACTGGATAAGGCCATTAAGAATCCACTCATCATCACTATTAAACATTCAAGAGGTGGTTTTTCTGCACATTAACTTGACAGTATAATATGAGTCATAGCCTTTCTGGGGCTCAGCTTCAATATCTGTAGAATGTGGGGCTTAGACTAGCTGAGTGGTTATTAAAACTGCTCCAAGGAGCCCTAGGGTTCTAAGATAGTCCTTCAGGTTACCTCAAGAAACAAGAAGTCTCAGACCTCTAGTTTAACTAAAGTCATGCTGCATTTATATGTTTTATGCAGTGACACTATAATAAGATTCTTTTTGTGGGACCAAAAAAAAAAAAAAAAAAGAAAAGTGTCCTATTGCTAAGATAAGTTTGTGAATCACTGGGCAAGGAAAAGTCTAAGGACATCCCTGGCTTGAACAATCTGAGATTCTGCACTGAACAAACAAGTCTTGTCTACAGCTTCTTTTCTATCCAGGTAAGGCTGATATGGTTAAAAGACAATGCCATTTCTTATAGCCAGTGATCATCACAATATATAAATCTGCCACCTAAATCCCCTCTTCCCCAATAGACAGTATATAAATAGTAAATTCACATTTTAAAAAGTAATACATCTTTAAATTATGCAAAAATAGGCCATGATTATGTTTTTCAATGCTATCACTTTGTTAGAGCTATAATTTAGAATAAGCTAAAGTAAATGTTGGTGAGCAGTCCACTTGGACAAAAGCAGTAGGTATTTTAGAAAGTCAGCACAAACTTGAATCTTGGGAAAAAATGGAGAAACTATTGAGAATGTCCATGTCCTGGAACATCTCTACCACATACCCCCTTATTATCTCTTCCCCCATTTTGGTATCTAGGAGAGTTGCTTGCTTTGAAAATAAGTTAAAACGGAGAAAATTTTCACTGAACTCTGGCACATGCTTATACTTACAATGCACTTAAATACAAACAAAAAGTTTGTGCTTAACACTTATGTCTCTTTATTCCTTTCATTCATTTTTATATGTATTTATCTGGCACCTATGATGTGTCAAGTGTCAGGTTTCTCCCTCCTTCTCTCTCTCTCTGTCATTCTATTTATAAATCTAGATCTAAATAAAATGACTAGGACACAATTCTTTTCTATTTAGGAGCGCCCATTATGGAAACTCCAATACTTTGGCCACATGGTGCGAAGAAGTGACTCATTTGAAAAGACCCTGATGCTGGGAAAGTTTGAGGGTGGGAGGAGAAGGGGATGGCAGAGGATGAGATGGTTGGATGGCATCACCGACTCAATGGATATGAGTTTGAGTAAACTCCGGGAGTTGGTGATGGACAGGGAGACCTGGCGTGCTGAAGTCCATGGGGTCGCTGCAATCCATGCAGTCAGACACAACTGAGCAAATGAACTGAACTGAATTGAATATGTGAAAATGTTCTGGATGCTAAAAGTAACATAAACTCATTTTAAAAATCAATCAGTATTGATAGCAATAAAGTTCAACCACTCATAAATCCTACTTTTCAGAGACAAATACATTTGGAATATCTTTTTAGACTGTTGTATCTATTAAGATATCTACATGAACATATTACTCAAAATGAGATTCTACTGGACATTGCTCTTTTATAATTTGGTTTTTCTCGTAAGGTATAAACGGTTGATACTACCAATTATGCAACTGAATCCAATGAGGTCAATTTTGTCAATGACACCAAAGATACAAAAAGTCAAACAGCCAAAAGCAAATTCCTGTTTGAGACCCAAGTCATACTGAGTTGAGAAGATGGAGCAGAGGTAGCAAAGGGCAGAGACACAGCCTCAGGGCAAGGTCAAGCGGCATTGCGCCATTGTTAATTCAGGGCTGTAGGGACTATAGACTAGGTCTTCCTTCATATCCATATCTGTCCCTTTTAAAGCTACTATGGACTTCCCTAGTAGTCCAGTGGTTAAGAATACACCTGCCAATGCAGGGGACACGGGGTTGATCCCTGGTCTGGGAAGATTACACATGCTGCTGCAGGGCAACTAAGCCCATACTCCAAACTACTGAGCCTGAGTGCTATAACTACTGAAGCCCACGGACCTAGAGCCCGTGCTCCACAAGAGAAGCCACTGAAATTAGAAGCCCCCACACCACAGCTAGAGAGTAGCACCCACTCACTGCAGTTAGAAAAAGCCTGTGGTAGCAATGAAGACCCAGCACAACCATAAATAAATAAAATAAAGCTGCTATATTTTTGTGCCTCACCTTGACATACAAGGAATATTCTTATCTTTTGGGCAATCTATGAATGCAGATTCATAGATTCAATATCTATGAATAGATTCTGAATAGACAGATTCAATTTCTGTCAAGTCAGAAATTCCATACTAGTAGCCCATAGGCTAAATTGGTTCATAGATAGTTTCATTGACTTGCAAGGTTTATACAGAAAAAAATGAAAAGACCTAGTTTAAAGAACTTACATTGCTAAGACCTTGAAAAGTTCATGCTAATCTTATCATTCTATGTGAAATCACTGGCTGATGCTTTAGGGCAGGGATTCTTATTGCACATTGGAGTTATCTGGGGGGATCCTGAAACTCAGACTCAAGGTGAACCTCAAGCTAATTAAATCAGAAAGTCTAGGAGTAGCAACCAGATATCAGTGATTTTTGAAGAGGCATGAGTGATTCCAATGTCCAGAAAAACACCTGAGAATAACTGTCTTAGGCCCTTTGAACTCCCTATTCTCTCTGCTTGAAATATATATTATTTCCTTCCAAATATCCACATGGCTTGATGGCTACACATAATTTGCTTTCCACTCTCCCTGCAAAATTCCCTTCCATAGCATCTGATATAGCTTTAATCTGCTTTGCTCAATTCCTCAGCACTTATCATTATTTAGCTTATTATGTATTCACTTATTTATTATCTGCCTCTCACTACTAAAAGATAAAACTGCAACAGAGCATGGACTTTTGTCTATTCACTGCTATATTCCCAGTATTTAGAACAGGGCCAGGTATACAGCAGGTGTACTTTGTTGCTTAAGTGTGGCATGATGCTGAGAAGCAGTTGCTTTGTTTAGAGGCACATGTGTTGTTCTGTTTCCCATAGCCTGCTTCACTCCTCTAAGTTGCCTCCTTTATGAATCTGTGACTTTGGATTTAACTATTACCCTTAAAGTTCAAATGGAAATAAAAGGCATAGGCTATATTCAGCTAAGCTCATAGTTGGTTTAAGATGAGCTGCTAGAACACTGAGGAAAAAATACATAGGTAAAGAAGAACTTCCCAGTCATGATGTACTTGAATGTTTCTTTATTTTTGAGTTAAAAGATGAATCATGACATTATCACACTCTCCAATCTCAGCTCAGTTTGCTAGTTGACATATAGCAAATGCAGTGTAATTCATTTAATAAGTTTTTTTCCTTTTCTCAGCAAGGGTCTGAACAACTTTTCTGTAGCAGAGCACTGATCAAAAGTGGCAAACGTCATTATCCTTGGCAGATTACCAGGAGTTCTGCAATTAACAGCAACATGAATAAACCTACTTTAAAGTAAATGTAGCTTGATGAAGGAAAAATATATTCATCTTGCCACAAATTAACCGAGTGGTGAAACCCTTCATGTTGAGTACATTTCTAAGGTTACTGAGAACTGCTGTGTAAAGAAAAGCAAATGGAAACAAGAAATAAACTGCCACCTTGCACTCTACTTATATGAATTCATTAGGGAACAGTATTTTTTCAATACCCCCATGCACAGAGAAAAGTTCCTTGGGGTCGCAGAGTTGACATGACTGAGCGACTGAACTGAACTGATGCAGAGTCCTCTGTTGGGTGCTCAGGGGTGTAAGTAAAGAAAGAGAACGTTAGTCCATCAGCACTTACATAGTGCAGTAAATGAGTCCATGCGACCATTTAGACTAAGAGGACTATGTGAATAAAAACTGGATTAAATTACGAAGAAAGTGAGATAACTACTCACAGGGATCACAGTATAAAATATTTGAAATTTTGTTCTGAATTTATGCAGAAGGCAAACACAAAGAAATATGACTAAAATAGTTACACTTGTCTGGAAATTCCTGACAGTATACAGAAAATAATAACATATCATCTATATCTGATATCATACCATCTATAAGTCTATTTTTACATGTGAAATGTATTTCTATATCTAATGGTAAATGAACACATGTGAGTATATGCCATTTATCTATTTGCTTTGAGATATATCCCTTGACCTCGCCCTCTTAGCTTTGTACAGGAGGCTGATTCCTGCAAACTACATTTCTCAGCTTCCTTCTCAATCGGCTTCCAGGTAGGTTCAGAAGGAGGCCCTGGTAGGATGTGAGAAGCTGAAACAAAGGGGATATCCAGGATGTTTCTTCGTCCCTCTCTTTGCTTTTGGTGGCTTCATCGGCAGTGGCTTAACGTCCTACCTTGTGCCATCACCAAATGCGGTGTGTATCTCTTTGCAGGGCGGTTCCCCATCATAGTCCTCCAAGTGGACTAGACCCTTTCCCCTTGTTTCTTCAGCCTTCCAGGGGCAGTGGTGCTTTCCTGCTGCTGTCGATGTTTACTTTGATCATACAAGACTTTTGTAATTAGTTCCTTTGTTTAAAATCCCTCTGCTGACCTACTGAATTGTCTCGCTGTTTCCCTCAGGGACTGTAAATGACATACCGAATATGTGCACATTTAATATAAACTTATCTGGCACTACTCAAAATGGGCATACAATAGACTAAGGACTTAAGTTTTTCTACCTCTTTGTGAGGAAGTAGAGAAATGCAAAACTAGAAGGTAGGACTCAAGATGAGAAGGAGCAGCAAAAATCTAAACTATACACAAGTCCTCTTAGAAAAATGTAAGTTCAGAGGAATATCTAGAAGTTGATTTTCTAGGCTTTTAAGTTAAAAAGATGAGTCATTCTAAACTACTCTCTACTCTTCAAACTTTCCCCACCCACATCATCTGCTTGGTCCTTAGTTCCCTGTATTCTACCTCTCAAATGTTTCTTGAATCTGACCCTTTTAAAATTCTTTTGACATTCCATTGGCTCAGGCAGACTCATACTCATCTCCTTAAAGTGATTTCTTCAACTCATCTTCTGCAAGACTGTCAGTGAGTGTTTTCTAAAAGTTAACTGCTCACATAAATACCTTACTTAAAACCACCTAATGAAGCTTATTTTCTATACAATAAAATTTAGATCCCTTTGCATGTCATATATAACCCTTATCCTTATTTGTGTCTTCATACCTCTCTATTTTCTATAAACATCAGCTGTCCTGAAATACTTGCATTTCCTCAAATAAGTCATACAATGTCTGCTTTTGCAGGTATGCAGCTGTGATGAGGGTATACACAATGTTCTCCCCCTTCTTCTTGGCTGTGAGAAAACTAATTTGTCCTTCAAAACTCAGTTTGCCTATCAGCATTCCTAGAAAGTGTTCCCAAGCCTCTGTAAGCAGAATGAAACACTCTTTGGGCTTTTAGAGTATCTCAGTTTGCATATATTTGCCCCTGTCATGCGGAGAAGGCAATGGCACCCTACTCCAGTACTCTTGCCTGGAAAATCCCATGGACAGAGGAGCGTGGTAGGCTGCAGTCCATGGGGTCGCAAAGAGTCAGACACAACTAAGCGACTTCACTTTCACTTTTCATTTTCATGCATTGGAGAAGGAAATGACAACCCACTGCAGTGTTCTTGCCTGGAGAATCCCAGGGATGGCGGTGCCTGGTGGGCTGCCGTCTATGGGGTCTCACAGAGTCGGACATGACTGAAGCGACTTAGCAGCAGCAGCGGCCCCTATCATGACTCTAGTCTCTATTTACCATTCTATCCCCAGCATTGAGCCCAATATAGTTAATAAACTATAGGTTTATTAACTGACTGGAGCAGTGGTGGCTTGAACACCTACTTTGGTATGCATTTCCATAGAACTTCTCTGAGACTCCCCTCAGAGAGGGTAGGGAAGTTCTGTAGGCCATTGATTCAACTATGTTCCAGACTTTTCTCTCTGGAGTACACAGGGCCGCAGTCATGAGCCTGTTCTAGGTCACCGTTGACCCTCTACTCATTTTTCTGTCTTTTCTACTCCTAGAAGCTCAGAAGCTGAACAGAAATAATTGCTCTGGTATATAAAGTTGTAAGGAAAGAAGATCATCATTTGTGATAGACACAGATACACACAAATGATGATCTATGTGTGAATATATATATATATATATATATATATATAATCGGAGAAGGCAATGGCACCCCACTCCAGTACTCTTGCCTGGAAAATCCCATGGACAGAGGAGCGTGGTAGGCTGCAGTCCATGGGGTCGCAAAGAGTCGGACACAACTAAGCGACTTCACTTTCATTTTTCATTTTCATGCATTGGAGAAGGAAATGGCAATCCACTCCAGTATTCTTGCCTGGAGAATCCCAGGGACAGAGGAGCCTGGTGGGCTGCTGTCTATGGGGTTGCACAGAGTCGGACACGACTGAAGCGACTTAGCAGCAGCAGCAGCAGCAGATATATAATGTTATTTCATGGTCAAATACCTTACAAATATTGATTAAAAACAACCAAAAACTGCTGAGTGAATGAATGATCTCTCCCACTACATCTTTCCTCATACCCAGAACTGAAGTTATATCAAATAAAAGATTATTGTCAAGAAACCATAGACTTTTAAACCTTCAATTCTTACCTCCATGCAGTTATCTCAGCCTGGAATGTCCTTCCCCTCATTCTCTAACTACTAATCAGTCAGAGCTGAAATCAAATGCCATCACTTCTGTGAGTGTCTTTCTGATCTGTCAAACAAAATACGCAGCTTCCTCCCCTTCCCATTGCTTTCTGTCATTATTTCTATTTGGCATTTACTTCAGTCTGCTTTGTACGTTAATATTAGGCTTTTTGAATGTCTCTTCTATGTGTGATTTTCTTGAAGTCTGGACACTTGTATCCCTTATCTTATCTTCTTAGAACATGGCACACTCATTGGCACATAGAAGAAACCTAATATATATTTAGAGAATTGAATTAAATGGAAATATATGAATTAGTCAAAGAATTCACATATGGATTATTTTTGGACTGTAAATATATTACATTGTGTAAAGATACTATGAAGCTGATGAGCTCTCAACAATTCTGTGAGGTGTCAAAATTTGAAAGTAGAACCTTCAAAACATGAATGAAAGCAGCACCTTCAAACTTCTGTTCCCACCACTTCTCTGCTGTTTACCCTCAATCTCACATGATAAGGTTAGGTCTCAACCTCTCAAGGCCTTGCTAAGGTATCTAATACAAAAAATTTAATATCTAATCCTCCCAAGAGCAGTTGCATTTTAATCAGAAACTCTTAAAAAACACTGAGATAAACGGAACCAAAGGAACAAATCCTGGTGGGACTTCAGACAACTTGATGATTGGGAGAGGAAGGATAATGAGTCAGGGATGAGCTTTCACAGTCTCCCTCAAAGCACAAACACCAGCAGTTGCTGCCTCCTTTTCTGTCTGTATTTGAGCTAAATGAGTGACACCACCCTTATGGCAGAAAGTGAAGAAGAACTAAAGAGCCTCTTGATGAAAGTGAAAGAGGAGAGTGAAAAAGTTAGCTTAAAACTCACTATTCAGAAGACTAAGATCATGGCATCCAGTCCCATTACTTCATGGCATTATAGATGGGGAAACAATGCAAACAGTCAGAGACTTTATTTGGGGGGCTCCAAAATCACTGCAGATGATGACGGCAGCCATGAAATTAAGACACTTGCTCCTGGGAAGAAAAGCTATGACCAACCTAGACAGCATATTAAAAAGCAGAGACATTACTTTACCAACAGAAGTCCATCCAGTTGAAGCTATGTTTTTTCCAGTAGTCGTGTATGGATATGAGAGTTGGACTATAAAGAAAGCTGAGCACTGAAGAATTGATGATGCTTTTGAACTGTGGTATTGGAGAAGACTCTTGAGAGTCCCATGGACTTTAAGTATATCCAACCAGTCCATCTAAAGGAAATCAGTCCTGAATATTCATTGGAACTGAATATTCACTGAAACTCCAATACTTTGGCCACCTGATGTGAAGAACTGACTCATTTGAAAAGACCCTAATGCTGGGAAAGATTGAAGGTGGGAGGAGAAGGGGATGACAGAGGATGAGAAAGTTGGATGGCATCACTGACTTGATGGACATGAGTTTGAGTAAGCTCCAGGAGTTGGTGATGGACAGGGAAGCCTCGCGTGCTGCAGTCCATGAGGTCACAAAGAGTAGGACACAACTGAGTGACTGAACTGAACTGAACTGAACTGAGTGAGTTCAGTTCTGACTTCAGTTCAGAAAGTCACTCAGTCATATCCAACTCTGCGACTCCATGGACTATAGTCCATGGAATTCTCCAGCCCAGAATACTGAATTGGGTAGTCATTCCCTTCTCCAGGGGATCTTCCCAACCCAGGGATTGAACCACATTGCAGGCAGATTCTTTACCAGCTGAGCCACCAGGGAATCTTAAGTTAGAATAAAACATAGATTGCTAAATACACAGTGTTAAAGGGACTACACAGTAGTTAGATTTCAACTCTTGTCAACAATCACTTGAATAGATTTCTGTTTTCTCCCAGATAGAATAGAAATCAATCCTTGGAATAATTTAAGCATTTGAAAGTAGACTCCTATTATTTTAACAATGCATGATAGATAGGGAAACAAATATTGATAGAAGCCCAGTGGTACTGTCAACATGAAAAACGCTATCA
This sequence comes from Bos grunniens, assembly GCF_055505025.1. NCBI lineage: Eukaryota > Metazoa > Chordata > Mammalia > Artiodactyla > Bovidae > Bos > Bos grunniens. Next base: position 35,490,859 of record NC_141172.1, read on the forward strand.
GGTGAACATTATTACTGTCTCCCTGACTTTGGTCCATTACACAACTGTTTTGCTAATGTCTCAACAGAACAGTAAAACTGAAGGCATCTGTAGGGAATTGTTGATATTTATCAGGCAGGAGGGAGAAAGCAATGGCTACCCACTCCAGTGTTCTTGCCTAGAGAATTCCAAGGACTGGGGAGCCTGGTGGGCTGCCGTCTACGGGATTACACAGAGTCAGACATGACTGAAGCGACTTAGCAGCAGCAGCAGCATTAGGCAGGAGCAAGTCAAAATGAAAAGAAGGTGAAGTCAAAGAAATAAACCATGTGGAGCATTCACCAGACATATCTCTTTCAGAGAATGTGACACACTCTGAGGTTAAAACCTCATCTCATTAACCTCTACTGAATTTTTTTCATGCTTTTGTAAATACCTATAGTTTTAAATAGGCATGTGTCAGATTGTGTGTGTGACATTATTGAGCAATTCGTGTTATAGACTTGATTCTTCAGTGCTCACCTTAGAAAATAACCATAGGCCAAGTCAAGGCCAAGAGAAGGCTATGGAAAGCAGAAAGGGAAAGTAGATGAACCAAGCAGGGGAGAGGTTCAATTATTCTGCTTCTATAGGTTGTCAGGTAAGATTAAATTCTCTGGTCCCTCATGTTCAGCAAGTGGCTTCTTCTTAGAGATTTGCTTTACAGTGTTGCCTTGTCAGGTTTTTTCTTTGTATTCTATGTATACGAATTAGAGAGATCAGACTCAACATTTATTTGTCTCTTACTCCAATCATCATTTGATTTGGGCAAAATAAGGAAGAAATTAAAATCCACTTTAGTGGCACCCAGTCGTCCCATCAAGCACTGCCTCCCACCTTTAAGGTCCCCTTTAAAAACTTGCATGGGATGCTTTCCTACAATCATAGATGATTTGAAGAAAAGACTAGAGATACTAACAGTATCACTCCTACTCAGAGTAATGAAACTAAAATCCTTAGAGGAAGAAATGAAGATATTAGAGTAAGATTTCAGAAAGCAGAAACAAAGTGGGCAAATATAGGAGCCATATAACTCATAGCCAGTTCTATGAGTGAGTGAGATGGTCTAGCTGTCTAGACTAGATGAACCAAAATACAAATTTGGAAAGCCATTATGACTCACAAATCAAAGTGTGTGTGACACCAGAAACATCTGCTTTGTCATTGACTTTGCTGTCAGCAAACCACACTCAAGACTCATCCCTTTGATGTACTTGCATTCAAATCTTCGAGAGGAAAAAAAAAACTACCACAAAGTATGTTGCTAGTGTAAGTGAGTTCTGCCTTAAAAGAGTAAGAGAAAACAGAAAAATTCACAAGTAGTTATTCACATTGCTAAAGGGAAAAATAAAAGAATAAAAACAATTATTCCCATATGATTACAGCAACAAATCCAGCATCTCAGAAGATGAGTCAAACATTTATTCACCATAAATAAGACATTTGCTTAAATGTCTTCTAAGCAAACAGTTGAATGGCCTGGATAAAATTTAGACTTTATGATCAGCACTTGTTTTATATAACAGAGGAAATAAAACTTTTCCAAATTCAAAAGAAGTCCCTGCTACTTTCTTTAGATTTCTTATGAAGAATATTAAACTTATTCATGTTGATGACTAGAATTTCTGGACATCTTGGTTATTTTTTTTGAATTCTCAATGAGTTATAACTCCTGGTGGGGAATAAAAATACATCCAATATTGTATCTGGAAGGCAGTTCAAAAAGAGCTTGAAAGTTGTGCAAAAGTGCTTTCAAGTTATTGGGATGGCTCAAGTACTCACTTTTAGTCTAAACTGAATTCAGCACTAGAGAGAATAGCACAGGCAATACAGGCATGAGGCATGATGTTACCAACTCAAACTGGCTGGCAGTTATGGACATCCCATCTCAAGAAGCCACCAAAATTCAGGAGCATTGCTAAAATACTCAGAAAGGCAAGTGCAGGGCTAATTGGCCAAGCCACCCTTTCTATCCAAAGACAGAAGACAGGCAGGACAGAATTATGGCCAGTCAAGGAAGTAACTGCAACATATCCAAGGGCAGTGTATTTGTTAGAAATGTGTTTGGCTGCAAATAATGCAAAGCCTACTTCTCAGTGGCCTTAACAGAGACCTATTATTTCTCATATAATAAGATATCATCAGATAGGAAGTTGCTGCTGGCCTTGATTCTGTATCACAACAATTCTGAAATTCTCTCAGCCTTTCCCTCATGGCTGCAAGGTGTCTGTCTCAACCTCAGGCATCCAGTGCACATTTAAGAAAGGAAGAAGTCAGGGGGTGAGAAAGAACATCCAAGTCTATTACTTTCATTAAAAAAACAAAAAAACAAAAAAAAACTGTTCTCAGAAGCTCCACAACACATTTTTATCTCATTAGGCAGACCTGGATCACTCTGATACTACAGCTACCCACCTACTTAGGAACGATTTTAGCTTCTTCAACCTTTATGTGGAAGAGTAGTTTTCCAATAGCATCTGACACAGGGAATCATATCGAAGGAGGCACTGCCTTCTAAGTCTCTCATTCTGCTCTCCTACTCCAAGCAGAGCATGCAGGGGAGAGAAGGTGAAGGCGAACCCAGCATTTCACCCATGCGCCAAGAACCAAACGCTCACATTTGACTTGCGCTGATGAGGAGACGGGGGTACAGAAGAGAAAGGTCCTAAATTGCAAATGTCTTTTAATAAAGTATTACAATGAACATAACAGAGTCTTAAACATATAAAATGAGGGTCTTCTACTAATTGAAAGAAACATAAAAAGAAAAAAAAAATGGATGAGTTAAGGGAATATTCCATCAGCTGGAGAACAGGCTTTGACTGAATACAACTAGTAGCTCTTATTAGAGGGATAAAATAATTTCATTCCTGTACACCTAACAAATTCAGACTCCTTACTAAATTAGTTACACTAAAGTTAACTATCAATTTATTACAGGATCCCGGTGGATAGATTCAGGCCTTCTTTAGATAAACCTCTTTTGTTTTATGAAGTTCCGATTGAAAGGAACACTTAAGAAGACATACCTCATTAAAATATACACAACTAATTTTTGTGAGATCCTCAGATGTGTTGCTATCTAATCAGATACATGCTTGACAAAATTGCACCTGAATAGAGCCTGGTTTATTTGGGAATAATACATGACTTTCTAGGGATAAATTAATTATTGTTGTCAGTTCTTCAGTTTCTTCAAACTAACTTTGGGGGATTTATATCCCCTCCACATACACACATCTGACAAACTATTTAACTGTATAGTATTCTATCATTTCTGTCATCCTAACTCAGCTTACACTTCCTCAAGGAAGCATAGATACTCTTTCAAGTCTAAAGTCAAACTAAGTAAGTCATTTTCCAACTTAATTAATTCTGTTTTATTTAATTAAGGGAAGCCATTGGAGCCAAATGTTTGTCATAGTGCTTCAGACATAAAACTGGAAATTTTTAGATACTTCTAATATTCTGAAGGAGAAATACACTGGTTTGATTTAGTATAGTTGAGATTTCTGATAGTCCACTCCACAAACATTTATAGAATTTCAATTATGTGCAGTCACTGTGTTATATGCTATGAACTTACAGAGGAAAAAAATATTTCTGGGCCTTGAGAAACTCAAAATTCAGCTACGGATATACTACTAGCAGCATAAGCTAATATCCATAACACACTGTGATAATTACCATGACAAAAATATTTATAAAGGGCTAGAGAAACACAATTGAGAGAATAACTATACTGGTGTAAAGTTTATTATTAATTTATGAAGGAAAAATTAATTAAATCAGTTAATCAAGGTCTGAAAGTTGGCTAAATTCTTCTCTGTTGTTTGAGAGAGCAATGTGTCCTTCTAGGCATGAAAGGAAGAAAATCATTTCTCACTCAACTCAAGCAAAGATTCATAACCTAAGTGCTGGCTGCCTCTGAAGAAACCTGCAGAGAAATTTTCTTATACTGCATCAGGTATAACAGAAGGAAACAGCTGGAAGCTGAGGGGTAAATATCAGCAGGTCCTGTGTGATTAAAAAGAACTGCCAAATGCAGTTGGTATATTCCTCCTGCCAGGAGGATCTTTTTCTCTTGGTTCTGTGCTAAGTTTAAAAATAATAAATAATAACAGTTATCACTTGTTGAGTGTCCACATGTCACTTACATAAAGTCTGGCACTGTGAAATGGAATTTACATATATTATTTTTAGATTGTATAACAATCCCACTATAGAGTAGACATTATATTACTTCTATTTTAAAGATGAGAAAACCATGACATAGAAAGAAAATCACCCATAATAAGAGGAGGACTCAGAAGTTGAGATCAGTGTCATTTGACTTCAGGGCTTAAGCGCTTACCACTATGCCACAGAAGAAAAGATGACACCATTATTGATGCCTCAATTCAAGAGCAAGGGGAGGCCTTCCTCCCTGGGCCTCTTCTTTAGAGTTTAAAAACTGTTCTGCTGCTACTGCTAAGTCACTTCAGTCGTGTCTGACTCTGTGCGACCCCATAGACGGCAGCCCACCAGGCTCCACCGTCCCTAGGATTCTCCAGGCAAGAACACCGGAGTGGGTTGCCATTTCCCTCTCCAATGCATGAAAGTGAAAAGTGAAAGTGAAGTTGCTCAGTTGTGTCTGACTCTTCGCGACCCCATGGACTGCAGCGCACCAGGCTCCTCCATCCATGGGATTCTCCAGGCAAGAGTACTGGAGTGGGGTGCCATTGCCTTCTCCGAAAAACTGTTCTAGGTTAGCCAATACTTTTCTTTCCATTGCTGCCAATTGATATTTTTTTTCCCCTTTCAAGTCTGATTTGAGTTTTGCTCGTAAATATTGTTTCTATTTCCACTCTCACTGGCAAACACAGCTGGTTTGGGCTGTCAGAGCTTCAAAGAACCTTCTGCAAAGATTTAAACTATATGAAAATGTTAGGCAGTTAGAATAGAAAAAAGAAGTCCAGAATGGCAGTGGCAAAAAGACAAGGAAACGAAAAGCCTATGAAAATAGAACAAAGGAAGGTCTGAGGACCAGAGTGAGAACCTCAGGTAAAAGAAACAGCCCTCCTGGCTAGCCCAGCTTACACAGGGTAGGCTCAAGGGGAGGAGGAAAAAAACATGCAAAAAAGGGGGCCAAAATTGGGCTGGAGGGCCTCTCTTCTCTTCATGTCTTTTGGGTCAACATGCTGTCATGCCTCGAGGATATATTTTCCTTTACTTTCTAAATAAAACTGAGCTGTAACACTGGTCTGTCTGAGAGCTGTAACACTGGTCTGCTGCTTCAATTTTTTGTTGTATTGAGACAGAACCAAGGAAATTACAAACTCCCCTGACATCTATGGTGCTGTGACTCAGTTTAACCTGGCTGAAACAACCTCGGCTAGGCCCCTGCAAGGAGGAGGCCAAGCACAGCAAGAGCCCAAGTCAGCGAAAGCTCTCGTGGTGGAAGCTGAACTCAAAGAAAACCTAGTGCAGGGGAAGTGACAAGAAGCCCAGCATACTGGAAACTGGGACAGCGAAAAACAAACTCAGCAGAAGGCTCATGCGGCTCAGTCTCAGATTCCAGAAGACCTCCGGTTAAGGTAGGATGTCCTCGTTCCTATGGTTGGAAGGACATATGGCTAAGGAAATCTTAATTCCTTTACAATCTCTGGTTCCTTGTTTCCTTGAACCCCCCATGAACAGGCAAGTGTCAGTCAGTGCAACTGAGGGACTCTGGCAGGGGCTACTCCTCAGTGTGTCCCAAAGGCTCCACTATCTGCTGGGCCTCAGTAGCTGTTACCCGAGCAGGTGGGGGTTCTTCTGTCCTTAATTTTCTTTGTGCCAAGGATCAGGCCAATGAAAACTGTGAGCACAGGTCAGGGATTTAGCAGATATTCTGGCAGGTTATGAAGGGGATTCCTCGGCACATTTTCCACATTGGTTTTTCCCCCGTCCTTCAGCTCCTATCTCCTGGGACTTGAGCCTGGCCAAAACCCATGGTGCCTGGCTTCAGGACCTAATGAAGCTCAGGCTTATTTCAAAAATTCAGTTAGAGACACAAGGATAGGTAAGAGGTGTATTTGTTCAGATTCAGAGAGAAGCATACTCCACAGAGTGTGGGCCATCACAGAGGAGAGTGCAGTAGGCATGGAATGTGGTGTGGCTAGTTTTTTTGAGCTGGGTGATTTCACATGCTAATGAGTGAGAGGATCATCCCAACCATTGGGGAACCACCCACTCCTTTGACAGTGCCTTGGAACTGTCCTGGCACTTCTGGGTGTGTCATTTAGCTTGCAGATTAGGGATCAAGGTTTGGTTGAATTTAATTTGTCATCTTGGACCCATCTGATTTTAATTGGTTTATGGTATGCCCTTAGGCTATGTCATTCTTTCAAAAGTTGTGCCCTGCTTCGTTCTCTCCTATTTCATGCTCTTTTCCTGACCCCCATCCGGGCCCACAATGTTTCCTCTACAATATTCTAGAGGGACAACCAAAAAAAAAAAAAAATAGCTGGCCCTTGAAAAGGAAATACTGTATAATATCCAATCCCTCTAGATATTCAGGCCTTCATCTTCCATGTTTCCTTCCATGTTTCTCTCCATGGACCCACTAGGGCAGGTGACAGTCACACAATGCCTGCTAGAAGTCCATCTGTTGGCATCCCTTCAAAGGCAATTGGGCTTCCAGGGATAATGTTGGCCACTTTGGGAGTTAGCCCTGCAGGCTGTTTGGGCCCAAACCCTTACCACCCTTCTCCTAAAGTTACAAACATACCCCTCCATCAAATCTCCCCTCCACTTTTATGGTACATCTGGTCTGTTGCCTCTTATCAATTTGTTCTTAAGCCACTACTACAACTAAGACCCTGCCCCCTTGTAGGCAACATCACTCCACCCCACTTATTAAAATACTCTTAATGCCCCTAACAGGACCAGATAACCCACTCCTTTGTCATTACTTCTGTTATTACCTAAAGTGGGTCTATGACAATGAAATGTTTACCTTTAGAGACACCCTAAACTGCTCTTATGGAGGACTAGGGGTGGAAGGTAATGGCACCGCATTCTAGTACTCTTGCCTGGAAAATCCCATGGATGGAAGAGCCTGGAAGGCGCCAGTCCATGGGGTCACTGAGAGTCGGGCACAACTGAGAGACTTCACTTTCACTTTTCACTTTCATGCATTGGAGAGGGAAATGGCAACCCACTCCAGTGTTCTTGCCTGGAGAATCCCAGGGACGGGGGAGCCTGGTGGGCTGCCGTCTATGGGGTCGCACAGAGTTGGACACGACTGAAGCGACTTAGCAGTAGCAGCAGCAGCAGAGCAGTAAGAGGATAAGGCTTATGGCTGCTTCACCAGTTTCCCAGTCTCAGGGTACAGGCTTGGATTGCTTTACATCATGCTATTCCCATCTGCAGTGAACAAACTGGCAATAAGATTACAGCCCTTTAATCATCTATTATTATACTTTACATACAATGTCACATATATTTCAAATGTACAACATCTTAAGTTTTGGCAAATGTATATTTCTATGAAATCATCACAAAATAGTGGACAAAATTGCCTCATACCCCTTGGAATCTCTTCATTCCCTTTCTCCAGCCCCATCTCTACTGAACTGCTTTAGGTCAGGACAGACCAGTTTGCCTTTCTTAGAATTTTATGTAAATGAAGCCACAGAGTGTTTTGTTTTTGCACACTTTTTTTTTTTTACATAATATAATTAGAGGTCTGGATATGCTGCTACATATGTCAATAGGTCATTCCATTTTACTGGTGAAAGTATTCCATTACATACATGGATATACCTCCTCATGTTTGTTCATTTATCTAATGGGCACTCGGGCTGTTTCTGGAGCTTGATGCTTACCATACTTAGGTCTACGTGATATCAACTTTCTCTAGCAGTCAAGTCGCTGGTTTTCATAGATCTGTCAATCCTGTTAAAATTATCATGGTGTCGAGCTAGAGATGGTGGTGGTGGCTGAGGAATAAGAAGCACTCTAGGTTATAACACTGCAGATTCCTATGATGATTATCTGAAGTTCAGCAGCTTTTCTTGAATAATGCTTCTCAATCTGTTGTAGGCCTAGAGTCCTGAAATAGTTGTTTTTAGCAATTTTTTTCCAGTTTGTCATTGCTTTTTGGGGACAGGATTTGCCAACCTATTCACTCTGTCATTCCAAAACCCCCCTGATTTTTGTCTTGCTGTAATTTTTCTGACAAGTTACATGAAGAGAAGGATAATTCCTACTTCTAAGAAAAGTTTCAGCTAATAAAAGAAATAGAATACATCCCCATGTAACTAAAATACAAAACAAAGACCAGGGCACTGTGTGAATAAGCAACCACTGTAAGTGTTCCATTTGGAAAGGATTAGGAAAAGCATCCAAAGAGGGCAAAGCATTTGAATAAACCCTGAAGGGTTGGTAGGATTTCAATAGATACTGAAAGACAGAACAGAGTCATGGCATAAGTAGTTTACTGACCTGGGAGTTGTTTAATTGCTCTCTCTTTGTAAATTTTAATTGTATTATAGTACATGATATATTTTATTATGAAAACATTTAAATAATACAGTTGGTAATGTTGTAGCATCTCTCTTTCCCTTGCCTCCCTCATCCTTCTCCCTCAGTCTGTCTCATTTCTTTCCCTACCAATATTTACAGACTTTTCCCTATGCATTAATGTACATATATATGTAACAATGGATTCCTGAAAATCTGAATGGAGTGAGTTCACCACAGTGAGATAAGGGAAAACACAAAAACTTAGACTAGGCTTAGGTCGATACAAATATCTATAGAGATCAATAACTGGGGACACTTGGTTACTATTGCCAGCAGTGGCAAAAAGTTTACTACCTGAGTAAGCATAAGCAAGCTACTTGGTAGTTTATTTATTAAGATAAGCTAGGCAATGCTAACCCCCATGAATCCCAAAGGCTTAATGCAGTAAGAGCTGGTTAATGACAAATCCAGTGTTCTTCAGTTTGTTACTAAAATGGAGCAGCTCTTCCACTCCAGCTATCCAGACTATGAAGAAGAGAGAGCAAAAGATGGCACGTGATATATCATGGGTAGGTCTGGAAGTGATGTATATCATTTCTGCCTCCATCCCACTGGAGAGAATTCAATAGCAAGTATGTTCAAGGTGGGCTGTCAAATTTGTCATTTTGTGTGCCCAAGAGAAGTTTAAAATAGTTCAGTGAATTCATATCATTTTCTCTGCCACAAGTTTCCTTATCTGTGAGGTATGTAGTCAACTAGATGATGATAACAGCCTTCACATTTCTATCCTTTTATGAGTATTACATTCAGTGAAAGAATCTGACCTCACTTTAGCATTCAGGTGGATTGATTTTATTTTAGTTTTAGTCATCTTTGTTAAGACTTTTGCCTACTTGTCACTATGTTGCGGTCATATCAAGTTAAGAGACTATCGGATACGAGGGTAATCTGGCTGCAACGGCTGTCACCTCACTGAGCACCAGGGCTGGTTTGGCTGACTAGGTGAGCATCCCCTTTTTCCCTCACCTCTCTGTGTGTGTTCCTCCTTAAGGTGCACACACGGTCAAAGAGGATGATCTTCCCCAACAGAGGACCATTTTTCAGTTGAGGATATACAAATAGCTGCCCTCTGCTGCTAGAACCTTCAAACAAACTCTCAAGGTCCATTTGTATGAGGAATGCATAGTGATCAAACTTTCAAGACTCCAGACACATCTAACTGATGTGCTGCATGTGGCATTCTGCCTTTAAAAAAAAAAAAAAAGTAAGATTATCTGAATCATTTTTTTCCTTAAAAAAATATCCCAAATTTCAAAAAGCAGTGGGAAAACGTAGAAGCAGAATTAAATCATTCGTTATCTTCCAGGAAAAAAACCCTAACATTTTGCTAGTTATCAGTTCAGTTTGCTGAACTGAGTTGGGCTTACACTGATTCCTATCTCCATGTGTTCCTTAGTAAACTTCCTTATTAACTTCTGGCTAAGTTAATTGACTCAGTTTCCAAAAAATCCTTGTGGAATGGAGTGATCACATTAGCCTTTCCTTGTCCTCAGGACAATACATACCTGTGTCCTGATGATTAGATGTTCTGGGACTAACTCTTCAATCTTACCCTTCTCAGAGAAGTCCTTTGGGCATAGCAAGGTACTATGATTCAGCCAGCAAGGCCAGTGAAGATAGTGTTATTTTTGTTTTACTTTTCTTTAACTTAGTTACATTCCATCAGGCAAAGAGCGATTACTTTAAAAAATATAAGGCATATTGCATAAGGCCCTAGGGAGAGGAGGCATTCTGAGTTTTCCACATTCTACATAATTATTAGAGGCAATGGTATTTTACTCAGTCATAAAAAGGAATGAAATATTGTCATTTGAAGCACCACGGATGTACCTAGAGATATTATGCTTAATGAAATAAGTCAGGCAAAGAAAGCCAAATACTATATGATATCATTTATATGTGGACTCTAAAAAATAACACAAGTGAATATATATGCAAAACAGAAACATACTCACAGATACAGAAAACAAATGTGTGGTCACCAAAGCAGAGAGGAAAGAAGGGAGGGACGTAGGGGTATGGGATTAACAGATACAAACCACTACATATAAAATAGATAAACAATGAGGATATACTGTATAACACAGGGAGTTGTACCTATTATCTTGCAATAACCTAAAATGGAACATAATCTGAAAAAATACTGAATCACTATGCTGTACACGATATGCTGAAACTGATATAGCATTGTAAATCAAACATGTGGTGGTGGTGGTGGTTTAGTTGCTAAGTCATTGTCCGATTCTTGTGACCCCCATGGACTATAGCCCACCAGGCTCCTCTTGGGATTTCCCAAGCAAGAATACTGGAGTGGGTTGCTATGCCTTCCTCCAGGGTATCTTCCCAAACCAGGAATCAAAACCATGTCTCCTGAATTGCAGGCAGATTCTTTATTGCTAAGACAACACTTCTATTAAAAAAGAGAAATCTTAGGATAGCAGCCCTTCCTCAGATCATCCCAGGGTAACCTGAGGGTCATTCTCAAAGTGTTATCTATTTGCTGCTGCTGCTAAGTCGCTTCAGTCATGTCCAACTCTGTATGACCCCATAGACAGCAGCCCACCAGGCTCCCCCATCCCTGGGATTCTCCAGGCAAGAACATTGGAGTGGGTTGCCATTTCCCTCTCCAATGCATAAGAGTGAAAAGTGAAAGGGAAGTCACTCAGTTGTGTCTGACCCTCAGCAACCCCATGGACTGCAGCCTTCCAGGCTCCTCCATCCATGGGATTTTCCAGGCAAGAGTACTGGAGTGGGGTGCCATGGCGATTAATCAAAAGTGTTTATTATGAAGACACAATGATTCTTAGCATTTAGTAGATCTGGAGTTAGAGATGGGAAGTGGCTGCAATGCTCTGGACAATCTCACACAGTGAAGAACTGTCCTGCTTAGCCACCAGGCAAACACTGGTGAATACTGCCATGGAAAAGCTATAACTTTCAGATATCCATAAGGCAGATGCTAAGACTTCATTAACAGCTTTCCTAGGAATTAGCATGTCCTATTTAGAACTAGCTCTTTTGAGGAATACTAATTGTCAGAAATGCAATGCCATGTGTGTATACTTCTTTCTCCATCATGGAGGAAGGAAGGAGGCAAATTTCTGGGAACTGTAAATCACAATAACATAAATAAGAAGAGCCATAAATACATGCACACATTCCGTGAATGGTTTTCTTTCTTTTGTGTGTGTCAGTGTGATAGCAGAAATAATTATACTCTAGTGCTTGCCAAGTTTCTTAACACAGTAACAGTTGCAAGTCATTCTCTTAAATTAATAGAATTTTGAGAGCAAATATTACTAAATATCATGAAAATGCTTCTCATTATTCTGCATATTTTCTCTCTGTATCTGTGTGTCTCAACAGGGCCCTTACAGTTTCAGCAGGGGCAGGAGTTCAGCATTTCAACACATGTGCTTTATAAATGTTGGAAAAATCACAAATTTATTTGCCAGCTAAACTATGTAATCAGATCATGATTTATTCTCCTAGAGCATGGCTATTAGGTGCTTTTTTCCTTTCCTTTTTCAAAAGGGGCAAAAAGTGCCGTAACTCCAAGAAGAGTTTTGCCAATATGTACAGCTTGCTTAAGGTAGAAATATCAGTCTTCCTTGGATTAAGTTAATGGTATTAGGTGTGTTGTGCAGAAATGGTCATTAAGAGTGTTATTAAAAAATCTATTTATTCCCTTTCCCATTATAGGCTTTGCAAATGCAGACCTGCTTGCAATTTCCAGAAAACTAGCTACTTATTTTCTAGCCAGTATACCATTCAGAGAATTACACTAGCCTTGCTTCTTACAACAAACACAAACTGATTGTCTCAGTCAGTCCCTTTATCACTAAATCTCAGCTAACTTCAGTTTGGCTCTGATATTTATTAGGTTTGAAGGGGAGGGTTAGGGATGGGCTCCTTTCTATCCCTACGAACACATGCTAACTCTACTGTAGGAGGAAGAGACAATTTAGAATCTTCACAGAATTTTAGCAAAAAGGGAAAAATCATGCAGTGAAATAGAAATTAATCTATGTTGAAATCTTTGCACATTCTCAGCATGATTATATTGATAAGTATTATATTGATAAATACAGAATAATCTCAGTGGTAACTCAGGGTACAAAGTATCACTGAAACAAAACCATAAGTTTAGCCTATGGATGCAGAATCAGTTCCTAGACCACTGACTTTTCACCAAAGACAAATCTGATACCTAATTCTGGCAAAGAATAAGCATCTATATACCAAGCTTGCTTTTATTTACCAAGGATAAATAATTTGATTTGATTCAAAGATAGCCTTAAGAGATTCCATTTTCTGTCACAGGAAGTAGCAATTTCGAAGTTATCTATGATGTACATACAGAATGCCATGCATCCACTCTCAGAGACAGTGGCCAAGCACAAGGAGAGAAAACATTAGTATTATTTTAATACCTTAAATATGCTTATTGTTTTCTCTGCAGTATGACGCTATTTTGGAAACTCAGAATGTCTTTGAATCAAGGGTTTCAACGCTAAAAGGAAACTCAGAGACCAACTGAACAGTTTCCTTTGCTTTATATTATAGTTAATGGAAGTTGAGGTATAGTGAGGTAAGGAACTATGCTCAAGACCATCCAAAGTAATAAAGACCTCCATCACAACTGCCTCGTTTACAAAATACCTTTCTATTTTTTTCTGGAGAAAAATAAAAGTATATCTAAAAAGGAGCAGTTGTAATGTTTATCGCTACTAGGAAGTTCTCATTACTGGGTTTTAGTATAGGCCTTTAAGATAGTGTAGAGGATGAATTTCACTTATCTTATGCTTACTGTATGTGTTACAACTGAGGCAACTTTGCTAGATAGTCTTATATGAGAAACCAATGTTTTCGTATTTTGATCAGACTCTAAGATCTTTTTTCATATTAGAGGTATATATATTCTAAAGCATCATGCATAAGATTTAAGATACAAGTCAAAATAAGGTCTTCCTAATCATCTCTCCCTTTATATTTTTCTCCATTCACCACATATTATTAAAAAAATGATGATACAAATTATATAATATTGAATCAGAGTGAAATTGTTTTGCTCTAATCTGATCAGGTATCTCATCTAAGCATCTATAATCTATTGATTAGATCACAAGCTTAAATACACAAAGTTCAAAGAATTATAACAAATATGCCTTCTCAAGCAGTAAATTCTACTTAGAGGTGAAAAGAGATCACATTCATTGAGACAGTGACTGGCAGCATAAATAAGTCTATTGCAGGAAAGTGTATATTTTAAGGGTGCCGTTAAAACTCTTCATTGAGAAGATAGCTGTTGCCTTGAGAAGAATTCAGAGATAGGAACTCTTTCCACTAGCAGCCCAATGGAATGTCATGACTTTTTTGACCTCAGCCATCAATATTATGGCTTCTAGCCATCCCCTCTGTTCTGGTCTGAGTGCACAGGTGGCAAAATGACAAATAAAACAGTTGGGGCACAGGTTAAAATGTCAGTGGCAGAATTTGAGCCACTATAACCTAGGGAGTTGAGTAATTGTAACAGTACCACAGCATCTGTGAATTCAGACAGTGCTATTCCAGAAAGTGAGCATTCCACTTACCTTCCCAGAATGAGTTAGCTCTGACTTTCCTTCATAGATATCTCATTTGTAATAGAGCCTCAGGTTTATCCACTTAATTCTGTAATAAAGACAGACAGAATCTGGGAGTCACATTTTCTGCGATCAGCTTGCCTAGAAAAAGCTGGATAATCAATACTACTTTGGACCACAGCCATTTTCTCAATTTACTCTAAAGCAGTGAACCTGTGATCTCAATAATTTGTTTCATTTTTTAACCTACCTTTAAATAAATAATATCTCTGAGTAACTAAAATGTCTTACAGATTAATAATTAGTTGAACACAGTTCTAGCACTACTGAGATTCCTATTAAAATTTGTCATTAAATTGGGTCTTACCATTGAATATCTTGGAAGTATTGCCACTGTCATACTATTTGTAAAGATAATTTTATCTTCAGAGGTTCATTTTACCAGTCCATAAAAGGACACTTGACTTAGTACTACAACTTAAAAAGAAATAATAATTGGTGCAGTCTTTAAAACACAGGAGTACATGTGTCCCATTTGCTTTGGGTTGTATCCAAGCATATTGCCACAGATCGGGGCAGGGGATGGGGGAGATACTCCTAGAGAATGATGATTTTGATGCTGTTCATTTGGGTTGCTTCTCACTGAAATGTTTTGAAATCTAAAACTCTACTTTGCCATTTTCATGAGTTATTTAAAGCATTCCTTCTGCATACTTGAGAATGATGAGGATTTAAGGGTGCCAAGAACTAGCTTAAGCTGACTGTGAGTGAAATCTTGTTTTGGAGTCCTCCTATCTCCCTACAAATGTCACACTCTCTTGAGGAATGGTAAGAAATCCTGTGGACTTTAGAGATATTTCACATCACCTTTTTATTTTCTTAAATATCCAGTTTGATTTCATTTTCTTCTCATTTTGGAAAATAATATTTAAATAAAACTTCTTGCTTTTATATTCTTTGGAATCAATGAAAAATGTTCTCTATTTCTCTCTCTCGTTCTCTCTCTTCACTCCATCTTTTTGGGACTTGCTGTGACAATTCAGAAAAAAAGTAAGAGCACTAGCCAATAACCTGAGAGTCTGGAGTTCATAATACACATCAGAAAATATTTCTAGCTATGTGTATTTCTTCATCAAAATCTCTCTATCTGCACTGCCCATCTGATGGTCACTCCTAATGGCATCCCTTTACTTGTGTTCTTAAGAGTTGTTTTCAGATGGATTTCTTTCTATTTACACATTATCCGCCGTGGTCTACTTTCTTTGTCTAGCTAACAGCAGCTGTTTACCTATTTGCAAGGAATATTTTTCTACGGTATGTTATTGAAGCTCCTTGCTGGGGTAGGAAAAGACTCCAACAGCTTTAGTCCTGACTATCTGGTACTGTCTCTTCTTTTGGAATATATCACTGCATATGCATTTTAATTAAACCCAAACTGCATTCACAGAGGGGTTTATGTGTCACCAATTATTGTGAATGAGGCTTTTTCCTCTCCTTTTTGAATATTTAATCATCTGTCTTTCAACATGTGTGGAAAATGCAGTATAATTATTATAAATAATATCTTTTCCTAAGCATGAATTTGGGATTCGGTCAGTTTTTGTTTTTTTTTTTTCTCTTCTAGCAGCTCAAAAAAAACAAAACACACACACTTCAATTGTCTTACTGTGGGTGTTTTCTAAAATACAGTCACAAAAGAGATTCTGAAAATGACAATGTTCTGTTTGATATTTATTCTCTCACACTGACTTCCATATCAAAATGACTAAGTTGGGAAGACAAAAGATGCTTTCCCAACTGCTGGCAACACAAAGCTCCTTTGTATTCTGACTCTTCTCTTTCTCGTACATCAACATCAATAAGTATTTTGTGGGAGAGACTGAAATGTCAGTCTTTCGGAGGAGCAATCAAGTCCAGTTTATTCTTTGCTCTGTAATTAAAGCCTGTTTTTGTGAGGAAAGTAAACCAATACCCAGCAGCCCAAGATAAACTGCCTGCTATTTTTAATCTTCAGTAACCCTTTCAATAGTATGCATCCTTTGAGACTGGCTACAGTTCTACATTCTTGAGGCAACAGAAGAAAGATTCACAGAAGACAATAGTGGGTAATAGTTTTACGGTATTAAAGTGGGATGTCTTCTTTTAAATGCTTGTGTCTAAACAAATCGTGCTACAAAGGAGGAGGATGGAAGTGAAGGATTTGATGCACATGCTTCATCCACCCTACATGTGGATGTGGTCCTTCCTTCCGTTTCCCTGAGGAAGTGCCAAACCAACTCCAATGTCTGACTTCGTTACAGACTTGAGGATATTAAAAAGAAAAGAAAAAAAAAGTTATGAGAGATAAAGAGGAGAGTTTAAAACTGGTTATTAGACATTACTTCTCCTCAAATTCTACTGTAGGGGGTCCCCTAGAGTCGGCTTCCTCCTTAGCTCTCAAATGACAGCCACTCTACTCCTAGGACACCCTCATCCTCAGAAATAAGGACAGAGAGTTCTGCTCAGCTATCTCCTTCCTGAATTCTAGGCTCTGCTTGTTATGTTTGCTTGCTAGCTTCTTTCTTTAGAAAAGAGAAAAATGTTAACACCATGATAATCTCTTCAGTTTAGAAAAGCAACTCTTTCAGTTTTTAATACCAGTTAGGGATTCATCCATTCAATTCACCTCTTGTATTATTTGGTATTTATATAATTAAAAGGTACCTTAAAAGGATTGCCTAAACCAAAATGCAGCCTCCCCCCAAAGATATGTAGAACCAATCCTATGAAAATTGTAAGTAGTGATATTTTGAACAGGTAAGTCTTTTCTCCTTAGCTCCTGAGTCATAAAAGGGCCATCTCATTATGAACTGCTCTGCCCTGGTTATGGAAAATGTATAATACATAGCATTTGTAAAGGATTCTCAGGGAAAACACCACCTTCACTCCTGAGACTTTAATACATCAACCCTCCATTTCATTACTGTCTAGAAGAATACAGTGCAAGTCACAAATGTGACCCACATATGGTATTTAATTTTTTTTTTCTCCTGGGCACTATAAAAAAAGTAAAAAAGAAAGAGGTGAAATTAATCTTAGTAATATATTTCATTCAACCTAATATATCCCCAATATTGTCATTTAACACCTGCTCAATATTAAAACATCATTAATATTATTTCTCTCTTTTTTTCATAAGGAGGCTCTGAAATTCAGTGTGCATTGTACATTTAGAGCACATTTCATTTCAGATTAACTACATTTCAAATGCTCAATACCATACAAAACTAGAGGTTACTGTACAGGACAGCACAGCTCTATACCTTCACTCTCAGGTGAGTCCTTTATAGAGACCGAGAGACTGAATGCAGAGGTGGACAATTGCCAGGTCACCTATGACATAAATTCTGATCCAAATAAGAAGTCCAGGAAGTCAACCCACAATGTCTCCAGCAGTTGGTCCAGAATAGTAAAAACTTGGTCGCGGACTTTCAACTTTGCTGTCCCTCCTCTACCCCTCATCCTTCTATCTTAAGATCAACCAAAGAAAGTCAAACATGCTCCCCAAACAATCCCATGAGATACTCATGTTAGCTGCCTCCAGTTTTGCATACCAACAAACTCAAATCAGAGCATAACTGAAGCCGTCTCTTTATTCACTTGAAATCTTTCCCACCCTCTTACCTGCCTTTGAGTCACTGTCAAACACAAACAGTGGCAGCTAATTGCTTCGGCGAGTTCTAAATTAACAGCCTCTGCATGTGATTATTTGGGTGGTCTTAGGTTATTTCTCCGGAGAAGGCAATGGCACCCCACTCCAATACTCTTGCCTGGAAAATCCCATGGATGGAGGAGCCTGGTGGGCTACAGTCCATGGGGTCATGAAGAGTCGGACACAACTGAGCGACTTCACTTTCCCTTTTCACTTTCATGTATTGGAGAAGGAAATGGCAACCCACTCCAGTGTTCTTGCCTGGAGAATCCCAGGGATGGGGGAGCCTGATGGGCTGCCGTCTATGGGGTCGCACAGAGTCGGATGCGACTAAAGTGACTTAGCAGCAGCAGCAGGTTATTTCTCAAGACTTGAGCTTCACTTTTGATTGTGTAGAAATTTTCCCTTTCATTTGAAAATCCAAATATGTGAAATCAATGAGGAAGGGGAGGAAGGTGTGCAGGAAGGATGCTTTGGACCCAAAGCTACATGAAGGTGAGTAGCTACATTTTGCTGAAGACACACACACTGTGGTTTGTTGTTGTGGAAGATATTACTTTGAGGTAGTGGCGGACAAATGCTCACCATGATTGAAGCATAATGTTGGTAGGCAGCTGAGAAAAGGGTCCTTGCTCATCTTTTCTTAAAAGACATGCACTTGCAAATTTTGAGAGGAACACAATCCTAATATTCCTAAATTTTCCACAATCCATTTTCCACTCTGTAGCCTGTGCCTGTAGAGACACATTTTAAAAGCTCTCCAATAATACTGGCTGGAAGTTGAGTTTCTTAGGAGCAGGCAAGATGTCTGCCCAAAACGTGGGATTAATGCTTCATTTTTGGCTGAAGCTAAAGTAGGGAGAAAACCCAAAAGGAGAACAGATCACTTCTGTGGCCATGCAAACAGTGCAGTAACATATAAAACAGTACTAAGACAATCTAGAAAATGTTTTCAAGCCCAGCAATATAAATGCTATTTTTAAGACTTGAATTAAAAGAAAATTTAATCAAGGGAAACATATAATGCATTTTTTTTCCAGAGTTGAGTAAAAATTGGATCTATCTCTTGTTAAAGAAATTTAAGGATTTTTTTCTCCCAAGCGGTGACTCTCTGCTTAGAATTCTGACCCATTAAAATGGGTTTAAGGTGGCCAAAGTGAAAATCTTTGAGTTTTGAAGTTGCCTTTAAATAGAAATTATTTTAGGAAAAATAATCAAATGAAATCCATCTGAGGGAATCATGAGACTCTCTAGAAAATGAATATCTAATATTTACAAAGCCAGTATGATCTGAGAGTCCAGGGCCCCCTATTACTATATTCACCATGTTACAGCCACACCTTGATGCAAGGAACCTTGTGGACTTGAAAGGGCCCGCAGAGTTAATCACTTCCCACTCCTGCAGTAACTAATTCTCCGGCAGTCTTCTGCTCAATCTGCTTCAAAATGTTATATGAAATGCACTATTTTTATATGAAATGCACTATTTCTCAGATTCTGTCTAAAGAAAAAATCTTCCTCTCACGATAGGTCTGCTTTGTGATAGTATTACATTGCAAAAATGTAGCATTCCTGCCCTCAAAAAGATTTACAATGCAAATATCATCTAAAAAGGGAAAATTACATCACCTCACTATGAAGATGAGCTTCAGTTCATCTATCACTAATTGAGAAACTTAGTCAAATATTAATATAAATGTCATATCTCTGTCAGACAGGACCCGGAGAAGCGGTTTTGATTTGGTCATAACTTACATCGTCTGTGAGCCTTGATGTCAGCTATCTTGCCTGTGCAGCAAGGGTCTTATCTAGGATGTGAATTTCATTGGAAAGCTGGCTGTCTTGAAAAGGAAAGAAGAGATGAGAAAGAAAAACTAGACTCAGAAGACCAACAGCATTTTCATTTGTGAACAGTTCAGATTAACTCATAAACAACAGAAACATTTCGATGACCCTCTGTCTGCTGTCTGCATCCCTCATCTTTTGGCAGAAACTGGCCCAGCCAGGGTGATCCCTCTCCACAGTGGTACAGAGACTAAAGCTGTTGCTGGCACATGGTCCTTGTCACAGTGTAGCTGCAAGACACTGTAAGACATTAGGGAACCAGTGAAGACATTCAGTAATGACAATTCCCTCCTTTTTCTGTTTTAGACCTTTGGTATCTACTGATATTTACTGAAATAGAAAATGTCACAAGGTGATACGAGAGTAAGAGAAATCCCTCCCTACTGCCAAATGCACACACAACAGTCTTCTGAACCTATGCCCTCTGCTAAAAGCACATCATATGTGATTTGAAAGCTTCCAGAGATTAAGTCTCGGAGAAGGCAATGGCAACCCACTCCAGTACTCTTGCCTGGAAAATCCCATGGATTGAGAAGCCTGGTAGGCTGCAGTCTATGGGGTCACTAAGAGTCGGGCACGACTGAGCAACTTCACTTTCACTTTTCACTTTCATGCATTGGAGAAGGAAATGGCAACCCACTCCAGTGTTCTTGCCTGGAGAATCCCAGAGACGGGGGAGCCTGGTGGGCTACCGTGTATGGGGTCATACAGAGTTAGATACAACTGAAGCAACTTAGCAGCAGCAGCAGCAGAGAGTAAGTCTACTAAGGTATCTATTTTGTGTCCTAATTATGTGACCCACAGTCATCACTGCTAAACCTGTTTGGTGTTTGTTATTAGTAGTGTGTCACTTTAGGCTTCAGGAATTTGGCTTCATCCTTCTCATGTTAAGGGCCTCTTGTAACATAGGTCTTCCTTCCCAGATTACACCTGGCTAAGCATATTTATGTATTGTTCATATGTTGTTAGCATTTTATGCTAAGTCACTTTTATGTATTGACTCAACCCTACAGGAAATATTTGTAGTAAGAAATAGAACTATTCAATCATACAGATGAGGAAACTGAAGTACAGAGTGGTTAAGTAACTAGGACTAGATTTCTCAGCCAGAAAGTGGCCAAGCAAGTTTCGAACCCAATACTTTAGCCCCAGTCTCGCAGCTCTTAACCACCTACTCTTAACCATACTACTGCTTTCTGAGGACCAAGTCTATGTTTTTCTTCTCTCTGCTCCCAGGTCCTAGTACAGGCCTGAAACAAATGCACAGTGCAGCAGAATCTCTATGTAATACTCTCACACTGAGGTGTAGATGCTCAGCTAACATGATCCTTGGAGCTTATTAAGTGCTGCGTCCTCTACCAGGCTGACCTTGCCATCATCACTATTGCTCAATCTGGACTGTTCTTTCTTGTCTGGGATTATTGATAAAGTCAAGCTGATAACAGCACTGTGATCGCAACTCTGCCTTCCAATCTGCTCCTTCCTCTAACTCTAGTTTACCTCTTCCAGTCCCTCTTTCTATTTCTAAATGCAATGTGAAACCTCCATGTATAAACAATGGGGAAAAAAATGAGCAGATACCAATTTGTTAGTTATATAGCAAAGGGGACTTATTTATAAAAGTCTAATTTTAGAAAAGTCTTGTGTAGGTCACTGTAACTTTTGCTCAACCATATCTTCAGGAATAGCACTGGTTAAAGATGTTGATATGATTATACCACAACGCTATCCCTGAACCAAATCATCATTAGTGGAACAAGTCAGTTCCTTTTGCTTCAAAACATTTTCACCTCATCTATGCAGCTATCAAATGTTTCCAATCCTTCTCAGCATACATGTTTTGGAAACCAACCAAAGCAGGAGAAAGGGGTATGTGCCTTCTATGTGTTTCTGCAATATGAGTGTTAATAGTTTCAACACTGGGAAGGTAAGGACCTTGTCCTGGAGTGAATATTCAAACTGCCTAGAGGCCAAGCACTTTCCTAGAGGTCAAACATTTTCTCCAAATTAGGAGACTATTATGGAACAGAGAGAAGGATATTCCTGAGCCTTGAACTTCATCACTGGCTCCATCCACTGGTGCTGAGGATACAATGCTAAATAAGACAAGTTCTAGGCTTCAAGGAGCTCATAATCCATCAGAGGAGACAAACTGTTTCTCAGTGTTACCTATTACAATAGTCATTTACATAACATATCACGTGAAGAAACACATGCAGGAGTGGCTACATATCAAGAAGTTTCAGAGTCCAGCACAAAATGAAAATGCAGGGCCCTTAGTCACAGCAATCAGGCAAGAAAAAGAAACAAAAGGAATTCAAATTGGAATGGAAGAAGCAAAACTGACACTATTTGCAGATGACATGATTCTATACAGAAAATCCCAAAGACACTACCCAAAAAATATTAGAACTCATTAATGAATTCAATAAAGTTGTGGGATAAAAACATTAATACACATAAATCTGTTGCATTTCCTATACTAACAATGAACTAGAAGAAAGAGAAATTAAGAGTGTAATCCCATTTACAATTAAATAAAGAACAACAAACTACCTAAGAATAAATCTAACCAAGGAGGTAAAAGACCTATATTAGAAAATCTCTAAGACACTGATGAAAAAAAAAAAAAAAGACACCAAACACAAAGATATGCAATGCTCACGGACTGGAAAAATTAATATTATTAAAATGTCCATACTAACTGAGAATATCTAAAAATTCAATGGAATTCCTATTAAAATACCAACAGAATTTTTCATAGAACTGGAGTAAATAGTTCTAAAATTTGTACAGAAGCAAAAAGGCCAAATACCCCAAAGAATCTTGAGAAAGAAGAACAAAACAGGAGATATTGGTACTTATTGTTGCCAGTCTATTTAAGGGATGAAAAACTAGTCCCAGAGAATAGCAAAGAGAGATAAGAAAGCCTTTCTAAGTGATCAATGTAAAGAAATAGAGGAAAATAATAGAATGGGAAAGATGAGAGATCTCTTCAAGAAAATTAGAGATACAAAGGGACTATTTCATACAAAGATGGGCACAATAAAGGACAGAAATGGTATGGACATTTCAGAAGCAGAAGATATTAAAAACAGGTGGCAAGAATACACAGAAGAACTATACAAAAAAGATCTTAATGATCCAGATAATCACAATGCTGTGATCATTCACCTAGAGCCAGACATCCTCGAATGCAAAGTCAAGTGGGCCTTAGGAAGCATCACTACAAACAAAGCTAGTGGAGGTGATGGAATTCCAGTTGAGCTATTTCAAATCCTAAAAGATGATGCTGTGAAAGCACTGCACTCAATATGCCAGAAAATTTGGAAAACTCTGCAGTGGCCACAGGACTGGAAAAGGTCAGTTTTCATTCCAATCCCAAAGACAGGTAATACCAAAGAATGTTCAGACTACCACACAA
Source organism: Bos grunniens (assembly GCF_055505025.1). NCBI lineage: Eukaryota > Metazoa > Chordata > Mammalia > Artiodactyla > Bovidae > Bos > Bos grunniens. The sequence continues at coordinate 35,513,972 of NC_141172.1, forward strand.
TTGTACTCATCTCACACACTAGCAAAGTAATGCTCAAAATCCCTCAAGCTAGGCTTCAACAGTACATGAACTGAGAACTTCCAGATGTTAAAGCTGGATTTAGAAAAGGCAGAGGAACCAGGGATTAAATTGCCAACATCCAATGGATCATCAAAAAAGCAAGAGAGTTTCAGAAAAACATCTACTTCTGCTTTATTGACTATACCAAAGCCTTTGACTTTGTGGATCACAATAAACTGTGGAAAATTCTTAAAGAGATGGGAATACCAGACCACCTTACCTGACCCCTGAGAAACCTGTATGCAGCTCATAAAACAACAGCCAGAACTAGACCTGGAACGAACTCGTTCCAAATTGGGAAAGGAGTATGTCAAAGCCATATATTGTCACCTTACCCTGCTTATTTAACTTAAATGTAGAGTACATCACAAACTGTACTCTTGTGAAATGCCGGCCTGGATGAATCACAAGCTGGAATCAAGATTGACAGGAGAAATATAAATAACCTCAGCTATGCAGATGACACCACCATTACGACAGAAAGCGAAGAGGAACTAAAGAGCCTCTTGATAAAAGTGAAAGAGGAGAGAGAAAAAGTTGGCTTAAAACTTAACATTCAGAAAACTAAGATCATGGCATCTGGTCCCATCCCTTCATGGCAAATAGATGGGGAAACAATAGAAACAGTGACAGACTTTATTTTCTTGGGCTCCAAAATCACTGCAGATGGTGACTGAAGCCACGAAATTAAAAGACACTTGCTCCTTGGAAGAAAAGCTATGACCAACCCAGACAGCATATTAAAAAGCAGAGACATTACCAACAAAGGTCTGTCCAGTCAAAGCTATGGTTTTTCTAGTAGTCATATATGGATGTGAGAGTTGGACTATAAAGAAAGCTGAGTGCTGAAGAATTGATGCTTTTGAAATGCAGTGTTGGAGAAGACTCTTACAGGTCCCTTGGACTGAAAAGAGATCCTACCAGTCAATCCTAAAGGAAATCAGTCCTTAGTTTTCATTGGAAGGACTGATGTTGAAGCTGAAACTCCAATATTTTGGCCACTTGATGGCAAGAACTGACTAACTGGAGAAGACCCCGATGCTGCGAAAGATTGAGGACAAGAGAAGAGGCTGACAGAGGATGAGATGATTGGATGGTATCACCGACTCAATGGACATGAGTTTGAGCAAGCTCTGGGAATTGATGACAGACAGGGAAGCCTGGCGTGCTGCAGTTCATGGGGTCACAAGAGTTGGATACAACCAAGCAACTGAACTGAACTGAAACTGAGGCCAGAGTAGAGCTTTGGACTTAGGGATGCCAGGAATATACCTGTAAAGGAAAATTAATGCCAGCATGTCTGGGCTCAGTTTAATGAACACAGGGAAGAATAGGGCAAATCATAATGTAACTGTAGTTTTATCACTTACTACCTGTGAGCTCTGAACATGTGACAAAATCCCTGAGCTTCAGTTTTTTCACCTGAAGATCAGATTTCTAACCTTGGCTCAGCCATTACTTAGTTTTGAGACCTTAAACAAGTCACTTTCTCTCTCTGAATCTCAGCATGTCCACGTATAAATGAAAACCCAGAGCTAGATGAGGGCTTTCAAACTGAGATTTGAGGAGGTGCCTCGGGAGATGTGGGGAAGGTGGATGAGGATGAAGGAACAGGCCAGCACACTTCAGCCATCAAACATATTAGAGCAGCATTATTTCCTTCAGTGTTATATATTGTGTATCTGTACATAAGCATTTGTTTTATATAGGTATATATGTGCATATTTACACATACATAAACATACATTTTATATGTATTGTGTATATCATATGCTATATGTTATATGTTAACAGTATGCTTTTATGTATATATGTTACATCACTTAATAAATATATACTGTATATTATGGTATAGTAAAATATATTATAACATTTGCTATATATGTATTATTTATTCAACAAAGCATCTCAGTTTAATAGTATCTCACTGCCTGGTTAGTATGAAATTAAAAGTCAAAGATATATGTAATGTTTCTAAAAAAGTATCAGGCACAGAGTAAGCACTGCTCAGTCTTAGCTCTTACTCTTTTATAAGTCAGACTCTAAGCCCAAGAAGTCAGGAATATATGAGTCTTTTGTCCACTACTGTATTTCTAGCACCTTGACAAGTGTTAGCACTTAGGGAATGCTTACATCTATTTGCTCAATATATGAACAGACAGGGTCTACAACACACTAACTTCTAGGCTAATGTTTTTGATACAAAGGTAAACAAAAAACACAGATCCAACCCTTGGCTGTTACACATAGAAACACACAGTTAAAAAGAGCACTTGAATCTGTGCTTAATGCTTTACCAGGATTAGAGATAAGAATTGGTTTGAATCTCTGTTACCAGTTGGAAACCTCCAAGTGCAAATAGTCCCAGATGCCTGTCAAAGTTGTATATTTTTCTGATATGTGAGAAGATAGACAGGGAGATGGAGGAGGGAATACTTCTCATCAAGTAGCAGGGAGCAATCTGGCTAAGACTTTGGACAACTAGAAACTAGGAATGGTTGTCTTAGAAAAATTACTTTTCCCTAATAGGCTATATTATCTATATTCCTGCTGTGTCACCCTGAGAAATGAAGAAGGGAGGCGATGGACGCTGTCCTGAAGGAATTTCCCATTCATTGGAAAAGACAGCCTCAAGATACATTCATAAAGTAATACCAGGACTTCTCCACCCACTACTGCCATAAGCAAAGATATTCCAAAGGCACAATGTGAATGGATAGGATGTGCTCTGGGAAGGTTTAAAAAATGGATGGATTTATAGCAGAGAAAAGAGAAGAGGTGACTGAAAATCTGGCATGGGTTAAATGATTAAGTGAAGAGCCTTGCTCCTGGGGCCAAGGTCATTCACAGGTGCTCGTGTGAGACAGATGGGTTAGCAGAGATCAGCACCTTGGCAGTGATGAATGAGTTAGCAGACACACCCATGGACACTTCCTATTACTCAGATAGCTGAGTATTTTCACAGCAATAGCATTTCTTTGAATCCAAAGGCCTGATCAGACTGCTATAGTCATTTGTTAATATTTATGTTGCAAAAGTTATTTAATCCTACAAGGACAAGGAAAAGTAAAACCAGGATCCCCAGGGCAATCATAATTCACCCACGTGGTTCACACACGTTCATTTGGTTCCTAAGTGGATTGCTTAGTTTATGGCAAGTACAGTATGTAGGAGTTTTCTTAGAATTAGTCTAAATTGTCCTTAATTGAAATATGTCATGCAATAGTCTTTTTCTCCAAATGAGTATTTTACTCAGTGGCACACAGCCTGTGGTCATTAAGACCAAAAATAGAAGAACATGAAACAATTAACATTTTTCATTCCTACTGTTTTTTGGTTTTTGGTTTTATTTTCCCTGTGCCTACATTTGTGGGAAGGGGAATGCTTTAGTTTCTAACAATCATTTGAGCAATGCTATCGTTCTAACAATTTGAAATTTTTATCTTCTTTAAACCATGTAATTGTGTACTAAACAAGGTAGGACAAAATGCCTTTTCACTTATATTTTTCCAAATGCAGAGACTGTGATAAAAATGAGATAGTAGAGATTTATGTCTGCTGGGTTGACAGCATTTTATATTTACTTGGACTATGAGATTGAAATCAAATCAGAGTCTCCCTATCCAGGACTGTGTTATTTGTTATCTAAATAACTATATGTGAGCAAATCAGATGTGGATAAGATGTTTCCATTATCACTGTGTGTGTTAGCTCTGATTCATGAAGTTCTAGCTTCATCTATACTAGCTTTATCAAAAGTGCTCTTTTTGGTTTTCTGTACTTGCTATGGTTGGATAGGAGAGTTTGTTCTCATTAACTTCTCAACCAGTAATAACAAAGGGAAAATATAATGGAAGGAACCAAGGAAATACATTTTGTGTATGAGTTTGGTTAATAGACAAACCTGCTGCTTGATAAGGAATTAAGGGTGAAATTGTGCCGAGAATTTGTTGAAACAGCAGGAGTTTGTTTTGTTCACACTATACATGCCTCAAATTCGAAAATGCCAGATTGGAGACTATTTATATTCCTATTTCTCTATCTGGGGCCTTTTGTCCACATATTACTAACAATCTTACCTTAAGTTTGCAAGTAGGAAAAAATACGACGTAAGCTTATTTTTGTCATATAACTTCATAAACTCTATTTGACCTTAACTTTGTAAGCAAAAATATGCTTATCTATGAATAGTTATGCTATCAGTCAAGGGTTTTGTTTGCAAACCTATAGCTGGTTTCAAATGTTTTAAACAAAGAAGTGAATTTTTTGAAAGAATACAATAAATACATCAAACAATATTTTAACAGAAATTGTCTGTCAAGAAATGCCTTTCACAGCTGCAGAGCCCCACTGCTGCTGGCCATTCTCACAGCTATCAGGAATAATTTCTTTCGGTATTTTCATTAAAGAATTCAAAGTCCTAGGCAGGAAGGTCCAGCTGATGGAGACCAGGTCTTCCGGCTGCTTGTTCCCTGCTATGAAGCCATGGAGAGAAGAAGCAGCTTTCCTGTTCAGGCTCTATGATGGAAGGAAAGATGCTCTCTCCTTCAACATTGTATCAGTGGGGTGTTAGCTCCAAATGGGAGAAGGAATCATATACTAGAGTTCCCCCCACATTCTGCTAATGGCAAAGGTTTGCTACTTCCTTTTTATTACTGATTTATTTAAAACAAAAGATTATAAACATGCTGATACTTTTTTAAAAAAGTATAACTGAACAATTCTGCACTCTTGGTATTTGTTCTACTTTATGGATCCTTTTGAGACCCATTTTGTATTTAATGGAAATATAAAATTAGAGGGAGCTTTCATTTTTAACCAACGTAGTATCACACATTTCTAGAAGTGCTTTAACTGCTAACTCTCCTTTTTAATTATTAGCTTCATGAAAAGCATGTTTATCTCAAAATTACTACTGTACCCGGATCACCCGAGGAATCTAGTGTGGATGGCTCCCAAAACCACTGTCATTCCCCTTGTCCCTGGAACATTCCAATATAGAGATTGGAAATTCATGTACTTCCCCAGTCTTTTTTTTTTTTTTTTGCAGAGGAGAGTTTGTATTCTACTTCCCGGTCATGACATGTATGTAAAATTCAATTAGGGAAGCTTCTAGAAAAGTTATTGTTTACTGAAATTAAATTATACATGCGGCCTAAGCAATGCCCTCACTTCCTCTACTTTCCACCCCGAGGATGGTTGGTGATACCTATAGCTGAAGTGAAAAGGCCAATGAACTGAGAGATGTTAGTACTGACATCTCAAGTCTGACACTGTTGGGCCTGCAACAGTCTACATTAAACCCCTTCCATCTTTGGGGACAATGTAAGTCAAGTTTGCAGTGACTGGCAGCTGAGAGCATTCCTAAGTGGCATGATGATTTCAACAACTGACATCCATTTATAACTGGACATTTCAAATAACCTACTCTACCATTTACTGAGTGTTGATTTCAGGCTAGCAGCAAAAGTGAGGTACAATCCAGATTCTCAAGGAGAAAAATAGTATATATAAGAAGATACACAACTAACATTATGTGGTAAATGGTAAAGTCGAGTCACATTCCCTGAGCTATTAGAAAACAGGTGAGTTTGGTATAGACTATAAGGACTACCTCCAATAAAATGGAATAGTCTGGTAAAAGAGCAAATTGTGGCATATTTAACAAATTAGCAGGAACATTTAGTTTATAACAATGAATATTACTATAGTAAATCATTATTTACAATGAATAATGAGAATAGTATATGTTTGCTACGTGTTATTATGGAAACTTTTACATCATTATCTCATTTTATCTTAAAAAAAACTGGTGTGAGGTTGGATACATGTGTAGATGGGGGAAACTGAACTTCCAAAAAAGTCTAAGTCAGGTTTTGTCAGCCTTAGCACTGTTGACATTGTAGGCTAGATAATGTATATTAGAAGAGTTAACATGAGCTCTGCCTTCATAGCAGATTTTAAAGTGTATAATATGAAATTGTTGTTTATAGGCACAGTACTGTACAACAGATCTCTAGAACTTATTTTGCATAACTGAAATTTGACATCCATTAATTAGCAACACTCTACTTCCTTTCCCAAGTTCCTGAAAATGACCATTCTATTCTTTACTTCTGTGAGTTTAGCTAGTTTAAATAACTCATATAAGTGGAATCAAGGAGTCTGTGTGTGACTGGTTTATTTAACTTAGCATCATGTCCTCAAGTTTCATCCATGTTGTTGCATACTGAAGGATTTTGTTCCTTTTGAAGACTGAATAATATTCTACTGTATGTATATACCCTATCTTTCAGGCCATTCATCCATCAACCAACGTTAAAGTCGTTTCCGCACCTTGGCTCGATGAACAGTGCTGCAGTGAGAAGGCGGTGCTACTGTCGCTTGGAGGCCCTGACTTAGTATAAGGCTTCATTTGTTTGGGGCTCTCTTGTGCTCTGTAGGATGCTTAGCAGCATCTTTGGTTTCTATTCAGCGATAGTACCATCTGCCTAAACCCTGCTTGTATTACCAACCAGCCTCTAGCTGTGAAAACCAAAAATGTCTCCTGACAGCCAAATGTCCCCTGGGATGGAGGAACAAAATATTGCCTCCCCTCTAGTTAAAACACTGGTTTAAGGGACTTGAAAAAGGCACTCCCAAAGTGTGACAGAACAAAAGCTAAGACCCACTCCACCTGATTTCCTAGTTTGTGCTTTCATCCTTGGAGAACTGAAACTCAGGGGATAAGATGACCCAGCTATGAGAACCACTTATACATAGGCATATGCCCAGAGATAGCACAGAACATACACCTTCCAGATATAAAATCTAGTATAAACAGACACCCAACACATGAAAAAGATCACATGAGGAGCTCTAGGGCAACTGTAATAATGTGCCACCTATTTCATGTTCCTATTCTTTATATTTCTCATAACCTCTGCAACTGGGCTAACTACACTATATTTTGAGGTCAAGCTTATTCTCAGTAGGAGAAATTTAAACTGCAGGTCAGTAGACCACCATCACAATATTAATTTAGCCTTTGCTGAGATTATTGCTGTTAAAGTGCTGCACCCAATATGTCAGAAAATTTGGAAAACTCAGCAGTGGCCACAGGACTGGAAAAGGTCAGTTTCATTCCAATTCTAAAGACAGGCAATACCAAAGAAAGTTCAAACTACCACAAAATTGTACTCATCTCACATGCTAGAAAAGTAATGCTCAAAATCCTTCAAGCTACACTTTAACAGTACATGAACTGAGAACTTCCAGATGTTCAAGCTGGATTTAGAAAAGGCAGAAGAATCAGAGACTGCGAACATATGTTGAATCACAGAAAAAGCAAGAGAATTTCATAAAAACATCTACTTCTGCTTTATTGACTATGCCAAAGCCTTTGACTGTGTGGATCACAACAAACTGGAAAATTCTTCAAGAGATGGAATACCAGACCACCTGACCTGCCTCCTGAGAAATCTGTATGCAGATCAAGATGCAACAGTTAGAACTGAACATGAAACAACAGACTGATTCCAAATTGGGCAAGGAGCACATCAAGGCTGTATATTGTCACCCTGCTTATTTAACTTAAATGCAGAGTACATCATGCGAAATGTCAGCCTGGGTGAATCACAAGCTGGAATCAGATTGCTGGGATAAATATCAATAACCTCAGATATGCAGATGACACCACCCTTATGGCAGAAAGTGAAGAGGAACTAAAGAGTCTCTTGATGAAAGTGAAAGAGGAAAGCAAAGAAGTTGGCTTAAAACTTAACATTCAGAAAACTAAGATCATGGCATCTGGTCCCATCCCTTCATGGCAAATAGATGGGGAAACAATGGAAACAGTGACAGACTTTCTTTTCTTGGGCTCCAAAATCACTGGGGATGGTGACTGCAGTCAAGAAATTAAAAGACACTTGTTCCTTGGAAGAAAAGCTATGACCAACCCAGACAGCATATTAAAAAGCAGAGACATTACTTTTCCAACAAAGGTCCATCCAGTCAAAGCTATGGTTTTTCCAGTAGTCATGTATGGATATGAGAGTTGGATCATAAAGAAAGCTGAGCACTGAAGAATTGATGCTTTTGAACTGTGGTGTTGGAAAAGACTCTTGAGAGTTCCTTGGACTCCAAGGAGATCCAAGCAGTCAATCCTAAAGGAAATCAGTCCTGAATATTCATTGGAAGGACTGATGCTAAAGGTGAAACTCCAATATTTTGGCCACCTGATGGCAAGAACTGATTCACTGGAAAAGACCCTGATGCTGGGAAAGATTGAAGACAGGAGGAGAAGGGGATGACAGAGGATGAGATGGTTGGATAGCATCACCAACTCAATGGACATGAGTTTGAGCAAGTTCCAGGAGCTGGTGATGCACAGAGAAGCCTGGCATTCTGCATTCCATGGGGTCTCAGATTCAGATATGACTGAGTGACTGAACTGAACTGGCAGAGATTATATTCCAGTTCAGAGCAAACCTTTTTTAGTCAAGGGCCAGGCAGCAAATATTTGAGGCTTTGTGAGACACATAGTCTTTATCACAGCTATTCAATTCTACCTTTTAGGTAGAAATCAACCATAAATACTGTGTGTTTGTGTGTGTGTGTGTGTGTGTGTGTATGAATGGATTCAGCTCTGTTCCAACAAAACTTTATTTACAGAAACAGGTTGGACTTGGCCCATGGGTCTAGAGTTTGCCAACCTCTGCTCTATCTAGTTCGATGAATTCCATTCATTCTTTATTTCTATATCAACTATCTCTTCTATCCATCCCAGGATCCAATTTGCATTCTATAAGATCACAGGTACAGGATTTATAACTTCCTTTCTTTTCTGTGCATGTGTATGTGCTCAGTCGCTCAGTCGTGACTGACTTTGTGACTCCATGGACTGCAGGCTCCTCTGTCCTACAAGGCTCCTCTGTCCATGGGATTACTAAAGTGAGCTGCCATTTCCTCCTCCTCCAGGGGATCTTCCTGAATCAAGGATCAAACCTGTGTCTGTGGCATCTACTGCCTTGGCAGTTGGATTCTTTACCACTGAGCCTTTTCTATAACTTAAACCAGTTTTTGTTTCAGGCCTGCTTTCTGATGGCAAAAACTAAATCTTAGCCAATTCAGATTCATCTCACCTTAGACATAATACATTCAAGATGATCTCACTGATTTTAGAGCTTTTTCCATCAACTCCTACCTTCCTAGGTTTTATCTGTGCTTTGGAAGGCTGCTGTAGTACTATTAGGGGTAGAAAGTGCCTTGATTCATCCACTGGCCTTAACATTCCTTCTGCTTTATACTTATTGATCTCAATGTACTCCCTATTTTAATATAGGTTTTATTCTTACTTAGGTATGGTCAGGCCGACAGATCAGTAATTGTTATTATAGTTTGTTTACTCACAGCTTCCAAGAGGAAGAGGCACACCATGTGCCACGAGGCCACATGAGGAAGCACTAGGGTCTTCAGGAGACAGAGAGAGAAAAGACGAAAACCATGGGCGAGGGATCTCATTGTGGTTTCCGTGGGAAGAAATTAGTGAAGAAGGATGGGCAGGGTTAGGATTAACTGGTTTGAATAATTCTAGCCAGCTCTGGGACACAGAACCTCTCCCTAGTTCCTAGTTGTCTGGTACCTGGCCGTGGAGTGATAGCGGAGGTGGATAGCGGCTTAGAGAGTCAGACTTCTGAAGGGAAGGTGGTTGGGAGTGTGGGCTCTGGATTGGTTTGTATGCATTTGAAAAGCTGGCTAGCTTGAGTAGCAAGTTGCTTACTATCCATGAACTGATTAAACCTGAGAAGGACAATCCCTCCAGGATCTGCAAGGCCCCTGATAACAAAGCATTAGCATACAGAAGAAAAAAAAAAAAAAAACTGTTAATACACTTCGCTCCTCAGACTACAAAGGCTTATACACTCTTTGGACTGAATTTATTAAGCCACTGTCAGGCACAGGGTAAAAGTTTTGAGGATGCCCAGGACATAGGAAATCCATAAGGCTACCTTACAGTGAACCAGAATCTTTCTAGCTAACTACGCCTCAGCATGGGAGAGGGGAATGGCAGCACTGGCTGCCACTTCCAAGTTCAACTAGGAAGCAAGGCACTGATCTATCCTACATCAATCCTCCCGATCTTACTTGAAGGTCTGGATTGGATAGAAAGGCCTCAACTGGATAGAAAAATGTGGACACAGGACCCCTTTTCATGTGTCTAAAGCCTTTCTTTCCTCTGTTTAACTTTCTCATCCAGCCTAAAGAAATTTAACCTTGCTGGTGGCAGAGACAAGATGAGGTGGGAAAAACTAGCTGTTGCCAACTTTGTGTTTCACTCATCTATTGCTCAGTGCATAACTGTTCCTCGGGGCTGTGGATTTTGAAAAGCAAACCCAAGGCTTTTGAAACTTGTATCTCTTTTTCTCTCACACCACTCTCTGTCACAACATTTAAAAGTTTATTTTGACACTCAAGAGCTGAGCTTTGACTCTTTTTTTTTTTTCTTTTGTAATGTATCAGAGGAAGAGCCCCATGTTGGTAAATATACTAAAATATTATCTTGTGATGTCAGTTATATTCTGAGTACCTGTCTTATTCCCTTTGCTTAACTTCCACCGTGACTGCCTGACTCTAATCCAGTGTCTATTCAAGTTCTCAGTCCCTCCAGTCTACCACCACTAGCTTATAAATAAATTATACAGTATGTTAGAATTCAGTGACTTCTATGGGAAAAATTCAGCATAAAAAGGGAGTCTTGGGCTGGTGCACTGGGACGACCCAGAGGGATGGTATGGGGAGGGAGGAGGGAGGAGGGTTCAGGATGGGGAACACATGTATACCTGTGGAGAACTCATTTCGATATTTGGCAAAACTAATACAATATTGTAAAGTATAAAAATAAAATAAAATTTAAAAAAATAAATAAAATAAAATTTAAAAAAAAAGGAAGTCTAGAATGCTAAGGAAGGTTAAAGGCTTACATTGGGTAGTTAGGAGAGACTTGGACATGTTATTTGAGTAACAATTTGAAGAAAGTGAGGGAGCAAGAGATAAATAACTACAGTAAAGATGTTCAGGAAGAAGGAATAGCAATTGCAAAGTCCCTGAGGCAAGACCATGTCTGAAAATCCACAGATACAATTTTGCATGTTACTTCATCGAAATAGATCAAACATGTTTAACACAAACGCCTATCTTTGAGTTCTATTAATTTGGCAAAATGCAAAGCTTAAGCTTTCAAAATCATTCATTATGTCTTCTAATAATTTCAAAGCAGCATTTTTACAACTTGGACAGTTGAGGCTAAGAAGAGTTAAAAAAGAAAGAAAGAAAAGAAATGCATTATTATTAGTCTTTGATATTGGTGAGGTATGTTATAAGTGATTGATAAAATGTTAGGAAAATAAAAATAAAAACAAGTTCTGCTTTTACTGTATGTTTCTTCTGAGGTGAGAATGATCATTCTTACTAATCAAAAAGAACTCAATGATACAAATACTCTTCTTGGTAATACATGCATCATGCTAGTGGTAAACCTTCAAGGACCTGCAGCCTAAAGAGAAAGAATTTGCCAAGCTGGTCCTGGAGAGTGCCAAGATGGAGTTTGCTGCTGCACTTACTTTGCCCTAGATGTCTCCAAACTCTTTATCAAGCAGTTGAAATTGTTCCTGATTTACAGGAATTAGAAATTAAACAGCTTGCAACAGAGGCCGCCCAGCCAGACTCTGGCAGAACCACTGTTAGGCTCACAAGTGCTGGCTGTTTTGCCCTGCTCTGTAACAGATGGCTTATTTCTAAGGACAAAGTTCTTTATTTTCTTTCAAGTTTTCTATGGGTTGTAAAAAGAATGGGGGTCCTGGCAGCTCAGTATTCACCCTCCTCAGTCTTAGATGACATTCATCAAGGTCTAATGAGAAGAGATCACAGGCTCAGACTCAGACCCAAAAGAATGGGACACAGATCTCAGCTTTTCCCCTAACTAGTGGTTCAGTTTATAAAAATTGACTTTTTATCCTCTCCAAATCTCAGAATTCTCATTTAAAAATGAACATGAAAATTACTTCTCCTTCTGTTTTCATAGTATGTCGAAAAGAAAAAAGTCAGACAGTAGGTTGAACTGCCCTAAAAACTAAAGTCTTTAGTAATAAGCTAACCTAAACATTCCTTAGTTCTATAGTTTTGCTGACTCTTTTTCTCTGATATGTCCACATATCTACAGTTAATTTGTATGTATTCTTGGGTGACAGTGGCCAGCATTCACTTTGATAAGATACAAGGATCCCAGCAGTAAATCAAACTGCATCCAAGTGTCTGACTTTACTGGTTTGGCTGCATTGTTCCTCTGTCTGGACCAAAGAGATGAAATGCAAACAGTTGGTTCTCCCGAACTGAAGGAATGCTAACGCATTTGGGTGGAAGTATGGAGTCCATGGTGAGTGAGGTTAAAAAAAAAAAAAGTGAGGGGAGGACTAAAAAAGAAATAGCAAATGAGAAGACACATAAAAATGCTGTTGTTCTGAATTAGATGGAAAGTCACTCACAGACTTTTTAAGGAGACTGAAGAAGGTTTTACCTCCCTATTTTCCACATTTTCCCCACTTTTATATGCAATATAAATATATAACCTAGCCTCAAAACACTAATATGAAGGTTGAGTCAGAGGGAAAATTTCTTCTTTGTAGTATTTTTGGATGCTAAGCTTATGTTAATTTGTCCTTTTCCTCTGCCATCCATTCTCCACTCTGCCTCTCTGTCTTTATTCTGACTTCTATATTTCCTTCAATCCTATACTCTTCTCATTTTTTTCATGGATATCTCTGTCTGGTCTCTTATGCTCTCCTAGACTGTACCCCACTTGAAATCAGAGTTTGTATTGTTTCTAAAGTATTTACATTCTTGGCACCATATACTAAGGAAGTTTTCAGTAGGTTGATAAATGAACAGCCCTCAATCTTGTAGGGACTCACACTGCTGTCACTGAATTAACCTTGAATACTAGCGAAGTGGTTGGAGATTCCATACTACTTCTAATTCTGATCTTAGTGCATGGTGGTCTCAAACTCCGTACCCTAGAGTCCTAGGGATTAGATTCTGGAAACAAAAGAAACAAAAAAAACAAACAAACAGAACAGTCCATCAGTGAGAAATTACAACAATGTCAAGTTGCAGACTGGACTCTCCAGAAGGAAAAAAAATGCTGAGACAGAGTCTGAGGTGCAAGCTGTCCATTAGGGATCAACATATGTGAAAGTTAGAAGTAGCACATTCGGGAAGAGGATGATGGCAAACTTTCATGTGGGTCCAAAATTCTGAGCCAACCTAAGCCAGGACAAGGGGATGTCTGCAGCAAACATTGCCTGTCAGAGATGTTCTTATGTATATGGGGTCAAAGTGGCTGGATTTTATACTCCCCCACCTTCCACCCAACAAACACAGTGTGTCCAACAAACACAGACACACTCAGTCACTGTGTGGGCTATGACCTCAGGTGAGGAGGCTCTTGGCAGCTGAGGTCCACAGTTGGGCAACTAGTCTCTCCTTGAAGGGAAAAGTGTGTGGTACATCCCCTCATCTACCACTTGGCAGGTCATAATTGTGTGTACAGATTAAATAAAGAGTACATATGTGTTAAGTTAGTTTTTAGGAATTCACTTCCTTAGGGCCAATCACTGAGCAATCTTCAGTCTACTATAAAAGTACACTAAGAAACATCTCTGTGGTTACTTCCTTCAGAGCTCATGCTTATTCCTTTGTCCATAGCTAGCTGTCCTTTCCTTAGAGTGGGTTATAAACAGTCCCAAAACTCAAACTGTGTGCTTTTTCCAAAGGCCCACAGAAACTAGTTGATCTCCTGTAAGCATACTTGCAGAAAAGGAGGACATTATTTTGGGTGATAAAATCACTAGCCAAGAACTTCTATGCTTGGTGACATTGTCCTCATATATCAGATACTAAACAAAGGAGCCAGGGTCATATGCCAGCCAGAAATAAGCTTCAGTGAGCGTCTGCTGTTAGCTGTATTAGCAAGAAATGAATGGGAACTGTAAAAATTAATCAGAGACTTTGTACTTACTGAAACATTTATGAGAAAACAGTTATAAACCACGACATTATGGTTTCCTCTTCTTTTTCTCTCTGATCCTCTGTCTTGTCTCCATGCTGTTGTGTCTTCTCTCTCTTGTTTAGACACTTCTGACTTTTAGAAGTATATTCCTCATTAGGGAATAAAAGGAGGCAGGGAGAATTGGCTAGAATTGATTGTATGAACTGCATAGAAAGTCACCATTCTGAAGCAGTTGTATCTGTGAAAGTCTAAACCTATTCCCTGTGGTCCATGAGGATTGTGTGATTTCCTGGCAAGGCACGACCAAAGCTCCAGTGCTGTCTGAGGGTTCTTTTCTCCTGGGGTTTCACATATGTACAGACATACTTCATTATAGTGTGAGCAGAAGAGTCACCAATAGCAATTACATCCTAACTTAAATGGTTTTCCAGAGCATCTAAGCAAAAAGAAGTCATCAAGAGTTTCCTCTATTCTTCCTTTTTTCATACAAAGGTAAATTAGCACACAGTTGGTACTTCAAAAACAGTAACAACGGAGTTCAAGTGGTATCTATTAATTAGTGTTTGTTTTGGCAGTAGGCTGCTAAAAATTGACAGATGAAGAGTAGTAGTTGACCTTTTTGGGTGCAAATGCTTGCTGAAGAAGGTCATCTAAGGGCAAGGTTCATCACTCTGCGTTAAAGTTCTAGGGACCAGTGTTGATTCACCTTATGTTCAACAACTGAAATCATCACCATGGCCTGTTACTTACAGGTATAATCCAGGTATCTGTATCTTTGCTATAAAGGTTCAAATTTGCTGTGAGTGTGAGAGAGAGAGGAAGAGAGAGGAAGAGAGAGAGAAAAAGGGAGAAAGAATGCTCATATGTGTGCTTTGGGGCATGGAGGAAAGAGGTATCACACTTCATTTGACATAGTCCTACCAAGTGTCACTCAGAATAAACACAGCATTAGATGGCAAATTTTTTCCCCAGGCATGAATGCATAGTTAAACTCACAGGATGAAGTTTAAAATATTACTGTTTATTGAGTATTTATTGCATACAAGTCTCAGCTCTGAAAGTTCTGTAAGTATACATGCATTATTTAATTAAACTCTTCCCACAGCCCTATGCTACTGCTGCTGCTAAGTCACTTCAGTCGTGTCCGACTCCGTGCGACCCCATAGACAGCAGCCCACCAGGCTCCCCTATCCCTGGGATTCTCCAGGCAAGGACACTGGAGTGGGTTGCCATTTCCTTCTCCAATGCATGACAGTGAAAAGTGAAAGTGAAGTCGTTCAGTCATGTCTGAACCTCAGCAACCCCATGGACCGCAGCCTTCCAAGCTCCTCCATCCATAGGATTTTCCAGGCAAGAGTACTAGAGTGGGGTGCCATTGCCTTCTCCACACAGCCCTATAATTAGGTGCTATTGTTATCTCCATTTTACAGATGAGGAACTGACACTTAGGAAGTTTAAGCAACTTGCTTAGGGTCATACAACCATAAGTGGCAGAGCCAGGACTCAAGCCAGCTCTTTGTGGCTTTAGAATGGATGGTAATCCAACAGTACATGGCACAGTTGGAACTCAAACCTAAGTCTTTTGACTCCTAATCTCAGAGCCAATTTTACAGCCTTGGTTATATAGAAAATAACTTAAGAAATATTATATCTGCAGGTGATATATGGAAGTGAAACCAAGATCAAACACACACATATACCTACACAACAAAACAAACCAAAAACAAAATAAATGTCCATCTCCTAATTTATGATTGCTCAAAAGGCAAGGCAGTGTCTTGTCCCATACTTTTTTTTCCCCTCTTTTTCTCTACCTTAGCTCAATGGGACCTGTGCTCCAGATTCTCAGGTCCCTTCTGAAGACTCAGCTGTGTGTTCTGTTTCCTCAACTGCTGAGACATCAGTAGTGTCTCCTGCCTCCTTCACAGTCTCAGATCTGATCCACCAAGTGCTCCACAGTCAGCAGAAGGACGGAGAGAAGAGGAGGCCTCAGCCTCCCAATCTCTTCCAAGGGCTGCTTTTTTCTTTCTTTCCTCAAGAGGAACAACAAAAACAAACAAATCCAACTCCCACTTCTGCAAATCCCCAGGAAATTCCTTTTTCCAGAGTTCTCACTCATTAATTTGCTTAACATTCCTGCTGGTAACAGACCCAATGGATTCTCCATAATTGCTGTGAGATGCACAAGGAAAAGGCTGGGGGCGGGGGTGGGGGTGGAAATCTTCACTTCTCTTCTGTAATAGCAAACAGCAGAAATGAAAGAGGTAGGGGATTTTGCAAAATGTCAACTCCCTAGAATTAAGAACAAGAACTTTCCTTGCCGGATCTAATCTATGCTGGTCATCATGAAATGGTATATATTGCCACTTCACAGCAATCTGATAGTTAACAGCTTATTATGGGAGAACACTCCAGTACTCTTGCCTGGAAAATCCCATGGGCGGAGGAGCCTGGTAGGCTGCAGTCCATGGGGTCGCACAGAGTCAGACACAACTGAAGTGACTTAGCAGCAGCAGCAGCTTATTATGATTCTTAAGATTGTATATTTTGCTCTCCGTGTGTGTATGTATGTGTGTATGGAGTAAAAGTGTGTATATGGAGTGTGCTGGACAGCCAAAATGAGAACAAAATAGTTGTTGTCATTGTTAGTTTCCCTCAAGATGACCCTTCCCTCCAGAAGAACAATATGCTGTGATCTTTCACAACCCAGGCTTTACATCATCCATATTACCCTGCAGCAGCAATAGACCGATGTGTATTTTCACTGCCCCCAGAGAGTTACCCTCTAATCCTACATTTGCCACTCCAGCACAATTGCACATAAGCAACAGCAGGGATAGTTAGAGTGCATACAATGGATTTCAATCTATCCATCACTTAAACTACAGTCGAGGACATGAGGAGGGAACAAAAAAAAAAAAAAAAACCACCCAAAACTTTAGAATCAAGAAATGCTTTTGTCCAATCTAGGTCAAGGAAAATCATCATACAACTTGGCTTTATTCTTTGCCTTTTAGGAGTTTCCCACTTTTCAGTAGAAAAAGGTTAATGTCTGTGAACATTCAGTAACAAAGTAATAGTGGAGGTGATGTTAAGAATTTTTAACCTACATGTGAGGAAGAGCAGCTTCTGCCTACCCCAATCTTCACGTTCTGTCATTAACTCTTCTGATTGGACATCATGGCAATAGGGCTTAGTCTAATTAACTTTAGTGGATTTGGGAAAATTTAATCTTAATTCATGTGTGCATGTGCTCAGTTGTGTCTGACTCTTTGCGACCTCATGGACTGTAGCCCGTCAGGCTCCTCTGTCCATGGGATTTCCCAGGCAAGAATACTGGATTGGGTTGCCATTTCCTACTCCAGGGGGTCTTCCTGACCCAGGGATTGAACCCACGCCTCTTGTGCCTCCTGCATTGGCAGTCAGATTCTTTACCACCGCGCCACCTGGGAAACCAACCTTAGTTCATGTGCCTCAAAAATATACTTACGGATAAGTGAGTGAGCAGAAAGCCATATTTGGGAAATCAAATAATTTTGATTCAAACTAATGAACATTCATCATATAAGGGACTGGTCCTATTCCTTTAAAGATCAAAGATGACAGAGCCAAAGATCCCATAGTTAAGCTATTTACAATCCAGGAGAGAAGAGTAAACGTCTACACATATAACCATAAGAAATACAAGAGGTTCTAAAGTGGACTGTGAAATTAACTGAGTCATCTATAATTCTGTATTTTAGGCCACTGGCCCTAAGTTTAGATTCTCCAAACTCCAATCCCTGCATCCATCACTACTATAATCAAAAGAGTCATGCTAGAAATTGAAAGGCCATTATAACGTGGAATTATAGGAGCAATAAGAAGACAGAGAAAGCATACTGGAGTCAAAGGGATTACTAAAATGCTCCATATGAGGCATTAAGAGAGAGCACCTGGTACTTAGGTTTGTGGCTTCTTCAATAACTGCCTGTAGTTAAATATAAACTAAAAGCAGCAATGAAAAAAAAAAAAGAAAAAGCTATCTCAACAAAAGAATAATGCACTCTAAAAATTCTTAGGCATTTATTTCTCATACTTCTAAGAAACAAGCCTTTGCAGTTACAATTTAAGCTTAACTTTTTGAACGTGAAAAGAAATTCCATATGTGTATATACTTTTTGCAGCCTGTGTGATTTAGCAAAAAACAGGCAAATCTATTGCTTTCATACTTATATTAGAAATGCCAGATGCATAACCACAATTTAGATTTGATTTTTTTCAACTCAAACAATAGTGTTCCTTTAAGCAAAATTGGCTTGACTTTGAGAGGGAATGTGAAAACTTAATGTTTTGAAATCTTGCAGAATAATTTGTTGGCAGCTCAAGATACTGTTTTGCCAAGTTTTACTCCAAAATACTTTTCTTACTCAGAGCTGATACAGGGAATGGCAATTCTCACTTGAATATATGGCAGTTACACAACTGAGCCAACTGGCACACGGAAAGGGAGGACATCCTAGACTCGGGGGAGGCCTGGTTATTCTAGTGATGAGGACTCAGAGGCCCAGAGAGTCCAAACTTGCACTGTTAACCAGTGGGAAAGGCAGGACTAGTGATACAGTCAAGACAATGAGCCTTCAAAAATACTGCCCTAAAAAGACAAAATTAAGGAGAACTCTAGGGAAATGGTGGCTTGAGATTTTCCACACCTCCATTCAGTGCTCTGACTCCAACTCAGCCACTTGCTGTGGGCCAACAGGCAGAGGTGAGCGAAGACCTGTAACCATATTTTCTTCCCTTTTGGTCAGTACTCTAGGATTCAGAACAAAAGCCCAAGGAAAGGATCTGAAAGCAGCCCTTGCTAGGAAGAAAGCCCATTCCAGCTCTCCTGGACTTTAGGGTCTCCCTGACCCTAAGAATCTGCAGACGAGGTGAACAATTGGGTTTACTCATCTCTACCTCTGAGATGCAGAGAACACAAAGAGATCGTAGAGCAAAGATGCTCTGCCTTTGCGCACTGTGGTACCAGAGATGGAGAGTCTGCTGTATGTTCAGGGAGCCATAGTGCAGGGATAGATGCTCTCTCCAGTACTCTCTGAAGCACTCCTTATGGAAGGTGTCCAAATGAGCAGATATATAAAAATGGTAGGTATCCCATTAAAAAGTTATATAAGCCAGGAAGTTAGAATAGACTACCAAAGAAAGAGAGATACTTCTCTAAAAACTAGATTTAAAAGAAGAAGAAGAATATGTAGAGAAATCCAAATATAGCACTAAGCATGGTTCCTGGCACTAAAACCACATGATTTTTTTTTATTTAAAAATTGAATAGATGAAGTACAAGTTATCACTCACTATAGATGCTTACATCAGTGCCTTGGAAGATCAGGTGGAAGAATATATTAAATTACAGACAGGAAAAAGGAGAACAACTATATAGAAAATGAGGGGAAACATACACATTTTGGAAAAGAGATTCATGAAAAATACAGAAGTTCTAGAATGAGAAAAAGATGCAAATGAAGGAGACAACAATTAAATGACTGATGAAATTTTTTGAGCCAACGAACACTCAGGCTAGCAGATTTACATCTCTTTCAGTTTCAGAGATATGTGTGTCCTTATCAAATTCCTGAACTCCAGTGATGAAGACAAGTATATATTTAATGCATCCAGATAGAAATGAGTAATTTACAAAAAAATTAGACGGATAATTGCTGTTGTTCAGTCGCTTAGTTATGTCTGACTTTTTGCGACCCCATGGACTGCACCATCCAGGTTTTACTGACTATATGGACCTTTGTCGGCAAAATGATGTCTCTGCTTTTTAACACACTGTGGAGGTTCATCATAGCTTTTCTTCCAAAAAGCAAGCATCTTTCAATTTCATGGCTATAGTCACCATCCACAGTGATTTTGGAGAAAAGAAAGTGAAGTCTACCACCATTTCCATTTTTTCCCCATCCGTTTGACATGAAGTGATGGGACCAGATGCCATGATCTTAGTTTTTTGAATGGAGTTTTAAGCCAGGTTTTTTTTTTTTACTCTTATTTTTCATTTTCATCAAGAGGCTCTTTAGTTCCTCTTCGCTTTCTGCCACAAGGGTGGGGTCATCTGCATATCTGAGGTTATTGATATTTCTCTCTGCATTCTTGATTCCAGCTTGTGCTTCCTCCAGTCTGGCATTTTGCATGATGTACTATGCATATATGTTAAATAAGCAAGGTGACAATATATGACCTTGACTTACTTCTTTCCAAATTTGGAACCAGTCTATCGTTCAATGTCTGGTTCTAACTGTTGCTTCTTGACTTGCATACAGGTTTCTCAGGAGACAGATAAGGTGATCTGCTATTAAGAATCTCTTTAAGAATTTTCCAAGTTTGTTGTGATCTACACTGCTAAAGGCTTTAGTGTAGTCAATGAAGCAGAAGTAGATATCTTTCTGGAATTCTCTTTCTTTTTCTATGATCCAACATATGTTGGCAATTTGATCTCTGGTTCCGCTGCCTTTTCTAAATCCAGCTTGTACATCTGGAAGTTCTTGGTTCATACACTGTTGAAGCCTGGCTTGGAGAATCTTGAGCATTACTTTACTAGTGTGTGAGATGAGTGCAACTGTGTAGTAGTTTAAACATTCTTTGGCATTGTCTTTCTTTGGGATTGGAATGAAAACTGACCTTTTCCAGTCCTGTGGCCACTGCCGAGTTTTCCAAATTTGCTGGCATATTGAGTGAAGCACTTTCACAACATCATCTTTTGGGATTTGAAATAGCTCAACTGGAATTCCATCATCTCCACTAGCTTTGTTCATAGTGGTGCTTCCTAAGGCCCACTTGACTTTGCATTCAAGGATGTCTGGCTCTAGTGAGTGATAACACCATCTTTGTTAGTTATCTGGGTCATGAAGATTCTTTTTGTATAGTTCTTCTGTGTATTCTTGCCATCTCTTCTTAATATCTTCTGCTTCTGATATGTCCATAGCATTTCTGTCCTTTATTGTACCCATCTTTGCATGAAATGTTCCCTTGGTATCTCTAATTTTCTAGAAGATGTCCAGTCTTTCCCATTTATTATTTTCCTCTTTTTCTTTGCATTTTCACTTAAGAAGGCTTCCTTATCTCTCCTTGCTATTCTTTGGAATTCTGCATTCAGATGGGTATATCTTTCCTTTTCTCCTTTGCCTTTTGCTTCTCTTCTTTTCTTGTACAATTATAAAATCTATAAGTGGTGGTATAATATCTACAGATGCTTTCAAATAAAGGACTGCTGCTGCTGCTAAGTCACTTCAGTTGTGTTTGACTCTGTGCGACACCAGAGACAGCAGCCCACCAGGCTTCCTCGTCCCTGGGATTCTCCAGGCAAGAACACTGGAGTGGATTGCCATTTCCTTCTCCAATGCATGAAAGTGAAAAGTGAAAGTGAAGTTGCTCAGTCGTTCCCAACTCTTAGCGACCCCATGGACTGCAGCCTACCAGGCTCCTCTGTCCATGGATTTTCTAGGCAAGAGTACTGGAGTGGGGTGCCATTGCCTTCTCCGAATAAAGAACTAGATGTATGATAAGATATTATTCCCCAATAGTCTATAAGAATGTTATTCAAAGAGATTTTTTCACACATGTACTCCACCTAAGGAAATACTTAAGAAACTACTCAAACCAGAGAATAATAAATCTGAATCTCATGGTAGTTGAAATAGAAAAAGGGGTAAAGTTGGTGAGCAAAGAATTTAGTAACAGATTTATAATTAAATACAATTGAACAATTATAGCCTATCTGGGAATTTGTACACTAAGGGAATAAACGAGAATTCTTAAAAGACACAAAATGCATGGAAAATTCTAACAATTGTATGAAATTTTAAGAAGCAATTATTTTAGAAAGGGTTTGGATGGGAGAAAGAAGAGTAAACTAATAGCATTCCTGGAGTTTCATATGATGTACAGATAAGGGAAAGTTAATAAGCAAGTGAAAATATTCTAGAGGTCTTATTTTATTGGGATGAGGGAGAGAAGCAGTAGAGGAATAAAGAACCTTAATAAATAAATATGCATATAAATGAGCAGGAAGAAAAAGAAGGTAACCATTAATGAAAGTTAATTATAGTAGAACTCCTTAGGTAAAAAAGGAAACGAAGCAATTAATAAAGTTAATAAAACCATGCAAATGTAAGAAAAAAAAACAGAAAAAAAATAATAAAGCATCAAGTATGGCATAAAATCAACTATAATATGACACAAACACAAAAGACTTAATTCTTCAAAGGCATATAGTCCCATCATTTCACAGTAAATAGAAAAGGAAAAGTGGAAGCAGGGACAGATTTCATTCTCTTGGGCTTCAACATCACTGTAGATGGTGACTACAGCCCTGAAGTTTAAAGACACTTGTTCCTTGTAAAGAAAGCTATGACAAACTTAAGTGAAAGTGTTAGTCGTTCAATCATGTCCGACTCTTTGGCCACCCATGGACTGTAGCCCACCAGACTCCTCTGTCAATGGAATTCTCCAGGCAAGAATATTGGAGTAGGTTGCCATTTTCTTCTTCAGGAGATCTTCCTGATCCAGGGATCAAACCAGGTCTCCTGCACTACAGGTGAATTCTTTACCATGTGAGCCACTATGACAAACCTAGATAGCATATTAAAAAGCAGAGATGTTACTTTGCTAACAAAGGTCTGTCTCTTCAAAGCTGTGGTTTTTTCAGTAGTCATGTAAAGATGTGAGAGTTGGACCATTAAGAAGGCTGAGTGCCAAAGAAGTGATGCTTTCAAACTGGAAAGCATCTGGAGAAGACTCTTCAGAGTCCCTTGGACAACAGGGAGATCAACCCAGTCAATCCTAAAGGAAGTCAGTCCTGAATATTCATTGGAAAGACTGATGCTGAAGCTGAAGCTCCATTATTTCAGTAATGCAAAGAGCTGACTCATTGGAAAAGACCCTGATGCTGGGAGGGATTGGGGGCAGGAGGAGAAGGGGATGACAGAGGATGAGATGGCTGGATGGCATCACCGACTCAATGGACATGAATTTGGCAAATTCAGGGAGATAGTGGAGGATGGAGGAGGCTAGCATGCTGCAGTCTATGGGGTTGCAAAGATTCAGACACAAATTAGCGACTCAACAACAAAAAAGACGAACATAAATAAAAACAAAGCAGGAGGGGCAATATCAAAAATGTATAATTTATAAATCAGGAAAAATAATCATAATCCTACAAATAACAAACAACACAAAAATTTTAAAAATAAAACAGAACATATGGTAATTCTAGGAGAGTTAATTAAAAAATAAATGATGGTAATTTATTTTATTTTTTCAGAACTAGTAGAGAAAATACTAATAAGAATATAAAAAAATTAAACATATATTTAATCAATTTTATTTAAAAGGCTTGCTGAATCTTCTATTTTGGGAATAGAGAATATTTTTGTTACATTCAATAGGTATTTACAAAGTCAGTTATATATTTGGATACAAATAAGGCCCGCCGTCCAAGGTAAGAGAAACCCAAGTAAGACGGTAGGTGTTGCAAGAGGGCATCAGAGGGCAGACACACTGAAACCATATCAAAGAAAACTAGCCAATCTGATCACATGGACCACAGCTCAATGAAACTAAGCCATGTCGTGTGGGGACACCCAGAATGGGCAGGTCATTGTGGAGAGATCTGACAGATTATGGTCCACTGGAGAAGGGAATGTCAAGCAACTTCAGTATTCTTGCCTTGAGAACCCCATGAACAGTATGAAAAGGCAAAATGATAGGATACTGAAAGGGGAACTCCCCGGGTCAGTAGGTGCCCAATATGCTACTGGAGATAAGTGGAGAAATAACTCCAGAAAGAATGAAGGAATGGAGCCAAAGCAAAAACAATACCCAGTTGTGGATGTGACTGGTGATAGAAGCAAGGTCCGATGCTGTAAAGGGCAATATTGCATAGGAACCTGGAATGTCAGGTCCATGAATCAAGGCAAATTGGAAGTGGTCAAACAGGAGATGGCAAGAGTGAATGTCGACATTCTAGGAATCAGCGAACTGAAATGGACTGGAATTGGTGAATTTAATGCAGTAGCCATCATGATCAACAAAAGAGTCCAAAGTGTAGTACCTGGATGCAATCTCAAAAATGACAGAATGATCTCTCTTCGTTTCCAAGGCAAACCATTCAGTATCACAGTAATACAAGCCTATACCAGAACCAGTAATGCTGAAGAAGCTGAAGTTGAACGGTTCTATGAAGACCTATAAGACCTTTTAGAACTAACACCCAAAAAAGATGTCCTTTTCATTATAGGGGACTGGAATGCAGAAGTAGGAAGTCAAGAAACACCTGGAGTAACAGGCAAATTTGGCCTTGGAATACGGAATGAAGCAGGGTAAAAACTAATAGAGTTTTGCCAAGAGAATGCACTAGTCATAGCAAACACCCTCTTCCAACAACACAAGAGAAGACTCTATACATGGACATCACCAGATGGTCAACACTGAAATCAGATTGATTATATTCTTTGCAACCAAAAATGGAGAAGCTCTATACAGTCAGCAAAAACAAGACCAGGAGCTGACTGTGGCTCAATCATGAACTCCTTATTGCCAAATTCAGACTTAAATTGAAGAAAGTAGGGAAAACCACTAGACCATTCCAGTATGACCTAAGTCAAATCCCTTACGATTATACAGTAGAAGTGAGAAATAGATTTAAGGGACTAGATCTGATAGAGAGTACCTGATGAACTATGGACAGAGGTTCATGACATTATACAGGAGACAGGGATCAAGACCATTCCCATGGAAAAGAAATGCAAAAAAGCAAAACAGCTGTCTGAGGAGGCCTTACAAATAACTGTGAAAAGAAGAGAAGCAAAAAGCAAAGGAGAAAAGGAAAGATACACCATTTGAATGCAAAGTTCCAAAGAATAGCAAGGAGAGATAAGAAAGCCTTACTCAGCGATCAATGCAAAGAAATAGAGGAAAGCAACAGGATGGGAAAGACTAGAGAACTCTTCAAGAAAATTAGAGGTACCAAGGGAATATTTCATGCAAAGATTGGCTTGATAAAGAACAGAAATGGTATGGACTTAACAGAAGCAGAAGATATTAAGAAGAGGTGGCAACAATACAAAGAAGAACTGTACAAGAAAGAGCTTCACCACCCAAATAATCATGGTATTGTGATCACTCGCCTAGAGCCAGACATCCTGGAATGTGAAGTCAAGTGGGCCTTAGATGACGCAGAGGGATGGTACGGGGAGGGAGGTGGGAGGAGGTTCAGGAAGGGGAACATGTGTACACCTGTGGCAGATTCATGTTGATGTATGGCAAAACCAATACAATATTGTAAAGTAAGTAAATAAATAAAGCACATCAACAAACAAAAATACAACAACAACAAAAAAGAAAGCATCATTACGAACAAAGCTCGTGGAGGTGATGGAATTCCAGTTGAGCTATTTCAAATCCCAAAAGATGATGCTGTGAAAGTGCTGCACTCAATACGCCAGTAAATTTGGAAAACTCTGCAGTGGCCACAGGACTGGAAAAGGTCAGTTTTCATTCCAATCCCAAAGAAAGACAATGCCAAAGAATGCTCAAACTACCGCACAATTGCACTCATCTCACACACTAGTAAAGTAATGCTCAAAAGTCTTCAAGCCAGGCTTCAGCAATATGTGAACTGTGAACTTCCAGATGTTCAAGCTGTTTTTTAGAAAGGCAGAGGAACCAGAGATCAAATTGCCAACATCTGCTGGATCATGGAAAAAGCAAGAGAGTTCCAGAAAAACATCTATTTCTGCTTTATTGACTATGCCAAAGCCTTTGACTGTGTGGATCACAATAAACTGTGGAAAATTCTTCAAGAGATGGGAATACCAGACCACCTGACCTGCCTCTGGAGAAACCTATATGCAGATCAGCAAGCAACAGTTCGAACTGGACATGGAACAACAGACTGGTTCCACATAGGAAAAGGAGTACGTCAAGGCTGTATATTGTCACCCTGTTTATTTAACTTATATGCATAGTACATCATGAGAAATGCTGGGCTGGAAGAAGCACAAACTGGAATCAAGATTGCCAGGAGAAATATCAATAACCTCAGATATGCAGATGACACCACCCTTATGGCAAAAAGTGAAGAGGAACTAAAAAGCCTCTTGATGAAAGTGAAAGAGGAGAGTGAAAAAGTTGGTTTAAAGCTCAACATTCAGAAAACGAAGATCATGGCATCCGGTCTCCTCAATTCATGGGAAATAGATGGGGAAACAGTGGAAACAGTGTCAGACTTTATTTTGGGGGGCTCTAAAATCACGGCAGATGGTGACTGCAGCCATGAAATTAAAGGACGCTTACTCCTTGGAAGGAAAGTTATGACCAACCTAGATAGCATATTCAAAAGCAATGATATTACTTTGCCAACAAAGGTCCATCTAGTCAAGGCTATGGTTTTTCCTGTGGTCATGTATGCATGTGAGAGTTGGACTGTGAAGAAGGCTGAGCGCCAAAGAATTGATGCTTTTGAACTGTGGTGCTGGGTAAGACTCTTGCGAGTCCCTTGGACTGCAAGGAGGTCCAACCAGTCCATCCTAAAGGAGATCAGTCCTGGGTATTTGGAAGGACTGATGCTAAAGCTGAAACTCCACTACTTTGGCCACCTCATGAGAAGAGTTGACTCATTGGAAAAGACCCTGATGCTGGGAGGGATTGGGCACAGGAGGAGAAGGGGACGACAGAGGATGAGATGGCTGGATGGCATCACTGACTCGATGTACATGAGTTTGGGAGAACTCCGGGAGCTGGTGATGGACAGCGAGGCTTGGAGTGCTGGAATTCATGGGGTCGCAAAGAGTTGGACACGACTGACTGAACTGAACTGAACTGAAGGCGTCAATACAATTTTTCTATCATGAAGCCCACACTGAAAATAATCTAATAAGAAAAAATATTTTATTGTAAAATCTTATTCTCTTTGAAATAACAAATTTCTTTATATATATATAACCTCTGGTTTAAAGCTTCCCTCAGAGCTCAGTTGGTAAAGAATCCGCCTGCAATGCAGGAGACCCTGGTTAGATTCCTGGGTTGGGAAGATCCCCTGGAGAAATGAAAGGCTGCCCACTCCAGTATTCTGGCCTGGAGAATTTCATGGACTATACAGTCCATGGGGTTGCAAAGAGTCGGACATGACTGAGTGACTTTCACTTCACTTCATTTCACTGGTTTAAACGCAGAATAAAAAGTAAAATTATAATTTATCTGGAAAGAAAGAAAATAAAAATACTTTGTACTAAAACTTCTGGGAAACAGCAAAAGCAATATTTGTGACACAGGCTATCAATTTAAATGCCTTTGTACTAAGAAAGAAAGAATGAAAAAGGGAAGTTAGCATTGATCTTAAAAAGTGTGAAACAAGAAAACCTACAAAACAGGCTAGGAAAAAAGAATTAATTTAATGCAATCTGAAAGTAATGGACTAGAAAACAAAACAAAATGAAAGCAGTAGAAGAGACAATTATAAAAGCTAGTTCCTTGACAAGCCCAAAAGTGATAAATATCTTATATTCCAAATTAAGAAGGAAAAAACAAGGACAAAAATCTATAAGGTAACTGGATAAGATAGAAAACATAACCACATCTAGAAACAGAACTAACTAAAAGAACATAAGAAATATTACATGTAACTCTATGGCTACAAATTAAAACACCTAGAGAAAATGAGTAATATAAATAACTCAGTTAAATAAAGAAATATCAAATAACTTGAGTAGATCAATTAGTGAGAACAGGTTTAAAAAGTATATTTTCTACCAAAAATAGCAATTGATCTGATAACATTATAGTTGATTGCTCACAAGCTCTTAAAAAATCAGACCCTTGCATTTTCCCTCCAATTCCTTGTTCCTGTCTTCCTTTATACCTTCAGTTCAGTTCAGTTCCTCAGTCATGTCCGACTCTTTGCGACCCCATGAATGGCAGCATGCCAGGCCTCCCTGTACATTACCAACTCCCTGAGTTCACCCAAACTCATGTCCATCGAGTTGGTGATGCCATCCAGCCATCTCAGCCTCTGTTGTCCCCTTCTCCTCCTGGCCCCAATCCCTCCCAGCATCAGAGTCTTTTCCAATGAGTCAACTCTTCGTGTGAGGGGGCCAAAGTAGTGGAGTTTCAGCTTTAGCATCAGTCCTTCCAAACACCGAGGACTGATCTCCTTTAGGATGGACGGGTTGGACCTCCTTGCCGTCCAAGGGACTCGCAAGAGTCTTCTCCAACACCACAGTTCAAAAGCATCAATTCTTTGGCGCTCAGCCTTCTTCACAGTCCAACACTCACATCCATACATGACCACTGGAAAAACCATAGCCTTGATTAGACGGACCATTGTTGGCAAAGTAATATCTCTGCTTTTGAATATGCTATCTAGGTTGGTCATAACTTTTCTTCCAAGGAGTAAGCGTCTTTTAATTTCATGGCTGCAATCACCATCTGCAGTGATTTTGGAGCAGCAAACAATAGTCTGACACTGTTTCCACTGTTTCTCCATCTATTTCCCATGAATTGATGGGACCAGATGCCATGATCTTAGTTTTCTGCATGTTGAGCTTTAAGCTAACTTTTCCACTCTCCTCTTTCACTTTCATCAAGAGGCACTTTAGTTCTTCACTTTCTGCCATAAGGGTGGTGTCATCTGCATATTTGAGGTTACTGATATTTCTCCTGGCAATCTTGATTCCAGTTTGTGCTTCTTCCAGCCCAGCATTTCTCATGATGTAATCTGCACATAAGTTAAATAAGCAGGGTGACAATATACAGCTTTGATGTACTTTTCCTATTTGGGGGTCTTCCCCGGTGGCTCAGAGGATTAAGTATCTGCCTGCAATGTGGGAGATCCGGGTTTGATCCTAAGTTCTGAAATATCCCCTGGAGAATGAAATGGCAACCCACTCCAGTATTCTTGCCTGGAGAATCCCATGGATGGAGGAGCCTGGAAGGCTACAGACCATGGGGTCGCAAAGAGTCGGACATGAATGAGCAACTTCACTTTCATTTTCACTTCCACTTTTCCTATTTGGAGCCAGTCTGTTGTTGCATGTCCACATCTAACTGTTGCTTTCTGACCTGCATATAGGTTTCTCAAGAGGCAGGTCAGGTGGTCTGGTATTTCCATCTCTTGAAGAATTTTCCACAGTTTATTGTGATCCACACAGTCAAAGGCTTTGGCATAGTCAATAAAGCAGAAATAGATGTTTTTCTGGAACTCTCTTGCTTTTTCCATGATCCAGCAGATGTTGGCAATTTGATCTCTGGTTCCTCTGCCTTTCTAAAAACCAGCTTGAACATCTGGAAGTTCACGGTTCACATATTGCTGAAGCCTGGCTTGGAGAATTTTGAGCATTACTTTACTAGTGTGTGAGATGAGTGTAATTGTGCAGTAGTTTGAGCATTCTTTGGCATTGTCTTTCTTTGGGATTGGAATGAAAATGGACCTTTTCCAGTCCTGTGGCCACTGCTGAGTTTTCCAAATTTTTGCTGGCATATTAAGTGCAGCAGTTTCACAGCATCATCTTTCGGGATTTGAAATAGCTCAACTGGAATTCCATCACCTCCACTAGCTTTGTTCGTAGTGACACTTTCTAAGGCCCACTTGACTTCACACTCCAGGATGTCTGGCTCTAGGTGAGTGATCACACCATTCTGGTTATCTTGGTCATGAAGATCTTTTTTGTACCATTCTTCTGTGTATTCTTGCCACCTCTTCTTATTATCTTCTGCTTCTCTAAGGTCCATACCACTTCTGTCCTTTATTGAGTCCATCTTTGCATGATATGTTCCCTTGGTATCTCTAATTTTCTTGAAGAGATCTCTAGTCTTTCCTATTCTGTTGTTTTCCTCTATTTCTTTGCATTGATCACTGAGGAAGGCTTTCTTATCTCTCCTTGCTATTCTTTGGAACTCTGCATTCAAATGGGTATATCTTTCCTTTTCTCCTTTGCTTTTCACTTCTCTTCCTTTCACAGCTATTTGTAAGGCCTCCCCAGACATCCATTTTGCTTTTTTGCATTTCTTTTCCATGGAGATGTTCTCGATCCCTGTCTCCTGTACAATGTCACGAACCTCCATTAGACAAACATTTATCTAGTGCTTAGTATGTCAGTCACTGTTTTAGGCTTGAGAATGTGCCATTAAATAAAGGAAGGTCTTTGTCCTAAAAGAGTTTACCTTCTATTTTACATCTCCTGGATAAAATTGTTAGACTGCGTAATTCTATTTATGACATCATGTCATAATTCAATTTATGACATCACAAATTGTACAACATGCAACAAATATATCAAAACAACAATCCACAGGCCAATATCACTAATAAATATTAGTATAAAAATTATAAACAAGACATAATCAAATAGAATGCAGATGGTGTCGAAAGCTAGACTGACTAAGAATGGCTATTCCAGGATTTTAACCATGGCCTTAAATCAGGAAATCGACCAATATAATTTATTGTATGAACAAATTAAACAGAAACAGTACTTAAGTAATTAAACAGAAAAAAATCTGATAATATTCAACAATTCCTGAAATAAAACTCAAACAAAATAGGATGAGAAGGAAATGTATTATCTATATATAGAAGTAAGATATCGGTCCTGTTATTATATAAATTATTTTCCTAAAGCACAGACCTTTTCCCGTACATTTGAAGTAGCTGTATGGAATTAAAATTTTAATACTAGCTTTTACATTTTATCATAATAATTGTAGCTGTACAAGTTACAACACAAATTCAGGATTTAGACATAGACAATGCCTAAGCGTCCCCTGTTAAATGAAAGGCCCCAAACCCAATGAGCTTCCTGTGGAATTTCCAGTCACTTGAGCCTTGCACAGGAAAAGGGCTTAATAAATATTTTTTCAAGGTGAGCAAGCCACTTAACCTCCATGAGCCCCAGTTTTCTCATAGAATAGGAAGGTATGCCGTACCTATCTCATAGAGCTACTAAAACAATACAATCAATAATGTATGTGAAATTGTTTTGTGAACTGAAATGCCAAATAACCATAAGTTCCTTTGGCTAATATAAAAGAGAATATGCTTAGATGTCAAATGAGTAATGAAGACAACTTCTAAGAGTTTTCAGAGAAGTCTGAATAAGGTCATTCTAGGCATGCATTCTCAAGAAAAACTTCTTGAAGGAAACTATACTGGGCTATACACTTATCCTTACCTCCTCTGGCCATCACTATTGGATACTACAGTTGTTCATGTTTTGACTGTTCCTGATTACTGTGAGGCTTATCTGGAATTCTACCCATTGCCTAACAAATATTTAATGAGTATTTTTTTATGTGCTAAACACAGACACTGTTTTAGACCAAAGTGGCCAGTCTAGTTTCTTTCCTCAAAGAACTTATAATATGTGGAGAAATATTTCTAAAATTTCAAACATATGTATACTAACAACATTACTTGTATAAACCATCTAAATTTGGTTTATTCAATAATTTTTAAACTTCATTCAGTTTTTAAATTTATAGCTTATGTTAGCTTTGACTAAAGCAATCCTATTTCTGAAATAACCAATTTTATGTTTTAGTTTCACATTTTTCAAATATGTGTTAGAGATTGCACATACATACAAAAATTGTTTGCTTGTGTACCAGCAAAATGATCTCCCAAACCACCAGTAATACATGCATCTCGCTTTTGAAAACAGAGAAGGAATACAGAGGAGTAAACAGTGCATTCAGATGCACGCACTGTACTTAGGACTACATGCACACACTGCACTGTATGATTAGTTTAATGTTGAGGCAGGTCTTGCATGAGGGCCAAATTTTGGTTGGCACCCCACTCCAGTGCTCTTGCCTGGAAAATCCCATGGATGGAGGAGCCTGGTGGGCTCCAGTCCATGGGGTCGCTAAGAGTCGGACATGACTGAGTGACTTAACTTTCACGCACTGGAGAAGGAAATGGCAACCCGCTCCACTGTTCTTGCCTGGAGAATCCCAGAGACTGTGGAGCCTGATGGGCTTCCGTCTACGGGGTTGCACAGAGTCGGACACGACCAAAGCGACTTAGCAGCAGCAGCAGCAAGAAGAAAGAGCTGTATTATCTTTCTTTCAACCCCTTATTAGGAAGGTCACTTGTCAACAAATGCAGGGGCGGCTCCCACCACAGTACCTGAAACAAGAAGTTGAACTTGCTGCCTGCTAGGGGAGGGCTTCCCAGGTGGCACTAGTGGTAAAGAGACACCCGGGTTCTATCCCTGGGTGAGGAAGATCCCTTGGAGGGGGGCATGGCAATCCACTCCAGTATTCTTGCCTGGAAAATCCCATGGACAGAGGAACCTGGCAGGCTACACAGTCACTGGGGTTGCAAAGAGCTGGCCACGACTGCAGCGACTTAGCAGCAGGGAAGGAAAGGCTTTGCTGTAGAACATACATCATCAAAACAAATGCAGTGTATTAGGAACTGTGGATTCAGGATCGGTGGGCTTTCAAATGAGC
Organism: Bos grunniens; assembly: GCF_055505025.1. Lineage (NCBI taxonomy): Eukaryota > Metazoa > Chordata > Mammalia > Artiodactyla > Bovidae > Bos > Bos grunniens. Next base: position 35,546,565 of record NC_141172.1, read on the forward strand.
CTGGTTTGTTTATAGGTTTGTTGATTCTTAATGCAGAAGCCTGGAGAGCAGGGGTTGCTTACTTGAGATGTTGAGGCTCAGACTGGCTGGCTCTCAAAAGCTAGGGTTATTACTGACTGGCTGACTCTCAGAAGCTGGGTTCTGAGGCACAAAAATGCTCATTTGAAAGGGGTTTAAGGCACGTGCTGGTGTGGCTGAAAAAATGTTTAGTACCTTTCTGGAGGACAGGAAAGTTTTATTCTTGCAATCAAAAGAAGAGATAACAAGTAGCAACATGATACTAAAGTGAACAACGAATTGATTTAACCAGTTAGCTTCAAAACTGTACCTACTGAAGAATTATTTACTTATTTTATTTTATAAATAGTAAAACCTGTTAGAGCAACCCTAACAGTTTAATCAGAACTGCCTGCATTACCCATCAAAGTTAGAAGGGGAGGCTTCCCTGGTGGCTCAGTAGTAAAGAATCCACCCGCCAGTGCAGGAGACACAGGTCTGATCCTTGTTCAGGAGGATCCCACATGCCACAGAACAACTAAGTCCATGCAGCACAACTACTGATCCTGCGCTCTAGAGCCCAGGAACCACAACTACCAAAGCCTGCATAACCCTAGAGCCTGCACTCCACCAGAAGAGAAGCCACTGCAGTGAGAAGCCTGCACCGCAACCAGAGCAACCCCACTCCTCACAACTAGTGAAAAGCCCATGCAGCAATGAAGACCCAGCACAGGCAAAGATACACAGAAGAAAAAGTGCCTGTCCGTAACTAAATAAACCTTTTCTTCTACTTGTTCTGGAACCCACCATACAGAGTTGTTCATGTGAAAATCAGCTTCCTTGGCATATGTGCTCTTGGATCTTTGCATGATATCTTATTACTCATCGGCCAGATTAGATTTAGCCACCTGTAGCAGGTGACTGCCTGTTTTGAAGATGTGCCTCAGAATTCCCAAAATGAAGTCTACATATGCGACACAGCCTTTATTAACTTTTATTATCCAAAACATCCCCACTTGAACACTGGTTACTCAAGTCTTTTAGAACAGTGACTAACAGACAGATACATGTTTGTGTAGTGCACACGTGGACTCAGGAATCCTCAGGTGCACAAATGGCTTATTACTCATTCAAAACACATTTTTGCTAGTACTTTAAATATGGAAGTTATGGTTTTCTGTCTCCTTACTAACCAACACCTCTGAACTACACAGAATAGATCCAGGCAACAGATTCATGATTTTTAAAATGTACGAAATATGATTTCTTTTATATAGAAATACACACAAGTACACATATACCCACACACGTGCCCTTCCCTCAACTTGTGTGTGCATGTATACTTCCATTAAATGCCCTAAACACTGGGTATTTTTTTTCTTTAAACTGCATTTGAAATTTAGTTTATAAATAATTCCCAAAATTTGGTGTCATGGGACAAAGTTCACAACTAATTTAGACATAACAACAAGCATGTGAGCCTCTTATATCACTAATTCACATTTTGTAAAATGTACTAAAGTATTATACTGAAGAATTATCATTTATGGCATGGGAGTACAGAGTTCATTGTTTTAATTAAATCTGACTGATCAAGTTTTAAAACATTAAGATATATTGGGACTGCTCTGTTGCAAATCATATAAAATCTTCTTGGAGTGTGACATTGCTATTATCTTTCCCTGTGGACTCCAACTGTGCTTCTTCTCTTCATTTTTGAAAAAATAATGTGACATAGTTAACTAATATTCTCCAGGTCTATATATCATGATGTATAATTCACCACAGTTGCTAGGGAATGTGGCCTTTCCCATTATACTGTTAATAAACAGATATTAATAATGATAACAGTAACAATAACTTACATTCTTATCTGTTCTTTCATTCATATTTATGATTTATAAAACTTTGCTGAGTTCCTACTAGGTGCCAATATTCTGTGAGATGCTTCAAGAGATACAAACCCAAAGAGTCTGCAATGTAATGAGAGGCTTATATTGTTACCCACAGAATCTTGGTAATTTATAATTTGAACATGAGCTTCAAATGTAGATAAAGTGGTTCTGACTCAATCACTTACAACCAGGGTGGGTTGTGGCAAGTTACCTAATTATTCTAAGCCTCAATTTCTGCATTTGTAAAATGAAGACAGTGGCAATAATACCCTCACTGAGACTTTGCGGAGAGTCACAGAAATTATGTGAGCAATATGCCTACACAGTGCCCAGAACACTGTAAACATAAGCTTAATTTTAAAAACTACTTTTTAAAATTCTAGAATATATATAATTGATATTCAAAGAGCAGGAATTATTGTTTTCCTATTATACAGAGAGGTACAGAAAAAGGAAATGACTTATTCAGGGTCACCCAGCAAGTTATTGGCAGGTCAATACCAAAAAGTATCCTCAAGAAAAAGCGTGTCCAAAGGTGGCTGGCATCAGTCACTTAGAACTTTTCTTTAACTCAGAATACAGCTTCTCAAGTGAAATCATCAGGGAAGGGATGATTCACAACTACTGTGGTGAAGCAAAGAACATATTTATTAGTTTTAATCCATGTACTTGCTTCCAACCTACCAAAGGATGGGATCTTGTGAAGTTCTGACCATGAATCAGAATCATATACTGTGTGTATAGAAGGGGTATTACTGCTTTTCTACCTCCAGGCTTAGGTCTGATTATGCTGCATCTCTCAAACAGCCCTCACTTCTGACACTAGCCAAGAGAAGATAGGCCTCGATCTAAAATGCCCTCTTGAGTGGGTCTATTATGTTCTTTGAGACTCTCATTAGCTTATCTTCTGTGCTACAGATTGCATTTGGCAAATCCCCAGTGGGCAGGATCCCATTTAAAAACAAAAACTTAAGGATTGAGAGTAGAAAAGAAATTGATCTCATTTGGTATTTCCAATGCACCACTTCTGGTAGTGTGTTTGGGTCGCCCCTCCAGACAGGGAAGGGTGGCACATTGGTCACTCAGCCATGTCCGAATCTTTGCAACCCCCTGGATTATAGCCTGCCAGGCTCCTTTGTCCATGGAATTTTCCAGGCAAGAATACTAGAGTGGGTTGCTCTTCCCTTCTCCAGGGGATCTTCAAGGATGTCTTTTCCTGACTTTCTGAAGCTCTATGTATAAGGAAACTAAATTAATAAACAAGAACATGTAACAGTGGAAGTTTCAGTGGTCTACCTTCCCCACCAGGCTATGCATCTTCATCTGTGATCGGCCTTGCACAGTGGTAGGCACAAAGAAAAGCTGCCAGGCAGAGCAGAAATAAAATTATATCTGGAATCAGTCAGACAGTAGTTCATGTCTTGTCCCAGGTCCTTGCTAGCTATACTGAATTAACTAAATTGTGTAAATTATTTAAGCCTCAGTTTCTTAATCTGTAAAATAGGGATAATGCTACCTTCTCTACAGAGTTGTTTTGAAGATTACAAAATGCAAAGCATGTGTCACATAGTAGAAATGCAATAAATAATTTATTATTATTACAGTAGATGTCTAATGAATGCTTACTGAATGAGAGATTATGAATTATGGCAATGCTTACTGTGAGCCTCCGAACTCTGTACTTACTGAAAATTATGCATCATTGTTTTCTCTCTCTCCATTTCAGAATTACTTTTGCCAAACAGAATTAAAGAACAGGGAGTGGGGAGGGATTTTATTTATTTGAGGTACAAGTAGAACCCTTATTTATAAAAATCCTCTTAAATGAGCCAACATTCTCTCACTGACTATATAATAAATAAAGACACATAATATACCCCAAACTATACATACTGTATATATAATACACATACATACTAAGTATTTTTGTGTGTATTGTGTATACACACACACACACACACATATATATATAATTTAGTATAGTATTTAACCAAATGCTCTCTAAATGGGAAGAGAAGTATAAAAAAGACCTCCATGCCGTACCTTTGCAAGAGCACTGCTTTAATGGCCATGTGCAGAGGACGGACAGCAGCAGGCTAGCCAAACAGCCACCATATGGTCAGCTGGAAGAGGAAAAACCTCCATGTAGGAGGGCAGAACTGTTCCAAAGACATATCAAAGTGCAGTTTGCAAGAACATGGCATCAAATCACCTGGGATGCTCAGGGAAGAAAGGTGATGGGGCTCAGGCCTACATGACAGCAGTCAATAGACTATGGAAAATATTTATTTAATTTTTTTGTGTGTGACTGTTGCTATTTTTAAGCAAAGCGAATGATGTTTTTATCATTAAAAGTTTTTTTTTTTTTTTTTCCCTCTGAATGGGTATGGGGAAAGGGTTGATAAAGCTAATTAGATATAAGAGGTCACACCCACTGGGGTTGAAAATGGGACCATGTTACTGTCTATGGCACATGGTTTACTAGCTTTGACTCCGACTTGCAAGTGCAAATCCAAGAGACAGACATCATCATGCAGATCCTGTAATGCAGAGTCTCTTTGGAATCACACACACCTGGGTTGGTTCAAATCCATATCTTAAGTGGAGAATCTTGGACATATATATTTCATTTCATATATTATACATTTGCTGTGCTGTACTTAGTTGCTAGTTGTGTCCAACTCTTTGCAACCCCATAGACTATAGCTTGCCAGGCTCCTCTGTCCATAAGGATCCTCCAGGCAAGAATACAGGAGTGGGTTGCCATGCTCTCCTCCAGAGGATCTTCTCTTCCAGGGATCGAACCCAGGTCTCCCAAAGTACAGGCAGATTCTTTACCATCTAAGCCACCAGGGACGCCCAGGGATACTGGAGTGGGTAGTCTATCCCTTCTCCAGGGGAACTTCCAGACTCAGGTATTGAACTGGGGTCTCCTGCATTGCAAGCAGATTCTTTACCAGCTGAGCTACCAGGGAAGCCCATATATCATACATACATATGTGTAATTGAGTTTTAGTTGAGATTAAATAGAGTATTAAGTAATTAGTAAATGATAGCTATATTATTTTTACTAAAAATAGTACTTTGCTGTACACACGCACACACACACACCCCACATGCACCCTACATGTGGCCCTGACAAGGAGAGGATAGATATTTGGATTAAACTGACATTGGTCCTTGAGTTGACTTCTTTTCAGAAGGTTCCTACTCCTGTCCTATAAATAAGCTACATAGATTTTCCTACCATCTCACCAGGCTTTTGCATCATTCTTGCTGCATGGGTCATCTTTTTCCAAAATATACTCCCCAAATTAAATACAAATCAAGGATTGAAGGGCCAAAAAGTCCTTGTTATTAATCCACATATGCAAACAGACTCATCTGTTTAATCTTCACAAAAACAAACCCCTATCTGCAAAGACTCATTAACAATGAACTTACCAATAGTATGAGAATTTATACCCAGAACTATAACCATTTAAAGTTAAATATTACATGTCCATATTTTTCAAAAGTCTTTTAGCTGTTTTAGCCTAGTTAACCTTCAGCCTCCTTCCATGTTTCTCAGACCTTGTCTGCTTTTTCTCTCTCCACTCTGGTCCTCTCTCATCTGCTGTCCATCTGTCTTCCTCCAAATTCTCTTCCTCTAAGTTTCTAAGATTTAGAATTTCAATCTCTACCACCGTCCTCTCAATTTTGCTGATAGAAACTACTTCTTGGAGTTGCTATTCCATGATATCTTAGTTACTTGGTTAACAAAGCTATACCTTATTAATGATTTTTTAATCTTGAAAATTTTTACTTAATTAGTTCACTATGTTCCATTCTCTCCATTCTTGTGTTGATTAATTAATTAATCTCTATTAATTAATCTCAATTACTCACCAAATTAATTAATTAATCTCCATTCTATTAATTCTCCCTGTTCACATAAGTGGTATGGATTCAACCTCCTAAAGGGGCCCTGCAGACACAGGAGCTAACACTTGTTGAGCATTTCCTATGTTCCAAATATTGTGCCTTCCTCTACATCTCTTATCTCAGGTAAGTGGCAGATTACGTGCAAGAGTATCAGATATGTTTAGCAGCAAAGAACTAGTATTTTTTTTTATCTTACCGACATCAGGCCCTAAAGTCTAGAAGGATCATTATCACCCTGATCCTCCCATCTTCAAGGAGAACTCTTTCTGCAGAGCACTATTACTCAATCATGTAGAGAATAATGTCACCAGATACTGCATCCTGCCCCAGTGCTGTCCAGTTGAATTTTCTGCAATGGTGCAACTATTTCATATCTGTGCTGTACAGGATGGTAGTCACTGGTCAGACTAAGCTATTGAGCACTTGAAACGTAACTAGTGTGAGTGAGGAACCAAATTTTAAATTTTAATTAATTTTAATTAAAATTCCCATATATAGTATACAGTGATAAAATTCCCATAGTAGTAGACAGAGATACTACAATGTACAGCAGAGTTAGACTTTTCAGGGTAGCAACAAGCTTGGGTGTGGTAGGGGAAGCACCTTTTGGTCTTCTGGATGTACAATTTCACAGGCAACACAAATACCAGTTGGGATTGTTGAACTGGGTGCCAAGGTGACTTGTCAATGAGCTTTCATGTATTAAAAAAGACTGTCAAAAACAGATCATTCATGCTGAGGCTCACCTCCACAGGTGCCAAGGAGCATCTTGCCTTGGGGAAGAAAGCAAATCTATACTCCATGATTAGCATGTGATTATATTTTACAGACAGGCATCAATGCTTGGTGATTTTGATGTGCTTTTATCTTGTGAGATTTATTTAAAGAAGCATATGCATGGCTTAGAGCCTTAGGGAATGATAACAAACATAAGAAAACATAAAAGAAAGCAAAAGAAAACCTGCTTCATTTGTAAAAAAAAAAGGACTTGTTACCCTTTCAGTATCTCCAAATTCTATACCAGCACCTCTTCTCTCAAGTCCTTCTCTAACTCAACTCTTACAAGGATGTCTTTCTGTATTCATCCATCAGGGAAAGTTCTTGCCCACGCTCCATTCCCAACTTCTAGCTTTTAGTAGAAGAAGCCAAAAAGGGCAAGAGAAAGACAATGCTGACTAGAAGGTTGAGAAGAGTGAGTTGGAATGATTTTTCATTGTTTTGGAAATGTTTTATTTCCCTTAAAAAGATGAAGTTAATTTTTATAAATAAAATTTTAACTTGTTTCTAGATGATGGAAATTTTTACCCTCGTTCTTCTTACTTTCCATAATTCAATTAAAATAAAGAAGAACAACTGTGAAAAAAACATTAACTCCACACAGTATCCTGCCCTGCTTTTCTATGTTGGTATTTCAACGATTATCACTCTGGAACAGATGGATCTTTACAGTGTCCATGTTGTTAACATAATGCTGCCCAGGAACTATTTATGTTTAATTTTTTTCCACATTCATTTGGTATTTATTTAGAAATGTCCCTGAACAAGACTGTTCCCATTAAAAAGTCACAGGATGGGATAAGGCATTTAGAACATATTGCAAAACTGCCCCCAGCTTAGCCGTCAACTTTACATATATACATTTCCTTATGTAAGTTTGCATAGTACTTTATAGGCTATTAAAAGTAAGACACTTCACTAAAGTGCTCACCATTTAAATAAAGGATAGTGAGTAGGTTAAAAGTTCAGAACTAAAAGAACAAAAGGACTAGAACTCAGTAACAAAACCATACTCTAACCAGAGTATTTAAAGGCACTCGCTTTTTCAAGTCAGTTTCAGCTTCAAATATTTTCAGTATGGACTCTTGAGTTCATTTATATTTATCAGATTATGGATGCCAATTTTGTTTAGAAACGATTATTTTTGATATCAAAATATTAAGTAGAGCACATCTACTGTCTGATGAGTGATTTTGTTTCTATAGCTGTTGCTTTCTGAATGCTGGACTAGGTCCAAAGGTGAGAAGAGGAAAGGCTCTATTCCAAGAACATCTCAAAATTTTAACGGAAATATGTTACTTGTGGTAATAACTTTTTCTTCCCGTCTCCTATTTTGCTAATATTTGCTATATTACCCACACTATGAAGGCCGTCCTGGAAGTGCTAGAATTATGTTTTCAAAGAGAAGAATAATTTTGATGTTCTTTCAAAGTTCTCATATAGAAATGTACAAAATATATGTCAGGTAATGATACTCTTATTTGATATGAAAATTTTTGATGTAAATATTGAGATGGGTAGATCCTGAAATAGGATCAAAGAAAGCTGTAACACTGGACACCACTGCAACACAAAGTCTCTGCAGAAAGAAAAGAGGAATATTGCATTTTATGTAAAATACTGCCATATTTTTGCTCATTACAACAGATGTTCTCATTGGACATCTTTCTACACTATGTCTCTAAATAGATGATAAACAAGTCTTTTAGTAAGTCATTTATTTGGGGGATCCTTGCACATATTTTATTAATGACAGGTAGATTTTGAGTTTTTCAATGTTAATTTAATACATAAAATTATGTACAGCTGTTTTCTGATTCAGTACTGTGAGCCTTTCATTATTATTATTGCAATTCTCTTTTGGCTATTATCCTTGCTTAATAAAAAACTATAACCTGTGATATTTCTTGGTTTCAACACACCGGAGTGATATGATACTTCACTATTAAAAATGGTGGCTCACAGTGGTTAAGAAAGATGGGCTGTGTGATAAGCAATAAGACAAATAAAATCAGGAGGCTGTCCTTACCTCACCGATTATTAAGAATCTCTTCTTGAAAGTAACAAGTGGAGATAATGTTGTCATTCCTAGGCTATTTTAAATTATAAATGCCCTATCATCCAAATTAATGCAATCCAGTTTTCTGAAAAATTTAAGTTTAAACAATGATTTCCCCAATATTTTAGAAAACAATACAAAGAGCTATACCAGTTCATGATTTGTTTCTTAAATTTGAATGTTGCATTGATTCACATCTGCTTTTATGACTCAGGTGCTTCAGTGAAGGAGTAATATATTATGAGGGCCCCAATCAAACCATGTAATTTCTTTGATTCTATGATGATGAGTTTCTTTTATAAGGCAATTTAGCCAAGATAATGGAGAAAGCAATGGCACCCCACTCCAGTACTCTTGCCTGGAAAATCCCATGGATGGAGGAGCCTGGTAGGCTCCAGTCCATGGGGTCGCAAAGAGTCAGAACGACTGAGCGACTTCACTTTCACTTTTTACTTTCATGCATTGGAGAAGGAAATGGCAACCCACTCCAGTGTTCTTGCCTGGAGAATCCCAGGGATGGGGGAGCCTGGTGGGCTGCCATCTCTGGGGTCGCACAGAGTCAGACACAACTGAAGCAACTTAGCAGCAGTAGCAGCAGCAGCCAAGATAACATTTTCCAAAGTTTCCATGTAATGCAAACTATATACTATGGACCTAAAAGCAAAGTTTTCCATTATCAAAAATATTTGAGAAATAACACACACAAAACTCTCCTTCTGGTGATTCATATTACACATCAACATATCAGAAACTCATTAATTGGATTCCATAACTGCTTTTGAAATATATATTATCTTCTAGTATAACCCATAGTAGTCATAGCAAAGCAGCAAATAACTCTATGTGACATTGAAACATTTCCAATACAGAAGAGGGAACTTTTAGCAAGTGATCAAGAAGCAAAGAAAAATCATAAGTAAATAATCCTAGGACTGAAAAAAGAGAAACAGCTAGAGCTACAGCATAGATGATCAAAAAAGACCACTATAAGCACTTTGATTTCAACAAAATTTAAAGCCAAGATGAATTTTATACAATTTTCTGAAATTGCTTTCTAGAAATAATATAAAAAATCACTCAAGAAAAAACAAAATTCTAGAAATCAATTATCATTATTAAGTATGAAATCAGTAATCAAAAATTTTACTCCAAACCATTTCTGTAGCAAGTGATAATATATTCATTTTCTAAAAATTTTTTCTATAAGTTTTAGTAAATGCCTTACTAAATCTTCCTTCAACAGAAAATCTCAATCGTATAAAATTGTGTTAGACAGAGAAAATTAGAGAAAGTTATCCATCTGTTTTGTTTTATGGCACTAGTATAACTTTATACCCAAACCAGATAATTCAATGTCTCCGAAATTAAATTAAATTAAAAACAATATTTAACAAACCAAAAAACATAGAGACCAGTCTCAGTTATAAACAAAAATTTAATTAAATTATTAGCAAAAGAATGTAGTATATTAAATACTACCTTACCAACCACAGATTTTTCCTAGTTACCAAAAGGCAATAAAGCTAGTGGAGGTGATGGAATTCCAGTTGAGCTATTTCAAATCCTGAAAGATGATGCTGTGAAAGTGCTGCACTCAATATCCCAGCAAATTTGGAAAACTCAGCTGTGGCCACAGGACTGGAAAAGGTCAGTTTTCATTCCAATCCCAAAGAAAGGCAATGCCAAAGAATGCTCAAACTACCGCACAATTGCACTCATCTCACATGCTAGTAAAGTAATGCTCAAAATTCTCCAAGCCAGGCTTCAGCAGTACATGAACCGTGAACTTCTAGATGTTCAAGGTGGTTTTAGAAAAGGCAGAGAAACCAGAGATCAAATTGCCAACATCCACTAGATCATGGAAAAAGCAAGAGAGTTCCAGAAAAACATCTATTTCTGCTTTATTGACTATGCCAAAGCCTTTGACTGTGTGGATCACAATAAACTGTGGAAAATTCTGAAAGAGATGGGAATACCAAACCACCTGACCTGCCTCCTGCAAAAGCTGTATGCAGGTCAGGAAGCAACAGTTAGAACTGGACATGGAATGACAGATTAGTTCCAAATAGGAAAAGGAGTACGTCAAGGCTGTATATTGTCACTCTGCTTATTTAACTTCTATGCAGAGTACATCATGAGAAACGCTGGCTGAAAGAAGCACAAACTGGAATCAAGATTGCCGGGAAAACTATCAATAACCTCAGACATGCAGATCATACCACCCTTATGGCAGAAAGTGAAGGGGAACTAAAAAGCCTCTTGATGAAAGTGAAAGCGGAGAATGAAAAAGTTGGCTTAAAGCTCAACATTCAGAAAATGAAGATCATGGCATCTGGTCCCATCACTTCATGGGAAATAGATGGGGAAACAGTGGAAACAGTGTCAGACTTTATTTTTTGGCTCCAAAATCACTGCAGATGGTGATTGTAGCCAGGGTTGCAAAAGAGTTCGACCCTACATAGCAACTGAGCAACAGCAACAATGAAGGCAATGTGGTCTTGGAACATGAACAGACAGTGGACCAACTGAACAAAGAGCTCTGACACAGGGGGACTTAATACAAGACAAAGGTGGTATCACAGATTGGAGAGTAATAGATACTGTGAAATTGACTATCTACATGAAAAAATAAAATACTATCAGATGTCTATTTCACACTTGATATAAAACTGAGTTCCAGATGGATTAAAGATCTAAATGTGAAAACTAACCCTTTAAACTTTTAAAATAAGGCAATTTTTATTTCTGATTTCAGGTTATAAAAAAAATTCTAGAAATCATTAAAAAACAAGCACAATAAAAAAAATAAAAATAAAAGCCTACTAAAGTTGATGACATCAGAATTTCTGTTCAAAGTCTCTCTATAAGTTTAAAAAACAAGGAACAGACCCAAAGGAGATAACTGATAAAGATAATTATTCAGATTTAAGAACTCTTATTAACAATTATTAAAATATCAAACAACCTAACGAAAAGGAAGAAAAAGGATATAAATAGGTTCTTCACAGAAGAAGAAATCAGAATTAATTATAAACTTATAAAAAGATGCTCGACCTTATTAGTAAACAGGGAAATGTTGATAAAAGGAAATACCACTTCACATCATCACATCAGCAAAGACTGAAAGTTTGCTAATGCCACAATGTAAACAAATACAGTCTGAAGAGCAACTGGTCATTAAACTGCTTCAACCCAACAGTGTTAGGTCATACATATTCAAAAGGAGACATAACAACAATATTAACTGTAATATCACTATGAATAGAAAACCTTAAGAACAACCTGACTGTCCAAAGGAAAAATGAATAGACTAGGATATATTTATACAGTAGAGTATTACACAGAAGTTAAAATTAATGACTCGTAGTTATAAGATTAGGAGAAGGCAATGGCACCCCACTCCATTACTTTTGCCTAGAAAATCCCATGGACGGAGGAGCCTGGTGGGCTGTAGTCCATGGGGTCTCTAGAGTCGGACCCGACTGAGCGAGTTCACTTTCACTTTTCACTTTCATGCACTGGAGAAGGAAATGGCAACCCACTCCAGTGTTTTTGCCTGGAGAATCCCGGGTACGGAGGAGCCTGGTGGGCTACCGTCTCTGGGGTCGCACAGAGTCGGACACGACTGAAGCGACTTAGCAGCAGCAGCAGTAGCAGCAGTTACAAGATTAAATATCAAAGTACAGCAAAAGAAACAAGTTGCAGAAGGACAAAAACAGCATGATACTGTTTGTATATATTGTGAAATCTGTAAGCAATATATTGTTTACATGCATACATACTATGTTCTAAAAGATAGGAACTTCTGAGGAGGGAGGTAAATGGGACTAGGGAGGAACACACAAGTGGATTCAAATATATCTATAATGTTTTAGTGCTTAAAATTATCTCAAGCAAATAAAGCAAAATTAAAAAATTTGATGGGGCTAAGTAGTGAGTAGTACATGGGTTTTGTTTTGCTATTCTTTATAGTTTTGAATGTTTTTAGATTTTAAAATAAAAACATTTTAATAAGAAACAAGAGTATAGTGAGCTTGGGGAACTCAAATATAACTAACACCAATAATGTATCACTATCCTAGCTTATAATGACTTGCCTGGATCTCAAGGCTAAGGAATAACTGCATTAATTTTTTCCCAGCTCTAATTGGGATAAAATAACACCTTTCCCCTCAACATCCATCTTTGGCTTCCAATCTGGACTGCTTACTGGATCCTCCTTTTGTTTCCCTCCTCAACTCTATAGCAACACCCTGGTACAAAGCTTTCGGACTCCAGAAGTTGATTTTTAATCCAGGTGGTGAGTACTGAATCAGTTCCCTGGCAGACCTGTCCCCACCAGTCCCAACCCATCTGCTTAGATTCTTCCCTGAATGTGGGTACCCTGTGGTATATTCATATTATGACCCATTTCACAGCAGTTAAAATTAATGAAGTCTTGCCACACTTCTCAACATTGATACATCAAAACATAATGAGAAACGAGAGAAGCAAGTGCTCCTCCCAGGAGTCATTTATTTTGCCCTCCTAGGGCTTGGATTCTGCCTACAGCATGGTCTCAGCTGGAAGGAGACACTGCTATTGCATGGCTACAGCAGGTGAAGATTCTGAAACAACATGGGAAAAGCTTTTGCTCCAATGTATATTGAAAAAAAAAAAATGAGCAAAAGACAAAATTATACCTCTGATAGGTTTTCACATCGTAAAAATTATATACATGGACCAGGACTGGAAGAGAATAGAGAAAAATGAAAATAGACTTTTTTTTTTAATGTATCAGGATTATGGGTAATTTTCATCCCTCTTTTTTGTAATCCATCAATATTGTTATGTGTTTGTGTAACAAGTTATTTTAAAATGTTAAAAAACGTAGGTTGTAGGACAGATAGAATCAATCTGTAATCTTGCTGGAAATGAACAGGAGTTTTCGGAATTGGTAATGAGCTTCAATTCTGCTCTCTGAAGCAGTTTATCTACAATTTCAGGACAGTCATTTCACATGTTCTGGAATAAGAATGATAGGGCACCACTGTACTACACAGATGTCTGAAATTTTAATCATAATTTGCTTTTCAAAGTCTTTTACAATTTAATTACTTCATTTGCATTATAGAGATGGTGAACACAGATTACAAGCATTTCAAAGGTAGTCGGTGGAATCAGTGTGAACAAACAATCTGACTAGTGCTATTGGAAGGTTAAGATCCTGCTGGTGGAATGAACATAGTCCAGTAGAGTGAATGCCACACTGGGAAGGTGATGAAGTGCTTCTGGGAGCAGAAGTATGGCATCTGGTCAAAATGATAGGCTTTGGTGTTCAGAAGCCCTCGGTTCCAATCCTAGCTCTGCCACTGGGTAGTCTTGAACACCAATTTGGTTTACCTTGGTTTCAGTTTTGTCTTTGGTGAAATGGGGATAATAATGACCTGACAGAATGAATGTGAGTGTGAACTGAGGTAGCAGAGACACAACAGATAGCCAGGGACCTGGCCTATAACAGAAAAGAGAAAGTGAAAATGTTAGCTGCTCAGTCGGGTCTGACTCTTGTCTGACGCACGTGTCTGACCCATTGACTGAAGCCTGCCAGGCCCACAGAATTTTCCAAGCAAGAATAATGGAGTGGGTGGCCATTCCCTTCTCCAGGGGATCTTTCCAACCCAAGGATCAAACCTAGGTCTCTCATATTGCAGGCAGATTCTTTACCATCTGAACCACCAGGGAAGCCCAGCCTGTAACACATGCTCAATAAAAAGCTGCTTTTATTTTTCACTCAGCTCCTTTTCCTTAAGTTTCATTATAGATTGCACTTAACTAGCTATATAATATAGGTGGACCACTTCTGAGCAGACCTATAGGTAGCGTAGCAATTTACGTGAACAGTAATTGCCAAGGATGTTGTAGGTATGGTGAAAGCTATTATTTGAAGAACAATCACAACTATGAAGCAGCACATGCCAACTTTCCTGTCCATGAATCTCTCCGCCTAGGACAAATCCATAGATAATGCATCCATGTTACACAGAGCTGAACATATACTGTCAGCCTGCAGAGCCAAAGCAATATCTTGTGAGAGTGTTTCAGGTACCCCACATGCGTGGGTTGGTAAATCATTTCTAAACTGGTGATTTGCTAAATGTTCATATTAACAGTAAAGGAATAGAAAGAAAGCAAACAGAAACAAACAAACAAACAAAAAAAGCAGAAACAAAAGTAAGTTGAACTCTTAGATTTACTTAGGCAAGTCACTTTATACCTTCCCTATCACTCTCTAAAAAGTAAGGAAAGGGAATAGGAATCTATTGCAAAGTCCAATCCATTCTTATAGGGCTGTGACATAGGATCTGGAAACAAGAAGAAACCCCTTACCATAAGTATCCAGAGAACCACTGGTTTCTCTCTCTCATTTTCTGTTTTCCAGAGTCCATATCCTCATCTCCAAGTACTACTCGATGATCAAGGAAGGAAACAGGAGGAAATGAAGAAGGATAGATCAATGATATTGATCTGAGCTTAGGAAAAATCTCTGAAAGCAGCTGTACCCACAGATGCATCTCTCATACATCTGCATGGGAGATATAGAGAGGCTGCTGAATCTCAGAGATGAGGCTGCATCTTCTCCTCAGGAATATCCCCAACCATATCCTATTGGCATCAGTCCTGATGGGATACCAATCATCTAAAGACTCCATATATGTTACCTTCCTGGGAATTCCCTGGCAGTCCAGTGGTTTGTTGTTGTTTAGTTGCTCAGTTGTGTCCAATACTTTGCAACCCCATGGAGTACAGCATGCCAGGCTTCTCTGTCCTTCACTATCTCCTGGAGTTGGCCAAGTTCGTGTTGATTGAATTGGTGATGCCATCCAACCATCTCATCTTCTGTTGCTCCTTTCACCTCCTGCCTTCAATCTCTCCCAGTTATCAGGGTCTTTTCCAATGAGTAGGCTTTTTTCATCAGGTGGACAAAGTGTTAGAGCTTCAGCTTCAGCATCAGTCCTTCCAATGAGTGTTTAGGGTTGATTTCCTTTAGGATTGACTGGTTTGATCTCCTCACAGTCCAAGGGACTCTCAAGAGTCTTATCCAGCACCACAGTTCGAAAGCATCAATTCTTTGGCATTCTGTCTTCTTCTTTATGGTCCAGCTCTCACATCTGTACATGACTACTGGAAAGACCATAGCTTTGACTATATGGGCCTTTGTAGGCAAAGTGATGTCTTTGCTTTTGAAAGCACTGTCTAGGTTTATCATAGCTTTCCTGCCAAGAAGCTATCATCTCCTAACTTTATGGCTGCAGTCACCATCTCCAGTGATTTTAGGGCCCAAGAAGAGGAAATCTGTCACTGCTTCCACCTTCTCCCCTTCTATATGCCACAAAGTGATGGGACTGGATGCCATGATCTTCATTTTAACATTGAGTTTTAAGTCAGCTTTTTCTCTCTCTCTCTTTTTTTTTTTCCTTACCATGGCTTGTGGGATCTTAGTTCCCTGACCAGGGATCAAAGTTGGACCTTCAGCAATGAAATTGCAGAGTCCTAACCACTGGACACCTTCCACTTTCTGCTAGAGGGGAACTAAGATCCTGAAAGCCATGTGGTCAAAGAAAAAAGATAAAAACCACAACCTTCCCACTTCACCCCCAGTCCTCATTTTTTTTTTTTTTTCCTCTTTCTGTCTGAACCTTGTTCATTTTTATTGGGAAAAAAATACAATAGATCTCACATTAAAGTTTTTATCTTCCTCCAGGGGTATATTTCTTCCATTTACTTGAAGAATTGTGCCCAGAAAATAGGTTGAGAATGAAATTACACCAAGAACGAAATAACTTACAGAACTTCAACATTTTGGGTTGAATCACTTATTTTAAATCTCTGCTAGTCTCTGGGATTCATATAGATATTTGTCCTGTTGCATCATTGTGGGATATCTGACAAATGTTTTGTTGGTAGCTTGGAAAGGAAAGACACGTATTGAAGACAAGGCCATGGAATGTATATGACAGGGTCTGTATGAAGACCCCAGTTCCTGTGAGCTCTCAGACTTACTTAGGCAAATCACTTTATACCCTCCCTTTCATCCCCTAAGGTTTCTTGTCTGGCAAGCAGGGACAGTATTTTTTGTCCAATTTACCTTACATGGTTGTCATAAAAATAAAATTTTGAAGACCTATATAATAGAGCCTTGAGAAAAACATAAGCATACACATAAGCCATTGCTATATTTTGCCTCCAAATACCATTTGGGGACTTATTTCTTTGGAATTCAGTTATAGTTTTCCTCAGAGGTCATCTCTCACCTCTTCAAAAACAGTATCATTTAGAGAATGTTACAGACTAAACTGTGTCCCCTCCAAAGAAGTATGTAGAAGCTCTAACACCCAACATGACTGTATTTGAAGATAGGGCCTTTAAGAGGTAATTGATGGGGCTGGTGTCCTTACGAGCAGAAGAGACACCAGATCTCCTTCTCCATATGCACAGGGAGGAAAAGTCACATAAGGACACAGCGAGCAGACAGCTGTCTGCAAGCCA
Source organism: Bos grunniens (assembly GCF_055505025.1). Taxonomy (NCBI): domain Eukaryota; kingdom Metazoa; phylum Chordata; class Mammalia; order Artiodactyla; family Bovidae; genus Bos; species Bos grunniens. The sequence continues at coordinate 35,563,743 of NC_141172.1, forward strand.
GGAAGAGACCTCTCACCAGGAACTGAATCTGCCAGCACCTTTATCTAGGACTTCCAGCCTCCAGAATTGTGAGAAAATAAATGCACACTGTTGAAACCACCCAGTTGGTAGTACCTTGTCAGCACGAGCTGACTGATACAGAGAGGAAGAATGCAGGGGTACCTGATTAGCCCCATTCTGGACTCAGGTGTCTACACTTCTAGCCTCATGCCACCTATTTCCCAATACTTTAGAGGGCACTAGGAAAAGACAAAAATGACTATAAGGACCCCTATCTCCCTCTTGCCTTAACCCTTTCCCTCCCAAAAGTAGCCTGAGTATCTGAGGTTTCCACCGCTAGGCACATCTTCCAGCCATAGTTGGGAATCAAATACATAACAAACCTTGAGGACATCCTCATATATTCACTGGCTCCATTAAAGTAGCTTTCCAGCTTGAGAAAGGCCCCCAAGGGCCTTACAGGGGGTGTCCTCATCAGCCACAAGCAACCCAAGGCCCTGGGATATAGATGCCTACTGCTGCTGCTGCTGCTAAGTCGCTCCAGTCTTGTCCGACTCTGTGCAACCCCATAGATGGCAGCCCACCAGGCTTCCCCGTCCCTGGGATTCTCCAGGCAAGAACACTGGAATGGGTTGCCATTTCCTTCTCCAGTGCATGAAAGTGAACAGTCAAAGTGAAGTCGTTCTGTCGTGTCGACTCTTAGCCACCCCATGGACTGCAGCCTACCAGGCTCCTCCGTCCATGGGATTTTCCAGGCAAGAGTACTGGAGTGGGGTGCCATGCCTTAGGCATCTTAGATGCCTAAGATATGAGCTAAACCAAAAAATGACTAGTCTTGCACCTCAACTGTCCTTACACAATGGAAAAACCTTCCCAGCTGCATCTGAATTGTGGGCTCTTTATTGTGGTTGAGATTTAAAGTCACATTATTGTACAATGGTAGAAGTCAATGTTAAGGTTTGTCTAATTTTACTCCTACACGTTTATTAATTTGTTGTACCTTATCCAGCTGAATCCAGCTATATTTCAGACTCTACTAAACTAATACACGATCTGCTATAACTGCCTGCCACTTGGTCATCCTTCCAAACACTGTGGACATATCTTGGATCAGAAATACTATTTTAAAAACCACAAAAAATCCTGCATTCTATATTTTTTCTTTTCCTTTGCTTTTTTAAGGAGGGGGACACATTGACATAAATCCCTGGCAGGTGATTTTGCAAGTCTCAGTATAGCCTATGCTGTTATCCAGACTAAAGAAAATACTGTTTCATTTCACTGCCAGCTCTCTGGCCATGCAACTGCTCTCAGATGGACTTTACTAAAAGAGCACTTCAAATCAGCACCACAGAAAGGATGCCATTCCGAGTCTGTCAAAGCCATTTTCCCTCTCCCTTTTCAGCTGCACTTTTCCACCTGCACAAAATCCCACCTACTTCCTGAACCAAAGCAGGCATTTTGTGAGGAATCCTGGCTTTACTAGCAGGAGGGGTCCGAAAATAGCTGTTTAGCCATAAATTCAGAATCTGGTATGCCTGGTGTGAGCTCTGGGTACCTGGGGCCTGACCAAATGGTAATCCTCTCCTTCCCTCTGTATTCTGGGCCTGGTCCACATGGTCTGGCCTTCTGCCTCAGCTTCCCACTGGGACTTCAGTCCTTTGCAGAGCCACAACCCTCTGGACTAAGGCCCTACACACTGCCTGCTCCTCAAAGATATTTCCCCTGGGGAGGAAAAATCAAGCTCTCTCTTTCCTTTCTTCCTTCTTCCTGACAGTCATTGTCTTTCTAACAACTGGCTAGGCTCCTGTCTGAATACAGAGGAATACTACTGTATTATAAAGATTGAGTATTTGGTGCCAGATTTGAATACATCCTGGTGGGGTGATAGTGGCTTGACCAATCATCGTTCTTTCATCTGTCAACATGTGGGATAGGAGCAGAGAACTTTCTCACCCTAAAACAAAACAAAAGCAAACAAACAAAAATTGTGTATATCTCTGATCTGGTCTAAACTCCATACAGATAAGGAACCTAGGACTCAAGAGAAAAGCTGAGGCAAGAATCTATAGATCATTCATTATCCATTAGTCTATTCAATAAATAGGACTTCCCTGAGAGCTCAGTTGGTAAAGAATCTGCCTGCAATGCAGGAGACCCAGGTTCAATTCCTGGGTTGGGAAGATCCACTGAAGAAGGGATAGGCTAACCACTCCAGTATTCTTGGGCTTCCCTTTGTGGCTCAGCTCATAAAGAATTCACCTGCAATGCGGGAGACCTGGGTTTGATCCCTGGGTTGGGAAGATCCCCTGGAGAAGGGAAAGATTACCCACTCCAGTATTCTGGCCTAGAGAATTCCATGGACAGTCCATGGGGTGGCAAAGAGTTGGACACGGCTGAGTGACTTTCACTTCACTTCACTTCCATTCAATAAGTATTCATTGAATATCCAGAACGTGCAATATACACACTGCTGTGGTTTCACTCTCATCTGAGGAATTCTCCCAATTCAACATAAATCCCACCACTCCTCTACAGCAAATCTTCACATACTGAAAAATGAAATGTTCATGACACTGAGTTCTCCCTCTACTAAACCATAGGCTCTTTGTGTAGAAAATAAAGGAGGAGCAGGGAGACTAGCCTTTTCTTTTACAATTTACAGAGCTACTTGTGGTACATGATTAAAGGAATAAGTCCTCTCCCCAGCCTTCTTGTCAATAGTTTCTGCACTCCACCACTGTAGGTTTTTCAATAGGCAAGGGATGGGGGGTGGGGCTGGGGTACAAACTCATATCTGAATAAGAAACAGAAAAAATAATGATGTATCACAAAAGCTTCAGGGGGGAAAAAGTCCCTTGAATTTTAGCTAGTGAAATCTTTGATGACAATATTTTAAAAGTTCTGATATTGTCCAGGATCCTATAAAATGATCCTTTGACAGTTCTTTAATCCAGAGTTTTCTTGTTAATCCACATGCCATAGACTTGGCAGAGTATTCCATGAAGCCTTAAAATAATAATCCTCAAATAATGCTGTGAAAGATTATGTCATCATGAGAAAATGGGGTCTGGCAGAATGTACCTTGCTCAAAAAGCACTTACACTTTATTATAATAAAATAGCCTCTGCACTCTTGGTGTGTATTTGTCCAATTCTCACAGTGCAGGTTCCCAGAGGCCCCTTTCATTTGTGAAGTGATTGCTACAGAATGGAAACGGAGTCCAGAGGCCTCACTCAATCTCCCCTGTGATGATGAGAACTATTTTCTCATCTATCTCTAGTCTCTGTACAGACATAATATAAATTACTTTCTCTGTATTATTTAAATTTCACTGCAATTATCACTTTTTAGAAGCAACAATGAAGAATAAAGTAACTCCACTTTAAAAAGTATACATATATGTATATGTGTGCATATGTAGACATATATACACCAGTATATAAGTGTATTTATTTACCGTTGAGAATATAAAATGTAAACAAAGATTTCATTTCTGTATTATTTTATGCTGAGCTATACAAATTTTAATATTAGTAATAAACATTTTGAGCATATTGAGGATTGGTGCCTTGCTAATTGCTTAATCACAATAACACAGTAAGGAAGGTACTATTATTATTCCCATTTTACATATTAGGGCATTGAAGCTAAGAAAATTAAGTAACATATCCAAACTAATGCATTTAGTAAGTAACAGAATCTGAGAATTAATGAAACCCAAGCCTTTCTAAATCCAGACCCTGGTTCTTAGTAACTGAGCTACACACTCTCTCTTGGAAGTACAAAGATGTGGACAGGAAGAGAGGACAGACCGGTTCCATAAGAGAATACTAGGAAGCAATCAAAATGCCCATGTCTTGAACAGGACCTCCTGTTCTCCATCCCACCCCCCAACAAATGGCCTTTGGATCTGAGGAACTTATCAGCTCACTTGTATGAAAGTAGCCCATTTTTACAGTGATTCGGTGCTCTTTTAAGCTTGGAGAAGAGAGTGTTGGGTGGAGAGGCTCTCTGCTTTGCTTAAATAGTATCATACATAAGATAAAATATGACTATGATGATTATGTGTGCAGGTACAAATAGATCTATGGGCTTTGTAGGTGGCACCAAAGGTAAAGAATCCACTTGCCAATGCAGGAGTTGCAAGAGACACAGTTTCAAGCCTTGGGTCAGGAATATTCCTTGGAGTAGGAAATGGGAACTCACTCCAGTATTCTGGCCTGGAGACTTCCATGGACAGAGGAGTCCAGGGAGCTACAAGTCCATGGGGTTGCAAAGAGTCGGACACACTGAGTAACTGAGCATGCACAAATGGATCTATTTTCTTGGCCAATTGGATATTCATCCAGTACATTCCATTGTGCCAGAGAGTGTCCTGAAAATAGCAATAGAGAGACTTTGACACTGTCAGCCTGCAAACAGCAGATTTCTAACTAATAATTTTAAGAATTAAACCAAGACAGATCTTGTCATTTGAAAAATATCAGTATTTGAATAATAATTTTAAGTATCAGCTACAGTTGAATGAATGAGCAAATTCTGCATTATCATACTTTCTGATAACCAGGCTCTTTTCTTGTTCCAAACTGTGCATTATTTTTCCTCTTACTCCACTTTTACAAAATGGTAACAATTCAGGAAGGCAGAAGAAAGCATTTATTAGACAAACTTCACCCTAAGCAAGAAGGAGTTAATGTGATTGACAGAACTTGCCTCTACACACAATAAAAAAATTGAGGGACAAAAAATTATTTCAGAACTCAGAGCAACTACATTGCAAACAACCTTCCTCCTTGGAGTCTATTGGGTCTCACTTTGTTCAAACAAGTTCTTTATTTTTAGGCACATGAATTCTCAGGGTATATAATTATTTTCAAACATGAACACTTACTGAATAATCTGACTAAAGAAGAATATTCTGGAAGATATAAAAAGGGTCCTAAACCATCATCCCTCATGAAATTTTAAATTATCCTCTGGATGTTTTTTAAACCATATTTCACAAAGATAAGAAAAATGGAGAAGGAAATGGCAACCCACTCCAGTACTCTTGCCTGAAAGATTCCATGGATGAAGGAACCTCATAGGCTACAGTCCATGGGGTTGCAAAGAGTGGGAAACAACTAAGAGACTTCACTTTTTTTATTTTTCAAGGAAAATGGAATATTTGTTCAGTGAAATTTCAGGCAGAAAAACATGAACCCATCAGTTCAGTTCAGTCCCTCAGTCCCATCTGACTTTTGTGACCCCATGGAATGCAGCACATCGGGCTTCCCTGTCCATCATCAACTCCCAGAGCTTGCTCAAACTCATGTCCATCATGTCAGTGATGCCATCCAACCATCTCATCCTCTGTCGTCCCCTTCTCCTCCTGCCTTCAATCTTTCCCAGCATCAGGGTGTTTTCAAATGAGTCAGTTCTTTGCATCAGGTGGTCAAAATATTGGAGTTTCAGCTTCAGCATCATCAGTCCTTCCAAGGAATATTCAGGACTGATTTCCTTTAAGATTGACCGGTTGGATTTCCTTTCAGTCCAAGGGACCCGTAAGAGTCTTCTCCAACACCGCATTTCAAAAGCATCAATTCTTCAGCACTCAGCTTTCTTTATTGTCCAATTCTTACATCCATATATGACTACTGGAAAAACCATAGCTTTGACTGGACAGACCTTTGTTGGTAATGTCTCTGCTTTTTAATATGCTATCTAGGTTTGTCATAGCTTTTCTTCCAAGGGGCAAGTGTCATTTAATTTCATGGCTGCAGTCACCATCTGCAGTGATTTTGGAGCCCAAGAAAAGAAAGTCTCTCACTGTTTCCCCATCTATTTGTCATGAAATGATGGACCAGATGCCATGATCTTAGTTTTTTTAATGTTAAGCCAGCTTTTTCTCTCTCCTCTTTCACTTTCATCAAGAGGCTCTTTTAGTTCCTCTTCATTTTCTGTCATAAGGGTGGTGTCATCTGCATAGCTGAGGTTATTGATATTTCTCCAGGCAATCTTGATTCCAGCTTGTGTTTCATCCAGTTTGGCATTTCTTATGATGTATTCTGCATATAATAAGCAGGGTGACAATATACAACCTTGATGTACTCCTTTCTCAGTTCGGAACCAGTCCATTGTTCCATGTCCAGAAAGGATTTATAAAGTATTTCCTTCTTCTCATCAAGCAATGTTAGCACCTTTGATTTGTATTCCTTTTGAAAATAGCAACGTTAGTTAATTACAACCATAAACCTAGATAAGTTGGGTTAGGAAACATAACTGTTAGCAGAGTTATGTCTCTGCTAATAGCACTGCCACATCCCTGCGTTTCAGTCTATATGATAGTGTAGAAGCAACTACTTTACCTTCTTTGAAATATTCTCAATTGCTTTCTTGTGAGGCATCTAAATAAAAACTTTAGTTTTCTAAATGAGAAAGAAATGTTCATGCCAACAAGAAAAGTAATCATGTTTCTGGATATGTAAACATGAAATCTATAAAACAAATGTTTTGATAAAATATGTCTTTTTGGCACTGATTCATTTGACAATCAAAAGTGTTTTCCTGAGAAACAAAAGTTTTTGTGGAACCCTCTGTATCCTAAAACTGATTGATTACAGAACCTGAGTAAGTTGCAGTGCCAGAAATGAGAATTTATTTCTCTATCTGAATCAGAAGATGTTTAGATTTACATACCCTCATTGAAGTTGACTCCATGTGTGTGGTTGCATTACCCACTATTCCTACTCCTTTGTTAATAATAATTCACAGTTACAAATCAGTCAAGTTTCTGTTGGATCTAGAATATTGACATTTTGGCCGGTGGAAGCAAAACATAGTCAAACCAATTTCACTGTCTTTATGTAAGGGAGTCTTCAGATTTTGTGAATTTGATGGCCCCAGTCCAAAAATATTTGCAAACTATAATAGTGTATAATACAATTCACTTCCCCCCATCTTCAAACTAGGAGCAACACAGGGAAAATATTAATTATAATTATAACCAAATCCCTGAAAATAAAAAATCTTTTCCTCAAAAATTAATTATAAGAAATCCCTGAAAACAACAACAACAACATAATCTTTTTTCTCTTCATTCAACCTAGAAGAGGAAGCTTCTAGGAATGACAATCTGGAGATAAAAGGAAGGGGGCATTTTAAAAATTCATTGAGGTAAATAGTGAAAGTAATACTTCAGGAATCCTGGACTTGCATGGCAGTTCTGTATTTTCAGTCTGTGATGATTCTCCCAAACCTCAGTGTCTTTATCTGGAAAACAGGACTATAATGCTTCTCCTATAATGTTATATCTCCTACAAGGAGATACAACAATCTGTGACTATAATATTTCACAAACTGTTATATCCCAAGGGTTATTTTGACTAAAAGTGTTCTATAAATATTTAACTACCAAATCATTTTCTTATTAACATTATCACTCTTTTTAGATTATTTTTCTATAATCTATAGTTGATGTTATTTCAAATGACAGCCTCCCAGAAGAATCATCTCCATTTTCATTGGGATTCCAGAGACACAGTCAATGGTATTCAAGTAATCTTTGCATCATACAAGCAGGTTGGCATAGAACACTAGGTAATCAATAGTCCCTACTCTTTGATCCTCACAAAATGAATGATCAAAGCATTCTAAACAGTCAATGAACCTGACACTTTTTAAAGATATCAGCTATTTTATTACTTTTCTCTGGAGTTACTGCCCAAATCAGGAAGGGACAAAGACAAGTATACCTACAAACTAACCAAGAAGACATTCTCAGATTAAATCATTCAAAACAAAATTGTTATAATGCTAGGAAACTGTAAGCACAGTTTATAAGAGCCTCTAGATTAGAGTGAACAAGGAGAGTAAAAAAGCAGGCTTAAAACTCGACATTCAAAAAACTAGGATCATAGTATCTGGTCTCATCACTTCATGGCAATAGATGGAAAAAAAAAATGGAAAAAGTGACGGATTTTATTTTCTTGGGCTCCAAAATCACTGCAAACAGTGACTGCAGCCATGGAATCAAAAGACAGTTGTTCCTTGGAAGAAAAACCATGACAAATCTAAATAGCATATTAAAAAGAAAACACATTGTTTTGATGACAAAGGTCTGTATAGTCATAGCTATGGTTTTTCCAGTAGTCACATATGGATGTGAAAGCTGGTCCATAAAGACAGCTGAGTGCCAAAGAATTGATGCTTTCCAATTGTGGAGCTGGAGAAGACTCTTGACAGTCTCTTGGACAGCAAGGAGATCAAATCAGTCAATCCAAAAGGAAATCAACCCTGAATATTCACTGGAAGGACTGATGCTGAAGCTGAAGCTCCAATACTTTAGTCCCCTAATGTGAAGAACTGACTCATTGGAAAAGACTCTGATAGTGGGAAAGATTGAGGGCAGGAGGAGAGGGGGGTGACAAAGCATGAGATGGTTGGATGGTATCACCGACTCAATGGACATGAGTTTGAGCAAACTCTGGGAGATAGTGAAAGACAGGGATATAAGAATAAAGCTATTATGAACATTCATATATTGTACATATAGTATATATATATTGTATATATCTTAATGGAGATGATTTACATAGAAGTATATGTTTGTCAAAAATTATCAAAGTATCAAATGCCTTTTCCGCACTTAAAATAGGAGTATTATTTTCATTTTTTTCAGAAATATTTTAAATGTCTGCCTAATTTTTATTTTGTGGATACACCATAATATACATAAAAATCCTCTATATTTGTGTATATAAAATGTTTCTAATTATTTTCTCTTATAAATAATAATGTGAGGAACATCCTTACTTTTTCTCAACATTGGGTGCCAGCAAAGTTTTTCAGAGCAGTCCAAACTGACACACAAAAATATTTAAAGACAATGTTTGAGAATGTTCTTTTCATCCTTTGAGCTATGCTGCTAAGTCACTTCAGTCGTGTCTGGCTCTGTGCGACCCCATAGACAGCAGCCCACCAGGCTCCCCCGTCCCTGGGATTCTCCAGGCAAGAACACTGGAGTGGGTTGCCATTTCCTTCTCCAGTGCAGGAAAGTGAAAAGTGAAAGTGAAGTCACTCAGTCCTGTCCGACCCTCAGTGATTCCATGGACTGCAGCCTACCAGGCTCCTCCATCCATGGGATCTTCCAGGCAGGAGTACTGGAGTGGGGTGCCATTGCCTTCTCCGCCTTTGAGCTATAATATACGTGAAAACACTGGAAACTTTACCAGTATAATTAAAAGTTCATTCTAAGTTGTAAAGGCTCCTGAAGAGTTTCTTCTCTTCCTGCCTTTTTCTTTTCTTGTTTTTTTTTTTTTTTTTTTTTTGCTAAGAACTTCTGAAGTGTATGAGCTTCATTTGCTATTTTCCTCCATTTTCAATTGACAATTGCCTTGATGAATAGAGGAAGAAACATACATCTCAACTTTCTTTGAATTAATTGTTAATTGTAAGGAATGAAACTGTTCAATGGGGCCAAATGTGTGGTGTTGAGCTTTGTTGTTATTTTTTAAGCTTGGGAAATGTATTTTTGCAACATGGCAGTCAAATCCTGCATAAAGAAGCAGAATACAGAATAACAGAACAAAAAAGAAAGTCCTTTTTGGAACCCAAAATTGATCAAAACAAAGCATCAAAGGTTGAGGTTATAGTGACAGAACTGCTCGGGACTGAAGCATTTAAAATACACCTGTGTTTATGCTAACTGAAAAACTCATATTTACAACCTTAGCAATCCTAGAACAAGCAATATACTTAATGTTTCTGTTTTAAATGTTCTCCTAATATTACTTTAGTGAGAAAGAGAACACTGGGTCTATTTGTACACTTTATCTTTTAAAATAAGGCATATTCAAGGTTTTTAAAAATTTAATCATGCAGGTAGGTAATTTCTCCAATGTATCCTTTTGCTTTCTAAACCAAAAAAATGGATTCTTGAAATATCCCAGTTCCCTCAATTCTTCTATGCAATTATTGTGATTACTCAGGATGTTGTTTTATTGTTCAATTGCCAAGTTTTGTCTGACTCTTTGTGACCCCATGGATTGCAGCACACCAGGCTTCCCTGTCCTTCACTATCTCCTGGAGTTCACTCAAATTCATGTCCATTCAGTCATACTCATACATTTTTGATAATTATATATCTGTATATCTTGTCTTTCTCTCTATGATTGTACATAACCCCATGGATTTTGTGTATCCAATTCATATTTCTCTTCTTTTGACCTTTCAGGGAACTGTTTATCACCAGTATCAAGTATGGAAGTCTAGTGTAGTAGTCACTCTCAATGTCTGTTTCTGTGGATGGAATGTTTATGTCCCAGCAACATTCATATGTTAAAAAGCCTAATCCTCAATGTGATGGTATTTAGAGATGAGGCCTAGAGAAGGTAATTAGATCGTGAGGATGGAGCCCTCATGAATGGGATTAGTGACCCTATAAGAAGTAACAGGAGAAAAAGGATCTCTCTCTGATCTGTGAGGATAGTGAGAAGACAGCTGTCTCCACTGGAACCCAAAGATGCTGGTACCCTAATCTTGAAACTTTAGGACTCAGCCCGTAGGAATAAATTTCTGTTATTTAAGCCACCTAGTCTATGTTTGTTTGTTTGATCATTTACGCTGTTGTTGTTATAGCAGCCCAAGCAGACAAAGCCACATATTAGCCTGTTGGGTAGGAGGAGTTCATAAGATCCAAGACAGGTAACTGTAGTTATCTACACACCTATCCATGATGATTGATCTAAAGTTACAGTATATCACACAAATAAGGCAGATTGTTCCCCACGCCCGCCCCGCCCCCCCCCACCCTTTTAAGAGAAGCTCCATTCTAGGATGTGTTGGAGTTGATCAACAGTCTTATACTGATTCACAAGAGCTAGGATTACCAAAATTTCAGGAAGTTTGTAAGCCAATCAATAAACTGCTAACAGCTTGAAATCTACTATGGTGGAAGTTTTCATACTACAGAACCTATTAAGTGCTAAATCAATATACACTACATTAGCAAAATGAAGCATAAAAATCATATGATTGTATCAAAAGACTTAGAAAAAGAATACAACAAAATTCAATACCCTTTCATGATAAAACTTTCAACAAATTACAAAATGTACCTCAAAATAATAAAGACAGTATATGACAAGCCCACAGTTAATATGCTTAACAGTGAAAAGCTTTTCCTTTTGGATCAGAAATATTAAAACAATGCCTACTTTTACCACATTTATTGAACATAGTATTGAAACTCCTAGCCAGAGCAATTTGATAAGAAAAAGAAATGAAGGTAACCAAATCAGAAAAAAAGTAAAATTATCTCTGTTTGTAGATAATATATTTAGAAAAGGTAACGATAACCCTGTATGTGAGGCAGCAAAAGAGACACAGATGTATAGAACAGTCTTTTGGACTCTGTGGGAGAGGGAGAGGATGGGATGATTTGGAAAATGGCATTGAAACATGTATAATATCATATATGAAATGAATCACCAGTCCAGGTTCGATGCAGGATACAGGATGCTAGGGGCTGGTGCACTGGGATGACCCACAGGGATGGTACGGGGAGGGAGGTGGGAGGGGGGTTCAGGATGGGGAACATGTGTACACCCATGGCAGATTCATGTTGATGTATGGCAAAACCAATACAATATTGTAAAGTAATTAGCCTCCAATTAAAATAAATAAATTTATATTAAAAAAAGAAAACCTTCAAGATGCCACCCAAAAAACTGTTAGAACTTTAGAGTAAAAGAATTCAGTAAATTTTCAGGATATAAAATCAATATACATAAATAAATTACATTTTTACATATGAAAAATAAGCTATCAAAAAGAAAAGTTTTAAAAAATTAATTACAAGGTTATCTCATTAAATGCTTTTTAAAAACTAAGGACAAAATAATTTCCTTTTTCCAAAAGTAAAATACAAGCTTGATTATAATTGATACAGCATATTAGTAAAAGGATATAACTAGTACCAGAATTTGACTTTCTGGAAAATATCACTCCCTATTTCAAATTTAAAAGAAGCTTTAAAAAAAGAAATAATTTTTTTTAATTCCATATACAGTAATATCAAAATGAATAAAACACTTAGGAAAAATTTAACTGAGGAGGTTAAGGACCTATACACTGAAAACTATAAAACATCGATGAAAGAAGACACAAATAAATGAAAAGATATTCTGTGTTCATGGTTAGAAAAATGAATGTTGTTTAAATTTCCACACTATCCAAAGTGATCTAAAAATTCAATGCAATTTGTTTCAAAATTCCAATGGCATTTTTTACAAAAACAGAACAAAAAATCTTAAGATTTGTATGGGACCACAGAATACCCCAAAGAGTCAGAGAAATTTTTAGAAGGAAGAACAAAGCAAGAGGCATCATACTCCCTGATTTCAAACTATGTATAAGGTATTAATCAAGACAGTATGGTATTAACATAAGAACAGACACTTTTCTCTCTCTGTTTATATATACATATATATATATATGTATATATACACACACACATGTATATACATATGCACATACACACATACAATGGAATATTATTCAGTCTTCAAAAGAATGAAATTCTGCCTTTTACAATATGAATCAACCTGGCGGGCATTATGGTAAGTGAAATAAACCAGACAGAGAAAAACAAATATACAGTAGGATATCACTTATATGTGGAATCTAAAAACAAACAAAAAGCAAATTAAAAAACTAAAGATCTCATAGAAATAAAGTAGAATGGTATTGCCATGGAGTGGGGGATAGAGAAAATAGAGAGAGGCTAGTCAAAGGGCACAAACTTTCAGTTATAAGATGAATAAGGTGTGTAGATCTAATGTACAACATGGAGATTATAGTTGATAATACTGTATGTGTACTTAACATTTGCTAAGTAGAACTTAAGTGTTCTCACCAAAGGCGGGGGGAACATTAAAAGAAAATGAAAGAGTAAACATGTGGAGTGACAAATGTATTAATTAACTTAATTGTGGGAATCCTTTCACAATGTATGCATTCATCAAATCATAATGTTGTACAGTTTAAATATACTATATATTTGTCAATTATACTTAAATAAAGTTGAGGGAAAAAAGAAATCAAAGTGTTACAAATTAGGTTTTTGCTTTTTTTCTTAATTGCATGGAGTTTCTTTTTAAATATCTACCTAATAATATCATGAGTTAGATATAAAATGGCAGGGACAATATCCTTTATTTATTGTTTTTCTACCTAGAAGATATTCTGTGCGTGTCTAACAAATCCTTGTTGAGTATATCATCAGGTTCTGATCAGAATGATAGTATTATAATGAGATGTGGCAATGTCAAGATGCAAATGAAGAATTATGATGTTTGGCTTTTGAGAACTAAGGTCTCACTTCTGTAGTATAGCATTGAGTACTCAGTCTTAGGAGTAAGAGAGACATCACTTCAAATCCTACTTCTGACCCTCACTATCTTATTTGGATATGTTCCTCAAGCCTGTCTGTAAGATGGCTGTGGTTAATAAAACTTGGTCAAGAGGCATAATCTTTCTCAAAAGGGGAATTCCCTCTTCCCTTATCACCATATGCTTCCCAGAATCCTTGGAATGCCTTGATATACTTTTTTTTTTTTTTAATTCCAAAACTCTTGGCAATATTTTCTAGATTAACATTATCTACTGATAAATACTTTGTGTTTGTGTAGCATTTTTTACTTTACAAACAATTTTTCCCACTCCTTATTCATTTAATCAGATTCTGGGGATGTTGACTATGACTGAGACGGCTTTCATCTCAAGGTATCTGACAGGGAAGATCAGGTCCCATTCGAACATTTGTGTGGTGGCCAATTAGAAAATTTTGAAAGGTCCTGTTCACTATTAACAGCAACATCTTTTGCATACCTTATAAAGATTTCATGGATTATGAACCCATCATCATAATATGTGATTACATAGCCTAGCAATGTAAGGTAGCAAGGTAGGCAAGTCACTCTTTTAATGATAGACAGACAGACAGACAGACAAATAGGAGCTTAAATGCAGAAGAAAAATTTTACTTTGACAAATTTGATATAGTCAAGTCAGTTTGGGGATTTTGGTACCTTAGATTAGTTACAGACCAGGGGATAATATTCAATTTTCCTTGTCTAATTTTTAATAATCATTTATAAAGCATATTTCTATACTGGAAGACAGAGGGATCTAAATTTGGACCTCGAAAGCAAATCTTTGCCTTTCAAAAATACAACATGAATTTTTTGGTCACTTGAATTAAAAAATTTTAAAGTAACAGTATAACCTGCTAATTATCCAATGATTCTTACTTTCAGAAATTTATGGGTTGTTTCATGAAATTATAACAAAATGCTTAAAAAAATATCTTCCCTGGCTACTCATTATCAAACTTCTAGATGTGATTATTATAAACCTAGGTGTGATCATTATAAACCTTCTTGACCTGGACTCCATCTGAATTGCTGATTCCAGTTGTCAGTAATGAGAACAAAATAAAACAGGCAAAGGAAGAAAGATATTATTTATTCAAGGACTTCAACAGGAAAACAAAAAAAAAACAAAAAAACAGCATGGTGTAAACTTTAAAAATACCACCACTGATTGTAAGACCAACTGAAAGAGGGGGCACCACCAGTGCTTCGACAGAGTCAGCAACTGTGAGAGACCACAGGAAGAGCTTCCAGAGAGCTCCCTGGTGGCCCCTGACTGTACTGTCTCATGGCCAAGGGAGGTTTATCTGTATTCCTTCATCAGGCCTTTTTCAATTGAAAATGAACTCCAATTCAAGTTGATTTAAGGAAAACAAAAGTAACAAGACATATGTTGGCTTTTACACTGATAAGTTAAAAGATCCAAGGTCTGATTAGATGCAGGGGGTCGAATATTTTTGCTAGACTTGGGGCTTTTTCCATTTCTCACTTCTTAGGATCTTGGCTTCTTCTCAGGCAGTCTCTGCCAACATAGTGACCCCAAGTATCACTCTGTCCAACCATAATGGCCAGGATCACAAAAATCCGATTGGCCAGGCCTGCATCATGTTCTTACCCCAGGAATCAGGAAGTGAGACCATCCCACCCAGACCTCATGGCCTGGAACTAGGTTCTTATTATCAAGCAAAGATGAGCATTTTTATTAAAAGTAAGAGAAAATGAATGCTATGATATCAGATGTCCATGGCTGGTTTCTGGTGTAACCCTGAATAGGCAGTGTATAGTAGGAAGTCAAGAAACACCTAGAGTAACGGGCAAATTCGGCCTTGGAATACAGAATGAAGCAGGGTGAAGACTGATAGAGTTTTGCCAAGAAAATGCACTGGTCATAACAAACATCCTCTTCCAACAACACAAGAGAAGACTCTATACATGGACATCACCAGATGGTCAACACTGAAATCAGATTGATTATATTCTTTGCAGCCAAAGATGGAAAAGCTCTATACAGTCAGCAAAAACAAGACCGGGAGCTGACTGTAGCTCAGACCATGAACTCCTTATTGCCAAGTTCAGACTTAAATTGAAGAAAGTAGGGAAAACCACTAGACCATTCAGGTATGACCTAAATCAAATCCCTTATGATTATACAGTGGAAGTGAGAAATAGATTTAAGGGCCTAGATCTGATAGACAGAGTGCCTGATGAACTATGGAATGAGGTTCGTGACATTGTACAGGAGACAGGGATCAAGACCATTCCCATAGAAAAGAAATGCAAAAAAGCAAAATGGCTGTCTGGGGAGGCCTTACAAATAGCTGTGAAAAGAAGAGAAGTGAAAAGCAAAGGAGAAAAGGAAAGATATAAACATCTGAATGCAGAGTTCCAAAGAATAGCAAGAAGAGATAAGAAAGCCTTCTTCAGAAATCAATGCAAAGAAATAGAGGAAAACAACAGAATGCGAAAGACTAGGGATGTCTTCAAGAAAATCAGAGATACCAAAGGAACATTTCATGCAAAGATGAGCTCGATAAAGGACAGAAATGGTATGGACCTAACAGAAGCAGAAGAGATGGCAAGAATACACAGAAGAACTGTACAAAAAAGATCTTCACGACCCAGATAATCACAATGATGTGATCACTGACCTAGAGCCAGACATCCTGGAATGTGAAGTCAAGTGGGCCTTAGAAAGCATCACTACGAACAAAGCTAGTGGAGGTGATGGAATTCCAGTTGAACTATTCCAAATCCTGAAAGATGATGCTGTGAAAGTGTTTCACTCAATATGCCAGCAAATTTGGAAAACTCAGCAGTGGCCACAGGACTAGAAAAGGTCAGTTTTCATTCCAATCCCAAAGAAAGGCAATGCCAAAGAATGCTCAAACTACCGCACGATTGCACTCATCTCACACACTAGTAAAGTAATGCTCAAAATTCTCCAAGCCAGGCTTCAGCAATGCATGAACCGTGAACTTCCTGATGTTCAATCTGGTTTTAGAAAAGGCAGAGAAACCAGAGATCAAATTGCCAACATCCTCTGGATCATCAAAAAAGCAAAAGAGTTCCAGAAAAACATCTATTTCTGCTTTATTGACTATGCCAAAGCCTTTGACTGTGTGGATCACAATAAACTGTGGAAAATTCTAAAAGAGATGGGAATACCAGACCACCTGACCTGCCTCTTGAGAAATCTGTATGCAGGTCAGGAAGCAACAGTTAGAGCTGAACATGGAACAACAGACTGGTTCCAAATAGGAAAAGGAGTTCGTCAAGGCTATATATTGTCACCCGGCTTATTTAACTTATATGCAGAGTACATCATGAGAAATGCTGGACTGGAAGAAACACAAGCTGGAATCAAGATTGCCGGGAGAAATATCAATAACCTCAGATATGCAGATGACACCACCCTTATGGCAGAAAGTGAAGAGGAACTCAAAAGCCTCTTGATGAAAGTGAAAGTGGAGAGTGAAAAAGTTGGCTTAAAGCTCAACATTCAGAAAACGAAGATTATGGCATCCCGTCCCACCACTTCATGGGAAATAGATGGGGAAACAGTGGAAACAGTGTCAGACTTTATTTTTCTGGGCTCCAAAATCACTACAGATGGTGACTGCAGCCATGAAATTAAAAGACGCTTACTACTTGGAAGGAAACTTATGACCAACCTAGATAGCATATTCAAAAGCAGAGACATTACTTGGCCAACAAAGGTTCGTCTAGTCAAGGCTATGGGTTTTCCTGTGGTCATGTATGGATGTGAGAGTTGGACTGTGAAGAAGGCTGAGCGCCGAAGAATTGATGCTTTTGAACTGTGGTGTGGTAGAAGACTCTTGAGAGTCCCTTGGACTGCAAGGAGATCCAACCAGTCCATTCTGAAGGAGATCAGCCCTGGGATTTCTTTGGAAGGAATGATGCTGAAGCTGAAACTCCAGTACTTTGGCCACCTCATGCAAAGAATTGACTCATTGGAAAAGACTCTGATGCTGGGAGGGATTGGGGGCAGGAGGAGAAGGGGACGACAGAGGATGAGATGGCTGGATGGTATCGCTGAGTTGATGGACATGAGTCTGAGTGAACTCCGGGATTTGGTGATGGACAGGAAGCCCTGGCGTGCTGCAATTCATGGGGTCGCAGAGTCAGACACGACTGGGCGACTAATCTGATCTGATCTGATCTGATTTAGAGCTTTAGAGTCAGACAGACCTATATCCATATCCCAATATGCCACTCCTTAGATATTGGGTCTCAGGCAAGCAATTCATTTCTTTGTATGTGTATCTATAAAATGGGAATATCAGGCTCTAAGATCACTGTGACAGTGACTGCAGCTACAAAATCAAAAGACGTGTGCCCCTTGGAAGAAAAGCTATGACAAATCTAGATAGCATATTAAAAAGCAGAGACATCACTTTGTTGACAAAGGTCTTCTATGGATTTTCTAGTAGTCAAGTATGGGTATGAGTGTGTGTTGTGTGTGTGTTAGTCACTCAGTCATGTCTGACTCTTTGCAACCCCATGGATTGTAGCTTGCCAGACTCCTCTGTCCATGGAATTCTCCAGGCAAGAATACTGGAGTGGGTTGCCATTCGCTTCTCCAGGGAATCTTCCAAACCTAGAGACAGAACCTGGGTCTCTCACATCACAGGCAGATTCTTTACCATCTGAGCCACAAGGGAAGCCAGGGATGTAAGAATTGGACCATAAAAAAGGTCCAACAGAATTAATGAATAGCACCATAGAATTAATGTTTTCAAATTGTGGTGCTAGAGAAGACTCTTGAGAGTCTCTTGGACAGCAAGATCAAATCAGTCAATCGTAAAGGAAATCAACCCTGAATATTAATTGGAAGGACTGATGCTTAAGCTGAATCTCCAAAAATTTGGCCACCTGATGCAAAGAGCTGACACACTGGAAAAGACTCTGATGCTATAAAAGATTGAGGGCAAGAGAAGAAAGGGGTTACAGAGGATGAGATGGTTGGATGGCATCACCAACTCAATGGGCATGACTGTGAGCAAACTCTGAGGGATAATGAAGGACAGGAAAGCCTGGAGTGCTGCAGTTCATGAGGTCACAAAGAGTCTGACATGACAGCAATAGAACAACATAGATTTTCTATGAGGATTACATGAGATTGTACATGGATACAAAGCACATTACTAGGCAAAGAGTAAACAACCACCTAATAAATATTTAAATAGTGTGATATAACTTAAAAGGATAGAAAATCTAAAGACATATGAATTTTTATCTCTGAGCAGACACTGATGCCATTTTTAATCATTGATAAGAAGGTAGAAGCAAAATCCAAACTAAACACATCTAGTGATGATTAAACATTCCATGGGTTTACTAAGACGTTTCCCAAACTTAATTCTTAAGGATCTCATCATTACATTAAAGAATGTTTCACTGGTCCTGGAACTTCAAGGAGGTAACTGATATTTAGCTTCTCCACTTTTACTAGAAGTATACTGATGATTTAGATTAAATATTTTCAAATATTGAGATTATTTCAGAGCGTGCAATTACCCTTTTGTACTTGTACAAATTTTGATGGGAAATAAGAAGGGGAATTCAGAACCTACATAAACGACTGAAGTAAAATCTAATACAAAAGGGAGATTGCTAACACAGCACAGAGATGCCAAAACTGCATGGATAAGTGATTTTGAAAACCATCAAACAGACATTCCACAAGGTCAACCAAAATGCAGTGTGCCTGAGAGTAATGAGTGATTTTATTCCAACAGTCATTAAAATGCCTAAGAGAAAGGGTTTCTCTTCTGCTGGCATCCATTCTTTATTGGAGGATATAATTTTCTATATAAATTTTATCTTGCCTTTAATTGCATAATTTAGCTATAAACACTTAAAAAGCAATTCTGGCCAGAGGAGAAATCTGGCCTTGGCTTAGAGTCACTTGGGGTGAGGGACAAGATGAAAGCACACCAAGTAAACTAGTAAAACAGAAGGTAAGGAGCCTCTAACCCCAAAAGATTCATTTACTTTCCTCCTGTCCTCTCTGTTTTCCTTGCTTCCTTTTATCTCTTAAGTATAACTAATATGTGAATATTTTGTTACATTTAAATAACATCTTTATAAGTAAAAAACAAAATAAAACAAAACAACCTTTAACAATATCCTGAAGCCATGCACCATTCAATCACACAATGCTTGATGTTAGAGACTGAACTTGCAATATTGATTACAATGATTTTCTCTGTCAACTCTCTGCCAGAACTCCCAAGTGAAAAATCTAATTGACTCTCTGAACAGTATTACAACCAACAGCCATAAACTTGCACAATTAAATTTATTTTTAAAAAATACTTTATGAATGTGATGTAGATATTGCTCATATGGATTTCAAGTTGTCAGTACAACTAAAAGTGAGTATTTCTCCCTAGAAGTAGGACCTTGGTAAATAATAAAGAACCAACTAGTTTTCATTTTAAAGATATTTACCCTGAAATCTGAAGAATATCTATTATATTTTTAAAACATATGGGTTTTCATATCAAATATTTTGGTTTAGCCTCAGATTTGTCACTTAAAAAAATGACTTTGTAAAGTTACTTAATATTTTTAAGTTCTAGTTTTTTCATCTGTATATACAATGAGTTTAACAAAAATAACTTCGTCAAAAATTGGCTGTGGGGGCTCAGTATCAATAAAACAAACAACCTGATCAAAAAATGGGCAGAAGACCTAAACGGAAGTCACGTGAAAAGATGCTCAACACTGCTAGTTATAAGAGAAATACAAATCAAAACTACAATGAGGTACCACTTTTCACCAGTCAGAATGGCCATCATCAAAAGTCTGTAATAATAAATGCTGGAGAATGTGTAGAACAAAGGGAACCCTCCTACACTGTTAGTGGGAATGTATACTGCTACAGCCACTATAGAGAATAGTATGGAGGTTCCTTAGAAAACTAAAAATAAAGATCCAGCAATCCAACTCCTGGGCATATATCCAGAAAAGATGAAAAGTCTAATTAAAAAAGATACATGCGATGTTCATCACATCACTATTTACAATAGCTCAGACTTGGAAGCAACCTAAATGTTAATTGATAGATGAACAGATAAAGAAGATGTGTATGTTCCCACATACAACCACATACACAACACACACACACACACACACACACACACACAGAGGATTATTACTTGGCTGTGAAAAAATGAAATAATACGACTTGCAGCAACACGGATGGACCTAGAGATTATCACACCAAGTGAAGTAAGTCAGACAAATATGTGATGTTGCTTACACATAGAATCTAAAATATGATACAAATGAATGCATTTACAGAACGGAAACAGACTCACAGACATAGAAAACAAACTTATGGTTACCAAAGGAGAAGTGTGGGGGCTATAAATTAGGAATTTGGGACTAATATATACATACACACACACACACAATAAACTACAAAGACCTACTGTATAGCATAGGGAATTATATTCAATATTTTGTAATAACCTATAATGGAAAATAATCTGAAAAATGTATATATAACCGAAGCTCTTTCCTGTACACCTAAAACACTGTAAATCAACTATACTTTAATTAAGAAAATTAGCTCAGATATTGGCTATGGGAATTAAATTTGAATATAAACACTAGCATAATAGATGACATATAGTTAGTACACAGTACATTTAGCTTTAGATACTTAGATTCTGTACTTGTTTGAGTTTTGCTTATTTATTTTTCTTTTTTAAAGTCTTAGACCCATCCATGAATAATGGATTGAAAGATAGATCAAATGTTTTTCTACTTAAGTCCCACAGATCATGTATCTTTTGAGCACAGGGATGAACTCTTAACCCCAGTGACAGTACTCTGTCCCATTAGAGGACATGGCCTGGGACAGAGTAGCTACTGAATAAATAAGCTGTACTTGTTGTATCCTCCTCACTTTTACTTCATGCATAACAGATGCAGCCTTATGGGTAGGTGATTCTCGGTAAGCAACCTTAGGTAGAATTCACAGTTCTCATTCCCAGCAGATAATCTGCTTCACTGGACCTTGGTGAAATAATAGATGTTTTCTTTGAGATTCAGCTGAGGGGCAGCAAATAGGGATTTATATTACGTGGCATGCATTTTCTGTCATGGGGAAGATGTACCTCATTACAAATATGCTTTATATCTAGTGAGCTTGCATGCACCTGCGTGCTTGTATACACGCACATATGTTAGAAAAGTGGGTTATTATCTTATTATTATAAAAGAATGTTTGGGGTAGCAAGGAAGAAATACTATTGCTGGGAAAGGAATACAGAAAAAATGTGACACATCCAGTTCTCACTAGATTCAGGCACAGAAGCTCAGAGATATTCAGTTTGATGCTTTTATTTCTTTAATCCACATTCTCAGTTCTTTTGTTTTCTTGCATTTCTATTTTTAATCATCCTTGTATTCCTCTCCTATCCTGTGGTCAAGTCCCCTGATCTCATTTCTTATTTTTCTCCTATGTCCACTTCCTCTACTTGCTTACTTGATTTATCTTCCTTGGCTGGTATCAGTTTCTAACCTTTTCCCTTATTTTCCTCTGACTTCCATTTATCCCCCAGCTAATCTTTTGACCTTTTGTAATCTCTTTTCTTTCCATATTATCTTGTTTTCAGAGTTGTTCTTATCTGCTTAGCCCACAGTCAAGTTCAGGGGGAACAATCAATCTGAAAAGTCTTTAGCCTATAAATGAATTACCAGTTGTCCCAAAAGTCTTGGCTCACCCAGACACCTGGAGGAAGGCCGTTTTGTTTCCAAGGCCTTTCCAGAATAGATCGTGCCTCCATACTCTCTGCTCTTTCCCACTTTCCCACCTGCTCACTGATTTGAAATCTTCAGGCAGAATTTCTAAGAAATGCATGGTTAACTCTGGTTTTACCCCATCATTTGCTATTTTCTCTGTTTTCTCTCTATCCTCTGTCTTAGGGCTTTAAAGAGTGAGGGGCAATTTTGCAGGGGCCTACCTGTGTCTTTCAGATTTAAATTGATATTCTAAAAAGCCCGGCCACCTCCAAGGCAAATGTTTCCCAAGTTTCAATTTAGTTTTCATTAGGAACCCAGCAGCCCTGTGCCAGCCTGCCTGCCCATTTAAACAAGGCCTCTCTCAGGGGATTATGCAGTTGCAAGCTGAAACATCTATATGCAAATGAGCCTTTCTGTATTTGCTATCAGCTACCACAGAAATTTTCCATTCCTTCAAAGCTATTTTTAAAAAGCAAACAGAAAACAGAAAGGAAAGAAAGCAAATCTCTTTAGCATAGACAGAAACTCTGAAGAAGAGTGGAAGGCTGGCACCACCCTACCCATTTCCACTCTCTCTTCACCTACTCCTTGAAACAGCTGCAGAAGACAGAGAATTCCTGTCCTCCCTTATCGTCTATCAGGGAACATAACATATCTTAAGGCAAGGTTATATTACAATTCTGATTTATCTAAAATAAATAACCAGTACAAAACAGAAATAGGGAAAAAAAATTTTTTTGAAGTGAAAAATATAAGGAAGATCCAAATGGGTCTAAAGGTTTTGAACAAAATAAAGTTCAATATGTTTAAAAATGTAGAATTAACTCTAGTTATTTGCATGAATAAAGGGGAATAGCATTGTGGATGTTATGACTTATATACCATATAAAATTAAAGTACTTTATTTTGAAATGCAAGGTATATTCATGCTGTTAAAAAGAAATAACAGGCCCAAAGTGGAGTCATCTATGCTAAACCCCACCAAGATTTAACACCTAACCTGATTGCAGTTTCAGCCTCTCTCAGGAATCAAATTTTAAATCAATTGGCCTGGAAATTCCTGATCAACATTAGTGAGGTAATCTGCCTAAGATTCCCTGCCTTCCCCTAAAAGAAGATAACCTGAAATAATCAACGCCTTTAATTTTCTTGTCCACCCTCTTTCTGGTTATAAAAACAAAACAACAACAACAAAAAACTTCCCTTTTGTACAACTGGGAACACTTTTCTACTTACTAGAGAGGATGCTGCCCAATGCATGAATTGTTGAATCAATTAGATCTTTAAGTTTGCACAATTGAAGTTTTTGTTTTAACAATTTTGGTGTCAGTGGTGGGATCTAAAGTGAATTTCTGATGACACTAAGAGACAATGGGAAACGGGTGGTATCCCATGAACCCTCATCTCACTTCACTGTCTTTCTCACTGTTTACTAGGGCCATGACTAAGTTCTCCTTGGTTATGAGCCCCACTCTTTCTGTATCCAGCCCTTCATCTAACTGGCTTTTCTTTACAGGGCTAGGCAGCTTGAGCCGGTAGGCAGTTCTGCCCAGAGCCTAATTAAGCCAGTGGATGGTTCTATGTAGAATCAAGCCCCTAACTTTTCAGATAGCAATTTCCAAGTTTTTAAGTGGGAAGTCCCAACCTTTGATACTGTTTCCAGATTCCACACCAGAAACTGCTATTGGGGGCTATAGTTCCCCATTTGCTGAGGTCTGTTGATTCAACCCTTTTCCCCAGTTCAGAGTTCCACAGGAATTGTTGATGGTTACCAGTTGGGATCAGACTGGATTCAAGTCAAATACCAAACAGGGTTTGAAGTGGGAATGGGTTCAGCTTGAGTTGTACCATGTCTAGGCTATTGCTAATGGGCAGCTCAGAAGCCAGAAAGCCACAAAAATTAGTGGGCACAAGTAGAGAATTTAAAGGCTTTGGAGCTCTTGCTGTCTTAGGAAGACTCCCTTAATAGGATAAGTTGGTCATAATTGTTAGGGAACCACCGGCCGAAACCACCAACCTTAGTCAGACACTATGACAACCACTTGCACGCAACAAGAGGCATCAATAAAGAATATGCTGCTGCCACAGAAAAGTAACTGGGAGAATTGGAGAGGGGCCAAAAGAAGGAAAGAGATACCAGTCTTTATGTCCTACCAACCTCCCAGAATCCTTCTCACTGGAATCCATCTTGACTGAGAGATGTGCATGCCACCAAGGAGGCTGAGTAAGACAAAACATGGGCCAAGCAAGATGACTGGCCAGAGACAACCTGGAAACTAACCCCATTTGCATAAAACCTAACTGTGAGCCATGTGGCAGAGCAGTTCTCCTGGGTTCCATTACCTACTGCTCTCAGTCTGGGCACCCCTTCTCAATAAAACTTTTGCTTTGTCAGCATGTGCGTCTCCTGGGACAATCATCTGAGTGTTAGAAAGAGCTCACTCTTGGGCCCTGGAAGGACTTGCCCTTCCTGCAACATGGTCAGATTGACAATAGGGAGCTTGCCAACTTCAAGGAAATTTTCACTCAACAAGGTCTACTGTAGAACACAGTATAATTCCCAACCCAAAGGCACATTCCCCTTAGGTATTAGTTTGGCTCTAAGAAATTCAAGCTCTAGCTAAAAGACATGGGATTCTTTATATAAGAAGAGTGGAGCACACCACCCTATGGTATACCGGCCTATTTTATGTCTAAGACCTATAGTCCTAGAAGCTGTAGATTTCTACAAAATGGCAAAATCTTACTAAAGACAACACAGAATTACAAAGGCCATTATGTGGAGGTCATTTAGTTGCTAAGTCATGTCTGACTCTTTGTGACCCCATGGACTATAGCCTACCAGGTTCCTCTGTCCATGGGATTTCCTAGGTAAGAAGACTGGAGTGGGTTGCCATTTCCTTTTCCATCTTCCTGATCCAGGGATTGAACCCAGGACTCCTACAATGCAGGCAGGTTCTTTACCAACTGAGCCACCAGGGAAGCCCAGCCATTATGTGGAATGTTACAATTAGACAAGACTGTTCATCAAAGTAAGAAGTACACTCAAAAGTAAGTGTCCCCATATCAAATAGAAGGTATTACCTATTTTAGTTGATATGCAGAAGCTTCTAAAAGGTTTTAAGATTCCAAACTAGCTTCATTGAAAGGTCTGTTGCAAAAGGCTTATGAAAACTTAAAGCTAAAAGGCACCTGAAACAACACCTAGGTCTCCCCTATTATACCCTCCTAGGGTTTTTTTCATTAATAATAATAATAATTAAGGGATAGATGTCTCAATTGTAAACAAGTGGGACATTGGAAAAAAGATTGTCTCAAAAGCCTTGTGAAATGTACCCAGATGGAGGGAAAACAATCCAATATAGATGAGTGGGTGTATCAGTCTTTTGAGATCATTTAGACAGCAGCACAATTCTTTGAGGAATTAAAAACAGCTATCCTTGTTTTATAATCCATATCTTTATATAAAAGCAGAGGTGTGATAAAAAAAAAAAAAAGTCCACCAATCCTTTTTTGCCAATTCCAAAACCTCCTCTATTCCTCTCAAAAGGCTGTAAATATTGGAAACCAAAGCCCTTCTTGGAAGAAATTGCATTCTTTCCCTGTTCTATTGAGATGTAAAATGAGATGTTCTATTGAGATGTAAATTTTCATTTAGACCAACTCTTTAAAGTAGAGACTTCAAGGAGGTAATTCTTATCAGAAGAATGAAAAGGGGAGTGAAGAGAAGTTACTCAGTCTTGTCCGACTCTTTGCAACCCCATGGACTGTAGCCTACCAGGTTCCTCCACCCATGGGATTTTCTAGGCAAGAGTACTGGACTGGGTTGCCATTTCCTTTTCCAGGGGATCTTCCC